>NC_132867.1:635000-1260000 GCF_048164855.1 Canis lupus baileyi | reverse complement strand
ACACCTGAGCCTCACCTGGACATGATGACTCTGGAACCTCTCTGGGCCTCACCCTGACCTGGTGACTCTGGTCCCCATCTGGATGTCACCTGGACCAGGTGATTCTGGTACCCCTCTAGGCCTAAACAAGATCTGGTGTCTCTGGTCCTCAACTTGGCCTCGGCTGGACCTAGTGAATATGCTCCATCTTGGCCTCATTTGGACCTGGTTACTCTGGTCCCTACCTGGGCATCATGGGGACCTGGTTTCACTGCATGGCCTGCAGGTTGGCCTCACCTGGACCTGGTAACTCTGGTCCATACCTTGGCATTATCGGGACCCGGTTCCTTTGCATGGCCTGCAGGTAGGCCTCACCTGGACCTGGTGAGTGGGGTGGCCACGTGGTCCTCACACAGGACCCTACGTGGGCCTCACTTGGACGTGGTGTATCTGGTAATTCTGGTCACCACCTGGGAATCACCTGGACCTGGTGAATCTGGTAACTCTGGTCACCACCTGGGAATCACCTGGACCTGGTGAATCTGTGTCCCCATCTGGGCCTCACCCAGTCCTGGTGACTTTTTTCCCCACATGGACCTGATTGCTGTGGACTCCTTCTTAGCCTCACCTGGAACTACTGACTCTGATCCTAACTGGGCCTAACCCAGATCAGGTGACTCTGGTCCTCACCTGTGAACCATTATGACCTGGATACTCTGTTCCACACCTGAGACTCACCTGGACATGATGACTCTGGATCCCCTCTGGGCCTCTCCCTGACATGGTGACTCTGGTCCCCATCTGGACAGCACCTAGACCAGGTGAATCTGGTACCCCTCTAGGCCTCAACTTGACCTGGTGACTCTGGTCCTCAACTGGGCCTCACCGGGACCTAGTGAACATGGTCCCCACCTGCGCCTCATCTGGACCTGGTGACTCTGGTTTTACCTGGGCATCATCGGGACATGGTTACTCAATTCCCCACTGGGCCTGACCTGATCCTGGTACCTCTGGTCCTGAATTTGGCCTCTTCTGTGCCAGGTGTCTCTGGCTCCACCTGGGACTCACCTGTAAAATGTGACTCTGATCCTAAGCATGGCCTCACCTGACCTGGTCTCTGTGCTTCCCATCGGGACCTCACGTGGACCTCATGTCTCTGGTCGCACCTGGGCCTCACCAGGACCTGGTGTCTCTGGTACCCACCTGGGTAGCATCAGGATATTGTTACACTGTTCACTATCAGTGACCCAGCCGGACCTATCAACTCTGGTCTTCACCTGGGCCACACCTGGACATGGTGTCACTGGTTCACACCTGGGTCTCATCTGGACATGGTGAGTCGGATCCCCACCTGGTCCTCAACTGAAACTGGTGATTCTCGTTTCCACATGGACATCATGTGGACCTGGTAGCTGCAGTGTTTCTAGCTTCTCATGTACCTCGTGACTCTGGTCCCCACCAGGGACTCACCGGGACCTGGTGTGTGTGGTTGCCACCTGCACCTCACCTGGACCTGGTGATTCTGGTCTGCACCCGAGACTACCCTGATCTGGTGACTGTGGTCCCCACTTGGGCTTCACATGGATTTGGGTACTACGGTCCCCACCTGGGCCTCACCTGGCCTTGTTGACCATGGTTCCCACCGGGGCAAAATAGGGACCCATTGAGTGTGTTCCACAACTGGTCCTCACCTGGACCAGGTGACTCTGGTCCCCCTCTGGGTCTCACTGTGCCCTAGTTTTTGTGAAGCCCACATTGGCCTCACTTGGACCTGCTGACCCTGGTTGCCACCTGCGCCTGACCTTGAGCTGTTGACTCTGATTCTTTCAAGGGCCTCCCCTGTACCTGGTGTTCCTGGTCCCCACCTGGGCCTCACCTGGACGTGGTGACTCTTGTCACCACCGGGGACTCAACTGGACCTGCTTACTGTGTTCCACACCTGTGCCCCAAGTAGACTTGTTGACCATGGTCCCCAGGTGGGACTCACATGGACCTGTTGCCTCTGATCCCCACCGGGGCTTCACGTGTACCTGGTAACTCTGGTCCTCACCTGGGCCTCATCTGGACCTATTGACTCTGGTCCTTACCTGGGCATCATTGGGACCTGGATACTCTCTTATATACCTAGGCCTCACCTGGACTTGGTGACTGTGGTCCCACCTGGGCCTCACCTGAAGGAGGTGACTGGTTCCCACAGGGACATCATCTGGACCTGGTGACTCAGGTCCTCATATGGGCAGCATTCACCTGGATTCTCAGTTCCACATCAGGGCTTCACCTGTTCCTAGTGATTCTCGTCCCGCTCTGGGCCTCACCTCGATCTGGTGACTCTGGTCCTCAGTTTGGCCTCACCTGGACCTGGTGTCTCTCGTCCCCATTTTGACCTAACTCATAACTGCTGAATCTTGCCCCACCTAGGCCGCACCCAAACCTGGTGACTCTTGTCCCCAGCTATGCCTCAATTCGACCTGATGAATCTGGTCCTCACATGGGCCTCACATGGACCTGGGACTCAGCTGGATAGAGTGGCTCTGGTTTCAACAAGGCGCTCACCTGATACTGGTGACTTATTCACCAGTGGTCTTATTCTATGCCTCACCAGGACCTAGTGATTCTGTTCCCCATCTGGGCCTGCATGGCCCTAGTGACTCTGGTCCACACCCAGGCATCATTGGGACCTGGATACTCTATTCCACAATTGGGCCTCACTTTGACCAGGGACCTCGGGTCCCATTCTGAGCCTCAAACTAAACTGGTTACTCTGGTTCCCCCTCTAGGCCTCACCCTTACCTCGTGACTCTGGTCACGCCTTGGGATTCACTTGGGCCTGGTGAATCTGGTCCTAAGCTGGTCCGCACCTGGATCTGGAGACTGGACGCCACCTGGGCCTCACCTGGATTTGGTGAATCCTGTTGCCACCTGCGCCTCACCTGGACTTTGTGACTGTGGTCCCACCTGGACCTCACTTGGATCTGGTGGCTCTGGTTCCCATATGGGGCTCTTCTGGACCTGGTTCCTGTGGTCTCCATCTGGCCTCCCCTGGAAAACAATGACTCTGATCCATATTTGGGCCTCTCCTGGACCTGTTGACTCTGGACCTTACCTGGGCATCATTGGGACCTGGATACTCTCTTATATACCTGGGCCTCACATGGAACTGGTGACTGTGGTCCAACCTGGACCTCACCTGGACGAGGTGACTGGTTCCCACAGGGACCTCACCTGGACCTGGTGACTCAGGTCCTCATATGGGCTTCATGGGACCTGGTTTCTCAGTTCCACATCGGGGCCTCATCTGGACCTAGTGATTCTCGTCCCCCTCTGGGCCTCACCCGGACGTGGTGATTCTGGTCCCCACCTGGATATCACCAGAACCGGGTGACTCTGGTCCCCCTCTGGGACTCACCCGGAGCTGGGACACTGGTCCTCAGCTGATCCTCAACAGGACCTGGTGAATCTACTCCTCACTTAGGCCTCGTTTGGACCTTGTGACTCTTTTCTCACCTGACATCAATGGACATGGTTATTCTGTTCCCCACCTGGGCGTCACCTGGACATGATAACTTTGCTCCACACTTTGGCCTCAACTGGTCCTGATGACTCTCGTCCCCCCACCGAGGCCTCAATCTGGACCTGGTGACTGTGGTCCCCACCTGGGTCTCACCTGGACCTGGTGATTCTCGTTCCCACATGAAACACACCTGGACCTGGTGACTGTTGTTTTGTTGTAGACTCACATTTACCTGGTGACTCCGGTCCCCACTAGGGCCTCACCTGGATCTGGTGACTCTGGCGTGCAGGTTGGCCTCACCTGGACCTGCTGAGTCGGGTTGCCACCTGAGCTTCACCCATACCTGGTGACTCAGGAACCCACGTGGTTCTCTTGGACCTGGTGAATCTGGTCCTTACATGGTCCTCTCCCAGACCCGGGGATTCTGGTCACCTCCTGGGCCTCACCTGGACCTGGTGAATCTCTTCCCCATCTGGGCCTCAACCAGTCCTGGTGAGTTTGTTCCCCACCTGGACCTGATTGCTTTGGACTCTTTCTTGGCCTCACCTGGAACTGGTGACTCTTATCCTCTCTGCGCGTGACTCAGGCCTGGAGACTCTGGTCCCCATCTAGATGTCACCTGGACCAGGTGATTCTGGTACCCCTCTAGGTCTAAACCAGATCTGGTGTCTCTGGTCCTCAACTTGGCCTCGTCTGGACCTAGTGAATATGCTCCATCTGGGCCTCATTTGGACATCGTGACTCTCTTCCCTACCTGGGCATCATCGGGACAAGGTTCCACTGCATGGCCTTTAGGTTGGCCGCACCTGGACCTGGTAACTGTGGTTCTACCTGGGCATCATCGGGACGTGGTTACTCTATTCCCAGTGGGACTGACCTGATCGTGGTAACTCTGGTCCTGACTTTGGACTCTTCTGTGCCATGTGACTCTGGCTCCCCCTGGACCTCACCTGTAAGTGGTGACTCTGATCCTAAGCATGGCCTCTCCTCACCTGGTGACTGTGGTTTCCATCGGTACCTCACCTGGACCTCATGTCTCTGGTCCCAACTGGGACTCACCAGGACTTGTATCTGGTACCCACCTGAGTAGCATCAGGATATGGTTACACTGTTCACCAATAGTGACGCGGCCGGACCTATTAACTCTCGTCTTCACCTGGTCCACACTTGGACATGGTGACACTGGTTCCCACCAGGGTCTCACCTGGACATGGTGACTCAGATCCCCACCTGGTCCTCACCTGTAACTTGTAATTCTCGTTCCCACATGGACATCATGTGGACCTGGTGGCTGCAGTGTTACTAGCTTCTCATGTACCTCGTGACTCTGGTCCCCACCAGGGCCTCACCGGGACTTGGTGAGTGTGGGTGCCACCTGCACCTCACCAGGACCTGGTGATTCTGGTGTCCACCTGAGACTACCCTGGATCTGGTGACTGTGGTCCCCACCTGGGCTTCACCTGAATTTGGGGACTCCGGTCCCCATCTGGGCCTCAACTGGCCCTGTTGACCATGCTCCTCAGCTGTGTAGAATTGGGACCCGGTGACTGTATTCCACAACTTGATCTCACCTGGACAAGGTGACTCTGGTCCCCCTCTGGGTCTCACTGTGCCCTAGTGACTGTGAACCGCACTTTGGCCTGACTTGGACCTGCTTACCCTGGTTGCCACCTGCGCCTGACCTCAAAATGTTGACTCTGGTTCTCTCAAGGGCCTCCCCTGTACCTGGTGATCCTGGTCCCCAACTGGTCCTCAACTGGACGTGGTGACTCTTGTCACCACCGGGGACTCACCTTGACATGATTACTTTGTTCCTCACCTGGGCCTCAGGTAGACCTGTTGACTATGGTCCCCAAGCCGGCCTCACGTGGACCTTTTGGCTCTGATCCCCGCCGGGGGCTCACGTGTATCTGGTAACTCTGATCCTCACCTGGGCCTCATCTGGACCTAGTGACTCTCGTCCCCACCTGGGCTTCACCTGGATCTGGTGACTCTGGTCCCCACCTGGACCTCTCCTGGACTTGGTGACTCTCTTTCCAACATGGACCTCACCTGGATCTGGTGACTCTGGTCCGAATCTGGACCTCTCCTGGACCTGGTGTCTCTCTTGCCCACTTTGACCTAACTCAGAACTGCTGAATCTTGCTCCACCTATTACGCTCCCAGACCTGGTGACTCTTGTCCCTAGCTATGCCTCAATTCGACCTGATGAATCTGGTCCTCACGTGGACCTCACATTTACCTGGGACTCAGCTGGAAAGAGTGGCTCTGGTTCCCACTAGGGGCTCACCTGGTACTGCAGAATGTGGTCTTATTCTATGCCTCACCAGAACCTAGTGATTCTGTTCCCCATCTGGGCCTGCATGGCCTTAGTGACTCTGGTCCTCACACAGGCGCATTGGGACCAGGATACTCTATTCCACACCTGGGCCTCACTTTTACCAGGAACCGCTGGTCCCATTCTGGGCCTCAAACTAAACTGGTTACTCTGGTTCCCCCTCTTAACCTCACCCTTACCTGATGACTCTGGTCACCCCTTGGGCCTCCCCTGGGCCTGGTGACTCTGGCCTGCAGGTTGGCCTCACCTGGACTTGATTAGTGGGATGCAACCTGGGCCTCACCCATACCTGGTGACTCAGGTCTCCACGTGGGCCTCTTGGACCTGGTGAATCTGGTCCTTACCTGGTCCTCTCCCAGACCTGGGGACTCTGGTCACCACCTGGGAATCACCTGGGCCTAGTGAATCTTGTCCCCATCTGGGCCTCCACGAGTCCTGGTGACTTTGTTCCCCACCTTGACCTGATTGCTGTGGACTCTTTCATGGCCTCACCTGGACCTGGTGACTCTGATCCTATCTGCGTGTCACCCAGACCTGGTGACTCTGGTCCTCACCTGGGCGTCATTGGTACCTGGTGACTCTGTTCCACACCTGAGCCTCACCTGGACATTAGGCTCTGGACTCTGGAACCACTCTGGGCCTAACCCTGACCTGGTGACTCTGGTCTCCATCTGGATGTCACATGGACCAGGTGATTTTTGTACCCCTCTAGGCCTCAACCAGTTCTGGTGACGCTGGTCCTCAACTGGGCCTCACCTGGACCTATTGAATATGCTCCATCTGGGCCTCATTTGGACCTGGTGACTCTCTTCCCTACCTGGGCATCATCGGGACATGGTTCCACTGCATGGCCTTTAGGTTGGCCGCACCTGGACCTGGTAACTGTGGTTCTACCTGGGCATCATCGGGACACTCTTCCTCTGCATTGCCTGCAGGGTGGCCTCACCTGGACCTGGTGAGTGGGGTTGCCACTTGGGCCTCACCCATACCTGGTGACCCAGGTGCCCACGTGGGACTCACTTGGACCTGGTGAATCTGGTCCTTACCTGCTCCTCACCCGGAACTGCTAACTCTGGTCACCACCTGGGAATCACCTGGGCCTGGTGAATCTGGTCCCATCTGGGCCTCACCCAGTCCTGGTGATTTTGTTCCCCACCTGGACCTGATTGCTGTGGACTCCTTCTTGGCCTCACTTGGAATTGGTGACTCTGATCGTAGCTGGGCCTCACCCAGATCTGGTGACTCTGGTCCTCACCTGTGGACCATTATGACCTGGATACTCTGTTCCACACCTGAGCCTCACCTGGACATGATGACTCTGGATTCACTCAAGGCCTCACCATGACATGGTGACTCTGGTCCCCATCTGGACGTCCCCTAGACCAGGTGAATCTGGTACCCCTCTAGGCGTCAACTATACCTGGTGACTCTGGTCCTCATCTGGGCCTCACCTGGACCTACTTAATATTCTCCCCACCTGCGCCTCGATGGACCTGGTGACTCTGATTCTACCTGGGCATCATTGGGACATGGTTACTGTATTACCCACTGGGACTGCCCTGATCCTGGTAACTCTGGTCCTGACTTTGTCCTCTTCTGTACCAGGTGACTCTGGCTCCACCTGGGCCTCACCTGATCCTGGTGACTCTGATCCTAAGCATGGCCTCACCTGACCTGGTGACTGTGGTTCCCATCGGGACCTCACCTGGACCTCATGTCTCCGGTTACACCTGGGCCTCACCAGGACCTGGTGTCTCTGGTACCCACCTGGGTAGCATCAGGATATGGTTACACTGTTCACTAACACTCATCCAGCAGGACCTAATAACTCTGGTCTTCACCTGGGGCACACCAGGACATGGTGACACTGGTTCCCACCTAGGTCTCACCTGGACATGGTGAGTCGGATCCCCACCTGTTCCTCACCTGTAACTGGTGATTTTCGTTCCCACATGGACATCATGTGGACCTGGTGGCTGCAGTGTTTCTAGATTCTCATGACCCTCGTTACTCTTGTCACCACCAGGGACTCACCTGGACCTGGTTACTGTGTTCCACACATGGGCCTCAAGTACACTAGTTGACCATGGTCCCCAAGCCAGACTCACATGGACCTGTTGCCTCTGATCCCCACCGTGTCCTCACGTGTACCTGGTAACTCTGGTCCTCACCTGGGCCTCATCTGGACCTAGTGACTCTGGTCCCCACCTGGGCTTCACTTGGATCTGGTGACTCTGGTCCCCACCGGGAATTCACCTGGATCTGGTGACTCTGGACCCACCTGGACCTCTCCTGGACCTGGTGACTCTCTTTCCAACACGGACCTCACCTGGATCTGGTGACTCTGGACCTCAGTTTGGCCTCACATGGACCTGGTGTCTCTCGTCCCCACTTGGATCTAACTCAGAACTGCTGAATCTTGCCCCACCTAGGCTGCACCCAGACCTGGTGACTCTTGTCCCCACTATGCCTCAATTCGACCTGATGAATCTGGTCCTCACGTGGGCCTCACATGGACCTGGGACTCAGCTGGATAGAGTGGCTCTGGTTCCCACAAGGGGCTCACCTGATACTGCTGACTGTGGTCTTATTCTATGCCTCACCAGGACTAAGTGATTCTGTTACCCATTTGGGCCTGCATGGCCCTAGTGACCCTGGTCCTCACCCAGGCATCATTGGGACCTGGATACTCTACTCCACACCTGGGCCTCACTTTGACCAGGGACCTCTGGTCCCATTCTGGGCCTCAAACTAAACTGGTTACTCTGGTTCCCCCTCTGGGCCTCACCCTTACCTGGTGACGCTGGTCACCCCTTGTGCTTCCACTGGGCCTGGTGATTCTGGTCCTTAGATGATCCTCACCTGGATCTGGTGACTGGTCGCCACCTGGGCCTCACCTGGACTTGGTGAATCCTGTTACCACCTGCGCCTCACCTGGACCTAGTGACTCTGGTCCCACCTGGACCTCACCTGGATCTGGTGGCTCTGGTTCCCATATGGGGCTTTCCTGGTCCTGGTTCCTGTGGTCTCCATCTGGCCTCACCAGGAACACAATGACTCTGATCCATATTTGGGCTTCTCCTGGACCTGTTGACTCAGGGCCTTACCTAGGCATCATTGGGACCTGGATACTCTCTTATATACCTGGGCCTAACCTGGAACTGGTGACTGTGGTCCCCCTGGGCCTCACCTGGACGAGGTGACAGTTTCCCACAGGGACCTCAACTGGACCTGGTGATTCATGTCCTCATACGGGCATCATGGGACTTGGTTTCTTAGTTATACATCAGGGCCTCACCTGGACCTAGTGATTTTCGTCCCGCTGTGGGCCTCACTGTGACGTGGTGACTCTGGTCCCCACCTGGATATCACCAGTACTGGGTGACTCGCCCCCTCTGGGACTCCCCTGGAGCTGGTTACACTGGTCTTCAACTGGGCCTCAACAGGACCTGGTGAATCTACTCCTCACTTAGGCCTCGTCTGGACCTTGTGACTCTTTTCGCACCTGGCCTCAAAGGGACATTGTTACTCTGTTCCACACCTGGGCCTCACCTGGACATGATAACTTTGCTCCACACTTTGGCCTCAACTGGTTCTGATGACACTGGTCGCCCCACCTTGTTCTCAATCTGAACCTGGTGACTGTGGTCCCCACCTGGGTCTCACCTGGACCTGGTGACTAAGTTCCCACATGAACCACACCTGGACCTGGTGACTGTGGTGTTCTTGTAGACTCACATTTACCTGGTGACTCCTGTCCCCACTAGGGCCTCACCTGGATCTGGTGACTCTGGCGTGCAGGTTGGCCTCACCTGGACCTGGTGAGTGGGGTTGCCACCTGGGCATCACCCATACCTGGTGTCTCAGGTCACCACGTGGGCCTCTTGGACCTGGTGAATCTGTACGTACCTGGTCCTCTCCCAGACCCCGGGACTCTGCTCACCACCTGGGCCTCACCTGGACCTGGTGAATTTGCTCCCCGTCTGGGCCTCACCCAGTCCTGGTGACTGTGTTCCCCACCCGGACCTGATTGCTGTGGACTCTTTCTTGGCCTCACCTGGACTTGGTGACTCTGATCCTATCTGCGCGTCGCCCAGACCTGGTCACTCTGGTCTTCACCTGGGCATCATTGGTACCTGGTGACTCTGTTCCACACCTGAGCCTCACCTGGACATGATGACTCTGGAACCACTCTGGGCCTAACCCTGACCTGGTGACTCTGGTCTCCATCTGGATGTCACCGGGACCAGGTGACTCTGGGAACCCTCTAGGCCTCAACCAGGTCTGGGGACTCTGGTCCTCACCTGGACCTAGTGAATATGGGCCTCACATGGACCTAGTGAATATGCTCCATCTGGGACTCAGTTGGACCTGGTGACTCTGGTCCCTACCTGGGCATCATCGGGCTATGGATCCACTGCATGGCCTGCAGGTTGGCCTCAGCTGGACCTGGTAACTCTGGACCCTACCCGGGCATCACCGGGACACGGTTCCTCTGCATGGCCTCCAGGTTGGCCTCACCTGGAACTAGTGACTGGACTTGCCACCTGGGGCTCACCCATACCTGGTGTCACAGGTACCCACGTGGGCCTCACTTGGACCTGGTGAATCTGGTCCTTTCCCGGTACTCACCCGGACCTGGTAACCCTGGTCACCACCTGGGAATCACCTGGACCTGGTGAATATGGTCCCCCTTTGGGCCTCACCCAGTCCTGTTGACTTTCTTCCCCACCTGGACCTGATTTCTGTGGACTCCTCTTGGCCTCAACTGGAACTGTTGACTCTGAACCTAACTGGGCCTCACCCAGATCTGGTGACTCTGGTCCTCACCTGTGGACCATTATGACCTCTATACTCTGTTCCACACCTGAGCCTCACCTGGACATGATGACTCTGGAACCTCTCTGGGCCTCACCCTGACCTGGTGACTCAGGACCCATCTGGATGGCTCTGGACCAGGTGATTCTGGTACCCCTCTAGACCTCAACAAGGTCTGGTGACTCTGGTCCTCAACTAGGCCTCACCTGGACCTAGTGAATTTGCTCCATCTGGGCCTCATTTGGACCTGGTGACTCTGGTCCCTAACTGGGCATCATCGGGACATGGTTCCACTGCATGGCCTTCAGGTTGGCCGCACCTGGACCTGGTAACTCTGGTTATACCTGGGCATCATCGGGACGTGGTTACTCTATTCCCCAGTGGGACTGACCTGATCGTGGTAACTCTGGTCCTGACTTTGGCCTCTTCTGTACCATTGGACTCTGGCTCCACCTGGACCGCACCTGTAAGTGGTGACTCTGATCCGAAGCATCGCCTCACCTGACTGGTGACTGTGGTTTCCATCGGTACCTCACCTGGACCTCATGTCTCTGGTCCCACCTGGGCCTCATCAGGATCTTGTATCTGGTACCCACCTGAGTAGCATCAGAATATGGTTACACTGTTCACTAACAGTGACCCAGCCAGTCCTGTTAACTCTGGTCTTCACCGGGTCCACACCTGGACATGGTGACACTGGTTCCCACCATGGTCTCACCTGGACATGGTGAGTCACATGCCCAGCAGGTCCTCATCTGTAACTGGTGATTCTCGTTCCCACATGGACATCACGTGGAACTGGTGGCTGCAGAGTTTCTAGCTTCTCATGTACCTCGAGAATCTGGTCCGAACCTGGGCCTCACCGGGACCTGGTGAGTGTGGTTGCCTCCTGCACCTCACCAGGACCTGGTGATTCTGGTCTGCCCCTGAGACTACCCTGGATCTTGTGACTGTGGTCCGCACCTGGCCTCACCTGGATTTGGGGACTCCGATCCCCATCCGGACCTCCCCTGGCCCTGTTGTCCATGGTCTTCAACTGGACAAAATTGGGACCCGGTGACTTTGTTCCACAACTGGACCTCACCTGGACCAGGTGACTCTGGTCCCCCTCTGGGTCTCACCATGCCCTAGTGACTGTGAACCCAACTTTGGACTGACTTGGACCTGCTGACCCTGGTTGCCACCTGCGCCTGACCTCGAACTGTTGACTCAGGTTCTTTCAAAGGACTCCCCTGTACCTGGTGATCCTGGTCCCCAATTGGGCCTCAACTGGATGTGGTGACGCTTGTCACCACTGGGGACTCACCTAGACAGGCTTACAGTGTTCCACACCTGGGCCACATGTAGACCTGTTGACCATGGTCCCCAAGCCAGCCTCACGTGTACCTTTTGGCTCTGGTCCCCGCCGGGCTTCACTTGTACCTGGTAACTCTGATCCTCACTGGGCCTCATCTGGACCTAGTGACTCTGGTCCCCACCTGGGCTTCACCTGGATCTGGAGACTCTGGTCCCCACCTGGACTTCACCTGTATCTGGTGACACTGGTCCCCACCTGGACCTCTCCTGGACCTGGTGTCTCTCTTTCCAACATGGACCTCACCTGGATCTGGTGACTCTGGTCCTCAGTTTGGCCTCACCTGGACCTGGTGTCGCTCGTCGCCACTTTGACCTAACTCAGAACTGCTGAATTTGCCCCACCTAGGCCGCACGCAGACCTGGTGACTCTTGTCCCCAGCTATGCCTCAATTCGACCTCATGAATCTGGTCCTCACGTGGGCCTCACATGGACCTGGGACTCAGCTGGATAGAGTGGCTCTGGTTCCCACAAGGGGCTCACCTGATACTGGTGACTGTGTTCTTATTCTATGCCTCACAAGGACCTAGAGATTCTGTTCCCCATCTGTGCCTGCATGGCCCTAGTGACTCTGGTCCTCACCCAGGCATCATTGGGAACTCGATACTCTATTCCACACCTGGGCCTCACTTTGACCAGGGACCTCTGGTCCCATTCTGGGCCTCAAACTAAACTGGTTACTCTGGTTCCCCTCTGGGCCTCACACTTACCTGGTGACTCTGGTCACCCCTTGGGCTTCACTTGGGCCTGGTGAATCTGGTCCTTAGCAGGTCCGCACCTGGATGTGGTGACTGGTCCCCATCTGGTTCTCACCTGGACTTGGTGAATCCTGTTGCCACCAGCGCCTCACCTGGACCTTGTGACTGTGGTCCCACCTGGACCTCACCTGGATTTGGTGGCTCTGGTTGCCATTTGGGCCTCTCCTGGACCTGGTTCCTGTGGTCTCCATCTGGCCTCACCTGGAACACAATGACTCTGATTCATATTTGGGCCTCTCCTGGACCTGTTGACTCTGCTCCTTACCTGGGCAACATTGGGACCTGGATACTCTCTTATATACCTTGGCCTCACCTGGACATTGTGACTGTGGTCCAACCTGGGCCTCACCTGGACGAGGTGACTGGTTCCCAAAGGGACCTCACCTGGACCTGGTTACTCAGGTCCTCATATGGGCATCATGGGACCTGGTTTCTCAGTTCCACATCGGGGCCTCATCTGGACCTAGTGATTCTCGTCCCGCTCTGGGCCTCACCCTGACGTGGTGACTCAGGTCCCCACCTGGATATCACCAGAACCGGGTGACAGTGGTCCCCCTCTGGGACTCACCTGGAGCTGGGGACACTGATCCTCAACTCGGCCTCAACAGGACCGGTGAATCTACTCCTCACTTAGGCCTCGTCTGGACCTTGTGACTCTTTTCCCACCTGGCAACAATGAGACATGGTTACTCTGTTCCGCACCTGGGCCTCACATGGAAATGATAACTTTGCTCTGCACTTTGGCCTCAACTGGTCCAGATGACCCTGGTTACCCAACCGAGGCCTCAATCTGGACCTGTAGACTGTCGTCTCCACCTGGGTCTCACCTCGACCTGGTGACTCTCGTTCCCACATGAACAACACCTAGACCTGGTGACTGTGGTGTACTTGTAGACTCACATTTACCTGGTGATTCCAGTCCCCAGTAGGGCCTCACCTGGATCTGGTGACTCTGGCCTGCAGGTTGGCCTCACTTGGACCTGGTGAGTGGGGTTGCCACCTGGACCTCACCCAAACCTGGTGACTCAGGTCCCCACGTGGGCATCTTTGACATGTTAATCTGGTCCTTACCTGATCCTCTCCCAGACCCGGGGACTCTGCTCACCACCTGGGCCTCACCTGGACCTGGTTAATCTGGTCCCCATCTGGGCCTCACCCATTCCTGGTGACTTTGTTTGCCACCTGGACCTGATTGTTGTGGTCTCCTTCTTGGCCTCACCTGGAACTGGACACTCTGATCATATCTGCACGTCACCCAGATCTGGTGACTCTGGTCCTCACCTGTTGATCATTATGACCTGGATACTCTTTCCACACCTGAGCCTCACCTGGACATGATGACTCTGGATCCACTCTGGGCCTCCCCCTGACATGGTGATTCTGGTCCCCATCTGGATGTCACCTAGACCAGGTGAATCTGGTACCCCTCTAGGCCTCAACCAAAACCTGGTGACTCTAGTCCTCAAGTGGGCCTCACCTGGACCTAGTGAATATGCTCCATCTGGGCCTCCTTTGGACCTGGTGACTCTGGTCCCTACCTGGGCATCATCGGGACATGGTTCCACTGCATGGCCTGTAGGTTGGCCACACCTGGAACTGGTAACTCTCGTCCCTACCTGGGCATCATTGGGACCTGGTTCCTCTGCATGGCCTGCAGGTTGGCCTCACCTGGACCTGGTGAGTGGGTTTCTCACCTGGGTCTCACCCTTGCCTAGTGACACAGGTCCCCACGTGGGCCTCACTTGGACCTGGTGAATCTGGTCCTTACCTGGTGGTCACCCGGAACTGGTAACTCTGGTCACCACATGGGAATCACCTGGGCCTGGTGAATCTGGTCCCCATCTGGGCCTCACCCAGTCCTGTTGACTTTCTTCCCCACCTGGACCTGATTGCTGTGGACTCCTTCTTGGCTAACCTGGAACTGCTGACTCTGATGCTAACTGGGCTTCACCCAGATCTGGTGACTCTGGTCCTCACCTGTGGACCATTGTGACCTGGATACCCTGTTCCACACATGAGCCTCACCTGAATATGTTGACACTGGATCCCCTCTGGGCCTCAGCCTGACATGGGGACTCTGGTCCCCATCTGGATGTCACCAGACCAGGTGAATCTGGTACCCCTCTAGGCCTCACCTAGACCTGGTGACTCTGGTCCTCAACTGGGCCTCAACGGGACCTAGTGAACATGCTCCCCACCTGCGCCACATCTGGGCCTGGTGACTCTGGTTCTACCTGGGCATCATCGGGACATGGTTACTCTATTCCCACTTGGAGTGACCTGATCCTGGTAACTCTGGTCCTGACTGGCCTCTTCTGTACCAGGTGACTCTGGCTCCACCTCGGCCTCACCTGGAACTGGTGACTCTGATCCTAAGCATGGCCTCACCTGACCTGGTGACTGTGGTTCCCATAGGAACCTCACCTGGACCTCATGTCTCTGGTCCAAACTGGGCCTCACCAGGACCTGGTGTCTCTGGTATCCACCTTGGTAGCATCAGGATACGGTTACACTGTTCACTAACAGTGACCCAGCCGGACCTCTTAACTCTGGTCTTGACCTGGTCCACACCTGAACATGGTGACACTGGTTCCCACCAGGGTCTCACCTGGACATGGTGAGTCAGATCCCCACCTGGTCCTCACCTGTAACTGGTGATTCTCATTCCCACATGGACATTATGTGGAACTGGTGGCTGCAGTGTTTCTAAGTTCTCATGTACCTCGAGCATCTGGTCCACACCAGGGCCTCACCGGGACCTGGTGTGTGTGGTTGCCACCTGCACCTCACCAGGACCTGGTGATTCTGGTCTGCACCTGAGACTACCCTGGATCTTGTGACTGTGGTCCCCACCTGGGCTTCACCTGGATTTGGGGTCTCCGGTCCCAATCCGGGCCTCACCTGGCCCTGTTGTGCATGGTCTTCAACTGGACAAAATTGAGACCCGGTGACGGTGTTCCACAACTGGACCTCACATGGACCACGTGACTCTGGTCCCCCTCTGGGTCTCACCGTGCCCTAGTGACTGTGAAACCAACTTTGGCCTGACTTGGACGTGCTGACCCTGGTTGCCACCTGCGCCTGACCTCGAACTGTTGACTCAGGTTCTTTCAAAGGCCTCCCCTGCACCTGGTGATCCTGGTCCCCAATTTGGTCTCAACTGGACGTGGTGACTCTTGTCACTAATGGGGACTCACCTAGACAGGCTTACAGTGTTCCACACCTGGGCCTCAGGTAGACCTGTTGACCATAGTCCCCTAGCCGGCCTCACGTGGCATTTTGGCTGTGATCCCCGCCGGGGCCTCACGTGTACCTGTTAACTCTGATCTTCACCTGGGCCTCATCTGGACCTAGTGACTCTGGTCCCCACCTGGGCTTCACCTGGATCTGGAGACTCTCCTCCCCACCTGGACTTCACCTCGATCTGGTGACTCTGTTCCACACCTGGACCTCTCCTGGACCTGGTGACTCTCTTTCCAACATGGACCTCACCTGGATCTGGTGACTCTGGTCTCAGTTTGGCCTCACCTGTACTGGTGTCTCTCGTCCCCACTTTGACCTAACTCAGAAATGCTGAATCTTGCCCCACCTAGGCCGCACCCAGAGCTGATGACTCTTGTCCCCAGCTATGCCTCAATTCGACCTGATGAATCTGGTCCTCACGTGGGCCTCACATGGACCTGGGACTCAGCTGGATAGAGTGGCTCTGGTTCCCACAAGGGGCACACCTGATACTGGTGTTTGTGGTCTTATTCTATGCCTCACCAGGATGTACTGATTCTGTTCCCCATCTGGGCCTGCATGGCCCTAGTGACTCTGGTCCTCACCGAGGCATCATTGGGACCTGGATCCTCTATTCCACACCTAGGGCTCACGTTGACCCGGGACCACTGGTCCCATTCTGGGCCTCAAACTAAACTGGTAACTCTGGTTCCCCTCTGGGCCTCACCCTTACCTGGTGACTCTGGTCACCCCTTGGGCTTCACTTGGGCCTGGTGAATCTGGTCCTTAGCTGGTCCACATTTGTATCTGGTGACTGGTCGCCCCCTGGCCTCACCTGGACTTGGTGAATCCTGTTGCCGCCAGCGCCTCACCTGGACCTTGTGACTGTGGTCCCATCTGGAACTCACCTGGATCTGGTGGCTCTGGTTCCCATATGGGGCTCTCCTCGACCTGTTTCCTGTGGTCTCCATCTGGTCTCACCCGGAACACAATGACTCTGATCCATATTTGGGCCTCTCCTGGACCTGTTGACTCTGGTCCGTACCTGGGCAACATTGCGACCTGGATACTCTCTTATATACCTGGGCCTCACCTGGACGTGGTGACTGTGGTCCCACCTGGGACTCACCTGGATGAGGTGACTGGTTCCCACAGGGACCTCACCTGGACCTGGTGACTCAGTCCTCATATGGGCATCATGGGACCTGGGTTCTCAGTTACACATCGGGGCCTCACCTGGACCTAGTGATTCTCGTCCCCCTCTGGGCCTCAGCAGGACGTGGTGACTCAGGTCCCCACCTGGATATCACCAGAACCAGGTGACTCTGGTCCCCCTCTGGGACTCTCCCGGAGCTGGGGACACTGGTCCTCAACTGGGCCTCAACAGGACCTGGTGAATCTACTCCTCACTAAGGCCTCGTCTGGACCTTGTGACTCTTTTCCCACCTGGCATCTTTGGGACATGGTTACTCTGTTCCCCACCTGGGCCTCACATGGACATGATAACTTTGCTCCACACTTTGGCCTCAACTGGTCCTGATGAATCTGGTCCCCCAACCTAGGCCTCAATCTGGACCTGGTGACTGTGGTCCCCACCTGGGTCTCACCTGGACCTGGTGACTCTCGTTCCCACATGAACCACACCAGGATCTGATGACTGTGTTGTTCTTGTAGAATCACTTTTAACTGGTGAATCCAGTCCCCACTAGGTCGTCACGTGATTCGGGTGACATGGCCTGAAGGTTGGCCTCACATGGACCTGGTTAGTGGGGATGCCACTTGGGCCTCACCCATACCTGGTGACTCAGGTCTCCACGTGGGCCTCTTGGACCTGGTTAATCTGGTCCTTACCTGGTCCTCTCCCAGACTCGGTGACTCTGGTCACCATCTGGGCCTCACCTGGACCTGGTGAATCCGAACCCATCTTGGCCTCACTCAGTGCTGGTGACTTTGTTCCCCACCTTGACCTGATTGCTGTGGACGCTTTCATGGCCTCACCTGGACCTGGTGACTCTGATCCTATCTGCGTGTCACCCAGACCTGGTGACTCTGGTCCTCACCTGGGCATCCTTGGTACCTGGTGACTCTGTTCCACACCTGAGCCTCACCTGGACATGAGGCTCTGGCCTCTGGAACCACTCTGGGCCAAAACCTGACCTGGTGACTCTGGTCTCCATCTGGATGTCACATGGACCAGGTGATTCCGGTACCCCTCTAGGCCTCAACCAGTTCTGGTGACTCTGGTCCTCAACTGGGCCTCACCTGGACCTAGTGAATATGCTCCAGCTGGGTCTCATTTGGACCTGATGACTCTTGTCCCTTCCTGGGCATCATCGGGACATGGCTCCACTGCATGACCTGCAGGTTAGCCTCACCTGGACCTCGTAACTCTGGTCCCTACCTGGGCATCATCGGGACATTGTTCCACTGCATGGCCTGCAGGTTGGCCTCACCTGGACCTGGTAACTCTAGTCCCTACCTGGGCATCATCGGGACATGGTTCCTCTGCATGGCCTGCAGTTTGCCCTCACCTGGACCTGGTGAGTGGGGTTGACACCTGGGCCTCACCCAGGCCTGGTGACACAGGTCCCCACGTGGGTCTCACTTGGACATAGTGAATCTGGTCCTTACCTGGACCTCACCCGGAACTGGTAACTCTGGTCACCACCTGGGAATCACCTGGACCTGGTGAATCTGGTCCCCATCTGGGCCTCACCCAGTCCTGGTGACTTTGTTCCCCACCTGGACCTGATTGCTGTGGACTCCTTCTTGGACTCACCTGGAACTGGTGACTCGGATCCTAAATGGGTCTCACCCAGATCTGGTGACTCTGGTCCTCCCCCGTGGACCATTATGATCTGGATGCTTTGTTACACACCTGAGCCTCACCTGGACATGATGACTCTTGATCCCCTCTGGGCCTCAGCCTGACATGGTGACTCTGGTCCCCATCTGGATGTCACCTAGACCAGGTGAATCTGGTACCCCTCTAGGCCTCAACTTGACCTGGTGACTTGGGCCCCAACTGGGCCTCACCGGGACCTAGGGAACATGCTCCCCACCTGCGCCTCATCTGGACCTGTTGACTCTGGTTCTACCTGGGCATCATCGGGATATGGTTACACTATTCCCCTCTGGGACTGACCTGATCCTGGTAACTCTGGTCCTGACTTTGGCCTCTTCTCTACCTGGTGAATCTGGCTCCACCTGGGTCTCACCTGTAACTGGTGACTCTGATCCTAAGCATGGCCTCACCTGACCTTGTGACTGTGGTTCCCATCGGGACCTCACCTGCTCCTCATGTCTCTTGTCTCACCTGGGCCTCACCAAGACTTGGTGTCTCTCGTACCCACTTGGGTAGCATCAGGATATGGTTACACTGTTCACTAACAGTGACCCAGCCGGACCTATTATCTCTGGTCTTCACCTCGCCACACCTGGACATGGTGACACTGGTTCCCACCTTGGTCTCACCTGGACATGGTGAGTCGGATCCCCACAGGGTCCTCACCTCTAACTGGTGATTCTCATTCCCACATGGACATCATGTGGACCTGGTGGCTGCAGTGTTTCTAGCTTCTCATGTACCTCGTGACTCTGGTCCCCACCAGGGCCTCACCGGGACCTGGTGAGTGTGGTTGCCACCTGCACCTCACCTGGACCTGGTGATTCTGGTCTGCACCTGAGACTACCCTGGATCTGGTGACTATGGTCCCAACCTGGGCTTCACCTGGATTTGGGCACTCCGATTCCCATCTGGGCCTCACCTGGCCCTGTTGACCATGGTCCTCAACTGGGCAAAATTGGGACCCGGTGACTGTTTCCACACCTGGACATCACCTGGACTAGGTGACTCTGGTCCCCCTCTGGGTCTCACCGTGCTCTAGTGACTGTGAACCCCACTTTGGCCTGACTTGGTCCTGCTTACCCTGGTTGCCACCTGCGCCTGACCTCGAACTGTTGACTCTGGTTCTTTCAAGGGCCTCCCCTGTACCTGGTGATCCTGGTTCCCACCTGGGCCTCACCTGGACCTGGTGACTCTTGTCACCACTGGGGTCTCTCCTGGACCTGGTGACTCTCGTTCCCACATGAACCACACCTGGACCTGGTGACTGTGGTGTTCTTGTAGACTCACATTTACATGGTGACTCTGGTCCCCGCTAGGGCATCACGTGGATCTGGTGACTTTGGCCTGCAGGTTTGCCTCACCTGGACCTGGTGAGTGGGGTTGCCACCTGGGCCTCACCCATAATTGGTGACTCAGGTCCCCACGTGGTCCTCTTCTACCTGGTGAATTGGTCCTTACCTGGTCCTCCTCTACACCGGGGGACTCTGGTCACCACCTGGGTTTCACCTGGACCTGGTGAATCTGCTCCCCATCTGGGCCTCACGCAGTCCTGGTGACTTTGTTCCCCACCTGGACCTGATTGCTGTGGACTCCTCCTTGGCCTCACCTGGAACTGGTGACTCTGATCCTATCTGCGAGTCACCCAGACCTGGTGAATCTGGTCCTCATCTGGGTCTCATTGGTACCTGGTGACTCTGTTCCACGCCTGAGCCTAACCTGGGTATGATGACTCTGGAACATCTCTGGGCCTCACCCTGACCTGGTGACTCTGGTCCCCATCTGGATGTCACCTAGACCAGGTGAATCTGGTTACCCCTCTAGGCCTCAAGTAGACCTGGTGACTCTGGTCCTCAACTTGGCCTAACCGGGACCTAGTGAATATGCTCCCCACCTGCACCTCATCTGGACCTGGTGACTCTGGTTCTACCTGGGCATCATCGGGACATGCTTACTCTATTCCACACTGGGACTGACCTGATCCTGGTAACTCTGGTCCTGACTTTGGCCTCTTCTGTACAAGGTGACTCTGGCTCCACCTGGGCCTCACCTGTAACTGGTGAATCCTCTTGCCACCTGCGCCTCACCTGGACTTTGAGACTGTGTTCCCACCTGGACCTCACCTGGATCTGGTGGCTCTGGTTCCCATATGGGGCTCTCCTGGACCTGGTTCCTGTGGTCTCCATCTGGCCTCACCTGGAACACAATGACTCTGCTCCATATTTGGGCCTCTGCTGGACCTGGTGACTCTGGTCCTTACCTGGGCATCATTGGGACCTGGATACTCTCTTACATACCTGGGCCTCACCTGGACCTGGTGACTGTGGTCCCACATGGGCCTCACCTGGACGAGGTGACAGGTTCCCACATGGACCTCACATGTACCTGGTGACTCAGGTCCTCATATGGGCATCATGCGACCTGGTTTCTCAGGTCCACATCGGGGCCTCACCTGGACCTAGTGATTCTCGTCCCCCTCTGGGCCTCACCCGGACGTGGTGACTCTGGACCCCACCTGGATATCACCAGAACCGGGGGACTCTGGTCCCCCTCTGGGATCACCCGGAGCTGGGGACACTGGTACTCAGCTGGGCCTCAACAGGACCTGGTAAATCTACTCCTCACTTAGGCCTCGTCTGGACCTTGTGACTCTTTTCCCACCTGGCATCAATGGGACATGGTTACTCTGTTCCCCGCCTGGGCCTCACCTGGACATGATAACTTTGCTCCACACTTTGGCCTCAACTGGTCCTGATGACTCTGGTCCCCCCAGCTAGGCCTCAATCTGGACCTGGTGACTATGGTCCCCACCTGGGTCTCACCTGGACCTGGAGACTCTCGTTCCCAGATGAACCACACCTGGACCTGGTGAGTGTGGTGTTCTTGTAGACTCACATTTACCTGGTGACTCTGGTCCCCATCTGGACGTACCTGGACCAGGTGATTCTGGTTCCCCTCTAGGCCTCAACGAGATCTGGTGACTCTGGTCCTCAACAGGGCCTCACCTGGACCTAGTGAATATGCTTCATCTGGGCCTCATTTGGACCTGGTGACTCTGGTCCCTACCTGGACATCATCGGGACATGGTTCCACTGCATGGCCTGTAGGTTGGCCTGACATGGACCTGGTAACTCTGGTCCCTACCTGGGCATCATCGGAACACGGTTCCTCTGCATTGCCTGCAGATTGGCCTCACCTGGACCTGGTGCGTGGGGTTGGCACCTGGGTCTCACACTTACCTGGTGACACAGGTCCCCACGTGGGCCTCACTTGGACATGGTGAATCTGGTCCTTACCTGGTTCTCTCCGAGACCCCGGATCGCTGGTCCCAACTGGGCCTCACCTGGACCTGGTGAATCTGGTCCCCATCTGGGCCTCACCCAATCCTGGTTACTTTGTTCCCCACCTGGACCTGATTGCTGTGGACTCTTTCTTGGCCTCAGCTGGAACTGGTGACTCTGATCCCATCTGCGCGTCTACCAGACCTGGTGACTCTGGTCCTCACCTGGGCATGATTGATACCTGGTGACTCTGTTTCACACCTGAGCCTCACCTGGACATGATGACTCTGGATCCTCTTGGGCCTCATCCTGACCTGGTGATTCTGGTCCCCATCTGGATGTCACTTTGACCAGGTGAATCTGGTAACCCTCTAGTCCTCAACCAGATCTGGTGTCTCTGGTCCTCAACTGGGCCTCACCTGGACCTAGTGAATATGCTCCATCTGGGCCTCATTTGGACCTGGTGACTCTGGTCCCTACCTGGGCATCATCGGGACATGTTTCCACTGCATGGCCTGCAGGTTGGCCTCACATGGACCTGGTGAGTGTGGTTGCCACCTGCACCTCACGTGGACCTGTTGATTCTAGTCTGCACCTGAGATTACCCTGGATATGGTGACTGTGGTCCCCATCTGGGCTTCACCTGGATTTGGGGACTCCGGTCCCCATCTGGGCCTCACCTGGCCCTGTTGACCATGGTCCTCAGCTGGGCAACTTGGGACCCGGTGACTATGTTCCATAACTGGACCTCACCTGGACCAGGTGACTCTGGTCCCCTACTGGGTCTCACCTTGCCCTAGTGACTGTGAACCCCACGTTGGCCTGACTTTGACCTGCTGACCCTGGTTGCCACCTGCGCCTGACCTCGAACTGTTGACTCTGGTTTTTCAAGGGCCTCCCCTGTACCTGGTGATCCTTGTCCCCACCTGGGCCTCATCATGACATGGTGACACTTGTCAAGACCGGGGACTCACCTGGACCTGCTTACTGTGTTCCACACCTGGGCCTCAAGTAGACCTGTTATCCATGGTCCCTAAGGCAGCCTCACATTGACCTGTTGCCTCTGATCCCCACCGGGGCCTCACGTGTACCTCTTAACTCTGGTCCCCACCTGTGACTCATCTGGACCTGGTGACTCTGGTTCTACCTGGGCATCATAGGACGTGGTTACTCTATTCCTCAGTGGGACAGACCTGATCGTGGTAACTCTGGTCCCGACTTTGGCCTCTTCTGTACCAGGTGACTCTGGCTCCACCTGGGCCTCACCTGTAAGTGGTGACTCTGATCCTAAGCATGGCCTCACCTGACCTGGTGACTGTGGTTTCCATCGGGACCTCATCTGGACCTCATGTCTCTGGTCCCACCTGGGCCTCACCAGGACCTTGTATCTGGTACCCACTTGAGTAGCATCAGGATATGGTTACACTGTTCACTAACAGTGACCCAGCCATACCTATTAACCCTGGTTTTCACCTGGTCCACACCTGGACATGGTGACACTGGTTCCCACCTGGGTCTCACCTAGACATGGTGAGTCAGATCCCCACCTTGTCCTCACCCGTAATTGGTGATTCTCGTTCCCACATGGACCGGATTGCTGTGGACACTGTTCCTCACCTGGGCCTCATCTGGACCTAGTGACTCTGGTCCCAACGTGGACTTCACCTGGATTTGGTGACTCTGGTCCCACCTGGAACTCCCCTGGATCTGGTGACTCTAGTCCTCAGTTTGGCCTCACCTGGACCTGGTGTCTCTCGTCCCCACTTTGACCTAACTCAGAACTGCTGAATCTTGCCCCACCTGGGCCTCACCCAGTCCTGGTGACTCTTGTCCCCAGCTATGCCTCAATTCGACCTGATGAATCTGGTCCTCACGTGGGCCTCACATGGACCTTGGACTCACCTGGATAGAGTGGCTCTGGTTTCCACAAGGGGCTCACCTGATTCTGTTGACTGTGGTCTTATTCTATGCCTCACCAGGACCTAGTGATTCTGTACCCCATCTGGGCCTGCATGGCCCTAGTGACTCTGGTCCTCACCCAGGCATCATTGGGACTTGAATACTCTATTCTAATTCTGGGCCTCACTTTGACCAGGGACCTCTGGTCCCATTCTGGGCCTCAAACTAAACTGGTTACTCTGGTTCCCCCTCTGGGCCTCACCCTTACCTGGTGACTCTGGTCTCCCCTTTGGCTTCACTTCGACCTGGTGAATCTGGTCCTTAGCTGGTCCTCACCTGGATCTGGTGACTGGTCACCACCTGGGCCTCACCTGGACTTGGTGAATCCTGTTGCCACCTGCGCCTCACCTGGACCTTGTGACAGTGGTCCCAACTGGAGTTCACCTGGATCTGGTGGCTCTGGTTCCCATATGGGGCTCTCATGGACCTGGTTACTGTGGTCTCCATCTGGCCTCACCTGGAACACTAAGACTCTGATCCATATTTGGTCCTCTCCTGGACCGGTTGACTCTTGTCCTTACCTGGGCATCATTGGGACCTGGATACTCTCTTATATACCTGGGCCTCACCAGGACCTGGTGACTGTGGTCCCACCTGGGACTCACCTGGACGAGGTGACTGGTTCCCACATGGACCTCACCTGGACCTGGTGACTCAGGTCCTCATATGGGCATCATGGGACCGGGTTTCTCAGTTCCACATTGGGACCTCACCTGGACCTAGTGATTCTCGTCCCCCTCTGGGCCTCACCCTGACTGGTGACTCTGGACCCCACCTATATCTGGTGACTCTGGCCTGCAGTTTGGCCTCACATGGACCTGGTAACTCTGGTCCCTAGATGGGCATCATCGGGACATGGTTCCACTGCAAGGCCTGCAAGATGGCCTTACTTGGACCTGGTGACTGTGGTTGGCACTTGGGCCTCACCCATGCCTGGTGATACACGTCCCCACGTGGTCCTCAGTTGGACCTGGTGAATCTGGTCCTTACCTTGTCCTCACCCGGAACTGGTAACTCCGGTCATCACCTGGGAATCACCTTGACCTTGTGTTTCTGGTCCCCATCTGAGACTTCCCAGTCCTGGCGACTTTGTTCCCCACCTGGACCTGATTTTTTTGACTCCTTCTTGGCCTCACCTGCATCTGGTGACTGTGGTCCCACCTAGGACGCACCTAGACGAGGTGACTGGTTCCCACAGGGACCTCACCTGGACCTGGTGACTCAGGTCATCACATGGGCTTCATGGGACCTAGTTCAGTTCCATATCGGGGCTTCAACTGGACCTAGTGATTCTCCTCCCACTCTGGGCCTCACCCTGACGTGGTGACTCTGGTCCCCATCTGGATGTCACCTAGACCTGGTGAATCTGGTACCCCTCTAGGCCTCAACTAGATCTGGTGACTCTGGTCCTCACCTGGGCCTCAACGGGACCTAGTGAATATGCTCCCCACCTGCGCCTCATCTGGACCTGGTGACGCTGGTTCTATCTGGGCATCATCGGGACATGGTTACTCTATTCCCCTCTGGGACTGACCTGATCCTGGTAACTCTGGTCCTGACTTTGGCCTCTTCTCTACCAGGTGACTCTGGCTCCACCTGGGCCTCACCTGTAACTGGTGACTCTGATCCAAAGCATGGCCTCACCTTTCCTGGTGACTGTGGTTCCCATCGGGACCTCACCTGGTCCTCAAGTCTCTGGTCTCACCTGGGCCTCACCAGGACTTGGTGTCTCTCGTACCCACCTGGGTAGCATCAGGATATGGTTACACTGTTCAGTAATAGTGACCCAGCCGGACCTATTATCTCTGGTCTTCACCTCGACACACCTGGACATGGTGACACTGGCTCCCACCTGGGTCTCACCTGGACATGGTGAGTCGGATCCCCACAGGGTCCTCACCTGTAACTGGTGATTCTCGTTCCCACATGGACATCATGTGGACCTGGTGGCTGCAATGTTTCTAGCTTCTCATGTACCTCGTGATCTGGTCCCCACCAGTGCCTCACCGGGACCTGGTGAGTGTGGTTGCCACCTGCACCTCACCTGGACCAGTGATTCTAGTCTGCACCTGAGACTACCCTGGATCCCGTGACTATGGTCCCAACCTGGGTTTCACCTGGATTTGAGCACTCCGATTCCCATCTGGGCCTCACCTGGCTCTGTTGACCATGGTCCTCAACTGGGCAAAAATGGGACCCGGTGACTGTGTTCCACACCTGGACCTCACCTGGACCAGGTGACTCTGGTCCCCCTCTGGGTCTCACCGTGCTCTAGTGACTGTGAACCCCACTTTGGCCTGACTTGGACCTGCTGACCCTGGTTGCCACCTGCGCCTGACCTCGAACTCTTGACTCTGGTTCTTTAAAGGGCCTCCCCTGTACCTGGTGATCCTGGTTCCCAACTGGGCCTCACCTGGACCTGGTGACTCTTGTCACCACCGGGGACTCACTTGGACCTGGTTACAGTGTTCCACACTGGGCCTCAAGTAGAACTCTTGACCATGGTCCCCAAGCCTGCCTCACATGGACCTGTTGCCTCTGATACCTACCAGCACCTCACGTGTACCTGGTAACTCTGGTCCTCACCTGGGCCTCATCTGTACCTAGTGACTCTGGTCCCCACCTGGGATTCACCTGGATCTGGTGACTCTGGACCCCACCTGGACTTCACCTGTATCTGGTGACTCTGGTCCCCACCTGGACCTCTCCTGGACCTGGTGACTCTCTTTCCAACATGGACCTCACCTGGATCTGGTGACTCTGGTCCTCAGTTTGGCCTCACCTGGACCTGGTGTCTCTCGTCTCCACTTTGACCTAACTCAGAACTGCTGTATCTTGCCCCACCTATGAAGCACCCAGACATGGTGACCCTTGTCCCCAGCTATGCCTCAATTCGACCTGATGAATGTGGTCCTCACGTGGGCCTTACATGGACCTGGGACTCAGCTGGATAGAGTGGCTGTGGTTCCCACAAAGGGCTCACCTGATACTGGTGACTGGGGTCTTTTTCTATGCCTCACCAGGACCTAGTGATTCTGTTCCCCATCTGGGCCTGCATGGCCCTAGTGACTCTGGTCCTCACGCAGCATCATTGGGACCTGGATACTCTATTCCACACCTGGGCCTCACTTTGACCAGGGACCTCTGGTCCCATTCTGGGCCTCAAACTAAACTGGTTACTCTGGTTCCCCCTCTGGGTCTCACCCTTACCTGGTGAATCTGGTCACCCGTTGGGCTTCACTTGGGCCTGGTGAATCTGGTCCTTAGCTGGTCCTCACCTGGATCTGGTGACTGGTCGCGACTTGGGCCTCACCTGGACTTGGTGAATCCTGTTGCCACCTGCGCCTCACCTGGACCTTGTGACTGTGGTCCCACCTGGTCCTCACCTGGATCTGGCAGCTCTGGTTCCCATAAGGGGAACTACTGGACCTGGTTCCTGTGGCCTCCATCTGGCCTCACCTGGAACACAATGACTCTGATCCATATTTGGGCCTCTCCTGGACCTGTTGACTCTGGTCCTTACCTGGGCTCATTGGACCTGGATACTCTCTTATATAACTTGGCCTCACCTGGACCTGGTGACTGTGGTCCCACCTGGGCCTCACCTGGACAAGGTGACTGATTCCCACAGGGACCTCACCTGGACCTGGTGACTCAGGTCCTCATATGGGCATCATGGGACCTGGTTTCTCAGTTCCACATCGGAGCCTCACCTGGACCTAGTGATTCTCGTCCGACTCTGGGTCTCACCCTGACGTGCTGACTCTGGTCCCCACCTGGATATCACCAGAACCGGGTGACGCTGGCCCCCCTCTGGAACTCACTCAGAGCTGGGGACCCTGGTCCTCAACTGGGCCTAAACAGGACCTAGTGAATCTACTCCTCACTTAGGCCTCGTCTGGACCTTGTGACTCTTTCCCCACCTGGCATCAATGGGACATGGTTACTCTGTTCCCCACCTGGGCCTCACCTGGACATGATAACTTTGCTCCACACTTTGGCCTCAACTGGTCCTGATGACTCTGGTCCCCCCACGTAGGCCTCAATCTGGACCTGGTGACTGTGGTCCCCACCTGGTTCTCACCTGGACCTGGTGTCTCTCGTTCCCACATGAACCACACCTGGACTTGGTGACTGTGGTGTTCTTGTAGACGCACATTTACCTGGTGACTCCGGTCCCCACTAGGGCCTCACGTGGATCTGGTGACTCTGGCCTGAAGGTTGGCCTCACCTGGACCTGTTGAGTGGGGTTGCCACCCCATACCTGGTGACTCAGTTCCCCACGTGGGCCTCTTGGACCTGGTGAATCTGTTCCTTACCTGGTCCACTCCCAGACCCGGGGACTCTGGTCACCACCTGGGCCTCACCTGGAACTGTTGAATCTGGTCCCCATCTGGGCCTCACCCAGTCCTGGTGACTGTGTTCCCCACCTGGACCTGATTGCTGTGGACTCTTTCTTGGCCTCACCTGGAACTGGTGACTCTGATCCTATCTGTGTGTCACCCAGACCTGGTGACTCTCGTCCTCACCTGGGCATCATTGGTACCTGGTTACTCTGTTCCACACCTGAGCCTCACCTGGACATGATGTCTCTGGGACGTCTCTGTGCCTCACCCTGACCTGGTGATCTGGTCCCCATCTGGATGTCACCTGGACCAGGTGATTCTGGAACCCCTCTAGACCTCAACCAGATCTGGTGACTCTTGTCCTCAAGTGGGCCTCACCTGGACCTAGTGAATATGCTCCATCTGGGCCTCATTTGGACTTGGTGACACTGGTCACTCACTGGGCATCATCGGGAAATGGTTCCACTGCATGGCCTGCTGGTTTGCCTCACCTGGACCTGGTGACTCAGGTCCTCATATGGGCATCATGGGACCTGGGTTCTCAGTTCCACATCGGGGCCTCATATGGACCTAGTGATTGTCGTCCCCCTCTGGGCCTCATCCTGACGTGGTGACTCAGGTCCGCACCTGGATATCACCAGAACCGGGTGACAGTGGTCCCCCTCTGTGACTACCCGGAGCTGGGGACACTGGTCCTCAAATGGGCCTCAACAGGACCTGGTGAATCTACTCCTCACTAAGGCCTCGTCTGGACCTTGTGACTCTTTTCCCACCCGGCATCAATGGGACATGGTTACTCTGTTCCCCACCTGGGCCACACATGGACATGATAACTTTGCTCCACACTTTGGCCTCAACTGGTCCTGATGACTCTGGTCCCCCGACCTAGACCTCAATCTGGATCTGATGACTATGGTCCCCACCTGGGTCTAACCTGTACCTGGTGACTCTTGTCCCCACATGAACCACACCAGGATCTGGTGACTGTGTTGTTCTAGTAGAATCACTTTTATCTGGTGACTCCAGTCCCCACTAGGTCCTCACGTGGATCGGGTGACTTGGCCTGCAGGTTGGCCTCACATGGACCTGGTTAGTGGGGATGCCACTTGGGCCTCACCCATACCTGGTGACTTAGGTCTCCACGTGGTCCTCTTGCACCTGGTGAATCTGGTCCTTACCTGGTCCTCTCCCAGACCCGGGGACTCTGGTCACCACCTGGGCCTCACCTGGACCTGTTGAATCTGCTCCCCATCTGGGCCTCACCCAGTCCTGGTGACTGTGTTCCCCACCTGGACCTGATTGCTGTGGATTCTTTCTTGGCCTCACCTGGAACTGGTGACTCTGATCCTATCTGCGCGTCACCCAGATCTGGTCACTCTGGTTCTCACCTGTGGACCACTATGACCTGGACACTTTGTTCGACACCTGAGACTCACCTGGACATGATTACTCTGGAGCTTCTCTGGGCCTTACCCTGACCTGGTGACTCTGGTCCCCATCTGGATGTCACCTGTACCAGGTGATTCTTGTACCTCTCTAGGCCTCAACCAGATCTGGTGACTCTTGTCCTCAACTGGGCCTCACCTGGACCTAGTGAATATGCTCCATCTGGGCCTCATTTGGACCTGGTGACTCTTGTCCCTTCCTGGGCATCATCGGGACATGACTCCACTGCATGACCTGCAGGTTGGCCTCACCTGGACCTGGTAACTCTGGTCCCTACCTGGGCATCATCGGGACATGGTTCCACTGCATGGCCAGCAGGTTGGCCTCACCTGGACCTGGTAACTCTAGTCCCTACCTGGGCATCATCGGGACATGGTTCCTCTGGATGGCCTGCAGGTTGCCCTCACCTGGACCTGGTAAATCTGGTCCCTACCTGGGCATCATCGGGACATGGTTAATCTATTCCCCCTGGGACTGATCTGATGCTGGTAACTCTGGTCCTGACTTTGGCCTCTTCTCTACCAGGTAACTCTAGCTCCACCTGGGCCTCACCTGTAACTGGTGACTCTGATCCTAAGCATGGCCTCACCTGACCTGGAGACTGTGGTTCCCTTCGGGACCTTACCTAGACCTCTTGTCTCTGGTCCCACCTAGGCCTCAACAGGGCCTGGTGTCTCTGTTACCCACCTGAGTAGCATCAGGATATGGTTACACTGTTCACTAACAGTGACCCAGCCGGACCTATTAACTCTGGTCTTCACCTGGGCCAAACCTGGACATGGTGACACTGGTTCCCACCTGGGTCTCACCTGGACATGGTGATTCGGATCCCCACCTGGGTCTCACCTGTAACTGGTGATTCTCCTTCCCACATAGACATCATGTGGACCTGGTGGCTGCAATGTTTCTAGCTTCTCATGTACCTCGTGACTCTGGTCCCCACCAGGGCCTGACGGGGACCTGGTGAGTGTGGTTGCCACCTGCTACTCACCTGGACCTGTTGATTCTGGTCTGCAACTGAGACTACCCAGGATCTGGTGACTGTGGTCCCCACCTGGGCTTCACCTGGATTTGGGGACTCTGGTCCCCATCTGGGGCTCACCTGGCCCTGTTGACCATGGTCCTCAACTGGGCAAAATTGGGACCCGGTGAGTGTGTTCCACAACTGGACCTCACCTGGACAATGTGACTCTGGTCCCTCTCTGGGTCTCACTGTGCCCTAGTGACTGTGAACCCCACTTTGGCCTGACTTGGACCTGCTGACCCTGGTTGCCACCTGCGCCTGACCTCAAACTGTTGACTCTGGTTCTCTCAATGGCCTACCCTGTACCTGGTGATCCTGGTCCCCAATTGGGCCTCAACTGGACGTGGTGACCCTTGTCACCACTGGGGACTCACCTGGACATGATTACTGTGTTCCACACCTGGGCCTCAAGTACACTTCTTGACCATGGTCCCAAGCCGGCCTCACGTGGTCCTTTGGCTCTGATCCCCGCCGGGGGCTCAAGTGTATCTGGTAACTCTGATCCTCACCTGGGCCTCAACTGGACCTAGTGACTCGGTCCCCACCTGGGCTTCACCTGGATCTGGTGACTCTGGTCCCCACCTAGACCTCTCCTGGACCTGGTGACTCTCTTTCCAACATGGACCTCACCTGCATCTGGTGACTCTGGTCCTCAATTTGGCCTCACCTGGACCTGGTGTCTCTAGTACACACTTTGACCTAACTCAGAACTGCTAAATCTTGCCCCACCTAGGCCGCACCCAGACCTGGTGATTCTTGTCTCCAGCTATGCCTCAATTCGACCTGATGAATCTGGTCATGACGTGGGGCTCACAGGGACCTGGGACTCAGCTGGATAGAGTGGCACTGGTTCCCACAAGGGGCACACCTGATACTGGTGATTGTGGTCTTATTCTATGCCTCACCAGGACCTAGTGATTCTGTTCCCCAACTGGGCCTGCATGGCCCTAGTGACTCTGGTCCTCACCCAGGCATCATTGGGACCTGGATACTCTATTACACAACTGGGCCTCACTTTGACCAGGGACCTCTGGTCCCATTCTGGCCCGCAAACTAAACTGGTTTCTCTGGTTCCCCCTCGGGGCCTCACCCTTACCTGGTGACTCTGGTCACCCCTTGGGCTTCACTTGGGCCTATTTAATCTGGTCCTTAGCTGGTCCGCATCTAGATCTGGTGACTGGTGGCCACCTGGGCTTCACCTGGACTTGGTGAATCCTGTTGCCACCTGCGCCTCACCTGGACCTTGTGACTGTGGTCCATCCTGGACCTCACCTGGATATGGTGGCTCTGGTTCCCATATGGGGCTCTCCTGGACCTGGTTCCTGTGGTCTCCATCTGCCCTCACCTGGAACACAATGACTCTGATCCATATTTGGTCCTCTCCGGGACCTGTTGACTCTGGTCCTTACCTGGGCATCATTGGGTCCTGGATACTCTCTTATATACCTGGGCCTCATCTGGACCTGGTGACTGTAGTCCCACCTGGGCCTCACCAGGACGAGGTGACTGGTTCCCACAGGGACCTCACCTGGACCTGGTGACTCAGGTCCTCATTTGGGCATTATGGGACCTTTTTTCTCAGTTCCACATCGGGGCCTCACCTGAAACTAGTGATTCTCGTCCCTCTCTGGGCCTCAACCTGACGTGGTGAGTCTTGTCCGCACCTGGACATCATCAGAACCGGGTCAATCTGATCCTCCTCTGGGACTCACCCAGAGCTGGGGACACTGGTGCTTAACTGGGCCTCAACAGGACCTGGGGAATCTAGTCCTCACTTAGGCCTCTTCTGGACCTAGTGACTCTTTTCCCACCTGGCAACAATGGGACATGGTTACTCTGTTCCCCACCTGGACATCACCTGGACATGATAACTTTGCTCCACACTTTGGCCTCAACTTGTCCTGATGACTCTGGTCCCCCCTTCTAGGCCTCAATCTGGACCTGGTGACTATGGTCCCCACCTGGGTCACACCTGGACCTGGTGACTCTCCTTCCCACATGAACCACACCTGGACCTGGTGACTGTGGTTTTCTTGTACACTCACATTTACCTGGTGACTCCGGTCCCCACTAGGGCCTCACCTGGATCTGGTGACTCTGGCCTGCAGGTTGGCATCACCTGGACTTGGTGAGTAGGGATGCCACCTGGGCCTCACCCATACCTGGTGACTCAGTTCCACACGTGGGCCTCTTGGACCTGGTGAATCTCGTCCTTACCTGGTCCTCTCCCAGACCCGGGGACTCTGGTCACCACCTCGCCTCATCTGGACCTGGTGAATCTGGTCCCCATCTGGGCCTCACCCAGTCCTGGTGACTTTGTTCCCCACCTGGACCTGATTGCTGTGGACTCTCTCTTGGCCTCACCTGGAACTGGTGACTCTGATCCTATCTGAGCGTCACCGAGACCTGGTGACTCTGGTCCTCACCTGGGCATCATTGGTACCTGGTGACACTGTTCCACACCTGAGCCTCACTTGGACGTGGTGACTCTGGAAGCTCTCTGGGCCTCACCCTGACCTGGTGACCCTGGTCCCCATCTGGATGTCACCTGGAACAGGTGATTCTGGAACCCCTCTAGGCCTCAACCGGAAATGGTGACTCTGGTCCTCAAAGGGCCTCACCTGGACCTAGTGAATATGCTCCATCTGGGCCTCATTTGGACCTGGTGATTCTGGTCCCTCCCTGGGCATCATCGGGACATGGTTCCACTGCATGGCCTGCAACTTGGCCTCACCTGGACCTGGTAACTCAGGTTCCTACCTGGACATCATCTGGACACTCTTCCTCTGCATTGCCTGCGGGGTGGCCTCACCTGGACCTGGTGAGTGGGTTGCCACTTGGGCCTCACCCATACCTGGTGACACAGGTGCCCACGTGGGCCTCACTTGGACCTGGTGAATCTGGTCCTTACCTGGTCCTCACCCGGAACTGGTAACTCTGGTCACCACCTGGGAATCACCTGGGCCTGGTGAATCTGGTCCCCATCTGGGCCTCATCCAGTCCTGGTGACTTTGTTCCCCACCTGGACCTGATTGCTGTGGACTCCTTCTTGGCCTCACCTGGAAGTGGTGACTCTGAACGTATCTGGGCCTCACCCAGATCTGGTGACTCTGGTCCTCACCTGTGGACCATTATACCTGGATTCTCTGTTCCACACCTGAGCCTCACCTGGACATATTGACTCTGGATCCCCACTGAGCCTCACCCTGACATGGTGACTCTGGTCCCCATCTGGATATCACCAGAACCGGGTGACTCTGGTCCTCCTCTGGAACTAACCCAGAGCTGGGGAGACTGGTCCTCAACTGGATCTCAACAGTACCAGTTGAATCTACTCCTAACTTAGGTCTCGTCTGAACCTTGTGACTCTTTTCCCACCTGGCATCAATGGGACATGGTTACCCTGTTCCCCACCTGGGCCTCACCTGGACATGATAACTTTGCTCCGCACTTTGTTCTCAACTGGTCCTGATGACCCTGGTCCCCCCACCTAGGCCTCATTCTGGACCTGGAGACTATCGTCCCAACCTGGGTCTCACCTGGACCTGGTGATTCTCGTTCCCACATGAACCACACCTGGCCCTGGTGAGTGTGGTGTTCTTGTAAACTCACATTTACCTAGTGACTCGGGTCCCCACTAGGGCCTCACATGGATCTGGTGACTCTGGCCTGCAGGTTGGCATCACCTGGATCTGGTGAGTGGGGTTGCCACTTGGACCTCACCCAAACCTGGTGACTCAAGTCCCCACGTGGGCCTCTTAGACCTGTTAATCTGGTCCTTCACTGGTTTTCTCCCAGACCCGGGGACTCTGGTCTCAGAAGAGACTCCTTCTTGGCCTCACCTGGAACTGCTGACTCTGATCCTATCTGCGCGTCACCCAGACCTGGTGACTCTGGTCCTCACCTGGGCATCATTGGTACCTGGTGACTCTATTCCACACCTGAGCCTCACCTGGACATGATGACTCTGGAACCTCTCTGGGCCTCACCCTGACCTGGTGACTCTGGTCCCCATCTGGATGTCACCTGGACCAGGTGATTCGGGTACCCCTCTAGGCCTCAACCAGATCTGGTGACTCTGGTCCTCAACTTGGCCTCACCTGGACCTAGTGAATATGCTCCATCTGGGCCTCATTTGGACCTGGTGAATCTGGTCCCTACATGAGCATCATCGGGACATGGTTCCACTGCATGGCCTGCAGGTTTGCCTCATCTAGACCTGGTAACTCTGGTACCTACCTGGGCATCATCGGGACATGGTTCCAAACATGGCCTCCAGGGTGGCATCACTTTGACCTGGTAATTCTAGTCCCTACCTGGGCATCATCGGCACATGGTTCCTCTGCATGGCCTGCAGGATGGCCGCACCTGGACCTGGTGAGTGGCGTTGTCACCTTGGCCTCACTCATGCCTGGTGACACAGGTCCCCACGTGGGCCTCAATTGGACCTGGTGAATCTGGTCCCTTCCTGGTCCTCACCCGGAACTCCTAACTCGGGTCACCACCTGGGAATCACATGAACCTGGTTAATCTGGTCCCCATCTGGGCCTCACCCAGTCCTGGTGACTTTGTCACCCCACCTGGACCTGATTGCTGTGGACACCTTCTTGGCCTCACCGAGAAGTGGTGACTTTGATCGTAGCTGGGCCTCACCCAGATCTGGTGACTATGGTAACCACCTGTGGACCATTATGACCTGGATACTCTGTTTCACACCTGAGCCTCACCTGGACATGATGACTCTGGATCCCCTCTGGGTCGCACCCTGACATGGTGACTCTGGTTCCCATCTGGATATCACCAGAACCGGGTGACTCTGGGCCCCCTCTGAGACTCAACCGGAGCTGGGGACACTGGTCCTCAACTGGGCCTCAACGGGTCCTGGTAAATCTACTCCTCAATTAGGCCTCGTCTGGACCTTGTGACTCTTTTCCCACCTGGCATCAATGGGACATGGTTACTCTGTTCACCACCTGGGCTTCACCTGGACATGATAACTTTGCTCCACACTTTGGCCTCAACTGGTCCTGATGACACTGGTCCCCCCACCTAGGCCTCAATCTGGACCTGGTGACTGTGGTCCCAACCTGGGTCTCACCTGAACTTCGTGACTCTCGTTCACACATGAAGCACACCTGGACCTGGTGACTGTCCTGTTCTTGTAGATTCATATTTACCTGGTGACTCCAGTCCCCACTAGGGCCTCACCTGGATCTGGTGACTTTGGCCTGCTGTTGGCATCACCTGGACCTGGTGAGTGAGGTTGCCACCTGGGCCTCACTTATACCTGGTGACTCAGGTCCCCGCGTGGGCCTCTTGGACTTGGTGAATCTGGTCCTTACCTGGTTCTCTCACAGACCCGGGGACTCTGGTCACCACCTGGGCCTCACCTGGACCTGGTGAATCTGGTCCCCATCTGAGCCTCGCCCAGTCCTGGTTACTTTTTTCCCCACCTGGACCTCATTGCTGTGGACTCTTTCTTGGAATCACCTGGAACTGGTGACTCTGATCCTATCTGTGCGTCACCCAGACCTGGTGACTCTGGTCCTAACCTGGGCATCATTGGTACCTGGTGACTCTGTTCCACACCTGAGCCTCACCCGAACATGATTACTCTGGAACCTCTCTGGGCCTCACCATGACCTGCTGACTCTGGTCCCCATCTGGATGTCACCTGGACCAGGTGATTTTGGTAACCCTCTAGGCCTCAACCAGATCTGGTCACTCTGGTCCTCAGTTTGGCCTCACCTGGACCTGGTGTCTCTTGTCCCCACTTTGACCTAACTCAGAACTGTAGAATCTTGCCCCACCCAGGCCGCACCTAGACCTGGTGACTCTTGTCCCCAGCTATGCCTCAATTCGACCTGATTAATCTGGTCCTCAAGTGGTCCTCACATGGACCTGGGACTCAGCTGGATAGAGTGGCTCTGGTAACCACAAGGTGCTCACCTGATACTGGTGACTTATTCAACAGTGGTCTTTTTCTATGCCTCACCTGGACCTCGTGATTCTCGTTCCCACATGAAACAAACCTGGACCTGGTGACTGTCCTGTTCTTGTAGATTCACATTTAAATGGTGACTCTGGTCCTCACTAGGGCTTCACCTGGATCTGGTGTCTCTGGCCTGCCGGTTGGCCTCACCTGGACCTGGTGAGTGGGGTTGCCACCAGGGCCTCAACCATACCGGGTGGCTCAGGTCCCCACGTGGCTCTCTTGGACGTGATGACTCTGGTCCTTACCTGGTCATCTCCCACTCCCTGGGACTCTGGTAACCACTTGGGCCTCACCTGGACCTGCTGAATCTGGTCCCTACTGGGCATCACATAGTCCTAGTGACTTTGTTACCCACCTGGACCTTATTGCTGTGGACTCTTTCTTGGCCTCACCTGGAACTGGTGACTCTGATCCTATCTGCGCATCCCTCAAATCTGGTGACTCTGGTCCTCCCAAGGGCATCAATGGTACCTGGTGACTCTGTTCCACACCTGAGCCTCACCTGGACATAATGACTCTGGAACCTCTCTTGGACTCACCGTGACCTGGTGACTCTGGTCCCCATCTGGATGTCACCTGGACCAGCGGATTCTGGCACCCCTCTAGCCTCAACCAGATCTGGTGACTCTGGTCCTCAACTGGGCCTCACCTGGACCTAGTGTATATGCTCCATCTGGGCATCATTTGGACCTGGTGACTCTGGTCTCTTCCTGGGCATCATCGGGACATGGTTCCACTGCATGGCCTGCAGGTTTGCCTCAGGTGGACCTGGTAACTCTGGTCCCTACCTGGGCATCATCGGGACACGGTTCCTCTGCATAGCCCGCAGCTTGGACTCACCTGGACCTGGTGAGTCGGGGTGCCACCTGGGCCTCACCCATACCTGGTGACTCAGGTCCCCACTTGGGCCTCTTGGACCTGGTGAATCTGGTCCTTACTTGGTCCTCTCCCAGACCCGGGGACTCTGGTCACCAACTCGGCCTCACCTGGACCTGGTGAATCTGGTCCCCATCTGGGCCTCACCCAGTCCTGGTGCCTTTGTTCCCCTCCTGGACCTGATTGCTGTGTACTCTTTCTTGGCCTCACCTTGAACTGGTGACTATGATCCTATTTGCGCGTCACCCAAATCTGGTGACTCTGGTCCTCACCTGGGCATCTTTGGTACTTGGTGACTCTGTTCCACACCTGAGCCTCACCTGGACATGGTGACTCTGGAACCTCTCTGGGCCTCACCCTGACCTGGTGACTCTGGACCCATCTGGATGTCACCTGCACCAGGTGATTCTGGTACCCCTCTAGGCCTCAACCAGATCTGGTGACTCTGGTCCTCAACTGGGCCTCACCTGGACCTTGTGAATATGCTCCATCTGGGCCTCATTTGGACCTGGTGACTCTGGTCCCTACCTGGGCATCATCGGGACATGGTTCCATTGCATGGCCTGCAGGTTGGCCTCACCTGGACCTGAGAACTCTAGTCCCTAACTCGGCATCATCGGGACATGATTCCTCTGTATGGCCTGCAGGTTGGCCTCACCTGGACCTGGTGAGAGGGGTTGTCACTTGGGCCTCACACATGCCTGTTGACACAGGTCCCCACGTGGGCCTCATTTGGACCTGGTGAATCTGGTCCTTACCTGGTCCTCACCCGGAACTCGTAACTCTGTTCACCACCTGGGAATCACTTGGACCTGGTGAATCTGGTCCGCATCTGGGCCTCACCCAGTCCTCGGGACTTTGTTCCCCACCTGGACCTGATTGCTGTGGACTCTTTCTTGGCCTCACCTGGAACTAGTGACTCTGATCCTATCTGCGGCTCACCCAGACCTGGTGACTCTGGTCCTCACCTGTGCATCATTGGTACCTGGTGACTCTGTACCACACCTGAGCCTCACCTGGACATGATGACTCTGGAACCTTTCTGGGCCTAACCCTGACATGGTGACTCTGGTCCCCATCTGGATGTCACCTGGACCAGGTGTTTCTGGTAACCCTCTAGGCCTCAACCAGATCTGGTGACTCTGGTCCTCAACTGGGCCTCACTGGGACCTAGTTATCATGCTCCCCACCTGCGCCCCATCTGGACTTGGTGATTCTGGTTCTACCTGGGCATCATCGGGACATGGTTACTCTATTCCGCACTCGGACTGACCTGATCCTGGTAACTCTGGTCCGGACTTTGTCCTCTTCTGTACCAAGTGACTCTGGCTCCACCTGGGCCACACCTGTAACTGGTGACTCTGATCCTAAGCATGGCCTCACCTGACCTGGTGACTGTGGTTCCCATCGGGACCTCACCTGGACTTCATGTCTCCGGTCCCACCTGGGCCTCACCAGGACCTGGTGTCTCTGGTACCCACCTGGGTAGCATCAGGATATGGTTACACTGTACACTAACAGTGACCCAGCCGGACTTATCAACTCTGGTCTACACCTGGGCCACTCCTGGACATGGTGACACTGGTTCCCACCTGGGTCTCACCTGGACATGGTGAGTCGGATCCACAACTGGGCCTCACCTGTAACTGGTGATTCTCGTTGCCACATGGACATCATGTGGACCTGGTGGCTGCAGTGTTTCTAGCTTCTCATGTACCTCGAGAATCTGGTCCGCACCAGAGCCTCACCGGGACCTGGTGAGTGTGGTTGCCACCTGCACCTCACCAGGACCTGGTGATTCTGGTCTGCACCTGAGACTACCCTGGATCTTCTGACTGTGGTCCCCACCTGGGCTTCACCTGGATTTGGGGACTCCGGTCCCAATCTGGGCTTCACCTGGCCCTGTTTTCCATGGTCTTCAACTGGACAAAATTGGGACCCGGTGACTGTGTTCCACAACTGGACCTCACCTGGACCAGGTGACTCTGGTCCCACTCTGGGTCTCACTGTGCCCTAGTGACAGTGAACCCAACTTTGGCCTGACTTGGACCTGCTGACCCTGGTTGCCACCAGCGCCTGACCTCGAACTGTTGACTCTGGTTCTTTCAAGGGCCTACCCTGTACCTGGTGATCCTGGTCCCCAACTGGGCCTCAACTGGACGTGGTGACTCTTGTCACCACTGGGGACTCACCTGGACAGGATTACAGTCTTCCACAGCTGGGCCTAAGGTAGACCTGTTGACCATGTTCCCCAAGCCGGCCTCACGTGGACTTTTGGCTGTGATCCCCGCTGGGGCATCACGTGTACCTGGTAACTCTGATCCTCACCTGGGCCTCATCTGGACCTAGTGACTCAGGTCCCCACCTGGGCTTCACCTGGATCTGGAGACTCTGGTCCCCACCTGGACTTCACCTGGATCTGGTGACTCTGGTCCCCACCTGGACCTCTCCTTGACCTGGTGTCTCTCTTTCCAACATGGACCTCACCTGGATCTGGTGACTCTACCTCAGTTTGGCCTCACCTGGACCTGGTGTCTCTCGTCCCCACTTTGACGTAACTCAGAACTGCTGAATCTTGCCCCACCTAGGCCGCACCCAGGCCTGGTGACTCTTGTCCCCAGCTATGCCTCAATTCGACCTGATGAATCTGGTCCTCACGTGGGCCTCACATGGACCTGAGACTCAGCAGGATAGAGTGGCTCTGGTTCCCACAAGGGGCACACCAGATACTGGTGATTGTGGTCTTATTCTATGCCTCACCAGGACCTAGTGATTCTGTTCCCCATCTGGGCCTGCATGGCCCTAGTGACTCTGGTCCTCACCCAGGCATCATTGGGACCTGGATACTCTATTCCACAATGGGCCTCACTTTGACCCGGGACCTCTGGTCCCATTCTGAGCCTCAAACTAAACTGGTTACTCTGGTACCCCTCTGGGCCTCACCCTTACCTGGTGACTCTGGTCACCCCTTGGGCTTCATTTGGGCCTGGTGAATCTGGTCCTTAGCTGGTCCACATTTGGATCTGCTGACTGGTCGACACCTGGGTCTCACCTGGACTTGGTGAATCCTGTTGCAACCTGCGACTCAAATGGACCTTGTGACTGTGGTCCCACCTGGACCTCACCTGGATCTGGTGGCTCTGGTTCCCATATTGGGCTCTCCTGGACCTGGTTCCTGTGGTCTCCATCTGGCCTCTCCTGGAACACAATGACTCTGATCCATATTTGATCCTCTCCTGGACCTGTTGACTCTGGTCCTTACCTGGGCATCATTGGGACCTGGATACTCTCTTATATACCTGGGCCTCACCTGGACCTGTTGACTGTGGTCCCACCTGGGCCTCACCTGGAAGAGGTGACCTGTTCCCACAGGGACCTCACCTGGACCTGGTGACTCAGGTCCTCATATGGGCATCATGGGACCTGGTTTCTCAGTTCCACATCAGGGCCTCATCTGGACCTAGTGACTCTCGTCCCACTCTGGGCCTCACCCTGACGTGGTAACTCAGGTCCCCACTGGATCTCACCAGAACCGGGTGACACTGGTCCCCCTCTGGGACTCACCCGGAGCTGGGGACACTGGTACTCAACTGGCCCTCAACAGGACCTGGTGAATCTACTCCTCACTTAGGCCTCGACTGGACCTTGTGACTCTGTTCCCACCTGACATCTTTGGGACATGGTTACTCTGTTCCCCACCTGGGCCTCACTTGGACATGATAACTTTGCTCCACACTTTGGCCTCAACTGGTCCTGATGACTCTGGTCCCCCGACCAAGGCCTCAATCTGGACCTGGTGACTGTGGTCCCCACCTGGGTCTCACCTGGACCTGGTGACTCTCGTTCCCACATGAACCACACTAGGATCTAGTGACTGTGTTGTTCTTGTAGAATCACTTTTAACTGGTGACTCCAGTCCCCACTAGGGCTTCACGTGGATCGGGTGACTTGGCCTGCAGGTTGGCCTCACATGGACCTGGTTAGTGGGGATGCCACTTGGGCCTCACCCATACCTGGTGACTCAGGTCTCCACGTGGGCCTCTTGGACCTGGTGAATCTGGTCCTTACCTGGTCCTCTCCCAGACCCGGGGACTCTGGTCACCACCTGGGCCTCACCTGGACATGGTGAGTCGGAAACCCACCTGGTCCTCACCTGTAACTGGTGATTCTCGTTCCCACATGGACATCAGGTGGACCTGGTGGCTGCAGTGTTTCTAGCTTCTCTTGTACCTCGTGACTCTGGTCCCCACCAGGGCCTGACGGGGACCTGGTGAGTGTGGTTGCCACCTGCACCTCACCTGGACCTGGTGATTCTGGTCTGCACCTGAGACTACCCTGGATCTGGTGACTGTGGTCCCCACCTGAGTTTCACCTGGATTTGGGGACTCCGGTCCCCATCTGGGGCTCACCTGGCCCTGTTGACCATTTCCTCAACTGGGCACAATTGGGACCCGGTGACTGTGTTCCACAACTGGACCTCACCTGGACCAGGTGACTCTGGTCCCACTCTGGGTCTCACCGTGCCCTAGTGACTGTGAACCCCACTTTGGCCTGACTTGGACCTGCTGACCCTTGTTGCCACCTGCCTTTGACTTCGAACTGTTGACTCTGGTTCTTTCAAGGGCTTCCGCTGTACCTGGTGATCCTGGTCCCCACCTGGGCCTCACCTGGACGTGGTGACTCTTGTCACCACCGGGGACTCACCTGGACCTGCTTACTGTGTTCCACACCTGGGCCTCAAGTAGACCTGTTGACCATGGTCCCCAAGCCAGCCTCACATGGACCTGTTGCCTCTTATCCCCACTGGGGCCTCACATGTACCTGGTAACTCTGGTCCTCACCTGGGCCTCATTTTGACCTAGTTACTCTGCTCCTTACCTGGGCATCATTGGGATCTGGATACTCTCTTATATACCTGGGCCTCACCTGGACCTGGTGACTGTGGTCCCACCTGGGCCTCACCTGGACGAGGTGACTGGTTCCCACAGTGACCTCACCTCACCTGGTGACTCAGGTCCTCATATGGGCATCATGGGACCTGGTTTCTCAGTTCCACATTGGGGCCTCACCTGGACCTAGTGATTCATGTGCCCTCTGGGCCACACCCTGACGTGGTGACTCTGGTCCCCACCTGGATATCACCAGAACCTGGTGACTCTGGTCCCCCTATGGGACTCACCCGGAGATGGGGACACTGGTCCTCAACTGGGCCTCAACAGGACCTGGTGAATCTACTCCTCACGTAGGCCTCGTCTGGACCTTGTGACTCTTTTCCCACCTGGCATCAATGGGACATGGTTACTTTATTCCCAACCTGGTCCTCACCTGGACATGATAACTTTGCTCCACACTTTGGCCTCAACTTGTCCTGATGACTCTTGTCCCCCCACCTAGGCCTCAACCTGGACCTGGTGTCGCTCGTTCCCACATGAACCACACCTGGACCTGGGGACTGTAGTGTTCTTCTACACTCACATTTACCTGGTGACTCCGGTCCCCACTAGGGCCTCAACTGGATATGGTGACTCTGGCCAAAGTTGACCTCACCTGGACTTGGTGAGTGGGGTTGCCACCTGGGCCTCACCCGTACCTGGTGACTCAGGTCCCCGCGTGGGCCTCTTGGACTTGGTGAATCTGGTCCTTACCTGGTTCTCTCCATACCTGGGGACTCTGGTCACCACCTGGGCCTCACGTGGACCTGGTGAATCTGGTAAACATCTGGGCCTCACCCAGTCCTGGTGACTTTGTTCCCCACCTGGACTTGATTGCTGTGGACACTTTCTTGGCCTCCCCTGGTGCTGGTGACTCTGATCCTATCTGTGCGTCACCCAGACCTGGTGACACTGGTCCCCACCTGGGCATCCTTGGTACCTGGTGACTCTGTTCCACACCTGAGCCTCACCTCGACATGATGACTCTGGAACCTCTCTGGCCTCACCCTGACCTGGTGACTCTTGTCCCCATCTGGATGTCACCTGGACCAGGTGATTCTTGTACCCCTTTAGGCCTCAACCAGATCTGGTGACACTGGTCCTCAACTGGGCCTCACCTGAACCTAGTGAATATGCTAAATTTAGGCCTCATTTGGACCTGGTGTCTCTTGTAACTTCCTGGGCATCATCGGGACATGGTTCCACTGCATGGCCTGCAGGTTGGCCTCACCTGGACCTCGTAACTCTGGTCCCTACCTGGGCATCATCGGGACATAATTCCTCTGTATGGCCTGCAGGTTGGCCTCACCTGGACCTGGTGAGTGGGGTTGCCACCAGGGCCTCACCCATGCATGGTGACACCGGTCCCCACGTGGGCCCCAGTATGCCCTGGTGAATCTCGTTCTTACATGGTCCTCACCCGGACCTGGTAACCCTGGTCACCACCTGGGAATCACCTGGACCTGGTGTATCTGGCCCCATCTGGATCGCACCCAGTCCTGGTGACTTTGTTCCCCACCTAGACCTGATTGCTGTGGACTCTTTCATGGCCTCACCTGGACCTGGTGACTCTGATCCTATCTGCGTGTCACCCAGACCTGGTTACTCTGGTCCTCACCTGGGCGTCATTGGTACCTGGTGACTCTGTTCCACAACTGAGCCTCACCTGGACATGAGGCTCTGGACTCTCGAACCTCGCTGGGCCTCACCCTGACCTGGTGACTCTGGACCCATCTGGATGTCACCTGCACCAGGTGATTCTGGTACCCCTCTAGGCCTCAACCAGATCTGGTGACTTTGGTCCTCAACTGGGCCTCACCTGGACCTAGTGAATATGCTCCATCTGGGCCTCATTTGGACCTGGTGACTGTGGTCCCTACCTGGGCATCATCGGGATATGGTTCCACTGCATGGCCTGCAGGTTGGCCTCCCCTGGACCTGGTGAGTGTGGTTGCCACCTGCACCTCACCTGGACCTGGTGATTCTGGTCTGCACCTGAGACTACCCTGTATCTGGTGACTGTGGTCCCCACCTGGGCTTCACCTGCTTTGGGGACTCTGGTCTCCATCTGGGCCTCCTGCGACTCACCTGGACCTCGTGACTCTGGTCCCCACCAGGGCCTCAACGGGACCTGGTGAGTGTGGTTGCCATCTGCACCTCACCTGGACCTGGTGATTCTGGTCTGCACCTGAGACTACCCTGTATCTGGTGACTGTGGTCCCCACCTGGGCTTCACCTGCTTTGGGGACTCTGGTCTCCATCTGGGCCTCACCTGACCCTGTTGACCATGGTCCTCTACTGGGTAAAATTGGGACCCGGTGACTGCGTTCCACAACTGAACCTCAACGGAGCAGGTGACTCTGGTCCCCCTCTGGTCTCACCGTACCCTCGTGACTGTGAACCCCACATTGGCCTGACTTGGACCTGCTGACTCTGGTTGCCACCGCTGCCTGACCTCGAACTGTTGACTCTGATTCTTTCAAGGGCCTCCCCTGTACCTCGTGATCCTGGTCCCCACCTGGACCTCACCTGGACGTGGTGACTCTTGTCACCACCGGGGACTCACCTGGACCTGCTTACTGTGTTCCACACCTGGGCCGCAAGTAGTCCTGTTGACCATGGTCCCAAGCCGGCCTCACATGGACCTGTTGCCTCTGATTCCCACCGGGGCCTCACGTGTAACTGGTAACTCTGGTCCCCACCTGGGTCTCATCTGGACCTAGAGACTCTGGTCCCGAACTGGACTTCACCAGGATCTGGTGACTCTGGTCCCCCCTGGACCTCACCTGGATCTGGTGACTCTGGTCCTCAGTTTGGCCTCACCTGGACCTGGTGTCTCTCGTCCCCACTTGGACCTAACTCAGAACTGCTGAATCTTGCCCCACCTAGGCCACATCCAGATCTGGTGACTCTTGACCCCAGCTATGTCTCAATTCGACCTGATGAATCTGGTCCTCACGTGGGCCTCACATGGACCTGGGACTCAGCTGGATAGAGTGGCTCTGGTTCCCACAAGTGGCTCACCTGATACAGCTGACTGTGGTCTTATTCTATGCCTCACCTGGTCCTAGTGATTCTGTTCCCATCTGGGCCTGCATGGCCCTAGTGACTCTGGTCCTCACTCAGGAAACATTAAGACCTGGATACTCTATTCCACACCTGTGCCTCACATTGACCGTGGACCTCTCGTCCCATTCTGGGACTCAAACTAAACTAGTTACTGGTTCCCCTTTGGGCCTCACCCTTACCTGGTAACTCTGGTCACCTGTTTGGCTTCACTTGGGCCTGGTGAATCTGGTCCTTAGCTGGTCTCACCTGGATCTGGTGAATGGTCTGCACCTGGGCCTCACCTGGATTTGGTGAATCCTGTTGCCACATGCGCCTCACCTGGACCTTGTGACTGTGGTCCCACCTGGATCTCACCTGGATCTGGTGGCTCTGGTTCCCATATGGGGTTCTCCTGGACCTGGTTCCTGTGGTCTCCATCTGGCCTCACCTGGAACACAATGACTCTGATCCATATTTGGGCCTCTCCTGCACCTGTTGACTATGGTCCTTACATGGGCATCATTGGGACCTTGATACTCTCTTATATACCTGGGCCTCACCTGGACCTGGTGAATCTGGTCCCCATCTGTGCCCCCCCCCAGTCCTGGTGACTTTGTTCCCCACTTGGACCTGTTTGCTGTGGACTCCTTCTTGGCCTCACCTGGAACTGGTGACTCTGATCCTAACTGGGCCTCACCCAGATCTGGTGACTCTGGTCCTCACCTGTGGACCATTATGATCTGGATAATCTGTTCCACACCTGAGCCTCACCTGGACATGATTACGCTGGATCCCCTCTGGACCTCACCCTGACACGGTGACTCTGTTCCCCATGTGGATGTCACCTAGACCAGGTGAATCTGGTACCCCTCTAGGCCTCAACTAGACCTGGTGACTGTGGTCCTCAACTGGGTCTCACCGGGACCTAGTGGATATGCTCCCCTCCTGCGCCTCATCTGGACCTGGTGACTCTGGTTCTACCTGGGAATCATTGGGACCTGGATACTCTCTTATATACCTGGGCCTCACCTGGACCTGATGACTGTGGTCCCAACTGGGCCTCACCTGGACCTGTTGAATCTGGTCCCCTTCTGGGCCTCACCCAGTCCTGGTGACTTTGTTCCCCACCTGGACCTGATTGCTGTGGACCCTTCCTTTACCTCACCTGGAACTGGTGACTCTGATCCTATATGCGCGTCTCCCAGATCTGGTGACTCTGGTCCTCACCTGGGAGTTATTGGTACCTGGTGACTCTGTTCCACACCTGAGCCTCACCTGGACATGATGACTCTGGAACCTCTCTGGGCCTCACCCTGACCTGGTGACTCTGGTCCCCTCTGGATGTCACCTGGACCAGGTGATACTGGTACTCCTCTAGGCCTCAACCAGATCTGGTGACTCTGGTCCTCAACTGGGCCTCACCTGGACCTAGTGAATATGCTCCATCTGGGCCTCATTTGGACCTGGTAACTCTGGTCACTACCTCGGCATCATCGGGTCATGGTTCCACTGCATGGCCTGCAGGTTGGCCTCACCTGGACCTGCTAACTCTGGTCCCTACCTGGGCATCATCCGGACATGGTTCCTCTGCATGGCCTGCAGGTTGGGCTCACCTGGACCTGGTGAGTGGGGTTGCCACCTGGGCCTCACCCATACCTTGTGACTCAGGTCCCCACGTGGGGCTCTTGGACCTGGTGAATCTGATCCTTTCCTGGTCCTCTCCTAGACCAGGGGACTCTGGTCACTACCTGGGCCTCCACTGGACCTGGTGAATCTGGTCCCCATCTGAGACTCACCCAGTCCTGGTGACTTTGTTCCCCACCAGGACATGAATTCTGTGGACTCCTTCTTGGCCTCACCTCGAACTGGTGACTCTGATCCTATCTGCGCGTCATCCAGACCTGGTGACTCTGGTCCTCACCTAGGCATCATTGGTACCTGCTGACTCTGTTGCACACCTGAGCCTCACCTGGACATGTTGACTCTGGAAGACTCTGGGCCTCACGCTGACCTGGTGACTCTGGTCCCCATCTGGATGTCACGTGGACCAGGTGATTCTGGTACCCCTCTAGGCCTCAACCAAATCTGGTGACTCTGGTCCTCAACTGGGCCTCACCTGGACCTAGTGAATATGCACCATCTGGGCCTCATTTGGACCTGGTGACTCTGGTTCTACCTGGGCATCCTCAGGGCATGGTTACTCTATTCCTCACTGGGACTGACCTGATCCTGGTAACTCTCTACCTGACTTTGGCCTCTTCTGTACCAGGAGACTCTGGCTCAACATGGGCCTCACCTGTAAATGGTGACTCTGATCCTAAGCATGGCCTCACCTGACCTGGTGACTGTGGGTCCCATCGGGACCTCTTCTGGACCTCATGTCTCTGGGCCCACCTGGGCCTCACCAGGACCTGGTTTCTGTGGTTCCCACCTGGGTAGCATCAGGATATGGTGACCTTGTTCACTAATAGTGACCCAGCCGGACCTATTAACTCTGGTCTTCACCTGGGCCACACCTGGACATGGTGACACTGGTTCCCACCTGGGACTCACCTGAACATGGTGAGTAGGATCCCCACCTGGTCCTCACCTGTAACTGGTGATTTTCTTTCCCACATGGACATAATGTGGACCTTGTGGCTGCAGTGTTTCTAGCTTCTCATATACCTCGTGGATCTGGTCCCCACCAGGGCCTCACCGGGAACTAGTGAGTGTGGTTGCCACCTGCACCTCACCTGGACTTGGAGATTCTGGTCTGCACCTGAGACTACCTGGATCTGGTGACTGTGGTCCCCACCTGTGCTTCACCTGGATTTGGGGACTCCGGTCTCCATCTGGGCCTCACCTGGTCCTGTTGACCATGGTCCTCAACTGGGCAAAATTGGGACCCGGTGACTGTGTTCCACAACTGGACCTCACCTGGACCAGGTGACTGTCGTCACCCTCTGGGTCTCACCGTGCCCTAGTGACTGTGAACCCCGCTTTGGCCTGACTTGGACCTGCTGATACTGGTTCCCACCTGCGCCTGACCTCAAACTGTAGACTCTGGTTTTTCAAAGGCCTCCCTTCGACCTGGTGATCCTGGTCCCCACCTGGGTCTCACTTGGACGTGGTGACACTTGTCCCCACCGGGGACTCTCCTGGACCTCCTTACTGTGTTCCACACCTGGGCCTCAAGTAGACCTGTTGACCATCGTCCCCAGGACGGCCTCACATGGACCTGTTGCCACAGCTCCCCACCGGGGCATCACATGTACCTGGTATCTCTGGTCCCCACCTTGAACTCATCTGAACTTAGTGACTTTGGTCCCCACCTGGGCTTCACCTGGATCTGGTGACTCTGGTCCCCACCTGGACTTCACCTGGATCTGGTGTCTCTGGTCCCCACCTGGACCTCTCCTGGACCTGGTGACTCTCTTTCCAACATGGACCTCACCTGGATCTGGTGACTCTGGTCCTCAGTTTGGACTCACCTGTTCCTGGTGTCTCTCTTCCCCACTTTGACCTAACTCGGAACTGCTGAATCTTGCCCCACCTAGGCCGCACCCAGACCAGGTGATTCTTGTCCACAGCTATGCCTCAATTCGACTTGATGAATGCAGTCCTCACGTGGGCCTCAGATCACCTGGGACTCATCTGGATAGACTGGCTCTGGTTCCCACAAGGGGCTCACCTGAATCTGGTGACTGTGGTCTTATTCTATGCCTCACCAGGACCTAGAGGTTCTGTTCCTGATCTGGGACTGCATGGCCCTAGTGACTCTGGTCCTCACCCAGGCATCATTGGGACCTGGATACTCTATTCCACACCTGGGCTTCACTTGACCAGGGACCTCTGGTCCAATTCGGGGCCTCAAACTAAACTGGTTACTCTGGTTCCCCTCTGGGCCTCACCCTTACCTGGTGACTCTGGTCACCCCTTGGGCTTCACTTGGGCCTGGTGAATCTGGTCCTTAGCTGGTCCGCACCTGGATCTGGTTGCCAGCTGGGCCTCACCTGTACTTGGTGAATCCTGTTGCCACTTGTGCCTCACCTGAACCATATGACTGTGGTCCCACCTGGACCTCACTTGGATCTGGTGGCTCTGGTTCCCATATGGGACTCACCTGGACCTGGTTCCTGTGGTCTCCATCTGGCCTCACCTGGAACACAATGACTCTGATCCATACTTGGGACTCTCCTGGACCTGTTGACTCTGGTCCTTATCTGGGCATCATTGGGACCTGGATACTCTCATATACCTGGGCCTCACCTGGACCTGGTGACGGTGGTCCCACCTCGGCCTCACCTGGACGAGGTGACTGGTTCCCACAGGGACCTCACCGGGACCTGCTGACTCAGGTCTTCATATGGACATCATGGGACCTGGTTTCTCAGTTCCACATTGGGGCCTCACTGGAGCTAGTGATTCTCGTCCCCCTCTGGGCATCACCCTGACGCGGTGACTCTGGTCCCCACGTGGATATCACCAGAACCGGGAGACTCTGGTCCCCCTCCGGGACTCACCCGGAGCTGGGGACACTGGTCCTCAACTGGGCCTCAACAGGACCCGGTGAATCTACTCCTCACTTAGGCCTCGTCTGGACCTTGTGACTCTTTTCCCACCTGGCATCAATGGGACATGGTTACTCTGTTCCCCATCTTGGCCTCACCTGGACATGATAACTTTGCTCCGCACTTTGGCCTCAACTGGTGCTGATGACTCTGGTCCCCCCACCTAGGCCTCAATCTGGACTTGGTGACTGTGGTTCCCACCTGGGTCTCAACTGGACCAGGTGAATCTCGTTCCCACATGAACCACACCTGGACCTAGTGACTGTGGTGTTCTTGTAGACTCACATTTACCTGGTGACTCCGGTCCCCACTAGGGCCTCACCTGGATCTGGTGACTCTGGCCTGCAGGTTGACCTCACCTGGACCTGGTGAGTGGGGTTGCCACCTGGGCGTCACCCATACCTGGTGACTCAGGTCCCCACGTGTGTCTTGGACCTGGTGAATCTGGTCCTTACCTTGTAATCACCCGGAACTCGGAACTCTGGTCACCACCTGGGAATCACCGGGACCTGGTGAATCTGGTCCCCATCTAGGCCTCACCCATTCCTCGTGACTTTGTTCCCCACCTGGACCTGATTTCTGTGGACTCCTTCTTGGCCTCACCTGGAACTGGTGACTCTGATCCTAACGGGGCCTCACACAGATCTGGTGACTCTGGTCCTCACCTGTGGACCATTATGACCTGGATCTCTGTTCTACACCTGAGACTCACCTGGACATGATGACTCTGGATCCCCTCCGGGCCTCACCCTGACATGGTGACTCTGGTCCCCATCTGGATGTCACCTAGACCAGGTGAATCTGGTACCCCTCTAGGCCTCAACTAGACCTGGGTATTCTGGTCCTCATCTGGGCCTCACCGAGACCTAGTGAATATGCTCCCCACCTGCTCCTCATCTGGACCTGGTGACTCTGGTTCTACTTGGGCATCATCGGTACATCGTTACTCTATTCCCCACTGGGACTGAACTGATCCTGGTAACTCTGGTCCTGACTTTGGCCTCTTCTGACCAGGTGACCCTGGCTCCACCTGGGACTCACCAGTAACTGGTGACTCTGATCCAAGCATGGCCTCACCAGACCTCGTGACTGTGGTTCCCATCGGGACCTCACCTGGACCTCATGTCTCTGGTCCCACCTGGGCCTCACCAGGACCTGGTGTCTGTGGTACCCACCTGGGTAGCATCAGGATATGGTTACACTGTTCACTAACTGTGACCCAGCCGGACGTATTAACTCTGGTCTTCACCTGGGCCACACCTGGACATGGTGACACTGGTTCACACCTGGGCCTCAACTGGACATGGTGAGTCGGATCCCCATCTGGTCCTCACCTGTAACTGGTGATTCTCGTTCCCACATGGACATCATGTGGACCTGGTGGATGCAGTGTTTATAGCTTCTCATGTACCTCGTCACTCTGGTCCCCATCTGGGCCTCACCTGGCCCTGTTGACCATGGTCCTCAACTGGGCAAAATTGGGACCCGGTGACTGTGTTCCACAACTGGACCTCACCTGGACCAGGTGACTCTGGTCCCCCTCTGGGTCTCACCGTGCCCTAAGGACTGTGAAACCCACTTTGGCCTGCCTTGGACCTGCTGACCCTGGATGCCACCTGCTCCTGACCTCGAACTTTTGACTCTGGTCCTTTGAAGGGCCTCCCCAGGACCTGGTGATCCTGGTCCCCACTTGGGCCTCACCTGGACGTGATGACTCTTGTCACCACCTGGGACTCACCTGGACCTGGTTACTGTGTTCCACACTTGGGCCTCAATTAGACCTGTTGACCATGGTCCCCAAGCCGGCCTCACATGGACCTGTTGCCTCTGATTCCCACTGGGGCCTCACGTGTACCTGGTAACTCTGGTCCTCACCTGGGCCTCATCTGGACCTAGTGACTATGATCCCCACCTGGGCTTCACCTGGATCTGGTGACTCTGGTCCCAACCTGGACTTCACCTGGATCTGGTGACTCTGGTCCCCACCTGGACCTCTCCTCGACCTGGTGACTCTCGTTCCAACATGGACCTCACCTGGATCTGGTGACTCTGGTCCTCAGTTTGGCCTCACCTGGACCTGGTGTCTCTCGTCCACACTTTGACCTAACTCAGAACTGCTGAATCTTGCCCCACCTAGGCCGCACCCAGACCTGGTGACTCTTGTCCCCAGCTATGCCTCAATTCGACCTGATGAATCTGGTCCTCACGTGGGCCTCACATGGACCTGGGACTCAGCTGGATAGAGTGGCTCTGGTTCCCACAAGGGGCTCACCTGATACTGCTGACTGTGGTCTTATTCTATGCCTCACCAGGACCTAGTGATTCTGTTCCCCATCTTGGCCTGCATGGCCCTAGTGACTCTGGTCCTCACCCAGGCATCATTGGGACCTGGATACTCTCTTCCACACCTGTGCCTCACTCTGACCAGGGACCTCTGGTCGCATTCTGGGCCTCAAATTAAACTGGTTACTCTGGTCCCCCTCTGGGCCTCACCCTTACCTGGTGACTCTGGACACGCCTTGGGCTTCACTTGGGCCTGGTGAATCTGGTCCTTAGCTTGTCCTCACTTGGATCTGGTGACATCTCACCACCTGGGCCTCACCTGGACTTGGTGAATCCTGTTGCCAACTGCGCCTCACCTGGACCTTGTGACTGTGGTCCAACCTGGACTTCACCTGGATCTGGTGGCTCTGGTTCCCATATGGGGCTCTCCTGGACCTGGTTCCTGTGGTCAGCATCAGGTCTCACCTGGAACACAATGACTCTGATGCATATTTGTGCCTCTCCTGGACCTGTTGACTCTGTTCCTTACCTGGGCATCATTGGGGCCTGGATAATCTCTTAAATACCTGGTCCTCACCTGGACCTGGTGACTGTGGTCCCACCTGGACCTCACCGGGACGAGGTGACTGGTTCCCACAGGGACCTCACCTGGACCTCGTGACTCAGGTCCTCATATGGGCATCATGGGACCTGGTTTCTCAGTTCCACATCGGGGCCTCAAGTGGACCTAGTGATTCTGGTCCCCCTCTGGGCCTGACCCTGACGTGGTGACGCTGGTACCAACCTGCATATCACCAGAACCTGGTGACTGTGGTCCCCCTCTGGGACGCACCCGGAGATGGGGCACTGGTCCTCAACTGGGCCTCAACAGGACCCGGTGAATCTACTCCTCACTTAGGCCTCGTCTGTACCTTGAGACTCTTTTCCCACCTGGCATCAATGGGACATGGTTACTCTGTTCCCCACCTGGGCCTCACCTCCACATGATAACTTTGCTCCACACTTTGGCCTCAACTGGTCCTGATGACTCTGTTCCCCCCACCTGGGCCTCAGTCTGGACCTGGTGACTGTGGTGCCCACCTGGGTCTCACCTGTACCTGGTGATTCTCGTTCCCACATGAACCACACCTGGACCTGGTGACTGTGGTGTTCTTGTAGACTCACATTTACCTGGTGACACTGGTCCCCACTAGGGCCTCACCTGGATCTGGTGACTCTGGCCTGTCGGTTGGCCTCACCTTGACCTGGTGAGTGGGGTTGCCACCTGGGCCTCACACATAGCTGGTGACTCAGGTCCCCACGTGGGCCTCTTGTACCTGGTGAATCTGGTCCTTACCTGGTCCTGTCCCAGACACGGGGACTCTGGTCACCACCTGGGCCTCACCTGGAACTGGTGAATCTGGACCCCATCTGGGCCTCACCCAGTACTGGTGACTTTGTTCCCCACCTGGACCTGATTGCTGTGGACACTTTCTTGGCCTCACCTGGAACAGGTGACTCTGATCCTATCTGCGCGTCACCCAGACCTGGTGACTCTGAATCTAATCTGGGCATCATTGGTACCTGGTGACTCTGTTCCACACCTGAGCCTCACCTGGACATGATGACTCTGGAACCTCTCTAGGCCTCAGCCTGACCTGGTGAAGCTGGTCCCCATCTGGATGTCACCTGGACCAGGTGAGTCTGTACCCCGATAGGCCTCAACTAGATCTGGTGACTCTGCTCTTCAACTGGGCCTCACCTGGACGTAGTGAATATGCTCCATCTGGGCCTCATTTGCACCTGGTGACTCTAGTCCCTACCTGGGCATCATCGGGACATGGTTCCACAGCATGGCCTGCAGGTTGACCTCACCTGGACATGGTAAGGCGTGTCCTTACCTGGGCATCATCGGGACATGGTTCCTCTCCATGGGCTGCATTTTGGCCTCACCTGGACCTGGTGAGTGGGGTTGCCACCTGGGCCTCACCCATACCTGGTGACTCAGGTTCCCACGTGGGCCTCACTTGGACCTTGTGAATCTGGTCCTTACCTGGTGCTCACCCGGAACTGGTAACTCTGGTCACCACCTGGGAATCTCCTATACCTGGTGAATTTGGTCCCCATCTGGGCCTCACCCAGTCCTGGTGACTTTGTTCCCACCTGGACCTGGTTGCTGTGGACTCCTTTTTGGCCTCACCTGGAAGTGGTGACTCTGATCCTACCTGGGCATCACCCAGATCCGGTGACTCTGGTCCTCACCTGTGGACCATTATGACCTGGATACTCTGTTCCACACCTGAGCCTCACCTGGATATGATGATTCTGGATCCCCTCTGAGCCTCACCCTGACATGGTGACTCAGGTCCCCATCTGGATGTCACCTAGACCAGGTGAATCTGGTACCCCTCTAGGCCTAAAATAGCCCAGGGGCCTCTTGTCCTCATCTGGGCCTCACCGGGACCTAGTGAATATGCTCCCCACCTGCGCCTCATCTGGACGTTGTGACTCAGGTTCTTCCTGGACATCATCGTGACATGGTTACTCTATTCCCCACTGGGACTGACCTGATCGTGGTAACTCTGGTCCTGACTTTGGCCTCTTCTGTACCAGGTGACTCTGGCTCCACCTGGGCCTCACCTGTAACTGGTGTCCCTGATCCTAAGCATGGCCTCACCTGACCTGGTGACTGTGGTTCCCATCGGGACCTCAACTGAAACTCATGTCTCTGGTCCCACCTGGGCCTCACCAGGACCTGGTGACTCTGGTACCCACCTGGGTAGCATCAGGATATGGTTACACTGTTCTCTATCAGTGACCCACCCGGACCTATTAATTCTGGTCTTCACCTGGGCCACACCTGGACATAGTTACACTGGTTCCCACTTGTGTCTCACCTGGACATGGTGAGTCAGATCCCCGCCTGGTCCTCACCTGTAACTGGTGATTCTCGTTCCCAGATGGACATCATGTGGACCTGGTGGCTGTAGTGTTTCTAGCTTCTCATGTACCTCGTGACTCTGGTCCCCACCAGGGCCTCACCTGGACCTGGTGAGTGTGTTTGCCACCTGCATCTCACCTGGCCCTGGTGATTCTGGTCTGCACCAGAGACTACCCTGTATCTGGTGACTGTGGTCCCCACCTGGGCTTCACGTGGATTTGGGGACTCCGGTCCCCATCTGGGCCTCACCTGGCCCTGTTGACCATGGTCCTCAACTGTGCAAAATTGGGACCCGGTGACTGTGTTCTACAACTGGACCTCACCTGGACCAAGTGACTCTGGTCCCCCTCTGGATCTCACCATGCCCTAGTGACTGTGAACCCCACTTTGGCCTGACTTGGACCTGCTCACCCTGGTTCCCACCTGCGCCTGACCTCGAACTGTTGACTCTGGTACTTTCAAGGGCCTCCCCTGGACATGGTGATCCTGGTGCCCACATGGGCCTCACCGGGACCTGGTGACTCTTGTCACCACAGGGCACTCACCTGGACCTGGTTACTGTATTCCACACCTGGGCCTCAATAGACCTGTTGACCATGGTCCCCTCCGGCCTCACATGGACCTGTTGCCTCTGACCCCACCGGGGCCTCACGTGTATCTGGTAACACTGGTTCTCACCTGGGTCTCATCTGGACCTAGTGACTCTGGTCCCCACCTTGGCTTCACCTGGGTCTGGTGACTCTGGTACCCACCTGGACTTCACCTGGATATGGTGACTCTGGTCCCCACCTAGGCCTCTCCTGGACCTGGTGACTCTCTTTCCAAAATGGACCTCACCTGGATCTGGTGACTCTGGTCCTCAGTTTGGCCTCACCTGGACCTGGCGTCTCTCGTCCCCACTTTGACCTAACTCAGAACTGTTGAATCTTGCCCCACCTAGGCTGCACCCAGACCTGGTGACTCTTGTCCCCAGCTATGCCTCAATTTGACCTGATGAATCTGGTCCTCAAGTGAGCCTCACATGGACCTGGGACTCAGCTGGATAGAGTGGCTCTGGTTTCGGTACGGGGCTCAAATGATACTGCTGACTGTGGTCTTATTCTATGCCTCAACAGGACCTAGTGATTCTGTTCCCCATCTGGGCCTGCATGGCCCTAGTGACTCTGGTCCTCACCCAGGCATTATTGGGACCTGGATACTCTATTCCACACCTGGGCCTCACTCTGACCAGGGAACTCTGGTCCCATTCTGGGCCACAAACTAAACTACTTACTCTCGTTCCCCCTCGGGGCCTCACCCTTACCTGGTGACTCTGGTCACCCCATGGGCTTCATTTGGGCCTGGTGAATCTGGTCCTTAGATTGTCCTCACTTGGATCTGGTGACAGCTCACCACCTGGGCCTCACCTGGACTTGGTGAATCCTGTTGCCACCTGCGCCTCACCTGGACCTTGTGACTGTGGTCCCACCTGGACCTCACCTGGATCTGGTGGCTCTGTTTCCCATATGGGGCTCTCCTCGACCTGGTTCCTGTGGTCTCCATCAGACCTCACCTGGAACACAATGATTCTGATCCATATTTGAACCTCTCCTGGACCTGTTGACTCTGGTCCTTACCTGGGCATCGTTGGGACCTGGATACTCTCTTATATACCTGGGCCTCACCTGGACCTGGTGACTGTGATCCCACCTGGGCCTCACCTGGACGAAGTGTCTGGTTCCCACAGGGACCTCACCTGGACCTGGTGACTCAGGTCCTCATATGGGCATCATGGGACCTGGTTTCAGTTCCACATCGGGGCCTCACCTGGACCTAGTGATTCTCGTCCCACTCTGGGCCTCACCCTGACGTGGTGACTCTGGTCCCCAGCTGGATAGGCCCAGAACCGGGTGACTCTGGTCCCCCTCTGGGACTCACCCGGAGCTGGGGACACTGGTACTCAACCGGGCCTCAACAGTACCTGGTGAATCTACTCCTCACTTAGGCCTCGTCTGGACCTTGTGACTCTTTTCTCACCTGGCATCAATGGGACATGGTTACTCTGTTCCCCACCTGGGCCTCACCTGGACATGATAACTTTGCTCCGCACTTTGGCCTCAAATGTTCCTCATGACTCTGGTCCCTCCACCTAGGCCTCAATCTGGACCTGGTGACTGTGGTCCCCACCTGGGTCTCACCTGTACCTGGTGAGTCTCGTTCACACATGAACCACACAAGGACCTGGTGACTGTGGTGTTCTTGTAGACTCACATTTACCTGGTGACTCCGGTCCCCACTAGGGACTCACCTGGATCTGGTGACTCTGGCATGCAGGTTGGCCTCACGTGGACCTTGTGAGTGGGATGGCACCTGGGCCTCACCCATACCTGGTGACTCAAGTCCCTACGTGGTCCTCTTGGACCTGGTGAATCTTGTCCTTACCCGGTCCTCTCCTAGACCCGGGGACTCTTGTCACCACCTGGGCCTCACCTGGACCTGGTGAATCTGGTCCCCATCTGGGCCTCACCCAGTCCTGGTGACTTTGTTCCCCACCTGGACCTGATTGCTGTGCCCTTTCTTGGCCTCACCTGGACTGGTGAGTCTGATCCTATCTGTGCGTCACCCAGACCGGGTGACTCTTGTCCTCACCTGGGCATCATTGGTACCTGGTGACTCTGTACCACACCTGAGCCTCACCTGGAAATGTTGACTCTGGAACCGCTCTGGGCCTCACCCTGACCTAGTGACTCTGGTCCCCATCTGGATGTCACATGGACAAGGTGATTCGGGTACCCCCTAGGCCTCAAACAGATCTGGTCACTCTGGTCTTCAAAGGGGACTCACCTGTACCTAGTCAATATGCTCCATCTGGGCCTCATTTGGACCTGGTGACTGGTCCATACCTGGGCATCATCGGGACATGGTTCCACTGCATGGCCTGCAGGTTGGCCTCACCTGGACCTGGTAAGTATGTCTCTACCTGGGCATCATCTGGATATGTTTCCTCTGCATGGCATGCAGGTTGGCCTCACCTGGACCTGGTAACTCTTCTCCCTACCTGGGCATCATCGGGATATGGTTCCACTGCATAGCCTAGGTTGACCTCACCTGGACCTGGTGAGTGTTTTTGCCATCTGGGCCTCACCCATACCTGGTGACTGAGGTCCCCACGTGGGCCTCTTGGACCTGGTGAATCTGGTCCTTACCTGTTCCTTTCCCAGAACGGGGACTCTGGTCACCACCTGTGCCTCACCTGGACCTGGTGAATCTGGTACCCCTCTAGGCCTCAACAAGATCTGGTGACTCTGATCCTATCTGCGGGTCACCCAGACCTGGTGACTCTGTTCCTCACCTGGCCATCTTTGTGACCTGGTGACTCTGTTCCACACCTGAGCCTCACCTGGACATGATGACTCTGGAACCTCTCTGGGCCTCACCCTGACCTGATGACTCTGGTCCCCATCTGGATGTCACCTGGACCAGGTGATTCTGGTACCCTTCTAGGCCTCAACCAGATCTGGTGATCTGGTCCTCAACTGGGCCTCACTTAGACCTAGTGAATATGTACCATCTGGGCCTCTTTTGGACCTGGTGACTCTGGTCCCTACCTGGGCATCATCGGGACATGGTTCCACTGCATGGCCTGCAGGTTGGCCTCACTAGGACCTGGTAAGTCTGGTCCCTACATGGTCATCATCTGGATATGGTTCCTCTGCATGGCCTGCAGGTTGTCCTCCCCTGGACCTGGTGAATCTGGTCCCCATCTGAGACTCACCCAGTCCTGGTGACTTTGTTCCCCACCTGGACCTGCTTGCTGTGGACTCTTTCTTGGCCTCACCTGGACCTGGTGTCTCTCGTCCACACTTTGACCTAACTCAGAACTGCTGAATCTTGCCCCACCTAGGCAGCACCCATACCTGGTGAGTCTTGTCCCCAGCTATGCCTCAATTCGACCTGATGAATCTGGTCCTCACGTGGGCCTCACATGGATCTGGGATTCAGCTAGATAGAGTGGCTCTGGTTCGCACAAGGGGCTCACCTGATACAGCTGACTGTGGTCTTATTCTATGCCTCACCTGGTCCTAGTGATTCTGTTCCCATCTGGGCCTGCATGGCGCTAGTGACTCTGGTCCTCACCCAGGAATCATTAGGACCTGGATACTCTATTACACACCTGTGTCTCACATTGACCATGGACCTCTCGTCCCATTCTGGGACTCATACTAAACTAGTTACTGGTTCCCTTTGGGCCTCACCCTTACCTGGAGACTCTGGTCACCCGTTTGGCTTCACTTGGGCCTGGTGAATCTGGTCCTTAGCTGGTCTCACCTGGATCTGGTGAATGGTCTCCACCTGGGCCTCACCTGGACTTGGTGAATCCTGTTGCCACCTGCACCTCACCTGGACCTTGTGACTGTGGTCCCACCTGGATCTCACTTGGATCTTGTGGCTCTGGTTCCCATATGGGGCTCTCCTGGACCTGGTTCCTGTGGTCTCTATCTGGCCTCACCTGGAACACAATGACTCTGTTCCATATTTGGGCCTCTCCTGCACCTGTTGATTCTGGTCCTTACATGGGCATCATTGGGACCTCGATACTCTCTTATATACCTGGGCCTCACCTGGACCTGGTGACTTTGGTCCCACCGGGGCCTCTACTGGATGAGGTGACTGGTTCCCACAGGGACCTCACCTGGACCTGGTGACTCAGGTCCTCATATGGGCATCATGGTACCTGGTTTCTCAGTTCCACATCGGGACCTCACCTGTACCTAGTGATTCTCGTCCCCCTCTGGGCCTCACCCTGACGTGGTGACTCTGGTCCCCACCTGGATATCACCAGAACCTGGTGACTCTGGTCCCCTCTGGGACTCATCCGGACCTGGGGACACTGGTCCTCAACTGGGCCTCAATAGGACCTGGTGAATCTACTCCTCACTTAGGTATCGTCTGGACCTTGTGACTCTTTTCCCACCTGGCATCAATGGGACATTGTTACTCTGTTCCCCACCTGGGCCTCACCTGGACATGATAACTTTGCTCCATTCTTTGGCCTCAACTGGTCCTGATGACTCTGGTCCCCCCACCTAGGCCTCAATCTGGACCTGGTGACTGTGGTCCCCACCTGGGAGTCACCTGGACCTGGTGACTCTCGTTTCCACATGAACCACACCTGGACCTGGTGACTGTGGTGTTCTTGTATACTCAAATGTACCTGGTGACTCTAGTCCCCAATAGGGCCTCACCTAGATCTGGTGACTCTGGCCCGCCGGTTGGCCTCACCTAGACCTGGTGAGTGGGGTTGCCACCTAGGCCTCACACATAGCTGGTGACTCAGGTCCCCACGTGAGTCTCTTGGACCTGGTGAATCTGGTCCTTACCTGGTCCTTTCCTAGACCCGGGGACTCTATAGCCACCTGGGCCTCACCTGGACCTGGTGAATCTGGTCCCCATCTGGGTCTCACCCAGGTCTGGTGACTTTGTTCCCCACCTGGACCTGATTGCTGTGAACTCTTTCTTGGCCTCACCTGTAACTGGTGACTCTGATCCTATCTACTCCTCACCGAGATCTGGTGACTCTGGTCCTCACTTGGGCATCATTGGTACCTGGTGACTCTCTTCCACACCTGAGCCTCACCTGGACCCGATGACTCTGGAACCTCTCTGGGCCTCCCCCTGACCTGGTGACTCTCGTCCCCACCTGGATATCACCTGGACCAGGTGATTCTGGTACCCTTCTAAGACTCAAGCAGATATGGTGAAACTGGTCCTCAACTGGGCCTCACCTGGACCTAGTGAATATGCTACATCTGGGCCTTATTTGGACCTGGTGAATCTGGTCCCTACCTGGGCATCATCGGGACATGGTTCCACAGCATGGCCTGCAGATTGGCCTCAAATGGACCTGGTAAATCTGGTCCCTACCTGAGCATCACCGGGACATGGTTCCTCTGCATGGCCTGCAGGTTGGCCTCACCTGGACCTGCTGAGTGGGGTTGCCACCTGGGCCTCCCCCATACCTTGTGACTAGGGCCCCACGTGGGCCTCCCTTTGACCTGGTGAATCTGGTCCTTACCTAGTCCTCACTCGGAACTAGTAATTCTGGTCACAACATGGGAATCATCTGGACCTGGTGAATCTGGTCCCCATTGGGCCTCACCCAGTCCTGGTGACTTTGTTCCCCACCTGGAACTGATTGCTGTGGACTCCTTTTGGGCCTCACCTGGAACGGGTGACTCTGATCATAACTGGGACTCACCCAGATCTGGTGACTCTGGTCCTCACCTGTGGACCATTATGACCTGGATACTCTTTTCCACACCTGAGACTCACCTGGACATGATGACGCTGGATCCCCTCTGGGCCTCAGCCTGACATGGTGACTCTGGTCCCCATCTGGATATCACCAGAATCGGGTGACTCTGTTCCCCATCTGGGACTCACCCGGAGCTGGGATAGTGGTCCTCAACTGGACACAACTGGACCTGGTGAATCTACTCCTCACTTAGGTCTCGTCTGGACCTTGTGACTCTTTTCCCACCTGGCATCAATGGGACATGGTTACTCTGTTCCCTCTGGGCCTCACCTGGACATGATAACTTTGCTCCACACTTTGGCCTCAACTGGTCTCGATGACTCTGATCCCCCCACCTAGGCCTCAAACTGAACCTGGTGACTGTGGTCCCCACCTGGGTCACACCTGGACCTGGTGACTGTGGTCTCCACCTGGGTCTCACCTGGACCTGGTGGTCTCGTTCCTACATGAACCACGCCTGGACCTGGTGACACTGGCGTTCTTGTAGACTCACTTTTACCTGGTGAATCCGGTCCCCACTATGGACTCACGTGGATCTGGTGACTCTGGCCTGCAGGTTGGTCTCACCTGGACCTGGTGAGTGGGGTTGCCACCTGAGCCTCACCCATAATTGGTGACTCAGGTCCCCACGTGTGCCTCTTCTACCTGGTTAATCTGGTCCTAACCTCGTCCTCTCCTAGACCCGGGGACTCTGGTCATCACCTGGGCATCACCTGGACCTGGTGAATCTGGTCCCCATCTGGGCCTCACCCAGTCCTGGTGACTTTGTTCCCCACCTGGACCTGATTGCTGTGGACTCCTTCTTGGCCTCACCTGGAACTGGTGACTCTGATCCTATCTGCGCGTCACCCAGACCTGGTGACTCTGGTCCTCAACTGGGCATCATTGGTACCTGGTGACTCTGTTCCACACCTGAGCCTCACTTGGACATGATGTCTCTGGAACTTCTCTGGGCCTCACCCTGACCTTGTGACTCTGGTCCCCATCTGGATGTCACCTGGACCAGATGATTCTGGTACCCCTCTAGGCCTCAACCAGATCTGGTGACTCTGGTCCTCAAGTGGGCCTCACCTGGACCTAGTGAATATGCTCCATCTGGGCTTCATTTGGACCTGGTGACTCTGGTCCCTACCTGGGCATCATCGAGACATGGTTCCACTGCATGGCCTGCAGGTTGGCCTCACCTGGACCTGGTAACTCTGGTCTCTACCTGGGCATCATCGTGACATGTTCCACTGCATGGCCTGCAGGTTGGCCTCACCTGGACCTGGTAATTCTAGTCCCTACCTGGGCATCATCGGGACATGGTTCCTCTGCATGGCCTGCAGGTGGGCCTCACCTGACCTGGTGAGTGGCGTTGTCACTTTGGCCTCACACATGCCTGGTGACACAGGTCCCCACGTGGGCCTCACTTGGGCCTGGTGAATCTGGTCCTTACCTGATCCTCAACTGGAACTCCGAACTCGGGTCACCACCTGGGAATCACATGAACCTGGTTAATCTGGTCCCCATCTGGTCCTCATCCAGTCCTGGTGACTTTGTCACCCCACCTGGACCTGATTGCTGTGGACTCCTTCTTGGCCTCACCTGGAACTGGTGACTCTGATCCTAACTGGGCATCACACAGATCTGGTGACTCTGGTCCTCACCTATGGACCATTATGAACTTGATACTCTGTTCCACACCTGAGCTTCACCTGGACATGATGACTCTGGATCCCCTCTGGGCCTCACCCTGACATGATGACTCTGGTCCCTATCCGGATGTTACCTAAACTAGGTGAATCTGGTATCCCTCTAGACCTCAACTTGACCTGGTGACTCTGGTCCTGAACTGGGCCTCACGGGGACCTAGTGATCATGCTCCCCACCTGCGCCCCATCTGGACCTGGTGACTCTGGTTCTACCTGGATATCATCGGGACATGGTTACTCTATTGCCCACTCGGACTGACCTGATCCTGGTAACTCTGGTCCGGACTTTGGCCTCTTCTGTACCAAGTGACTCTGGCTCCACCTGGGCCACACCTGTAACTGGTGACTCTGATCCTAAGCATGGCCTCACCTGACCTGGTGACTGTGGTTCCCATCGGGACCTCACCTGAACCTCATGTATCTGGTTCCACCTGGGCCTCACCAGTGCCTGGTGTCTCTGGTACCCACCTGGGTAGCATCAGGATATGGTTACACTGTACACTAACAGTGACCCAGCCGGACCTATCAAATCTGGTATTCACCTGGGCCACATCTGGACATAGTGACACTGATTCCCCCAGTCTCACCTGGACATGGTGAGTCGGATCCCCACCTGGGCCTCACCTATAACTGGTGATTCTCGTTCCCACATGGACATCATGTGGACCTGGTGGCTGCAGTTTTTCTAGCTTCTCATGTACCTCGTGACTCTGGTCCCCACCAGGCCCTCACCGGGACCTGGTGAGTGTCTTTGCCACCTGCACCTCACCTGGACCTGGTGATTCTGGACTGCACCTGAGACAAACCTGGAGCTGGTGACTGTGGTCGCCACCTTGGCTTCACCTGCATTGGGGACTCCAGTCCCCATCTGGGCCTCACCTGGCCCTGTTAAACATGGTCCTCAACTGGGCAAAACTGGGACACAGAGACTGTGTTCCACAACTGGACCTCACCTGGACCAGGTTACTCTGGTCCCCTTCTGGGTCTCAACATGCCCTAGTGTATGTGAACCCCACTTTGGCCTGACTTGGACCTGCTGACCCTGGTTGCCACCTGCGCCTGACCTCGAACTGTTGACTCTGGATCTTTCAACGCCTCCCCTGTACCTGGTGATCCTGGTCCCCACTTGGGCCTCACCTGGACGTGATGACTCTTGTCACCACCGAGGACTCACCTGGACCTGGTTACTGTGTTCCACACCGGGGCCTCAAGTAGACCTGTTGACCATGGTCCCAAGCTGGCCTCACATGGACCTGTTGCCTCTGATCCCCGCCGGGGAATCACGTGTACCTGGTAACTCTGGTCCTCACCTGGGCCTCATCTGGACCTAGTGACTCTGTGCCCACCTGGGCTTCACCTGGATCTGGTGACTCTGGTCCCCACCTGGACTTCACCTGGATCTGGTGACTCTGGTCCCCACCTGGACTTCTCCTGGACCTGGTGACTCTCTTTCCATCATGGACCTCACCTGGATCTGGTGACTCTGGTACTCATTTTGGCCTCTCATGGACCTGGTTTCTCTCGTCCCCACTTTGACCTAACTCAGAACTGCTGAATCTTGCCCCACCTAGGCCGCACCCAGACCTGGTGACTCTTGTCCCCAGCTATTGCTCAATTCTATCTGATGAATCTGGTCCTCAAGTGGGCCTCACATGGACCTGGGACTCAGCTGGATAGAGTGGCTCTGGTTCCCTCAAGGGGCTCACCTGATCCTGCTGACTGTGGTCTTATTCTATGCCTCACCAGGACCTAGTGATTCTGTTCCCCATCTGTGCCTGCATGGCCCTAGTGACTCTGGTCCTCACCCAGGCATCACTGGGACCTGGATACTCTATTCCACACCTGGGCCTCACTTTGACCAGGGAACTCTGGTCCCATTCTGGGACTGAAACTAAAGTGTTTACTCTGGTTCCCCCTCTGGGCCTCACCCTTACCTGGTGACTCTGGTCGCCCCTTGGGCTTCAATTGGGCCTGGTGATTCTAGTCCTTAGCTGGTCCTCACCTGGATCTGGTGACTGGTCGCCACCTGGGTCTCACCGGGACTTGGTGAATCCTGTTGCCACCTGCGCCTCACCTGGACCTTTTGACTGTGGTCCCACCTGGACCTCACCTGAATCTGGTTGCTCTGGTTCCCATATGGGGTTCTCCTGACCCTGGTCCATGTTGTCTCCATCTGGCCTCACCTTAATGACCTCAATGACTCTGATACATATTTGGGCCTCTATGGGACCTGATGACGCTGGTCCTTACCTGGGCATCACTGGGACCTGGATACTCTCTTATATACCTGGGCCTCACCTGGACCTGGTGACTGTGGTCCCACCTGGGCCTCACCTGGACGAGGTGACTGGTTCCCACATGGACCTCACCTGGACCTGGTGACTCAGGTCCTCATATGGGCATCATGGGACCTGGTTTCTCAGTTCCACATCGTGGCCTCACCTGGACCTAGTGATTCTTGTCCCCCTCTGGGCCTCACCCTGACGTGGTGACTCTGGTCACCCCTGGATATCACCAGAACCGGGTGACTCTGGTCCCCCTCTGGGACTCTCCCGGAGCTGGGGACACTGGTCCTCAACTGGGCCTCAACAGGACCTGGTGAATCTACTCCTCACTTAGGCCTCGTCTGGACCTTGTGACTCTTTTCCACCTGGCATCAATGGGACATGGTTACTCTGTTCCCCACCTGAGCCTCACCTGGACATGATAAGTTTGCTCCACACTTTCGCCTCAAATCGTCCTGATGAATCTGGTCCCCCCACCTAGGCCTCAATCTGGATTGGTGACTGTGGTCCCCACCTGGGTCTCACCTGGACCTGGTGACTCTCGTTCCCACATGAACCACACCTGGACCTGGTGACTGTGGTGTTCTTGGAGACTCACATTTACCTGGTGACTCCGGTCTCCACTAGGGCCTCACCTGGATCTGGTGACTCTGGCCTGCAGGGTGGCCTCACCTGGACCTGGTGAGTGGGGTTGCCACCAGGACCTCACACATACCTGGTGACCCTGTACCCACGTGGGCCTCTTGGACCTGTTGAATCTGGTCCTTACCTGGTCCTCTCCCAGACCCGGGGACTTTGGTCACCACCTGGGCCTCACCTGGACCTGGTGAATCTGGTCCCCATCTGGGCCTCACCCAGTCCTGGTGGCTTTGTTCGCCACCTGGACCTCATTGTTGTGGTCTCCTTCTTGGCCTCACCTGGAACTAGTGGCCCTGATCGTATCTGCACGTCACCCAGATCTGGTGACTCTGGTCCTCACCTGGGCATCATTGGTACCTGGTGACTCTGTTCCACACCTGAGCCTCAACTGGACATGATGACTCTGGAACATCTCTGGGCCTCACCCTGACCTGGTGACTCTGGACCCATCTGGATGTCACCTGCACCAGGTGATTCTGGTACCGCTCTAGGCCTCAACCAGATCTGGTGACTCTGGTTCTCAACTGGGCCTCAACTGGACCTAGTGAATATGCTCCATCTGGGCCTCATTTGGACCTGTTGTCTCTGAATCCCACCGGGGCCTCACGTGTACCTTGTAACTCTGGTCCTCACCTGGGCCTCATCTGGACCTAGAGACTCTGGTCCTCACCTGGGCTTCACCTGGATCTGGAGACTCTGGTCCCCATCTGGACTTCACCTGCATCTGGTGACTCTGGTCCCCATCTGGACCTCTCCTGGACTTGGTGTCTCTCTTGCCCACTTTGACCTAACTCAGAACTGCTGAATCTTGCCCACCTATTACGCATCCAGACCTGGTGTCTCTTGTCCCTAGCTATTCCTCAATTCGACCTGATGAATCTGGTCCTCACGTGGACCTCACAAGTACCTGGGACTCAGCTGGAAAGAGTGGCTCTGGTTCCCACAAGGGACTCACCTGATACTGCTGACTGTGGTCTTATTCTGTGCGTCACCAGGACCTAGTGATTCTGTTCCCCATCTGGGCCTGCATGGCCTTAGTGACTCTGGTCCTCACTCACGCATCATTGGGACCTGGATACTCTATTCCACACCTAGGCCTCACTCATACCTGGTGACAAAGGCCCCACTTGGGCCTCACTTGGACCTGGTGAATCTGGTCCTTACCTGGTCCTCACCCGGAACTGCTAACTCTGGTCACCACCTGGGAATCACCTGGGTCTGGTGAATCTGGTCCCCATCTGGGCCTCACCCAGGCTTGGCTTCTTTGCTCCCCACGTGGACCTGATTGTCGTGGACTCCTTCTTGGCCTCACCTGGAACTGGTGACTCTGATGCTAACTGGGCCTCACCCAGATCTGGTGACTCTGGTCCTCACCTGTGGACCATTATGACCTGGATACTCTGTTCCACACCTGAGCCTCACCTGGATATGTTGACTCTGGATCCCCTCTGGGCCTCAGCCTGACATGGGGACTCTGGTCCCCATCTGGATGTCACCAGACCAGGTGAATCTGGTACCCCTATAGGCCTCACCTAGACCTGGTGACTCTGGTCCTCAAATGGGCCTCAACGGGACCTAGTGAACATGCTCCCCACCTGTGCCACATCTGGGCCTGGTGACTCTGGTTCTACCTGGGCATCATCGAGACATGGTTACTCTATTCCCACTTGGAGTGACCTGATCCTGGTAACTCTGGTCCTGACTTTGGCCTCTTCTGTACCAGGTGACTCTGGCTCCACCTGGGCCTCACCTGTAACTGGTGACTCTGATCCTAAGCATGGCCTCACCTGACCTGGTGACTGTGGTTCCCATCGGGACCTCACCTGGACCTCATGTCTCTGGTCCCACTTGGGCCTCACCAGGACCTGGTGTCTCTGGTACCCACCTGGATAGCATCAGGATATGGTTACACTGTTCACTAACAGTGACCCAGCCGGACCTATTAACTCTGGTCTTCACCTTGGCCACACCTGGACATGGTGACACTGTTTCCCACCTGGGTCTCACCTGGACATGGTGAGTCGGATCCCCACCTGGTCCTCACCTGTAACTGGTGATTCTCGTTCCCACATGGATATCATGTGGAACTGTTGGCCGCAGTGTTTCTAGCAGCTTTTTTTTTAATTTTTATTTATTTATGATAGTCACAGAGATAGAGAGGCAGAGACACAGGCAGAGGGAGAAGCAGGCTCCATGCACCGGGAGCCCGACGTGGGATTCGATCCCGGGTCTCCAGGATCACGCCCTGGGCCAAAGGCACGCGCCAAACCGCTGCGCCACCAAGAGATCCCATGTGTTTCTAGCTTCTCATGTACCTCGTGACTCTGGTCCCCACCAGTGCCTTACCGGGACCGGGTGAGTTTGGTTGCCACCTGCACCACACCTGGACCTGGTGATTCTGGTCTGCACCTGAGACTACCCTGAATCTGGTGACTGTGGTCCCCACCTGGGCTTCTTCTGAATTTCGAGACTCCGGTCCCCATCTGGGCCTCACCTGGCCATGTTGACCATGGTCCTCAAGTGAGCAAAATTGGGACCTGGTGACTGTCTTACACAACTGGACCTCACCTGGACCAGGTGAATCTGGCCCCACTCTGGGTCTCACCATGCCCTAGTGACTGTGAACCCCACTTTGGCCTGACTTGGACCTGCTGACCCTGGTTGCCACCTGCTCCTGACCTCGAACTGTTGACTCTGGTTCTTTCAAGGGCCTTCCCTGGACCTGGTGATCCTGGTCGGACCTGGGCCACAACTGGACGTGGTGACTCCTGTCACCAATGGGGACTCACCTGGACCTGCTTACTGTGTTCCACACCTGGTTCTCCAGTAGACCTGTTGACCATGGTCCCCAAGCCGGCCTCACATGGACCTGTTGCCTCTGATCCCCACCGGGGCCTAACGTGTACCTGGTAACTCTGGTCCTCACCTGGGCCTCATCTGGACCTAGTGGCTCTGGTCCCCACCTGGGCTTCACATGGATCTGGTGACTCTGGTCCCCACCTGGAATTCACCTGTATCTGGTGACTCTGCACCCCACCTGGACCACTCCTGGACCTCGTGACTCTCTTCCCAACATGGACCTCACCTGGATCTGGTGACTCTGATCCTCAGTTTGGCCTCACCTGGACCTGGTGTCTCTCGTCCCCACTTTGACCTATCTCAGAACTGCTGAATCTTGCCCCACCTAGGCCGCACGCAGACCTGGTGACGCTTGTCCCCAGCTATGCCTCAATTCGACCTGATGAATCTGGTCCTCACGTGGGTCTCACATGGACCTGGGACTCAGCTGGATAGAGTGGCTCTGGTTCCCACAAGGGGCTTACCTGATACGGCTGAATGTGGTCTTATTCTATGCTTCAACATGACCTAGTGATTCTGTTCCCCATCTGGGCCTGCATGGCCCTAGTGACTCTGGTCTTCACCCAGGGGTCATTGGGACCTGGATACTCTATTCCACACCTGGGCCTCACTTTGACCAGGGACCTCTGGTCCAATTCTGGGCCTCAAACTAAACTGGTTACTCTGGTTCCCCCTCTGGGCCTCACGCTGACCTGGTGACTCTGGTCACCCGTTGGGCTTCACTTGGGCCTGGATAATCTGGTCCTTATCTGTTCCGCACCTGTATCTGGTGACTGGTCGCCACCTGGGCCTCACCTGGACTTGGTGAATCCTGTTGCCACCTGCGCCTCACCTGGACCTTGTGACTCTGGTCCCACCTGGACCTCACCTGGACGAGGTGACTGGTTCCCACAGGGACCTCACCTGGACCTGGTGACTCAGTTCCTCATATGGGCATCATGGGACCTGGTTTCTCAGTTCCACATCGTGGCCTCCCCTGGACCTAGTGATTCTTGTCCCCCTCTGGGCCTCACCCTGACGTGGTGACTCTGGTCCCCACCTGGATATCACCAGAACCGGGTGACTCGGGTCCCCTCTGGGACTCACCCGGATCTGGGGACACTGGTCCTCAGCTGGTCCTCAACAGGACCTGTTGAATCTACTCCTCACTTAGGCCTTGTCTGGACCTTGTGTCTCTTTTCCCACCTGGCATCAATGGGACATGGTTACTCTGTTTCCCACCTGGGCCCCTCCTGAACATGATAACTTTGATCCACACTTCGGCCTCAACTGCTCCTGATGTCTCTCGCCCCACCACCTAGGACTCAATCTGGACCTGGTGACTGTCGTCCCCACCTGGGTCTCACCTGGACCTGGTGACTCTCGTTCCCACATGAACCACACCTGGACCTGGTGACTGTGGTGTTCTTGTAGACTCACATTTACCTGGTGACTGCGGTCCCCAGTAGGGCCTCACCTGGATCTGCTGACTGTGGCCTGCAGGTTGGCCTCACCTGGACCTGTGAGTGGGGTTGCCACCTGAGCTTCACCCATACCTGGTGACTCAGGAACCCACGTGGTCCTCTTGGACCTGGTGAATCTGGTCCTTACATGGTCCTCTCCCAGACCCGGGGATTCTGGTCACCACCTGGGCCTCACCTGGACCTGGTGAATCTCTTCCCCATCTGGGCCTCACCCAGTCTTGATGACTTTGTTCCCCACCTGGACCTGATTGCTTTGGACTCTTTCTTGGCCTCACCTGGAACTGGTGACTCTTATCCTCTCTGCGCGTGACTCAGGCCTGGTGACTCTGGTCCTCACCTGGGCATCATTGGTACCTGGTGACTCTGTTCCACACCTGAGCCTCACATGGACATGATGACTCTGGAACCTCTCTGGGCCTCACCCTGACTTGGTGACTCTGGTCCCCATCTGGATGTCACCTGGACCAGGTGATTCTGGTACCCCTCTAGGCCTCAACCAGATCTGGTGTCTCTGGTCTCCAACTGGTCCTCGGCTGGACTTAGTGAATATGCTCCATCTTGGCCTCATTTGGACCTGGTTACTCTGGTCCCTACCTGGGCATCATGGGGACCTGGTTCCACTGCATGGCCTGCAGGATGGCCTCACCTGGACCTGGTAACTCTGGTCCCTATCTTGGCATTATCGGGACCCGGTTACTTTGCATGGCCTGCAGGTAGGCCTCACCTGGACCTGGTGAGTGGGGTTGCCACTTGGGCCTCACCCATACCTGCTGACTCAGGCCCCTACGTGGGCCTCACTTGGACCTGGTGTATCTGGTAATTCTGCTCACCACCTGGGAATCACCTGGACCTGGTGAATCTGGTAACTCTGGTCACCACCTGGGAATCACTTGGACCTGGTGAATCTGTGTCCCCATCTGGGCCTCACTCAGTCCTCGTGATTTTTTTCCCCACCTAGACCTGATTGCTGTGGACTCCTTCTTAGCCTCACCTGGAACTGTTGACTCTGATCCTAACTGGGTCTCACCCAGATCTGTTGACTCTGGTCCTCACGTGTGGACCATTATGACCTGGATACTCTGTTCCACACCTGAGCCTCACCTGGACATGATGACTCTGGATCCCCTTTGGGCCTCTCCCTGACATGGTGACTCTGGTCCCCATCTGGAATGTACATAGACCAGGTGAATCTGGTACCCCTCTAGGCCTCAACTAGACCTGGTGACTCTGGTCCTCTACTGGGACTCAACAAGACGTAGTGAATATGCTGACCACCTTCGCCTCATCTGGACCTGGTGACTCTGGTCCCACCTGGACCTACCCGGATCTGGTGGCTCTGGTTCCCATATGGGGGTCTCCTGACTTCGTTCCTGTTGTCTCCATCTGGCCTCACCTGGAACACAATGACTCTAATCCATATTTGGGCCTCTCCTGGACCTGTTGACTCTGGTCCTTCCCTGGGCATCATTGGGACCTGGATACTCTCTTATATACCTGGTCCTCACCTGGACCTGGTGACTGTGGTCCCACCTGGGCCTCACCTGGACGAGGTGACTGGTTCCCACAGGGACCTCACCTGGACCTCGTGACTCAGGTCCTCATATGAGCATCATGGGACCTGGTTTCTCAGTTCCACATCGGGGCCTCAAGTGGACCTAGTGATTCTGGTCCCCCTCTCGGCCTGACCCTGAAGTGATGACTCTGGTCCCAACCTGGATATCACCAGAACCTGGTGACTGTGGTCCCCCTCTGGGACTCACCCGGAGATGGGGCACTGGTCCTCAACTGGGCCTCAACAGGACCTGGTGAATCTACTCCTCACTTAGACCTCGTCTGGACCTTGTGACTCTTTTCCCACCTGGCGTCAATGGGACATGGTTACTCTGTTCCACACCTGGGCCTCACCTCCACATGATAACTTTGCTCCACACTTTGACCTCAACTGGTCCTGATGACTCTGTTCCCCCCACCTAGGCCTCAGTCTGGACCTGGTGACTGTTGTCCCCACCTGGGTCTCACCTGTACCTGGTGATTCTCGTTCCCACATGAACCACACCTGGACCTGGTGACTCTGGTGTTCTTGTATACTCACATTTACTGGTGACACTGGTCCCCACTAGGGCCTCACCTGGATCTGGTGACTCTGGCCTGCCGGTTGGCCTCAACTTGACCTGGTGAGTGGGGTTGCCACCTGGGCCTCACACATAGCTGGTGACTCAATTCCCCTCGTAGGCCTCTTAGAACTGGTGAATCTGGTCCTTACCTGGTCGTCTCCCAGACCCGGGGACTCTGGTCACCACCTGGGCCTCACCTGGACCTGGTGAATCTGGACCCCATATGGGCCTCACCCAGTCCTGGTGACTTTGTTCCCCACCTGGACCTGATTGCTGTGGACTCTTTCTTGGCCTCACCTGGAACTGGTGACTCTGATCCTTTCTGCGCGTCACCCAGATCTGGTGACTCTGGGCCTCACCTGGGCATCATTGGTACCTGGTGACTCTGTTCCACCCCTGAGCCTAACCTGGACATGATGACTCTGGAACCACTCTGGGCCTCTCCATGACCTGATGCTTCTGGTCCCCATCTGGATGTCACCTGGACGAGGTGATTCTGGTAGCCCTCTAAGCCTCAACCAGATCTGGAGACTCTTGTCCTCAACTGGGCCTCACTGAACCTAGTGAATATGCTCCATCAGGTCCTCATTTGGACCTGGTGACTCTGGTCCCTACCTGAGCATCATCGGGACATGGTTCCACTGCATGGCCTGCATATTGGCTTCACCTGGACCTGGTAACTCTAGTCCCTACCTGGGCATTATCGGGACATGGTTCCTCTGCATGGCCTGCAGTTAGGCCTCACTTGGAACTGGGGAGTGGGGTTGCCACCTGGGCCTCACCCATGCTTGGTGACACAGGTACCCACGTGGGCCTCACTTGGACCTGGTGAATCTGGTCCTTACCTGGTCCTCACCCGGAACTGGTAACTCTGGTCACCACCTGGGAATCACCTGGACCTGGTGAATCTGGTCCCCATCTGGGCCTCACCCAGTCCTGGTGACTTTGTTCCCCACCTGGACCTGCTTGCTGTGGACTCTTTCTTGGCCTCCCCTTGGATCTGGTGACTCTGAACCTATCTGCGCGTCACCCAGATCTGGTGACTCTGGTCCTCACCTGGGTATCATTGGTACCTGGTGACTCTCTTCCTCACCTGAGCCTCACCTGGACATGATGACTCTGGAACGTCTCTGGGCCTCTCCCTGACCTGGTGACTCTAGTCCCTACCTGGGCATCATTGGGACATGGTTCCACTGCATGTCCTGCAGATTGGCCTCACCTGGATGTGGTAACTCTCGTCCTTACCTGGGTATCATCGGGACATGGTTCCTCTGCATGGCCTGCAGGTTGGCCTCACCTGGACCTGGGGAGTGCTTTGCCACCTGGCGTCACCAATACCTGGTGACTCACGTCCCCACGTGGGCCTCATTTTGTTCTGTTGAATCTGGTCCTTACCTGGTCGTCACCCGGAACTGGTAAGTCTGTTCACCACCTGGGAATAACCTGCACCTGGTGAATCTGGTCCCCATCTGGGCCTCACCCAGTCCTGGTGACTTTGTTCCCCACCTGGACCTGGTTGCTGTGGACTCCTTCTTGGCCTCACCTGGAACTGGTGACTCTGATCCTAACTGGGCCTCACCCAGATCTGGTGACTCTGGTCCTCACCTGTGGACCATTATGATCTGGATACTCTGTTCCACACCTGAGCCTAACCTGGACATGATTACTCTGGATCCCCTCTGGACCTCACCCTGACATGGTGACTCTGGTCCCCATGTGGATGTCACCTAGACCAGGTGAATCTGGTACCCCTCTAGGCCTCAACTAGACTTGGTGACTGTGGTCCTCAACTGGGCCTCACCGGGACCTAGTGGATATGCTCCCCTCCTGCGCCTCATCTGGACCTGGTGACTCTGGTTCCACCTGGGCATCATTGGGACCTGGGTACTCTCTTATATACCTGGGCCTCACCTGGACCTGATGACTGTCGTCCCACCTGGGCCTCACCTGGACCTGGTGAATCTGGTCCCCTTCTGGGCCTCACCCAGTCCTGGTGACTTTGTTCCCCACCTGGACCTGATTGCTGTGGACTGTTTCTTGGCCTCACCTGGAAGTGGTGACTCTGATCCTATATGCTCGTCTCCCAGATCTGGTGACTCTGGTCCTCACCTGCGAGTTATTGGTACCTGGTGACTCTGTTCCACACCTGAGCCTCACCTGGACATGATGACTCTGGAACCTCTCTCGGTCTCACCCTGAACTGGTAACTTTGGTCCCCATCTGGATGTCACCTGAACCAGGCGATTCTGGTACTCCTCTAGGACTCAACCAGATCTGGTGACTCTGGTCCTCAACTGGGCCTCACCTGGACCTAGTGAATATGCTCCATCTGGGCCTCATTTGGACCTGGTAACTCTGGTCACTACCTCGGCATCATCGGGTCATGGTTCCACTGCATGGCCTGCAAGTTGCACTCACCTGGACCTGGTAACTCTGGTCCTTACCTGGGCATCATCCGGATATGGTTCCTCTGCATGGCCTGCAGGTTGGCCTCACCTGGACCTGGTGAGTGTGGATGCCACCTGGGCCTCACCCATACCTTGTGACTCAGGTCCCCACGTGGGGCTCTTGGACCTGGTGAATCTGATCCTTTCCTGGTCCTCTCCTAGACCAGGGGACTCTGGTCACTACCTGGGCCTCCCCTGAACTTGGTGAATCTGGTCCCCATCTGAGACTCACCCAGTCCTGGTGACTTTGTTCCCCACCTGGACCTGATTGCTGTGGACTCCTTCTTGGCCTCACCTAAAACTGGTTACTCTGATCCTATCTGCGCATCACCCAGACCTGGTGACTCTGGTCCTCACCTGGGTATCATTGGTACCTGCTGACTCTGTTGCACACCTGAGCCTCACCTGGACATGATGACTCTGGAACTCTCTGGGCCTCTCCCTGACCTGGTGACTCTGGTCCCCATCTGGATGTCACCTGGACCAGGTGATTCTGGTACCCCTCTAGGCCTCAACCAAATCTGGTGAATCTGGTCCTCAACTGGGCCTCACCTGGACCTAGTGAATATGCACCATCTGGGCCTCATTTGGACCTGGTGACTCTGGTCCCTACCTGGGCATCATTGGGACATGGTTCCACTGCATGGCCTGCAGGTTGGCCTCACCTGGATCTGGTAACTCTGGTCCCAACCAGGGCATCATCGTGACACGGTTCCTCTGCATGGCCTGCAGGTTGGCCTCACCTGGACCTGGGGAATGGGGTTGCCACCTGGGCCTCACCTATACCTGGTGACACAGGTCCCCACGTGGGCCTCACTTGGACCTGTTGAATCTTGTCCTTACCTGGTCCTCACCCGGAACTGGTAAGTCTGGTCACCACCTGGAAGTCACCTGAACCTGGTGAATCTGGTCCCCATCTGGGCCTCACACAGTCCTGATGAATTTGTTGCCCACCTGGACCTGATTGCTGTGGACTCCTTCTTGGGCTCACCTGGATCTGGTGACTCTGATCCTAACTGGGCCTCACCCAGATCTTCTGACTCTGGTCCTCACCTGTATCCATTGTGACCAGGATACTCTGTTCCACACCTGAGCCCTACCTGGACATGATGACTCTGGATCCCCTCTGGTCTCACCCTGACATGGTGACTCTGGTCCTCAACTGGATGTCACCCAGACCAGGTGAATCTGGTACCCCTCTAGGCCTCAACTAGACCTGGTGACTCTGTTCCTCAACTGGCCCTCACCGGGACCTAGTGAACATGCTCCACATCTGCGCCTCATCTGGACCTGGTGACTCTGGTTCTACCTGCGCATCATCGGGACATGGTTACTCTATTCCCCACTGGGACTGACCTGACCTGGTAACTCTCGTCCTGACTTTGGCCTGGTCTGTACCAGGTGACTCTGGCCCCACCTGGGCCTCACTTTTATCTGGTGACACTGATTCTAAGCATGACCTCACCTGACCTGGTGACTGTGGTTCCCGTCAGGACCTCACCTGGACCTCATGTCTCTAGTCCCACCTGGGCCTCACCGAGACCTGGTGTCTCTGGTCCCCACCTGGGTAGCATCAGGATATGGTTACCCAGTTCACTATCAGTGACCTAGCCGGACCTATTAACTCTTGTGTTCACATGGGCCACACCTGGACATGGTGACACTGGTTCCCACCTGGTACTCACCTGGACATGGTGAGTTGGATCCCCACCTGGTCCTCACCAGTAACTGGTGATTCTCGTTCCCACATGGACATCATGTGGACCTGGTGGCTGCAGTGTTTCTAGCTTCTCATGTACCTCGTGACTCTGATCCCCACCAGGGCCTCACCGGGTCCTGGTGTGTTTGGTTTCACCTGCACCTCACCTGGACCTGGTGATTCTGGTCTGCACCTGAGACTACCCTGGATCTGGTGACTGTGGTCCCCACCTGGAATTCACCTGGATTTGGAGACTCCGGTCCCCATCTGGGCCTCACCTGGCCCTGTTGACCGTGGTTTTCAACTCGGCAAAATTGGGACCCGGTAAATGTGTTCCACAACTGGACCTCACCTGGACCAGGTGACTCTGGTCCCCCTCTGGGTCTCAAGTGCCCTAGTGACTGTGAACCCCATTTTGGCCTGACTTGGACCTGCTGACCCTGTTTGCCACGTGTGCCTGACTTCGAATTGTTGACCCTGGTTCTTTCAAGGGCCTCCACTGTACCTGGTGATTCTGGTCCCCACCTGGGCCAAACCAGGACGTGGTGACACTTGTCACCACCGGGGAATCACCTGGACCTGCTTACTGTGTTCCACACCTGGGCCTCAAGTACACCTCTTGACCATGGTCCCTAAGCCGGCCTCACATGGACCTGTTACCTCTGATCCCCACCGGGGCCTCACGTGTACCTGGTAACTCTGGTCCTCACCTGGGCCTCATCTGGACCTAGTGACTCTGGTCTCCACCTGGACTTCACCTGGATCTCGTGACTCTGGTCCCCACCTGGACTTCACCTGGATCTGATGACACTGGTCCCCACCTGGACCTCACCTGGACCTGGTGACTCTGGTCCTCAGTTTGGCCTCACCTGGACCTGCTGACTCTTGTCCCCATTTTGACCTAACTCAGAACTGCTGAATCTTGCCCCACCTAGGCCGCACCCAGACCTGGTGACTCTTTTCCCCACCTATGCCTCAATTCGACCTGATGAATCTGGTCCTCACTTGGTTCTCACATGGACCTGGGACTCAGCTGGATAGAGTGGCTCTGGTTCCCATAGGGGCTCACCTGATCCTGCTGACTGTGGTCTTATTCTATGCCTCACCAGGACCTGGTGATTCTGTTCCCCATCTAGGCCTGCATGGCCATAGTAACTCTGTTCCTCACCCAGGCATCATTGGGACCTGGATACTCTATTCCACACTTGGGCCTCACTCTGACCAGGGACCTCTGGTCCCATTCTGGGCCTCAAACTAAACTGGTTACACTGGTTCCCACTCTGGGCCTCACCCTTACCTGGTGACTCTGGTCACCCCTTGGGCTTCATTGGGCCTGGTGAATCTGGTCCTTAGATGGTCCGAACCTGGATCTGGTGACTGGTCGCCACCTGGGCCTCTCCTGGACTTGGTGAATCCTGTTGCCACCTGCGCGTCACCGGGACCTTGTGACTGTGGTCCCACCTGGACCTCACCTGGATCTGGTGGCTCTGGTTCCCATATGGGGCTCTCGTGGACCTGGTTCCTGTGGTCTCCATCTGGCCTCACCTGGAACACAATGACTCTGTTCCATATTTGGGCCTCTCCTGGACCTGTTGACTCTGGTCCTCACCTGGGCATCATTGGTAGTTGGTGACTCTGTTCCACGCCTGAGCCTTAACTGGACATGATGACTCTGGAACCACTCTGGGCCTCACACTGACCTGGTGCCTCTGGTCCCAATTTGGATGTCACCTGGACCAGGTGATTGTCGTAACCCTCTAAGCCTCAACCAGATCTGGTGACAGTGGTCCCCAACTGGGCCTCACTGGACCTAGTGAATATGCTCCATCTGGGCCTCATTTGGACCTGGTGGCTCTGGTCCCTACTTGGGCATCATCGGGACATGGTTCCACTGCATGGCCTGCAGGTTGGCCTCACCTGGACCTAGTAACTCTAGTCCCTACCTGGGCATCATAGGGACATGGTTCCTCTGCATGGCCTGCAGTTTGGCCTCACCTGGACGTGGAGAGTCGGGTTGCCACCTGGGCCTCACCCATGCTTGGTGACACAGGTACCACGTGGGCCTCACTTGGACCTGGTGAATCTGGTCCTTACCTTGTAATCACCCGGAACTGGTAACTCTGGTCACCACCTGGGAATCACCTGGACCTGGTGAATCTGGTCCCCTCTGGGCCTCACCCAGTCCTCGTGACTTTGTTCCCCACATGGACCTGATTTCTGTGGACTCCTTCTTGGCCTCACCTGGAACTGGTGACTCTGAACCTAACGGGGCCTCACACAGATCTGGTGACTCTGGTCCTCACCTGTGGACCATTATGACCTGGATCTCTGTTCTACACCTGAGACTCACCTGGACATGATGACTCTGGATCCCCTCCGGGCCTCACCCTGACATGGTGACTCTGGTCCCCATCTGGATGTCTCCTAGACCAGGTGAATCTGGTACCCCTCTAGGCCTCAACTAGACCTGGGTATTCTGGTCCTCATCTGGGCCTCACCGAGACCTAGTGAATATGCTCCCCACCTGCTCCTCATCTGGACCTGGTGACTCTGGTTCTACCTGGGCATCATCGGTACATCGTTACTCTATTCCCCACTGGGACTGAACTGATCCTGGTAACTCTGGTCCTGATTTGGCCTCTTCTGACCAGGTGACCCTGGCTCCACCTGGGACTCACCAGTAACTGGTGACTCTGATCCAAGCGTGGCCTCACCAGACCTGGTGACTGTGGTTCCCATCAGGACCTCACCTGTACCTCATGTCTCTGGTCCGACCTGGGCATCACCAGGACCTGGTGTCTGTGGTACCCACCTGGGTAGCATCAGGATATGGTTACACTGTTCACTAACAGTGACCCAGCCGGACCTATTAACTCTGGTCTTCACCTGGGCCACACCTGGACATGGTGACACTGGTTCACACCTGGGCCTCAACTGGACATGGTGAGTCGGATGCCCATCTGGTCCTCACCTGTAACTGGTGATTCTCGTTCCCACATGGACATCATGTGGACCTGGTGGATGCAGTGTTTATAGCTTCTCATGTACCTCGTCACTCTGGTCCCCATCAGGGCCTCACCGGGACCTGGTGAGTGTGGTTGCCACCGGCAACTCACCTGGACCTGGTGATTCTGGTCTGCACCTGAGACTACCCTGGATATGGTGAATGTGGTCCCCACCTGGTCTTCACCTGGATTTGGGAACTCCAGTCCCCATCTGGGCCTCACCTGGCCCTGTTGACCATGGTCCTCAACTGGGCAAAATTGGGACCCGGTGACTGTGTTCCACAACTGGACCTCACCTGGACCAGGTGACTCTGGTCCCTCTCTGGGTCTCACCGTGCCCTAGAGACTGTGAACCCCACTTTGGCCTGCCTTGGACCTGCTGACCCTGGATGCCACCTGCGCCTGACCTCGAACTTTTGACTCTGGTTCTTTCAAGGGCCTCCCCAGGACCTGGTGATCCTGGTCCCCACTTGGGCCTCACCTGGACGTGATGACTCTTGTCACCACCTGGGACTCACCTGGACCTGGTTACTGTGTTCCACACTTGGGCCTCAATTAGACCTGTTGACCATGGTCCCCAAGCCGGCCTCACATGGACCTGTTGCCTCTGATCCCCACTGGGGCCTCACGTGTACCTGGTAACTCTGGTCCTCACCTGGGCCTCATCTGGACCTAGTGACTATGATCCCCACCTGGGCTTCACCTGGATCTGGTGACTCTGGTCCCCACCTGGACTTCACCTGGATCTGGTGACTCTGGTCCCCACCTGGACCTCTCCTGGACCTGGTGACTCTCGTTCCAACATGGACCTCACCTGGATCTGGTGACTCTGGTCCTCAGTTTGGCCTCACCTGGACGTGGTGTCTCTCGTCCACACTTTGACCTAACTCAGAACTGCTGAATCTTGCACCACCTAGGCCGCACCCAGACCTGGTGACTCTTGTCCCCAGCTATGCCTCAATTCGACCTGATGAATCTGGTCCTCACGTGGGCCTCACATGGACCTGGGACTCAGCTGGATAGAGTGGCTCTGGTTCCCACAAGGTGCTCACCTGATACTGCTGACTGTGGTCTTATTCTATGCCTCACCAGCACCTAGTGATTCAGTTCCCCATCTTGGCCTGCATGGCCCTAGTGACTCTGGCCCTCACCCAGGCATCATTGGGACCTGGATACTCTCTTCCACACATGTGCCTCTCTGACCAGGGACCTCTGGTCGCATTCTGGGGGTCAAATTAAAGTGGTTACTCTGGTCCCCCTCTGGGCCTCACCCTTACCTGGTGACTCTGGACACGCCTTGGGCTTCATTTGGGCCTGGTGAATATGGTCCTTAGCTTGTCCTCACTTGGATCTGGTGACATCTCACCACCTGGGCCTCACCTGGACTTGGTGAATCCTGTTGCCAACTGCGCCTCACCTGGACCTTGTGACTGTGGTCCAACCTGGACCTCACCTGGATCTGGTTGCTCTGGTTCCCATATGGGGCTCTCCTGGAACTGGTTCCTGTGGTCTCCATCAGGTCTCACCTGGAACACAATGACTCTGATGCATATTTGTGCCTCTCCTGGACCTGTTGACTCTGTTCCTTACCTGGGCATCATTGGGGCCTGGATAATCTCTTAAATACCTGGTCCTCAACTGGACCTGGTGACTGTGGTCCCACCTGGACCTCACCGGGACGAGGTGATTGGTTCCCACAGGGACCTCACCTGGACCTCGTGACTCAGGTCCTCATATGGGCATCATGGGCCCTGGTTTCTCAGTTCCACATAGGGGCCTCAAGTGGACCTAGTGATTCTGGTGCCCCTCTGGGCCTGACCCTGACGTGGTGACGCTGGTCCCAACCTGCATATCACCTGAACCTGGTGACTGTGTTCCCCCTCTGGGACTCACCCGGAGATGGGGCACTGGTCCTCAACTGGGCCTCAACAGGACCCGGTGAATCTACTCCTCACTTAGGCCTCGTCTGTACCTTGAGACTCTTTTCCCACCTGGCATCAATGGGACATGGTTACTCTGTTCCCCACCTGGGCCTCACCTCCACATGAAAACTTTGCTCCACACTTTGGCCTCTACTGGTCCTGATGACTCTGTTCCCCCCACCTGGGCCTCAGTCTGGACCTGGTGACTGTGGTGCCCACCTGGGTCTCACCTGTACCTGGTGATTCTCGTTCCCACATGAACCACACCTGGACCTGGTGACTGTGGTGTTCTTGTAGACTCACATTTACCTGGTGACACTGGTCCCCACTAGGGCCTCACCTGGATCTGGTGACTCTGGCCTGCCGGTTGGCCTCACCTTGACCTGGTGAGTGGGGTTGCCACCTGGGCCTCACAGATAGCTGGTGACTCAGGTCCCCACGTGGGCCTCTTGTACCTGGTGAATCTGGTCCTTACCTGGTCCTGTCCCAGACACTGGGACTCTGGTCACCACCTGGGCCTCACCTGGACCTGGTGAATCTGGACCCCATCTGGGCCTCACCCAGTACTGGTGAATTTGTTCCCCAGCTGGACCTGATTGCTGTGGACACTTTCTTGGCCTCACCTGGAACTGGTGTCTCTGATTCAATCTGCACATCACCCAGACCTGGTGACTCTGGTCCTCACCTGGGCATCGTTGGTACCTGGTGACTCTGTTCCACACCTGAGCCTCACCTGGACATGATGTATCTGGAAAATCTCTGGGACTCACCCTGACCTGGTGAGGCTGGTCCCCATCTGGATGTCACCTGGAACAGGTGATTCTGTACCCCGATAGTCCTCAACCAGATCTGGTGTCTCTGTTCTTCAACTAGGCCTCACCTGGACCTAGTGAATATGCTCCATCTTGGCCTCATTTGCACCTGGTGACTCTGGTCCTTACCTGGGCATCATCGGGACATGGTTCCACAGCATGGCCTGCAGGTTGGCCTCACCTGGACATGGTAAGTCCTGTCCCTACCTGGGCATCATCGGGACATGGTTCCTCTGCATGGCCTGCAGGTGGCCTCACCTGGACATGTTGACTGGGGTTGCCACCTGGGCCTCACCTATACCTGGTGACTCAGGTTCCCACGAGGGCCTCACTTGGACCTTGTGAATCTGGTCCTTACCTGGTGCTCACCCGGAACTGGTAACTCTGGTCACCACCTGGGAATCACCTGGACCTGGTGAATCTGGTCCCCATCTGGGCCTCACCCAGTCCTGCTGACTTTGTTCCCACTTGGACCTGATTGCTGTGGACTCCTTCTTGGCCTCATCTATAACTGGTGACTCTGATCCTAACTGGGCCTCACCCAGATCTGGTGACTCTGGTCCTCACCTGGGCATCATAGGTACCGGGTGACTCTGTTCCACACCTGAGCCTCAACTGGACATGATGACTGTGGATCCTCTCTGGGCCTCACCCTGTCCTGGTGACTCTGGTCCCCATCTGGATGTCACCTAGACCAGGTGAATCTGGTACCACTCTAGGCCTCAACTTGACCTGGTGACCCTGGTCCTCAACTGGGCTTCACCGGAACCTAGTGAACATGCTCCAAACCTGCACCTCATCTGGACCTGGGGACTCTGGTTCTACCTGGGTATCATCGGGACATGGTTACTCTATTCCCCACTGGGACTGACCTGATCCTGGTAACTTGGTCCTGACTTTGGCCTCTTCTCTACCAGGTGACTCTGGCTCCACCTGGGCCTCACCTGTAACTGGTGACTCTGATCCTATGCATGGCCTCACCTGACCTGGTGACTGTGGTTCCCATCGTGACCTCACCTGGACCTCATGTCTCTGGTCCAAACTGGGCCTCACCATTACTTTGTGTCTCTGGTACCCACCTGGATAGCATCAGGATATGGTTACACTGTTCACTAACAGTGAACCAGCTGGACATATTAACCCTGGTCTTCACCTGGGGCACACCTGGACATGGTGACACTCGTTCCCCCCTGGGTCTCACCTGGACATGGTGAGTCGGATCCCCACCTGGTCCTCACCTGTAACTGGTGATTCTCGTTCCCACATGGACATCCTGTGGACCTAGTGGCTGCAGTGTTTCTAGCTTCTCATGTACCTCGTGACTCTGGTCCCCACCAGGGCCTCACCGGGACCTGGTGAGTGTGGTTGCCACCTGCACCTCACCTGGACTTGGTGATTCTGGTCAGCACCTGAAACTACCCTGGATCTGGTGACTGTGGGCCCCACCTGGTCTTCACCTGGTTTTGGGGACTCCCGTCCCCATCTGGGCCTCACCTGGCCCTGTTGACCATGGTCCTCAACTGGGCACAATTGGGGCCCCGTGACTGTGTTCCACAAATGGACCTCACCTGGACAAGGTGACTCTGGTCCCTCTCTGGAACTCACCGTGCCCTAATGACTGTGAACCCCACTTTGGCCTGACTTGAACCTGCTGACCCTGGTTGCCACCTGCGCTTGACTTCGACCTGTTGACTCTGGTTCTTTCCTTTTTCTTTTTTTTTTAATTTATTTTTTATTATTGGTGTTCTATTTACTAACATACAGAATAACCCCCAGTGCCCGTCACCCATTCACTCCCACCCCCCGCCCTCCTCCCCTTCTACCACCCCTAGTTCGTTTCCCAGAGTTAACAGTCTTTACGTTCTGTCTCCCTTTCTTATATTTCCCACACATTTCTTCCCCCTTCCCTTATATTCCCTTTCACTATTATTTATATTCCCCAAATGAATGAGAACATATAATGTTTGTCTTTCTCCGACTGGCTTACTTCACTCAGCATAATACCCTCCAGTTCCATCCATGTTGAAGCAAATGGGGGGTATTTGTCATTTCTAATAGCTGAGTAATATTCCATTGTATACATAAACCACATCTTCTTTATCCATTCATCTTTCGTTGGACACCGAGGCTCCTTCCACAGTTTGGCTATCGTGGCCATTGCTGCTATAAACATCGGGGTGCAGGTGTCCCGGCGTTTCATTACATTTGTCTCTTTGGGGAAAATCCCCAACAGTGCAATTGCTGGGTCGTAGGGCAGGTATATTTTTAACTGTTTGAGGAACCTCCACACAGTTTTCCAGAGTGGCTGCACCAGTTCACATTCCCACCAACAGTGTATGAGGATTCCCTTTTCTCCGCATCCTCTCCAACATTGGTTGTTTCCTGTCTTGTTAAATTTCCCCATTCTCACTGGTGTGAGGTGGTATCTCATTGTGGTTTTGATTTGTATTTCCCTGAGGGCAAGTGATGCAGAGCATTTTCTCATGTGCATGTTGGCCATGTCTATGTCTTCCTCTGTGAGATTTCTGTTCATGTCTTTTGCCCATTTCATGATTGGATTGTTTGTTTCTTTGGTGTTGAGTTTGATAAGTTCTTTATAGATCTTGGAAACTAGTCCTTTATCTGATATGTCATTTGCAAATATCTTCTCCCATTCTGTAGGTTGTCTTTGAGTTTTGTTGACTGTATCCTTTGCTGTGCAAAAGCTTCTTATCTTGATGAAGTCCCAATAGTTCATTTTTGCTTTTGTGTCTTTTGCCTTCGTGGAGTATCTTGCAAGAAGTTACTATGGCCGAGTTCAAAAAGGGTGTTGCTTCTGTTCTTCTCTAGGATGTTGATGGAATCTTGTCTCACATTTAGATCTTTCATCCATTTTGAGTTTATCTTTGTGTATGGTGAAAGAGAGTGGTCTAGTTTCATTCTTCTGCATGTGGATGTCCAATTTTCCCAGCACCATTTATTGAAGAGACTGTCTTTCTTCTAATGGATAGTCTTTCCTCCTTTATCGAATATTAGTTGCCCATAAAGTTCAGGGTCCACTTCTGGATTCTCTATTCTGTTTCACTGATCTATGTGTCTGTTTTTGTGCCAGAAGACTCTAGTTCTTTCAAGGGCCTCAACTGTACCTGGTGATCCTGGTCGGACCTGGGCCACAACTGGACGTGGTGACTCCTGTCACCAATGGGGACTCACCTGGACCTGCTTACTGTGTTCCACACCTGGTCCTCCAGTAGACCTGTTGACCGTGGTCCCCAAGCCGGCCTCACATGGACCTGTTGCCTCTGATCCCCACCGGGTCCTCACGTGTACCTGGTAACTCTGGTCCTCACCTGGGCCTCATCTGGACCTAGTGACTCTGGTCCCCAACTGGGCTTCACATGGATCTGGTGACTCTGGTCCCCACCTGGACTTCACCTGTATCTGGTGACTCTGCACCCCACCTGGACCTCTCCTGGACCTCGTGACTCTCTTCCCAACATGGACCTCACCTGGATCTGGTGACTCTGGTCCTCAGTTTGGCCTCACCTGGACCTGGTGTCTCTCGTCCCCACTTTGACCTAACTCAGAACTGCTGAATCTTGCCCCACCTAGGCCGCACGCAGACCTGGTGACGCTTGTCCCCAGCTATGCCTCAATTCGACCTGATGAATCTGGTCCTCACGTGGGCCTCACATGGACCTGGGACTCAGATGGATAGAGTGGCTCTCGTTCCCACAAGGGGCTTACCTGATACTGCTGAATGTGGTCTTATTCTATGCTTCAACATGACCTAGTGATTCTGTTCCCCATCTGGGCCTGCATGGCCCTAGTGACTCTGGTCTTCACCCAGGGGTCATTGGGACCTGGATACTCTATTCCACACCTGGGCCTCACTTTGACCAGGGACCTCTGGTCCCATTCTGGGCCTCAAACTAAACTGGTTACTCTGGTTCCCCCTCTGGGCCTCACCCTGACCTGGTGACTCTGGTCACCCGTTGGGCTTCACTTGGGCCTGGATAATCTGGTCCTTAGCTGTTCCGCTCCTGGATCTGGTGACTGGTCGCCACCTGGGCCTCACCTGGACTTGGTGAATCCTGTTGCCACCTGCGCCTCACCTGGACCTTGTGACTCTGGTCCAACCTGGACCTCACCTGGACGAGGTGATTGGTTCCCACAGGGACCTCACCTGGACCTGGTGACTCAGTTCCTCATATGGGCATCATGGGACCTGGTTTCTCAGTTCCACATCGGGGCCTCACCTGGACCTAGTGATTCTTGTCCCCCTCTGGGCCTCACCCTGACGTGGTGACTCTGGTCCCCACCTGGATATCACCAGAACCGGGTGACTCTGGTCCCCCTCTGGGACTCACCCGGATCTGGGGACACTGGTCCTCAGCTGGTCCTCAACAGGACCTGTTGAATCTACTCCTCACTTAGGCCTCGTCTGGACCTTGTGACTCTTTTCCCACCTGGCATCAATGGGACATGGTTACTCTGTTCCCCACCTGGGCCCCTCCTGAACATGATAACTTTGATCCGCACTTCGGCCTCAACTGCTCCTGATGTCTCTCGTCCCACCACCTAGGACTCAATCTGGACCTGGTGACTGTCGTCCCCACCTGGGTCTCACCTGGACCTGGTGACTCTCGTTCCCACATGAACCACACCTGGACCTGGTGACTGTGGTGTTCTTGTAGACTCACATTTACCTGGTGACTGTGGTCCCCAGTAGGGCCTCACCTGGATCTGCTGACTGTGGCCTGCAGGTTGGCCTCACCTGGACCTGGTGAGTGGGGTTGCCACCTGAGCTTCACCCATACCTGGTGACTCAGGAACCCACGTGGTCCTCTTGGACCTTGTGAATCTGGTCCTTACATGGTCCTCTCCCAGACCCGGGGATTCTGGAAGCCACCTGGGCCTCACCTGGACCTGGTGAATCTCTTCCCCATCTGGGCCTCACCCAGTCTTGATGACTTTGTTCCCCACCTGGACCTGATTGCTTTGGACTCTTTCTTGGCCTCACCTGGAACTGGTGACTATGATCCTCTCTGCGCGTGACTCAGGCCTGGTGACTCTGGTCCTCACCTGGGCATCATTGGTACCTGGTGACTCTGTTCCACATCTGAGCCTCACCTGGACATGATGACTCTGGAACCTCTCTGGGCCTCACCCTGACTTGGTGACTCTGGTCCCCATCTGGATGTCACCTGGACCAGGTGATTCTGGTACCCCTCTAGGCCTCAACCAGATCTGGTGTCTCTGGTCTCCAACTGGTCCTCGGCTGGACTTAGTGAATATGCTCCATCTTGGCCTCATTTGGACCTGGTTACTCTGGTCCCTACCTGGGCATCATGGGGACCTGGTTCCACTGCATGGCCTGCAGGATGGCCTCACCTGGACCTGGTAACTCTGGTCCCTATCTTGGCATTATCGGGACCCGGTTACTTTGCATGGCCTGCAGGTAGGCCTCACCTGGACCTGGTGAGTGGGGTTGCCACTTGGGCCTCACCCATACCTGCTGACTCAGGCCCCTACGTGGGCCTCTCTTGGACCTGGTGTATCTGGTAATTCTGCTCACCACCTGGGAATCACCTGGACCTGGTGAATCTGGTAACTCTGGTCACCACGTGGGAATCACTTGGATCTGGTGAATCTGTGTCCCCATCTGGGCCTCACCCAGTCCTCGTGATTTTTTTCCCCACCTGGACCTGATTGCTGTGGACTCCTTCTTAGCCTCACCTGGAACTGTTGACTCTAATCCTAACTGGGTCTCACCCAGATCTGTTGACTCTGGTCCTCACGTGTGGACCATTATGACCTGGATACTCTGTTCCACACCTGAGCCTCACCTGGACATGATGACTCTGGATCGCCTCTGGGCCTCTCCCTGACATGGTGACTCTGGTCCCCATCTGGAAGGTACCTAGACCAGGTGAATCTGGTACCCCTCTAGGCCCCAACTAGACCTGGTGACTCTGGTCCTCTACTGGGCCTCAACAAGACGTAGTGAATATGCTGCCCACCTTCGCCTCATCTGGACCTGGTGACTCTGGTCCCACCTGGACCTACCCGGATCTGGTGGCTCTGGTTCCCATATGGGGCTCTCCTGACTTGGTTCCTGTGGTCTCCATCTGGCCTCACCTGGAACACAATGACTCTGATCCATATTTGGGCCTCTCCTGGACCTGTTGACTCTGGTCCTTCCCTGGGCATCATTGAGACCTGGATACTCTCTTATATACCTGGTCCTCACCTGGACCTGGTGACTGTGGTCCCACCTGGGCCTCACCTGGACGAGGTGACTGGTTCCCACAGGGACCTCACCTGGACCTGGTGACTCAGGTCCTCATATGGGCATCATGGGACCTGGTTTCTCAGTTCCACATCGAGGCCTCACCTGGACCTAGTGATTCTCATCCCCCTCTGGGACATACCCTGACGTGGTGACTCTGGTCCCCACTTGGATATCACCAGAACCTGGTGACTCTGGTCCCCCTCTGGGACTCACCCGGAGATGGGGACACTGGTCCTCAACAGGGTCTCAACAGGACCTGGTGAATCTACTCCTCACTTAGGCCTCGTCTGGACCTTGTGACTCTTTTCCCACCTGGCATCAATGGGACATGGTTACTCTGTTCCCTACCTGTGCCTCACCTTGACATGATAACTTTGCTCCACACTTTGGCCTCAACTTGTCCTGATGACACTTGTCCCCCCACCTAGGCCTCAACCTGGACCTGGTGACGCTCGTTCCCACTTGAACCACACCTGGACCTGGTGACTGTGGTGTTCTTGTAGACTCACATTTACCTTCTGACTCCCGTCCCCACTAGGGCCTCACCAGGATCTGGTGACACTGGTCTGCAGGTTGGCCTCACCTGGACCTGGTGAGTGAGGTTGCCAACTGAGCCTCACCTATACCTGGTGACACAGTTCCCCACTTGGTCCGCTTGGACCTGGTGACTCTGGTCCTTACCTGGTCCTCACCCGGAACTGGTAACTCTGATCACCACCTGGGAATCACCTGGACCTGGTAACTCTCGTCCCTACCTGGGCATCATCGGGACATTGTTCCTCTGCATGGCCTGCAGGTTGCCCTCACCTGGACCTGGTGAGTGGGGTTGACACCTGGACCTCACCCTTGCCTGGTGACACAGGTCCCCACGTGGGTCTCACTTGGACCTGGTGAATCTGCTCCTTACCTGGACCTCACCCGGAACTGGTAACTCTGGTCACCACCTGGGAATAACCTGGACATGGTGAATCTGGTCCCCATCTGGGCCTCACCCTCTCCTGGTGACTTTGTTCCCCACCTGGGCCTGATTGCTGTGGACTCCTTCTTCGCCTCACCTTGAACTGGTGACTCTGATCCTCACTGGGCCTCACCCAGATCTGGTGACTCTGATCCTCACCTGTGGACCATTATGACCTGGATACTTTGTTACACACCTGAGCCTCACCTGGACATGATGACTCTGGATCCCCTCTGGGCCTCAGCCTGACATGGTGACTCTGGTCCCCATTTGGATGTCACCTAGACCAGGTGAATCTGGTACCCCTCTAGGCCTCAACTTGACCTGGTGACTCTGGTCTTCAACTGGGCCTCACCGGGACCTAGTGAACATGCTCCCCACCTGCACCTCATCTGGACCTTGTGACTCTGGTTCTATCTGGGCATCATCGGGACATGGTTACTCTATTCCCCTCTGGGACTGACCTGATCCTGGTAACTCTGGTCCTGACTTTGGCGTCTTCTCTACCAGGTGACTCTGGCTCCACCTGGGTCTCACCTGTAACTGGTGACTCTGATCCAAAGCATGACCTCATCAGACCTGGTGACTGTGGTTCCCATCGGGATCTCACCTGGTCCTCATGTCTCTGGTCTCACCTGGGCCTCACCAGGACTTGGTGTCTCTCTTACCCACCTGGGTAGCATCAGGATATGGTTACACTGCTCACTAACAGTGACCCAGCCGGACCTATTATCTCTGGCCTTCACCTGGGCCACACCTGGACATGGTGACACTGGTTCCCACCTGGGCCTCACCTGGAAATGGTGAGTCGGATCCCCACGGGTCCTCACCTCTAACTGGTGATTCTCGTTCCCACATGGACATCATGTGGACCTGGTGGCTGCAGTTTTTCTAGCTTCTCATGTACCATGTGACTCTGGTCCCCACCAGGGCCTCACCGGGACCTGGGGAGTGTGGTTGCCACCTGCACCTCACCGGGACCTCGTGATTCTGGTCTGCACCTGAGACTACCCTGGATCTGGTGACTATGGTCCCAACCTGGGCATCACCTGGATTTGGGCACTCCGATTACCATCTGCGCCTCACCTGGCCCTGTTGACCATGGTCCTCAACTGGGCAAAAATGGGACCCGGTGACTGTGTTCCACACCTGGACCTCACCTGGACCAGGTGACTCTGGTCGCCCTGTGGGTCTCACCGTGCTCTAGTGACTGTGAACCCCACTTTGGCCTGACTTGGACCTGCTGACCCTGGTTGCCACCTGCGCCTGACCTCGAACTGTTGACTCTGGTTCTTTCAAGGGCCAACCCTGTACCTGGTGATCCTGGTTCCCACCTGGGCCTCACCACGACCCGGTGACTCTTGTCACCACCGGGGACTCACTTGGACCTGGTTACAGTGTTCCACACTGGGCCTCAAGTAGAACTCTTGACCATGGTCCCCAAGACTGCCTCACATGGACCTGTTGCCTCCGATACCTACCAGCGCCTCACGTGTACCTGGTAACTCTGGTCCTCACCTGGGCCTCATCTGGACCTAGTGACTCTGGTCCCCACCTGGGCTTCACCTGATCTGGTGACTCTGGTCCCCACCGGGACTTCACCTGGATCTGGGGACTCTGGTCCCCACCTGGGCCTCACCTGGACGTGGTGACTCTTCTCGCCACCGGGGACTCACCTGGACCTGCTTACTGTGTTCCACACCTGGGCCTCAAGTACACCTCTTGACCATAGTCCCCAAGCCCGCCTAACATGGACCTGTTGCCTCTGATTCCCACCGGGGCCTCACGTGTACCTGGTAACTCTGGTCCTCACCTGGGCCTCATCTGCACCTAGAGACTCTGGTCCCCACGTGGACTTGACCTGGATATGGTGACTCTGTTCCCCACCTGGAACTCACCTCGATGTGGTGACTCTGGTTCTCAGTTTGGCCTCACCTGGACCTGGTGTCTCTCATCCCCACTTTGACCTAACTCAGAACTGCTGAATCTTGCCCCACCTAGGCCGCACCCAGACCTGGTGACTCTTGTCCCTAGCTATGCCTCAATTCGACCTGATGAATCTGGTCCTCACGTGGGCCTCACATGGACCTGGGACTCAGCTGGATAGAGTGGCTCTGGTTCCCAAAAGGCGCTCACCTGATACTGGTGACTGTGGTCTTATTCTATGCCTCACCAGGACCTAGTGATTCTGTTCCCCATCTGGGCCTGCATGGACCTAGTGACTCTGGTCCTCACCCAGGCATCATTGGGACCTGGATACTCTATTCCACACCTGGGACTCACTGGGACCAGGGTCCTCTGGTCCCATTCTGGGCCTCAAACTAAACTGGTTACTCTGGTTCCCCCTCTGGGCCTCACACTTACCTGCTGACTCTGGTCACCCCTTGGGCTTCACTTGGGTCTGGTGAATCTGGTCCTTACCTGGTCCGCACCTGGATGTGGAGACTGGTCGCCACCTGGGCCTCACCTGGAATTGGTGAATCCTGTTGCCACCTGCGCCTCACCTGGACCTTGAGACTGTGGTCCCACCTGGACCTCACCTGGATCTGGTAGCTCTGGTTCCCATATGGGCTCTCCTGGACCTGGTTCCTGTGGTCTCCATCTGGCCTCACCTGGAACACAATGACTGTGATCCATATTAGGGCCTCTCATGGACCTGTTGATCTGGTCCTTACCTGGGCATCATTGGGACCTGGATACTCTCTTATATACCTGGCCTCACCTGGACCTGGTGACTGTGGTCCCACCTGGGCCTCACCTGGACGATGTGACTCGTTCCCACAGGGACCTCACCTGGAACTGCTGACACAGGTCCTCATATGGGCATCATGGGACCTGGTTTCCCAGTTCCACATCGGGTCCTCAAATGGACCTAATGATTCTCGTCCCCCTCTGGGACTCACCCTGACGTGCTGACTCTAGTCCCCACCTGGATATCACCAGAACCGGGTGACGCTGGTCCCCCTCTGGGACTCACCCGGAGCTGGGGACACTGGTCCTCAACTGGACCTCAACAGGACCTGGTGAATCTACTCCTCACTTAGGCCTCGTCTGGACCTTGTGACTCTTTTCCCACCTGGCATCAATGGGACATGGTTACTCTGTTCCCCACCTGGGCCTCAACTGGACATGATAACTTTGCTCCACACTTTGGCCTCAACTGGTCCTGATGACACTGGTCCCCCCACCTAGGCCTCAATCTGGCCCTGGTGACTGTGGTCCCCACCTGGGTCTCACCTGGACCTGGTGACTCTCGTTCCCACATGAACCACACCTGGACCTGGTGACTGTGGTGTTCTTGTAGACTCATATTTACCTGGTGACTCCGGTCCCCACTAGGGCCTCAACTGGATCTGGTGACTGTGGCCTGCAGAATGGCCTCACCTGAACCTGGTGAGTGGGGTTGCCACTCCATACCTGGTGACTCAGGTCCCCACGTCGGCCTCTTGGACCTGGTGAATCTGATCCTTACCTGGTCCTCTCCCAGACCCGGGGACTCTGGTCACTACCTGGGCCTCACATGGACCTGGTGAATCTGGTCCCCATCTGGGCCTCACCCAGTCCTGGTGACTTTGTTCCCCACCTGGACCTGATTGCTTTGGACTCCTTCTTGGCCTCACCTGGAACTGGTGACTCTGATCCTATCTGCCCGTCACCCAGATCTGGTCACTCTGGTCCTTACCTGTGGACCATTATGACCTGGATACTCTGTTTCACACCTGAGGCTCAACTGGACATGATGTCTCTGGATCCACTCTGGGCCTCACCCTGACATTGTGACTCTGGTCCCCACCTGGACCTCACCTGGATCTGGTGACTCTGGTCCTCAGTTTGCCCTCACCTGGACCTGCTTACTGTGTTCCACACCTGGGTCTCAAGTGGACCTGTTGACCATGGTCCCCAAGCCGGCCTCACATGGACCTGTTGCCTCTGATCCCCACCGGATCCTCACGTGTACCTGGTAACTCTGTTCCTCACCTGGGCCTCATCTGGACCTAGTGACTCTGGTCCCCACCTGGGTTTCACCTCGATCTGGTGACTGTGGTCCCCACCTGGACCTCTCCTTGACCTGCTGACTCTCTTTCCAACCTGGACCTCTCCTGATTCTGGTGACTCTGGTCCTCAGTTTGAACTCAACTGGACCTATGTTTCTCGTCCCCACTTGGACCTAACTCAGAACTGCTGAATCTTGCCCCACCTAGGCCGCACCCAGACCTGGTGACTCTTGTCCCCAGCTATGCCTTAATTCGACCTGATGAATCTGGTGCTCACGTGGGCCTCACATGGACCTGGGACTCAGCTGGATTGAGTGGCTCTGGATCCCACAAGGGGCTCACCTGATACTGCTGACTGTGGTCTTATTCTATGTCTCACCAGGACCTAGTGATTCTGTTCCCCATCTGGGCCTGCATGGCCCTAGTGACTCTTCTCCTCACCCAGGCATCATTGGGATCTGGATACTCTATTCCACACCTGGGCCTCACTTTCACCAGGGACCTAGGGTCCAATTCTGGGCCTCAAACTGAACTGGTTACTCTGGTTCCCCCTCTGGGCCTCACCCCTACCTGGTGACACTGGACACCCATTGGGCTTCACTTGGGCCTGGTGAATCTGGTCCTTAGGTGTTCCGCACCTGGATCTGGTGACCGGTCGCCACCTGGGCCTCACCTGGACTTGGTGAATCCTGTCGCCACCTGCGCCTCCCCTGGACGTTGTGACTGTGGTCCCACCCTGACATCACCTGGATCTGGTGGCTCTGGTTCCCTTATGGGGCTCTCCTGGACCTGGTTCTTGTGGTCTCCATCTGGCTTCACCTGGAACACAATGACTGTGAACGATATTTGGGCCTCTCCTGGACCTGTTGACTCTGGTCCTTACCTGGGGATCATTGGGACCTGGACACCCTCTTATATACCTGGGCCTCACCTGGATCTGGTGACTGTGGTCCCACCTGGGCCTCACCTGGTCGAGGTGACTGGTTACCACAGGGACCTCACCTGGACCTGGTGACTCAGGTCCTCATATGGGCATCATGGGACCTGGGTTCTCTGTTCCACATCGGGGCCTCACTTGGACCTAGTGATTCTCATTACCTCTGTGCCTCACCGTGACGTGGTGACTCTGGTCCCCACCTGGATAGCACCAGAACCGGGTGACACTGGTCCCCCTCTGGGACTCACCCGGAGCTGGGGACACTGGTCCTGAACTGGGCCTGAACAGGTCCTGGTGAATCTATTCCTCACTAAGGCCTCGAATGGACCTTGTGACTCTTTTCCCACCTGGCATCAATGGGACATGGTTACTCTTCCCCACCTGGGCCTCACATGGACATGATAACTTTGCTCCACACTTTGGCCTCAACTGCTCCTTATGACTCTGGTCCCCCGACCTAGGCCTCAATGTGGACCTGGTGACTGTGGTCCCCACCTGGGTCTCACGTGGACCTGGTGACTCTCGTTCCCACATGAACCACACCAGGTCCTGGTGACTGTGTTGCTCTTGTAGAATCACTTTTAACTGTTGACTCCAGTCCCCACTAGGGCCTCACGTTAATTGGGTGACTTGGCCTGCAGGTTGGCCTCACATGGACCTGGTTAGTGGGGATGCCACTTGGGCCTCACCCATACCTGGTGACTCAGGTTTCCACGTGGGCCTCTTGGACCTGGTGAATCTGGTCCTTACCTGGTCCTCTCCCAGACCCGGGGACTCTGGTCACCACCTGGGCCTCACCTGGACCTGGTGAATCCGGTCCCATCTGGGCCTCACTCAGTCCTGGTGACTTTGTTCTCCACCTTGACCTGATTGCTGTGGACTCTTTCATGGCCTCACCTGGACCTGGTGACTCTGATCCTATCTGCGTGTCACCCAGACCTGGTGACTCTGGTCCTCACCTGGGCATCATTGGTACCTGGTGACTCTGTTCCACACCTAGCCTCACCTGGACATGAGACTCTGGACTCTCGAACCACTCTGGGCCTAACCCTGACCTGGTGATTCTGGTCTCCATCTCGATGTCACCTGGACCAGGTGATTCTGGTACCCCTCTCGGCCTCAACCAGATTTGGTGACTCTGGTCCTCAACTGGGCTTCACCTGGACCTATTGAATATGCTCCATCTGGGCCTCTTTTGGACCTGGTGACTCTGGTCACTACCTGGGCATCATCAGGACATGGTTCCACTGTATGGCCTGCAGGTTGGCCTCACTTGGACCTTGTAACTCTGGTCTCTACCTGGGCGTCATCGAGACATAGTTCCACACATGGCCTGCAGGTTGAACTCACATGGACCTGGTAATTCTAGTCCCTACCTGGGCATCATCGGGACATGGTTCCTCTGCATGGCCTGCAGGTGGGCCTCACCTGGACGTGGTGAGTGGCGTTGTCACCTTGGCCTCACACATGCCTGGTGACACAGGTCCCCACGTGGGCCTCACTTGGGCCTGCTGAATCTGGTCCTTACCTGGTCCTCACCCGGAAATCCTAACTCGGGTCACCACCTGGGAATCACATGAACCTGGTTAATCTGGTCCCCATCTGGTCCTCATCCAGTCCTGGTGACTTTTTCACCCCACCTGGAACTGATTGCTGTGGACTCCTTCTTGGCCTCACCTGGAACCGTTGACTCTGATCCTAACTGGGCCTCACCCAGATCTGGTGATTCTGGTCCTCACCTACGGACCACTATGACATGGATACTCTGTTCCACTCCTGAGCCTCACCTGGACATGATGACTCTGGTCCCCTCTGGGCCTAACCCTGACATGATGACTCTGGTCCCCATCCGGATGTCACCTAGATTAGGTGAATCTGGTATCCCTCTAGGCCTCAACTTGACCTGGTGACTCTGGTCCTGAACTGGGCCTCACGGGGACCTAGTGAACATGCTCCCCACCTGCGCCTCATCTGGACCTGGTGACTCTGGTTCTACCTGGGCATCATCGAGACATGGTTATTCTATTTCCCACTGGGACAGACATGATCCTGGTAACTCTGGTCCTGACTTTGGCCTCTTCTCTACCAGGTGACTCTGGCTCCACCTGGGCCTTACCTGTAACTGGTGACTCTGATCCTAAGCATGGCCTCACCTGACCTGGTGACTGTGGTTCCCATCGGGACCTCACCTGGATCTCATGTCTCTGGTCCCACCTGGGCCTACCAGGACCTGGCCCAGAGTCATCATGTCCAGGTGAGTCTGACATGGTGACTCTGGTCCCCATCAGGATGTCACCTAGACCAGGTGAATCTGGTACCCCTCTAGGCCTCAAGTAGACCTGGTGAATCTGGTCCGCAACTGGGCCTCACAGGGACCTAGTGAATATGCTGCCACCTGCGCCGATTCTGGACCTGGTGACACTGGTCCCTACCTTGGCATCATCGGGACACGGTTCCTCTTCATGGCCTGCAGGTTGGCCTCACCTGGACCTGGTGATTCTCGTCCCTCTCTGGGCCTCACCGTGACGTGGTGACTCTGGTCCCCACCTGGATATCACCAGAACCGGGTGACTCTGGTTTCCCTCTGGGACTCACCCAGAGCTGGGGACACTGGTCCTCAACTGGGCCTCAACAGGACCTGGTGAATCAACTCCTCCCTTAGACCTCGTCTGGTCCTGTGACTCTTTTCCCACCTGACATCAACGCGACATGGTTACTCTGTTCCCCAACTGGGCCTCACCTGGATATGATAACTTTGCTCCACACTTTTGCCTCAACTGGTCCTGATGAATCTGTTCCCCCCACCTAGGCCTCAATCTGGACTTGGTGACTGTGGTCCCCACCTGGGTCTCTCCTGGACCTGGTGACTCTTGTTCCCACATGAAACACACCTGGACCTGGTGACTGTGGTGTTCTTGTAGACTCACATTTACCTAGTGACTCAGGTTCCCACTAGGGCCTCACGTGGATCTGGTGACTCTGGCCTGCATGTTGGCCTCACCTGGACCTGGTGAGTGGGGTTGCCACCTGGGACACACCCATACCTGGTGACTCAGGTCCCCACGTGTGCCTCTTGGACCTGGTGAATCTGGTCCTTACCTGGTCCTCTACTAGACCCGGGGACTCCGGTCACCACCTGGGCCTCACCTGGACCTGGTGAGTGAATCTGCTCCCCATCTGGGCCTCACCCAGTCCTGGTGACTTTGTTCCACACCTGGACCTGATTGCTGTGGACTCTTTCTTGGCCTTACCTGGAACTGGTGGCTCTGATCCTATCTGCACGTCACCCAGACCTGGTGACTCTGGTCCTCACCTGGGCATCTTTGGTAGTTGGTGACTCTGTTCCACACCTGAGCCTCACCTGGACATGATGACTCTGGAACCCCTCTGGGCCTCACCCTGACCTGGTGACTCTGGACCCATTTGGATGTCACCTGGACCAGGTGATTCTGGTACCCCTCTAGGCCTCAACCAGATCTCGTGACTCTGGTCCTCAACTGGGCGTCACCTGGACCTAGTGAATATGCTCCATCTGGGCCTCATTTGCTCCTGGTAACTCTGGTCCCTACCTGAGGATCATCAGGACATGGTTCCACTGCATGGCCTTCAGGTTGGCCTCACCTGGACCTGGTAACTCTGGTCCCTACCAGGGCATCATCGGGACATGGTTCCTCTACATGGCCTGCAGGTTGGCTTCACCTGGAACTGGTGAGTGTGGTTGCCACCTGGGCCTCACCCTTACCTGGTGACAAAGGTCCCAACGTGGGCCTAGATTGGACCTTGTGAATCTGGTCCTTACCTTATCCTCACCCGGAACTGGTAACCCTGGTCACCACCTGGGCCTCACCTGGACCTGGTGAATCTGGTCCCCATTTGTGCCTCACCAAGTCCTGGTGTCTTTGTTCCCCACCTGGACCTGATTGCTGTGGACTCCTTCTTGGCCTCACCTGGAAATGGTGACTCTGATCCTAACTGGGCCTCAGCCAGATCTGGTGACTGTGGTCTTCACCTGTGGACCATTATGACCTTGATACTCTGTTCTACGCCTGAGCCTTACCTGCACATGATGACTCTGGATCCCCTCTTGGCCTCACCCTGACATGGTGACTCTGGTCCCCATTTGGGTGTCACATAGACCAGGAGAATCTGGAACCCCTCTAGGCCTCAACTAGGCCTGGTGACTCTGGTCCTCAACTGGGCCTCACCGGAACCTAGTGAATATGCTTCCCACCTGCGCCTCATCTGGACCTGTTGACTCTGGTCCTTACCTGGGCATCATTGGGACCATGATACTCTCTTATATACCTGGACCTCACCTGGACCTGGTGACTGTGGTCCCACCTGGGCCTCACCTGGACGAGGTGACTGGTTCCCACAGGGACATCACCTGGACCTGGTGACTCAGGTCCTCATATGGGCATCATTCACCTGGTTTCTCAGTTCCACATCGGGGCTTCACCTGGTCCTAGTGATTCTCCTCCCGCTCTGGGCCTCACCGTGACGTGGTCACTCTGGTCCCCACCTATATATCACCAGAACCGGGTGACTCTTGTCCCCCTCTGGGACTCACCCAGAGCTGGGGACAGTGGTCCTCAACTGGTCCTCAAAAGGACCTGGTGAATCTACTCCTCACTTAGGCCTCGTCTGGACCTTGTGACTCTTTTCTCACCTGGCATCAATGGGACATGTTTACTCTGTTCCCCACCTGGGACTCACCTAGACATGATCACTTTGCTCCACACTTTGGCCTTAACTGGTCCTGATGAAGCTGGTCCCCCCACCTAGGCCTCAATCTGGACCTGGTGACTGTGGTCCCCAGCTGGGTCTCACCTGGACTGGTAACTCTGGTTCCCACATGAACGGCACTGGCACTGGTGACTGTGGTGTTCTTGTAGACTCATATTTACCTGGAGACTCCAGTCCCCACTAGGGCCTCAAATGATCTGGTGACTCTGGCCTGCAGGTTGGCCTCACCTGGACCTGGTGAGTGGGGTTGCCACCTGGGCCTCACCCATACCTGGTGACCCACGTACCCACGTGGGCCTCTTGGACCTGGTGAATCTGGTCCTTACCTGGTCCTCTCCCAGACCCGGGGACTCTGGTCCCCAACTGGGCCTCACCTGGACCTGGTGAATCCGGTCCCCATCTGGGACTCACCCAGTCCTGGTGACTTTGTTCCCCACCTGGACCTGATTGCTGTGGACTCTTTCTCGGCCTCACCTGGAAATGGTGAATCTGATCTTTTCTTCGCGTCCCCCAGACCTGGTGACTGTTTCTCACCTGGGCATCATCGGGACATGGTTCCACTGCATGAACTGCAGGTTGCCCTCACCTGGACCTGGTAATTCTGTTCTCTACCTGGGCATCATAGGGATATGGTTCCACTGCATGGCATGCAGTTTGGCTTCACCAGGACCTGGTGACTCTGGGCCCTACCTGGGCATCATCGGGACATGATTCCACTGCATGTCCTGCAGGTTGGCCTCACCTGGACCTGGTAACTCTGGTCCCTACCTGGGCATCATCGGGACACGGTTCCTCTGCAAGGCCTGCAGGCTGGCCTCACCTGGACCTGGTGAGTGTGGTTGCCACCTGGGCCTCACCCATACCTGTTTAACCAGGTCCCCACGTGGGCCTCTTGGACCTGGTGAATCTGGTCCTTACATGGTCCTCTCCTAGACCCGGGGACTCTGGTCACCACCTGGGCCTCACCTGGACCTGGTGAATCTGGTCCCCATCTGGTCCTCACCCTCTCCTGGTGACTTTGTTCCCCCCCTGGACCTGATTGCTGTGGACTCCTTCTTGACCTCAACTGGAAATGGTGACTCTGATCCTAACTGGGCCTCATCCAGATCTGGTGACTCTGGTCCTCACCTGTGGACCATTATGACCTGGATACTCTGTTCCACACCTGAGCCTCACCTGGACATGATGACTCTGGATCCCCTCTGGGCCTCAGCCTGACATGGTGACTCTGGTCCCCATCTCGATGTCACCTAGACCAGATGAATCTGGTACCACTCTAGGCCTCAACTTGACCTGGTGACTCTGGTCCTCAACTGGGCCTCACCGGGACCTAGTGAACATGCTCCCCACCTGCGCCTCTTCTTGACCTTGTGACTCTGGTTCTACCTGGGCATCATCGGGACATGCTTAATCTATTCCCCACTGGGACTGACCTGATGCTGGTAACTCTGGTCCTGACTGTGGCCATTTCTCTAACAGGTAACTCTGGCTCCACCTGGGCCACACCTGTAACTGGTGACTCTGATCCTAAGCATGGCCTCACCTGACCTGGTGACTGTGGTTCGGTTCGGGACCTCACCTGAACCTCATGTCTCTGGTCCCACCTGGGCCTCACCAGGACCTGGTGTCTCTGGTACCCACCTGGGTAGCATCAGGATATGGTTACACTGTTCACTAACTGTGACCCAGCCGGACCTATTAACTCTGGTCTTCACCTTGGCCACACCTGGACATGGTGACACTGGTTCCCACCTGGGTCTCACCTGGACATGGTGATTCGGATCCCCACCTGGTCCTCAACTGTAACTGGTATTTCTCGTTCCCACATGGACATCATGTGGACCTGGTGCCTGCAGTGTTTCTAGCTTCTCATGTACCTCGTGACTCTGGTCCCCAACAGGGCCTCACCGGGACCTGGTGAGTGTGGTTGCCACCTGCACGTCACCTTGACCTGGTGATTCTTGTCTGCACCTGAGACTACCATGGATCTAGTGACTGTGGTCCCGTTCTTGTCTTCATTTGTATTTGGGCCTCGAGTCCCCATCTGGGCCCCACCAGGCCCTGTTGACCATGGTACTCAACTGGGAAAATTGGAACCCGGTGATTGTGTTCCACAACTGGACCTCACATTGACCCGGTGACTCTGGTCCCCCTCTGGGTCTCACCGTGCCCTCGTGACTGTGAACCCCACTTTGGCCTGACTTGGACCTGCTGACCCTGGTTGCCACCTGCGCCTGTCCTCGAACTGTTGACTCTGGTAGTTTCAAGGGCCTCCCCTGTACCTGGTGATCCTGGTCCCCACCTGGGCCTCACCTGGATGTGGTGACACTTGTCACCACCGGGGACTCACCTGGACCTGCTTACTGTGTTCTACACCTGGGCCCGAAGTCGACCTGTTGTCCCTGGTTCCCAAGTCGGCCTCACATGGACTTGTTGCCTCTGATCCCCACCGGGGCCTAGGTGTACCTGGTAAATCTGGTCCTCACCTGGGACTCATCTGGACCTAGTGACACTGGTCCCCACCTGGCCTTCACCTGGATCTGGTGACTCTGGTCCTCACCTGGACTTCACCTGTATCTGGTGACTCTGCACCCCACCTGGACCTCTCCTGGACCTGTTGACTCTCTTTCCAGCATGGACTTCACCTGGATCTGGTGACTCTGGTCCTCAGTTTGGCCTCACCTGGACCTGGTGTCTCTCGTCCCCACTTTGACCTAACTCAGAACTGCTGAATCTTGCCCCACCTAGGCCGCACCCAGACCTGGTGACTCTTGTCCCCAGCTATGCCTCAATTCGACCTGATGAATCTAGTCCTCAAGTGGGCCTCACAAGGACCTGGGACTCAGCTGGATAGAGTGTCTCTGGTTCCCACAAGGGGCTCACCTGATACTGGTGACTGTGGTCTTATTCTATGCCTCACGAGGACCTAGTGATTCTGTTCCCCATCTGGGCCTGCATGGCTTAGTGACTCTGGTCCTCAACCAGGCATCATTGGGACCCGGATACTCTATTCCAAACCTGGGTCTCACTCTGACCATGGAACTCTGGTACCATTCTGGGCCTCAAACTTAACTGGTTACTCTGGTTCCCCGTCTGGGCCTCACTCTTACCTGGTGACTCTGGTCACCCCTTGTGCTTCACTTGTGCCTGGTGAATCTGGTCCTTCGCTGGTTCTCACCTGGATCTGGTGACTGGTCGCCACCTGGGCCTCACCTGGACTTGGTGAATTATGTTGCCACCTGCGCCTCATTTGGACCTTGTGACTGTGGTCCCACCTGGACTTCACCTGGATCTGGTGGCTCTGGTTCCATATGGGGCTCTCCTGGACCTGGTTCCTGGGGTCTCCATCTTGCCTCACCTGGAACACAATGACTCTGATCCATATTTGGGCCTCTCCTGACCTGTTGACTCTGGTCCTTCCCTGGGCATCATTGGGACCTGGATACTCTCTTATATACCTGGGCCTCACCTGGACCTGGTGACTCTGGTCCCACCTGGGTCTCACCTGCACGAGGTGACTGGTTCCCACAGGGACCTCACCTGGACCTGGTGACTCAGGTCCTCATATGGGCATCACGGGACCTGGTTTCTCAGTTCCACATTGGGGCCTCACCTGGACCTAGTGATTCTCATCCACTCTGGGCCTCACCCTGACGTGGTGACTCTGGTCAGCACCTGCATATCACCAGGACCGGGTGACTCTGGTCCCCCTCTGGGACTCAACCGGAGCTGGGGACACTGGTCCTCAACTGGGCTTCAACAGGACCCGGTGAATCTACTCCTCAATTAGGCCTCGTCTGGACCTTGTGACTCTTTTCCCACCTGGCATCAATGGGAACTGGTTTCTCTGTTCCCCACCTGGGACTCACCTGGATATGAGATTTTGCCCCTCACTTTACCTCAACTTGTCCTGATGACTCTGGTCCCCCCACCTAGGCCTCAATGTGGACCTGGTGACTGTGGTCCCCACATGGTTCTCACCTGGACCTGGTGACTCTCGTTCCCACATAAACCACACCTGGACCTGGTGACTGTGGTATGCTTGTGGACTCACATATACCAGGTGACTCCGGTCCCCACTAGGGCCTCACCTGGATCTTGTGACCCTGGCCTGCAGGTTGGCGTCACCCAGACCTGGTGAGTGTGGTTGAGACCTGTGCCTCACCCATACCTGGTGACATAGACCCCACATGGGCCTCATTTGGACCTCGTGAATCTGGTACTTACCGGGTCCTCACCCGGAATTTGTAACTCTGATCAACACCTGGGGATCACCTGGATCTGGTGAATCTGGTCCCCATTGGGACTCACCCATTCCTGTTGACTTTCTTCCCCACCTGGACCTGATTGCTGTGGACACCTTCTTGGCCTCACCTGGAACTGGTGACTCTGATCCTAACTGGGCCTCACCTGGATCTGGTGACTCTGGCCTGCTGTTGGCCTCACCTGGACCTGGTGAGTGAGGTTGCCACCTGGGCCTCACCCATACCTGGTGACTCAGGTCCCCGCGTGGGCCTCTTGGACCTGGTGAATCTGGTCCTTACCTGGTTCTCTCACAGACCCGGGGACTCTGGTCACCACCTGGGCCTCACTTGGACCTGGTGAATCCGGTCCCCATCTGGGCCTCGCCCAGTCCTGGTTACTTTGTTCCCCACCTGGACCTCATTGCTGTGGACTCCTTCTTGGAATCACCTGGAACTGGTGACTCTGATCCTATCTGCGCGTCACCCAGACCTGGTGACTCTGGTCCTAACCTGGGCATCATTGGTACCTGGTGACTCTGTTCCACACCTGAGCCTCACCCGAACATGACTACTCTGGAACGTCTCTGGGCCTCACCATGACCTGCTGACTCTGGTCCCCATCTGGATGTCACCTGGACCAGGTGATTCTGGTACCCCTCTCGGCCTCAACCAGATCTGGTGACTCTGGTCCTCAACTGGGCCTCACCTGGACCTAGTGAATATGCTCCATCTGGCCTCATCAGGATCTGGTGACTCTGGTCCCCACCTGGACCTCTCCTGGACCTGGTGACTCTCTTTCCAACATGGACCTCACCTGGATCTGGTGACTCTGGTCCTCAGTTTGGCCTCACCAGGACCTGGTTTCTCTGGTACCCACCTGAGTAGCATCAGGATATGGTTACACTGTTCAATAACAGTGACCCAGCCGGACCTATTAACTCTAGTCTTCACCTGGGCCACATCTGGACATGGTGACACTGGTTCCCACCTGGGTCTCACCTGGACATGGTGAGTCGGATCCCCACCTGGTCCTCACCTGTAACTGCTGATTATCCTTTCCACATGGACATCATGTGGACCTGGTGGCTGTAGTGTTTCTAGCTTCTCATGTACCTCGTGACGCTCGTCCCAACCAGGGCCTCACCGGGACCTGGTGAGTGTCGTTGCCCCCTGCACCTCACCTGGACCAGGTGATTCTGGTCTGTACCCGAGACTACCCTGGATCTGGTGACTGTGGTCCCCACCTAGGCTTCACCTGTGTTTGGGGACTCCGGTCCCCATCTGGGTCTCACCTGGCCCTGTTGTCCATGGTCCTCGACTGAGCAAAATTGGGACCCGGTGACTGAGTTCCACAAGTGGACCTCACCTGGACCACGTGACTCTGGTCCCCCTCTGTGTCTCACCGTTCCCTAGTGACTGTGACCCCACTTTGCCCTGACTTGGAACTTCTGACCCTGGTTGCCACCTGCGCCTGACCTCGAACTGTTGACTCTTGTTCTTTCAAGGGCCTCTCCTGTACCTGGTGATCCTGGTCCCCACCTGGGCCTCACATGACGTGGTGACTCTTGTCACCACCGGGGATTCACCTGGACCTGGTGACTCTCTTTCCAATATGGACCTCACCTGGATCTGGTGACTCGGGAACTCAGTTTGGCCTCACCTGGACATCGTGTCTCTCGTCCCCCCTTTGACCTAACTCAGAACTGCTGCATCTTGCCCACCTGGCCCCACCCAGACCTGGTGACTCTTGTCCCGATCTATGCCTCAATTCGACCTGATGAATCTGGTCCTCACGTGGGCCTCACATGGACCTGGGACTCAGCTGGATACAGTGGTTCTGGTTCCCACAAGGGGCTCACCTGATACTGGTGACTGTTGTCTTATTCTTTTTTTTTTTAATTTTTTTTTTTTTATTTATGATAGTCACAGAGAGAGAGGCAGAGACACAGGCAGAGGGAGAAACAGGCTCCATGCACTGGGAGCCCGACATGGGATTCGATCCTGGGTCTCCAGGATCGCGCCCTGGGCCAAAGGCAGGCGCCAAACCGCTGCGCCACCCAGGGATCCCTGTTGTCTTATTCTATGCCTCACCAGGACCTAGTGATTCTGTTCCCCATCTGGGCCTCCATGGCCCTAGTGACACTGGTCCTCACCCAGGCATCATTGGGACCTAGATACTCTATTGCACACCTGGGCCTCACTTTGACCAGGGACCTCTGGTCCCATTCTGGGCCTCAAACTAAACTTGTTACTCTGGTTACCCCTCTGGGACTCACCCTTACCTGGTGACTCTGGTCACCACTTGGGCTTCACTTGGGCCTGGTGAATCTGGTCCTTAGCTGGTCCGCACCTGGATGTGGTGACTGGTCGCCACCTGGGCCTCACCTGGTCTTGGTGAATCCTGTTGCCACCTGCGCCTCTAATGGACCTTGTGACTGTGGTCCCACCTGGACCCCACCTGGATCTGGTGGCTCTGATTCCCATATGGGGCTCTCCTGGACCTGGTTCCTGTGGTCTCCATCTGGCCTCACCTGGAACACAATGACTGTGATCCATATTTGGGCCTCTCCTGGACCTGTTGACTCTGGTCCTTACCTTGGCATCATTGTGACCTGGATACTCTCTTATATACCTGGTCCTCTCCCAGACCCGGCGACTCTGGTCGCCACCTGGGCCTCACCTGGAACTGGTGAATCTGGTTCCCATCTGGGTCTCACCCAGTACTGGTGACTTTGTTCCCCACCTGGACCTGATTGCTGTGGACTCTTTCTTGGACTCACTTGGAACTCTTCACTCTGATCTTATCTGCGCGTCACCCAGACCTCGTGACTCTGGTCCTCACCTGGGCATCATTGGTACCTGGTGACTCTGTTCCACACCTGAGCCTCACCGGGACATGATGACTCTGGAACCTCTCTGGGCCTCCCCCTCACCTGGTGACTCTGGCCCCCATCTGGATGTCACCTGGACCAGGTGATTCTGGTACCCTTCTACGCCTCAACCAGATCTGGTGACTCTGGTCCTCAACTGGGCCTCACCTGGACCTAGTGAATATGCTCCATGTGGGCCTCATTTGGACCTGGTGACTCTGGTCCCTACCTAGGCATCATCGGGACATGGTTCCACTGTATGGCCTGCAGGTAGGCCTCACCTGGACCTGGTAAATCTGGTCCCTACCTGGGCATCATCGGGACATGTTCCTTTGCATGGCCTGCAGGTTGGCCTCACCTGGACCTGGTGAGTAGGGTTGCCACCTGGGCCTCACCCATACCTGGTGACATAGGTCCCCACGTGGGCCTAAATTGGACCTGGTGAATCTGGTCCTTACCTTATCCTCACCCGGAACTGGTAACCCTGGTCACCACCTGGGCCTCACCTGGACCTGGTGAATCTGGTCCCCATCTGTGCCTCACCAGGTCCTGGTTTCTTTGTTCCCCACCTGGACCTGATTGCTGTGGACTCCTTGGCCTCACCTGGAACTGCTGACTCTGATCCTAACTGGGCCTCACCCCGATCTGTTGACTCTGGTCTTCACCTGTGGACCATTATGACCTGGAAACTCTGTTCCACGACTGAGCCTCACCTGCACATAATGACTCTGGATCCCCTCTGGGCCTCACCCTGACATGGTGACTCTGGTCCCCATCTGGATGTCACCTAGACCAGGTGAATCTGGAACCCCTCTAGGCCTCAACTAGACCTGGTGACTCTGGTCCTCAACTGGGCATCACCGGAAGCTAGTGAATGTTTCCACCTGCGCCTCATCTGGACCTGTTGACCCTGGTCCTTACCTGGGCATCATTGTGACCATGATACTCTCTTATATACCTGGGCCTCACCTGGACCTGGTGACTGTGGTCCCACCTGGGCCTCACCTGGACGTGGTGACTGGTTCCCACAGGGACCTCACCTGGACCTGGTGACTCAGGTCCTCATATGGGCATCATTCACCTAGTTTCTCAGTTCCACATCGGGGCTTCACCTAGTCCTAGTGATTCTCGTCCCCCTCTGGGCCTTACCGTGACGTGGTGACTCTGGTCCTCACCTATATATCACCAGAACCGGGTGACTCTGGTCCCCCTCTGGTACTCACCCGGAGCTGGGGACAGTGGTCCTCAACTGGTCCTCAAAAGGACCTGGTGAATCTACTCCTCACTTTGGCCTCGTCTAGACCTTGTGACTCTTTTCCCACCTGGCATCATTGGGACATGGTTACTCTGTTCCCCACCTGGGCCTCACCTGGACATGATAACTTTGCTCCACACTTTGGCCTCAACTGGTCCTGATGACTCTGGTCCCCCCACCTAGGCCTCAATCTGGACCTGGTGACTCTGGTCCCCAGCTTGGTCTCATCTGGACTGGTGACTCTGGTTCCCACATGAACCACACCTGGCACTGGTGACTGTGGTGTTCTTGTAGACTCATATTTACCTGGTGACTCCAGTCCCCACTTGGTCCTCACATGGATCTGGTGACTCTGGCCTGCAGGTGGGCCACACCTGGACCTGGGGAGTGGGGTTGCCACCTGGGCCTCACCCATACCTGCTGACTCAGGTCCCACGTGGGCATCTTGGACCTGGTGAATCTGGTCCTTATCTGGTCCTCTCCCAGACCCGGGGACTCTGGTACCCAACTGGGCCTAACCTGGACCTGGTGTATCTGGTCCCCATCTGGGACTCACCCAGTCCTGGTGACTTTGTTCCCCACCTGGACCTGATTGCTGTGGACTCTTTCTTGGCCTCACCTGGAAATGGTGACTCTGATCTTATCTGCGCACCCCCTAGACCTGGTGACTCTGTTCCTCACCTGGGCATCATCGGGACATGGTTCCACTGCATGAAATGCAGGTTGGCATCACCTGGACCTGGTAATTCTGTTCCCTACCTGGGCATCATCGGGACATGGTTCCACTGCATGGCCTGCAGGTTCGACTCACCAGGACCTGATTACTCTGGGCCCTACCGGGGCACCATCGGGACATGTTTCCACTGCATGGCCTGCAGGTTGGCCTCACCTGGACCTGGTAACTCTGGTCCCTACCTGGGCATCATCGGGACACGGTTCCTCTGCAAGGCCTACAGGCTGGCCTCACCTGGACCTGGTGAGTGTGGTTGACACCTGGGACTCACCCATACCTGATGAACCAGGTCCCCACGTGGGCCTCTTGGACCTGGTGAATCTGGTCCTTACCTGGTCCTCTCCCAGACCCGGGGACTCTGGTCACCACCTGGGCCTCACCTGGACCTGGTGAATCTGGTCCTTACCTGGTCCTCTCCCAGACCCGGGGACTCTGGTCACCACCTGGGCCTCACCTGGACCTGGTGAATCTGGTCCCCATTAGACCTCACCCAGTCCTGGTGCCTTTGTTCCCCACCTGGACCTGATTGCTGTGGACTCCTTCTTGGCCTCACCTGGAACTGGTGAATCTGATTGTATCTGCACGTCACGCAGATCTGGTGACTCTGGTCCTCACCTGGGCATCATTGGTACCTGGTGACTCTGTTCCACACCTGAGCCTCACCTGGACATGATGACTCTGGAACCTCTCTCGGCCTCACCCTGACCTGGTGACTCTGGTCCCCATCTGGATGCCACCTAGTCCAGGTGATTCTGGTACCCCTCTAGGACTCAACCAGATCTGGTGACTGTGATCCTCAACTGGGCCTCACCTGCACCTAGTGAATATGCTCCATCTGGGCCTCTTTTGGACCTGGTGACTCTGATCCCTACCTGGGCATCATCGGGACATGGTTCCATTGCATGGCCTGCAGGTTGTCCTCTCCTGGACCTGGTAGCTCTGGTTCCTACCTGGGCATCATCGGGACATGTTCCACTGCATGGCCTGCAGGTTGGCCTCACCTGGACCTGAGAACTCTAGTCCCTACCTGGGCATCATCGGGACACGGTTCCTCTTCATGGCCTGCAGGTTGCCCTCACCTGGACTTGGTGAGTAGGGTTGCCAATTGTGCCTCACCCATACCTGGTGACACAGGTCCCCACGTGGCCTCAATTGGACCTGGTGAATCTGGTCCTTACCTGGTCCTCCCCGGAACTGTTAACTCTGGTCACCACCTGGGAATCACCTGGGCCTGGTGAATCTGGTCCCCATCTGGGCCTCACACAGTCCTGGTGATTTTGTTCCCCAACTGGACCTGATTGCTCTGGACTCCTTCTTGGCCTCACCTGGAACTGGTGACTCTGATCCTAACTGGGCCTCATCCAGATCTGGTGACTCTGGTCCTCACCTGTGGAACATTATGACCTGTATACTCTGTTCCACACCTGAGCCTCACCTGGACATGATGACTCTGGATCCCTCTGGGCCTCAGCCTGACATGGGGACTCTGGTCCCCATCTGGATGTCACCTAGACCAGGTGAATCTGGTACCACTTTAGGCCTCAACTTGACCTGGTGACTCTGGTCCTCAACTGGGCCTCACGGGGACCTAGTGAACATGCTCCCAACCTGCGCCTCATCTGGACCTGTTGACTCTGGTTCTACCTGGGCATCATCGGGACATGGTTAATCTATTCCCCCTGGGACTGATCTGATGCTGGTAACTCTGGTCCTGACTTTGTTTTTTTGTTTTTTTTTTTTTTTTACTTTCCTTTTTTTTTAATTTATTTTTTTTTATTGGTGTTCAATTTACTAACATACAGAATAACACCCAGTGCCCGTCACCCATTCACTCCCACCCCCCGCCCTCCTCCCCTTCTACCACCCCTAGTTCGTTTCCCAGAGTTAGCAGTCTTTACGTTCTGTCTCCCTTTCTGATATTTCCCACACATTTCTTCTCCCTTCCCTTATTTTCCCTTTCACTATTATTTATATTCCCCAAATGAATGAGAACATATAATGTTTGTCCTTCTCCGACTGACTTACTTCACTCAGCATAATACCCTCCAGTTCCATCCACGTTGAAGCAAATGGTGGGTATTTGTCATTTCTAATAGCTGAGTAATATTCCATTGTATACATAAACCACATCTTCTTTATCCATTCATCTTTCGTTGGACACCGAGGCTCCTTCCACAGTTTGGCTATAGTGGCCATTGCTGCTAGAAACATCGGGGTGCAGGTGTGCCGGCGTTTCATTGCATTTGTATCTTTGGGGTAAATCCCCAACAGTGCAATTGCTGGGTCGTAGGGCAGGTATATTTTTAACTGTTTGAGGAACCTCCACACAGTTTTCCAGAGTGGCTGCACCAGTTCACATTCCCACCAACAGTGTAAGAGGGTTCCCTTTTCTCCGCATCCTCTCCAACATTTGTTGTTTCCTGCCTTGTTAATTTTCCCCATTCTCACTGGTGTGAGGTGGTATCTCATTGTAGTTTTGATTTGTATTTCCCTGATGGCAAGTGATGCAGAGCATTTTCTCATATGCATGTTGGCCATGTCTATGTCTTCCTCTGTGAGATTTCTCTTCATGTCTTTTGCCCATTTCATGATTGGATTGTTTGTTTCTTTGGTGTTGAGTTTAATAAGTTCTTTATAGATCTTGGAAACTAGCCCTTTATCTGATATGTCATTTGCAAATATCTTCTCCCATTCTGTAGGTTGTCTTTGAGTTTTGTTGACTGTATCCTTTGCTGTGCAAAAGCTTCTTATCTTGATGAAGTCCCAATAGTTCATTTTTGCTTTTGTGTCTTTTGCCTTCGTGGATGTATCTTGCAAGAAGTTACTATGGCCGAGTTCAAAAAGGGTGTTGCTTCTGTTCTTCTCTAGGATGTTGATGGAATCTTGTCTCACATTTAGATCTTTCATCCATTTTGAGTTTATCTTTGTGTATGGTGAAAGAGAGTGGTCTAGTTTCATTCACCCAGACCTGGTGACTCTGGTCCTCACCTGGGCATCCTTGGTACCTGGTGACTCTGTTCCACACCTGATCCTCACCTGGACATGAGGCTCTGGACTCTCGAACCACTCTGGTCCTAACCCTGACCTGGTGTCTCTGTCTCCATCTGGATGTCACCTGGACCAGGTGATTCTGGTACCCCTCTCGGCCTCAACCAGTTCTGGTGACTCTGGTCCTCAACTGGGCCTCACCTGGACCTATTGAATATGCTCCATCTGGGCCTTATTTGGACCTGGTGACTCTGGTCCCTACCTGGGCATCATCGGGACATGGATCCCCTGCATGGCCTGTAGGTTGGCCTCAGCTGGACCTGGTAACTCTGGTCCGTAGCTGGGCATCATCAGGACACGGTTCCTCTGCATGGCCTCCAGGTTGGCCTCACCTGGACCTAGTGATTGGGGTTGCCACCTGGGGCTCACCAATACCTGGTGACACAGGTCCCCACGTGGGCCTCACTTGGACGTGGTGAATTTGGTCCTTCCCTTGTCCTCACCCGGAACTGGTAACTCTGGTCATCACCTGGGAATCACCTGGACATTGTGATTCTCGTCCCCATTGGGCCTCATCCAGTCCAGGTGACTTTGTTCCCACCTGGACCTGATTGCTGTGTACTCCTTCTTGGACCTCACCTGGAACTAGTGACTCTGATCCTAACTGGGCCTCACCCAGATTTGGTGACTCCGGTCCTCACCTATGGACCATTATGACCTGGATACTCTGTTCCACACGTGAGCCTCACCTGGACATGATGAATCTGGATCCCCTTTGGGCCTCAGCCTGACATGGTGACTCTGGTCCCCATCTGGATGTCACCTAGACCAGGTGAATCTGGTACCCCTCTAGGCCTCAACTAGACCTGGTGACTCTGGTCCTCAACTTGACCTAACAGGGACCTAGTGAATATGCTCCCCACCTGCACCTCATTGGACTTGGTCACTCTGGTTCTACCTGGGCATCATCGGGACATGGTTACTCTATTCCACACTGGGACTGACCTGATGCTGGTAACTCTGGTCCTGACTTTGGCCTCTTCTGTACCAGGTGACTCTGGCTCCACCTGGGCCTCACCTGTAACTGGTGAATCCTGTTGCCACCTGCGCCTCACCTGGACCTTGAGACTGTGGTCCCACCTGGACCTCACCTGGATCTGGTGGCTCTGGTTCCCATATGGGGCTCTCCTGGACCTGGGTCCTGTGGTCTCCATCTGGCCTCACCTGGAACACAATGACTCTGATCCATATTTGGGCCTCTCCAGGACCTGTTGTCTCTGGTAAGTAATTGGGCATCATTGGGACCTGGATACTCTCTTATATCCCTGGGCCTCACCTGGACCTGTTCACTGTGGTCACACCTGGGCCTCACCTGGACCTGGTGACTGTGGTCCCACCTGGGCCTCTCCTGGACGGGGTGACTGGTTCCCACAGGGACATCACCTGGACCTGGTGACTCAGGTCCTCATATGGGCATCTTGGGACCTGGTTTCTCAGTTCCACATCGGGGCCTCACCTGGACCTAGTGATTCTCGTCCCCCTCTGGGCCTCACCTTGACGTGGTAACTCTGGTCCCCACCTGGATATAACCAGAACCGGGTGACGCACCCGAAGCTGGGGACACTGGTCCTCAGCTGGGCCTCAACAGGACCTGGTGAATCTACTCCAAACTTAGGCTTCGTCTGGACCTTGTGACTCTTTTTCCACCTGGCATCAATGGGACATGGTTACTCTGTTCCCTCCTGGGCCTCACCTGGACATGATAAATTTGCTGCACACTTTGGCCTCAACTGGTCCTGATGACTCTCGTCCTCCAACCTAGGCCTCAATCTGGACCTGGTGACTGTCGTCCCCAACTGGGTCTCAGCTGGACCTGGTGACTCCCGTTCCCACATCAACCACACCTGGACCTGGTGACTGTGGTGTTCTTCTAGACTCACATTTACCTTGTGACTCCCGTCCCCACTAGGGCCTCACCTGGATCTGGTGACTCTGGCCTGCAGGCTGGCCTCACCTGGACCTGGTGAGTGGGATTGCCACCTCAGACTCACCCATACCTAGTGACTCAGGTCCCCACGTGGGCCTCTTGGACCTGGTGAATCTGGTCCTTACCTGGTCGTCTCCCAGACCCGGGGACTCTGGTCACCACCTGGGCCTCACCTGGACCTGGTGACTCTGATCCCCATCTGGGCCTCACCCAGTCCTGGTGACTTTGTTCCCCACCTGGACCCGATTGCTGTGGACTCATACTTGGCCTCACCTGGAACTGGTGACTCTGATCCTATCTGCGTGTCACACAGACCTGGTGACTCTAGTCCTCACCTGGGCATCATTGGTACCTGGTGACTCTGTTCAACACCTGAGCCTCACCTGGACATGATGACTCTGGAACCTCTCTGGGCCTCACGCTGTCTTGGTGACTCTGGTCCCCATCTTGATGACACCTAGACCAGGTGATTCTGGTACCCCTCTAGGCCTCAACCAGATCTGGTGACACTGGTCCTCAACTGGGCCTCAGCTGGACCTAGTGAATATGCTCCATCTGGGCCTCATTTGGACCTGGTGACTCTGGTACCTACCTGGGCATCATCGGGACATAGTTCGACTGCATGGCTAGCAGGTTGGACTCACCGGGACTTGGAAATTCTAGGCTCTACCTGGGCATTATCGGGACATGTTCCCTCTGCATGGCCTGCAGGTTGGCCTTACCTGGACCTGGGGAGTGGGGTTGCCACCTGGGCCTCACCCAGGCATGGTGACACAGGTCCCCACGTGGGCCTCATTTGGACCTGGTGAATCTGGTCCTTACCTGGTCCTCACCCGGAATTGGTAAGTCTGGTCACCACCTGGGAATCACGTGGACCTGGTGAATCTGGTCCCCATCTGGGCCTCACCCATTCCTGGTGACTTTGTTCCCCACCTGGACCTGATTGCTGTGGACCCTTTTTTGGCCTCACCTGGAACTGGTGACTCTGATCCTATCTGCGCGTCACCCAGATCTGGTCACTTTGGTCCTCACATGTGGACCATTATGACCTGGATACTCTGTTCCACACCAGAGGCTCCCCTCGACATTATGATTCAGGAACCTCTCTGGGGCTCACCCTGACCTGGTGACTCTGGTCCCCATCTGGATGTCACCTGAACCAGGTGATAATGGTACCCCTATAGGCCTCAACTTGACTTGGTGACTCTGGTCCTCAACTGGGCCTCACCGAAACCTAGTGAACATGCTCCACACCTGCGCGTCATTTGGACCTGGTGACTCTGGTTCTACCTGGGCATCATCGGGACATGGTTACTCTACTCCCCAATGGGACTGACCTGATCCTGGTAACTCTGATCCTGACTTTGGCCTCTTCTCTACCAGGTGATTCTGGCTCCACCTGGGCCTCACCTGTAACTGGTGACTCTGATCCTATGCATGGCCTCACCTGACCTGGTGACTGTGGTTCCCATCGGGACCTCACCTCGACCTCATGTCTCCGGTCCCACCTGGGCTTAACCAGGACCTGGTGTCTCTGGTACCCACCTGGGTAGCATCAGGATATGGTTACACTGTCAGTAACAGTGACCCATCCGAACCTATTTACTCTGGCCTTCACCTGTGCCACACCTGGACATGGTGACACTGGTTCCCACCTGGGTCTCACCTGGACATGGTGAGTCAGATCACCACCTGGTCCTCACCTGTAACTGGTGATTCTCATTCCCACATGGACATCATGTGGACCTGGTGGCTGCAGTTTTTCTAGATTCTCATGTACCTCGTGACTCTGGTCCCTACTAGGGCCTCACCGGGACCTGGTGAGTGTGGTTGCCACCTGCACCTCACCTGGACCTGGTGATTCTGGTCTGCACCTGGGACTACCCTGGATCTGGTGACTGTGGTCCCCACCTGGGTTTCACCTGGATTTGGGGACTCCGGTCCCCATCTTGGGCTCACCTGGCCCTGTTGACCATGGTCCGCAACCGGGCAAATTTGGGAACCGGTGACTGTGTTCCACAACTGGACCTCACCTGGACCAGGTGACTCTGGTCCCCCTCTGTGTCTCACCGTACCCTAGTGACTGTGAACCCCACTTTGGCCTGACTTGGACCTGCTGACCCTGGTTGCCACCTGCGCCTTTCCTCAAACTATTGACTCCTGTTCTTTTTAGGGCCTCCCTTGTACCTGGTGATCCTGGTCCCCACCTAGGCCTCATCTGTACATGGTGACCTTTGTCACCACCGGGGTCTCACCTGGACCTGGTTCCTGTGTTCCACACCTGGGCCTCAAGTAAACCTGTTGACCATGGTCCCCAAGCCGGCCTCAAATGGACCTGTTGCCTCTGATCCCTACCGGGGCTTCACGTGTACCTGGTAACTCTGGTCCTCACCTGGGCCTCATCTGGACCTAGTGACTCTGGTCCCCACCTGGGCTTCACCTCGATCTGGTGACTCTGGTCCCCACTTGGACCTCTCCTGGACCTGGTGACTCTCTTTCCAACATGGACCTCACCTGGATCTGGTGACTCTGGTCCTCAGTTTGGCCTCACCTGGACCTGGTGTCTCTCGTCCCCACTTTGACCTAACTCAGAACTGCTGAATTTTGCCCCACATATGCCGCACCAGACCTGGTGACTCTTGTCCCCAGCTATACCTCAATTCGACCTGATGAATCTGGTCCTCACGTGGGCCTCACATGGACCTGGGACTCAGTTGGATAGAGTGGCTCTGGTTCCCCCAAGGGGCTCATCTGACACTGCTGACTGTGGTCTTATTCTGTGCCTCACCAGGAACTAGTGATTCTGTTCCCCATCTGGGCCTGCATGGCCCTATTGACTCTGGTCCTCACCCAGGCATCACTGGGACCTGGATACTCTATTGCACACCTGGGCCTCACTTTGACCAGGGACCTCTGGTCCCATTCTGGGCCTCAAACTAAACTGGTTACTCTGGTTCCCCCTCTGGGCCTCACCCTTACCTGGTGATTCTGGTCACCCCTTTGGCTTCATTGGGCCTGGTGAATCTGGTCTTTAGCAGGTCCACACCTGGATCTGATGACTGGTCGACACTTGGGCCTCACCTGGACTTGGTGAATCCTGTTGCCACCTGCGCCTCACCTGGACCCTGTGACTGTGGTTCCACCTGGACCTCACCAGGACCTGGGGTCTCTGGTACCCACCTGGGTAGCATCAGAATATGGTTACACTGTTCACTAACAGTGACCCAGCCGGACCTATTAACTCTGGTCTTCACCTGGGACACACCTGGACATGGTGACACTCCTTCCCACCTGGATCTCACCTGGAAATTGTGAGTCAGATCCCCACCTGGTCCTAACCTGTAACTGGTGATTCTCGTTCCCACATGGACATCATGTCGACCTGGTGGCTGTAGTGTTTCTAGTTTGTCATGTACCTCGTGACTCTGGACCCCACCAGGGCCTCACCGGGACCTGGTGAGTGTGGTTGCCACCTGCACCTCACCTGGACCTGGTCATTCTGGTCTGTACCTGAGACTACCCTGGATCTGGTAACTGTGGTCCCCACCTGGGCTTCACCTGGATTTGGGGACTCCGGTCCCCATCTTGGCCTCACCTGGCCCTGTTGACCATGGTCCTCAACTGGGCAAAATTGGGACACGGTGACTGTGTTCCACAACTGGACCTCACCTGGACCACGTGACTCTGCTCTCCCTCTGGGTGTCACCATGCCCTAGTGACTGTGAACCCCACTTGGGCCTGACTTAGCCCTGCTGACCCTGGTTGAAACCTGCGCCTGACCTCGAACTGTTGACTCTGGTTCTTTCAAGGGCCTCCCCTGTACCTGGTGATCCTGGTTCGCAACTGGGCCTCAACTGGACGTGGTGACTCTTGTCACCACTGGGGACTCACCTGGACCTGCTTACTGTGTTCCACACCTGGGCCTCTAGTGGACCTGTTGACCATGGTTCCCAAGCCGGCCTCACATGGACCTGTTGCCTCTGATCCCCACCGGGGCCTCACGTGTACCTCGTAACTCTTGTCCTCACCTGGGCCTCATCTGGACCTAGTGACTCTGCTCCCCACCTGGGCTCCACCTGAATCTGGTGACTCTGGTCCCCACCTGGACTTCACCTGGATCTGGTGACTCTGGTCCCCACCTAGACCTCTCCTGGACCTGGTGTCTCTCGGGCCCACTTTGACCTAACTCAGAACTGCTGAATCTAACCCCACATACTACGCACCCAGACCTGGTGACTCTTGTCCCCAGCTATTCCTCAATTCGACCTGATGAATCTGGTCCTCACGTGGGCCTCACATGTACCTGGGACTCAGCTGGATAGAGTGGCTCTGGTTCCCACAAGGGGCTCACCTGATACTGGTGACTGTGGTCTTATTCTATGCCTCAACAGGACATAGTGATTCTGTTCCCCATCTGGGACTGCATGGTCCTAGTGACTCTGGTCCTCACTCAGGTATCATTGGGACCTGGATACTCTATATCACAAATGGGCCTCACTTTGACCACGGACCTCTGGTCCCATTCTGGGCCACAAACTAAACTGGTTACTCTGGTTTGCCTCTGAACCACACACTTACCTGGAGACTCTGCTCGACCCTTGGGCTTCACCTGGGCCTGGTGTGTCTGGTCCTTAGCTGGTCCGCACATGGATGGTGACTGGTCGCAACCTGGGCCTCACCTGGACTTGGTGAATCCTGTTGCCACCTGCGCCTCACCTGGACCTATGACTGTGACCCACCTGGAACTCACCTGGATCTGGTAGCTCTGGTTCCCATATGGGGCTCTCCTGGACCTGGTTCCTGTGGTCTCCATCTGGCCTCACCTGGAACACAATGACTCTGATCCATATTTGGGCCTCTCCTGGACCTGTTGACTCTGGTCCTTACCTGGGCATCATGGGGACCTGGATACTCTCTTATATACCTGGGCCTCACCTGGACCTGGTGACTGTGGTCCCACCTGGGCCTCACCTGGACGAGGTGACTGGTTCCCACAGGGACCTCACCTGGACCTGGTGACTCAGGTCCTCATATGGGTATCATGGGACCTGGTTTCTCAGTTCCACATCGGGGCCTCACCTGGACCTAGTGATTCTCATCCCGCTCTGGGCCTGACCCTGACTTGGTGACTCTGGTCCCCACCTGGTTATCACCAGGACCGTGTACCTCTGGTCCCCCTCTGGGACTCACCCGGAGCTGGCGACACATGTCCTCAGCTGGGCCTCAACAGGACCTGGTGAATCTACTCCTCACTTAGGCTTCGTCTGGACCTTGTGACACTTTTCCCACCTGGCTTCAATGGGACATTGTTACTCTGTTTCCCACCTGGGTCTCACCTGGTCATGATAAATTTGCTCCACACTTTGGCCTCAACTGGTCCTGATGACTCTGGTCCCCCCACCAAGGCCTCAATCTGGACCTGGTGACTGTGATCCCCACCTGGACCTGGTGACTCTCGATCCCACATGACCCACACCTGGACCTGGTGACTGTGGTGTTCTTGTAGACTCACAAATACCTGGTGACTCCGGTCCCCACTAGGGCCTCACCTGGATCTGGTGACTCTGGCCTACAGGTTGGCCTCACCTGGACCTGGTGAGTGGGGTTGCCACCTGGGCCTCATCCATACCTGGTGACTCAGGTCCCCACGTGGGCCTCTTGAACCTAGTGAATCTGGTCCTTACAAGGTCCTCTCTCAGACTCGGGGACTCTGGTCACCACCTGGGCCTCACCTGGACCTGGTGAATCTGGTCCCCATCTGGGCCTCACCCAGTCTTGGTGACTTTGTTCCCCACCTGGACCTGATTGCTGTGGACTCTTTCTTGGCCTCACCTGGAACTGGTGACTCTGATCCTATCTGCGCGTCACCCAGACCTTGTGACTCTGGTCCTCACCTGGGCATATTTGGTACCTGGTGACTCTGTTCCACACCTGAGCCTCACCTGGACATGATGACTCTGGAACCTCTCTGGGCCTCACCCTGACCTGGTGACTCTGGTCCCCATCTGGATGTCATCTGGACCAGGTGATTCTGGTACCCCTCTAGGCCTCAACCAGATCTGGTGACTCTGGTCCTCAACTGGGCCTACCTGGACCTAGTGAATATGCTCCATCTGTGCCTCATTTGGACCTGGTGACTCTAATCCCTTCCTGGGTATCATTGAGATATGGTTGCACTGCATGGCCTGCAGGTTGAACTCACCTGGACCTGGTAACTCTGGTCTCTACCTGTGCATCATCGGGACACCGTTCCTCTGCATTGCCTGCAGGTTGGCCTCATCTGGACCTGGTGAGTGGGGTTGCCACCTGGGACTCACCCATACCGGGTGACACAGGTCCCCACGTGGGCCTACTTGGACCTGGTGAATCTGGTCCTTTCCTGGTCCTCATCCGGAAGTTGTAACTCTGGTAATCTCCTGGGAATCACCTGGACCTGGTGAATCGGCTCCCCTACTGGGCGTTACCCAGTCCTGGTGACTTTGTTCCCCACCTGGACCTGATTGCTGTGGACTCCTTCTTGGCCTCACCTGGAACTGGTGACGATGATACTAACTGGGCCTCATCCAGATCTGGTGACTCTGGTCCTCATCTGTGGACCAGTATGACCTGGATACTCTGTTCAACACCTGAGCCTCCCCTGGACATGATGACTCTGGATCCCCTCTGGGCCTCACCCTGACATGGTGACTCTGGTCCCCATCTGGATATCACCTAGACCAGGTGAATCTGGTACCCTCTAAGGTCAACTAGACCTGGTGACTCTAGTCCTGAACTGGGCCTCACCAGGACCTAGTGAATATCCTCCCTAACTGCGTCTAATCTGGACCTGGTGACTCTGTTCTACCTGGGCATCATCGGGACATGGTTACTCTATTCCCCACTGGGACTGACCTGATCTTGGTAACACTGGTCCTGACTTTGGCCTCTTCTGTACCACGTGACTCTGGCTCCACGTGGGCCTCACCTGTAACTGGTGACTCTGTCGTAAGCATGGCCTCACCTGACCTGGTGAATGTGGTTCCCATCGTGACCTCATCTGGACCTCATGTCTCTGGTCCCACCTGGGCCTCACCAGGACCTGGTGTCTCTGGTACCCACCTGGGTAGCATCAGGATATCGTTACACTGTTCACTATCAGAGACCCAGCCGGATCTATTAACTCTGGTCTTCACCTGGGCCACACCTGGACATGGTGACACTGGTTCCCACCTGGGTCTCACCTGGACATGGTGAGTCGGATCTCCACCTGGACCTAACCTGTAACTGGTTATTCTTATTCCCACATGGACATCACGTGGACCTGGTGGCTGTAGTGTTTCTAGCTTCTAATGTACCTCGTGACCCTGGTCCCCACCAGTGCCTCACCGGGACCTGGTGAGTGTGGTTTACAAATGCACCTCACCTGGCCCTGGTGAATCTGGTCTGCACCTGAGACTACCCTGGATCTGGTGACTGTGGTCCCCACCTGGGTTTCACCTGGATTTGGGGACTCCGGTCCCCAACTGGGCCTCACCTGGCCCTGTTGACCATGGTCCTCAACTGGGCAAAATTGGGACCCGGTGACTATGTTCCATAACTGGACCTCACCTGGACCAGATGACTCAGGTCCCCCTCTGGGTCTCACCTTGCCCTAGTGACTGTGAACCCCACGTTGGCCTGACTTGGACCTGCTGACCCTGGTTGCCACCTGCGCCTGACCTCGAACTGTTGACTCTGGTTCTTTCAAGGGCCTAGCCTGTACCTGGTGATCCTAGTCCCCACCTGGGCTTCACCTGGACGTGGTGACTCTTGTCACCACCGGGGACTCACCTGGACCTGCTTACTGTGTTCCACACCTGGGCTTGGAGTAGACCTGTTGACCATGGTCCCAAAGCCGGACTCACATGGACCTGGTGCCACTTATCCCCACCGGGGCCGCACGTTTACCTGGTAACTCTGGTCCTCACCTGGGCATCATTTGTACCTGGTTACTCTGTTCCACACCTGAGGCTCCCCTGGACATCTTGACTCTGGAAGCTCTCTGGAACTGAACCTGACCTGGTGACTCTGTTCCCCATCTGGATGTCACCTGGACCAAGTGATTCTGGTACCCCTCTAGGCCTCAACCAGATCGGGTGACTATGGTCCTCAACTGGGCCTCACCTGGACCTAGTGAATATGCTCCATCTGGGCCTCATTTGGACCTGGTGACTCTGGTCCCTACCTTGGCATCATCGGTACATGTTTCCACTGAATGGCCTGCAGCTTGGCTTCACCTGTACTTGGTAACTCTGATCCCTACTTGGGCATCATCGGGACATGGTTCCTCTGCATGGCCTGCAGGTTGGCCTCACCTGGACCTGGTGAGTGGGGTAGCCACCTGGGCCTCCCCCATACCTGGGGACACAGGTCCCCACGTGGGCCTCTTCTACCTGGTGAATCTGGTCCTTACCTAGTCCTCTCCCAGCTCCGGTCACCACCTCGCTTCACCTGGACCTGGTGAATCTGGTCCCCATCTGGGCCTCACCCAGTCCTGGTGACTTTGTTCCCCACCTGTTCCGGATTGCTGTGTACTCTTTCTTGGCCGTACCTGGAACTGGTGACTCTGATCCTATCTGCGCATCACTCAGATCTGGTGTCTCTGGTCCTCACTTGGGCATCTTTGGTACTTGGTGACTCTGTTCCACACCTGAGCCTCACCTGGACATGATGAATCTGGAACCTCTCTGGGGCTCACCCTGACCTGGTGACTCTGGTCCTGACTTTGGCCTCTTCTCTACCAGGTGACTCTGGCTCCACCTGGGCCTCACCTGTAACTGGTGACTCTGATCCTAAGCATGGCCTCTCCTGACCTGGTGACTGTGGTTCCCATCGGGACCTCGCCTGAACCTCATGTCTCTGGCTCCACCTGGGCCTCACCAGGACCTGGTGTCTCTGGTACCCAACTGGGTAGCATCAGGATATGGTTACACTGTTCACGAACAGTGACTCAGCGGGACCTATTTACTCTGGCCTTCACCTGGGCCACACCTGGACATGGTAACACTGGTTCCCACATTGTCCTCACCTGGACATTGTAAGTCGGATCCCCACCTGGTCCTCACCTGTAACTGGTGATTCTCGTTCCCACATGGAATCATGTAGACCTGGTGGCTGCAGTGTTTCTAGCTTCTCATGTACCTCGTGACCCTGGTCCCCACCAGAGCCTCACCGGGACCTGGTGAGTGTGGTTGCCACCTGCACCTCACCTGGACTTGGTGATTCTGGTCTGCACCTGAGACTACCCTGGATCTGGTGACTGTGGTCCCCACCTGGGATTCACCTGGATTTGGGGACCCCGGTCCCCATCTGGGCCTCACCTGGCCCTGTTGACCATGGTCCTCAACTGGGCAAAATTGGGACCCAGTGACTGTGTTCCACAAGTGGACCTCACCTGGACCAGGTGACTCTGTTCCCCCTCTGGGTCTCACCGTGCCCTAGTGACTGTGAACCCCACTTTGGCCTGACTTGGACCTGCTGACCCTGGTTGCCACCTGCGCCTGACCTCGAACTGTTGACTCTGGTTCTTTCAAGGGCCTCCCCTGGACCTGGTGGTCCTGGTCCCCACCTGGGCCTCACCTGGACGTGGTGACACTTGTCACCGCCGGAGACTCACCTGGACCTGCTTACTGTGTTCCACACCTGGGCCCGAATTCGACCTGTTGTCCATGGTTCCCAAGCCGGCCTCACATGGACCTGTTGCCTCTGTTCCCCACCGGGGCCTAGGTGTACCTGGTAAATCTGGTCCTCACATGGGACTCATCTGGACCTAGTGACACTGGTCCCCACCTGGGCTTCACCTGGATCCGGTGACTCTGGTCCTCACCTGGACTTCACCTGGATCTGGTGACTCTGGTCCCCACCTGGACCTCTCCTGGACCTGTTGACTCTCTTTCCAGCATGGATCTCACCTGGATCTAGTGACTCTGGTCCTCAGTTTGGCCTCACCTGGACCTGGTGTCTCTCGTCGCCACTTTGACCTACCTCAGAACTGCTGAGTCTTGCCCCACCTAGGCCACATCCAGACCTGGAGAACCTTGTCCCCAGTTATGCCTCAATTCGACCTGATGAATCTAGTCCTCAAGTGGGCCTCACATGGACCTGGGACTCAGCTGGATAGAGTGGCTCTGGTTCCCACAAGCGGCTCACCTGATACTGCTGACTGTGGTCTTATTCTATGCCTCACGAGGACTTAGTGATTCTGTTCCCCATCTGGGTCTGCATGGCCCTACTGACTCTGGTCCTCACCCAGGCATCATTGGGACCTGGATACTCTATTCCACACCTGGGTCTCACTCTGACCATGGAACTCTGGTACCATTCTGGGCCTCAAACTTAACTGGTTACTCTGGTTACCCCTCTGGGCTTCACTCTTACCTGGTGACTCTGGTCACCCCTTGTGCTTCACTTGTGCCTGGTGAATCTGGTCCTTAGCTGGTTCTCACCTGGATCTGGTGACTGGTCGCCACCTGGGCCTCACCTGGACCTGGTGAATTATGTTGGCACCTGCGCCTCATCTGGACCTTGTGACTGTGGTCCCACCTGGACCTCACCTGGATTTGGTAGCTCTGCTTTCCATATGGGGCTCTCCTGGACCTGGTTCCTGTGGTCTCCATCTGGACTCACCTGGAACACAATGACTGTGATCCATATTTGGGCCTCTCCTGGACCTGTTGACTCTTGTCCTTACCTGGGCATCATTGGGACCTGGATACTCTCTTATATACCTGGGCCTCACCTGGACCTGGTGACTGTGGTCCCACCTGGGTCTCACCTGCACGAGGTGACTGGTTCCCACAGGGACCTCACCTGGACCTGGTGACTCAGGTCCTCATATGGGCATCATGGGACCTGGTTTCTCAGTTCCACATCGGGGCCTCACCTGGACCTAGTGATTCTCGTCCCCTCTGGGCCTCACCCTGATGTGGTGGTTCTGCTCAACACCTGCATATCACCAGGACCGGGTGACTCTTGTCCCCCTCTGGGACTCAACCGGAGCTGGGGACACTGCTCCTCAACTGGGCTTCAACAGGACCCGGTGAATCTACTCCTCAATTAGGCCTCGTCTGGACCTTGTGACTCTTTTCCCACCTGGCATCAATGGGACCTGGTTTCTCTGTTCCCCACCTGGGACTCACCTGGACATGAGAATTTGCCCCTCACTTTACCTCAACTTGTCCTGATGACTCTGGTCCCCCACCTAGGCCTCAATGTGGACCTGGTGACTGTGGTCCCCACATGGTTCTCACCTGGACCTGGTGACTCTCGTTCCACATAAACCACACCTGGACCTGGTGACTGTGGTATCCTTGTGGACTCACATATACCTGGTGACTCCGGTCCCCACTAGGGCCTCACCTGGATCTGGTGACCCTGGCCTGTAGGTTGGCTTCACCCGGACCTGGTGAGTGGGGTTGAGACCTGTGCCTCACCCATACCTGGTGACATAGACCCCACCTGGGCCTCATTTGGACCTGGTGAATCTGGTCCTTACCGGGTCCTCACCCGGAATTTGTAACTCTGATCAACACCTGGGGATCACCTTGACCTGGTGAATCTGGTCCCCATCTGGGACTTACCCAGTCCTGTTGACTTTCTTCCCCACCTGGACCTGATTGCTGTGGACATCTTCTTGGCCTCACCTGGAACTGGTGACTCTGATCCTAACTGGGCCTCACCCAGATCTGGTGACTCTGGTCCTCACCTGTGGAACATTATGACCTGGATACTCTGTTCCACACCTGAGACTAACTGCACATGGTGACTCTGGATCCCCTCTGGGTCTCAGCCTGACATGGTGACTCTGGTCCCCATCTGGACGTCACCTAGACCAGGTGAATCTGGTACCAATCTAGGCCTCAACTTGGCCTGGAGACTCTGGTCCTCAACTGGGCCTCACCGGGACCTAGTGAACATGCTCCCCACCTGCGACTCATCTGGACCTGGTGACTCTGGTTCTACCTGGGCATCATCGGGACATAGTTACTCTATTCCCCACTGGGACTGACCTGATCCTGGTAACTATGGTCCTGACTTTGACCTCTTCTGTACCAGGTCACACTGGCTCCACCTGGGCCTCACCTGTAACTTGTGACTCTGACATAAGCATGGCCTCACCTGACCTGGTGACTGTGGTTCCCATCGTGACCTCATCTGGACCTCATGTCTCTGGTCCCACCTGGGCCTCACCAGGACCTGGTGTCTCTGGTACCCACCTGGGTAGCATCAGGATATGGTTACACTATTCACTAACAGTGACCCAGCCGGATCTATTATCTCTGGTCTTCACCTAGGCCACATCTGGACATGGTGACACTGGTTCCCACCTGGGTCTCACCTGGACATGGTGAGTCGGATCCCCACCTGGTCCTCACCTGTAACTGGTGATTCTCGTTCCCACATGGACATAATGTGGACATGGTGGCTGCAGTGTTTCTAGCTTCTCATGTACCTCGTGACTCTGGTCCCCACCAGGGCCTCACCGGGACCTGGTGAGTGTGGTTGCCACCTGCACCTCACTTGGACCTGGTGATTCTGGTTTGCACCCGAGACTACCCTGGATCTGGTGACTGTGGTCCTCACCTGGGCTTCACCTGGATTTGGGGACTCCGGTCCCCATCTGGGCATCACCTGGCCCTGTTGACCATGGTCCTGAACTCGGCAAAATTGGGACCCTGTGACTGAGTTCCACAACTGGACCTCACATTGACCAGGTGACTCTGGTCCCACTCTGGGTCTCACCGTGCCGTAGTGACTGTGGACACCACTTTGGCCTTACTTGGACCTGCTGACCCTGGTTGCCACCTGCACCTGACCTCGAACTGTTTACTCTGGTTCTTTCAAGTGCCTCCCCTGTACCTGGTGATCCTGGTGCCCACCTGGGCCTCACCTGGACGTGGTGACTCTTGTCACCACCGGGGACTCACCTGGAGCTGGTTACTGTGGTCCACACGTGAGCCTCAAGTAGACCTGTTGACCATGGTCCCCAAGCCGGCCTCACATGGACCTGTTGCCTCTGATCCCCACTGGTGCCTCACGTGTACCTGGTAACTCTGGTCCTCACCTGGGCCTCATCTGCACCTAGTGACTCTGGTCCCCACCTGGGCTTCACCTCGATCTGGTGACTCTGGTCCCCACCTGGACTTCACCTGGATCTGGTGACTCTGGTCCCCACCTGGACCTCTCCTGCACCTGGTGACTCTCTTTCCACCATGGACCTCACCTGGATGTGGTGACTCTGGCACTCAGTTTGGCCTCACCTGGACCTGGTGTCTCTCGTCGCCACTTTGACCTACCTCAGAACTGCTGAATCTTGCCCCACCTAGGCCGCACCCAGACCTGGTGACTCTTGTCCCCAGCTATGCCTCAATTCGACCTGATGAATCTGGTCCTCACGTGGGCTTCACATGGATCTGGGACTCAGCTGAATAGAGTGGCTCTGCTTCCCACAAGGGGCTCACCTGATACTGGTGACTGTGGTCTTTTCTATGCCTCACCAGGACCTAGTGATTCTGTTCCCAATCTGGGTCTGCATGGCCCTACTGACTCTGGTCCTCACCCAGGCATCATTGGGACCTGGATACTCTATTCCACACCTGGGCCTCACTTTGACCAGGAACCTCTGGTCCCATTCTGGTCCTCAAAGTAAACTATTACTCTGGTTCCCCCTCTGGGCCTCACCCTTACCTGGTAAATCTGGTCACCCCTTGGGCTTCATTGGGCCTGGTGAATCTGGTCCTTAGCTGGTCCGCACATGGATCTGGTGGCTGTTCGCCACCTGGGCCTCACCTGGACTTGGTGAATCCTGTTGCCACCTGCGCCTCACCTGGACCTTGTGACTCTTTTCCCACCTGGCATCAATGGGGCATGGTTACTCTGTTCCCCACCTGGGCCTCACTTGGACATGATAACTTTGCTCCACACTTTGGCCTCAAATGGTCCTGAGGACTCTGGTCCCCCACCTAGGCCTCAATCTGGACCTGGTGACTGTGGTCCCCACCTGGTTCTCACCTGGACCTGGTGTCTCTCGTTCCCAAATGAACGACACCTGCACTTGGTGACTGTGGTGTTCTTGTAGACGCACATTTATCTGGTGACTCCTGTCCCCACTAGGGTCTCACGTGGATCTGGTGACTCTGGCCTGAAGGTTGGCCTCACCTGGACTTGGTGAGTGGGGTTGCCACCCCATACCTGGTGACTCAGTTCCCCACGTGGGCCTCTTGGACCTAGTGAATCTGGTCCTTACCTGGTCCACTCCCAGACCCGGGGACTCTGGTCCCCACCTGGACCTCTCCTGGACCTGGTGACTCTGGTCCTTACCTGGGCATCATTGGGACCTGGATACTCTCTTATATACCTGGGCCTCACCCTGACCTGGTCACTCTTGTCCCCATCTGTATGTCACCTGGACCAGGGGATTCTGGTACCCCTCTGGGCCTCAACCATATCTGGTGACATTGGTCCTCAATTGGGCCTCAACTGGACCTAGTGAATATGCTCCATCTGGGCCTCATTTGGACCTGGTGACTCTGGTCCCTACGTGGGCACCATCGGGACATGGTTCCACTGCATGGCCTGCAGGTTGGCCTCACCGGGACCCGGTAACTCTCGTCCCTATCTGGACATCATCGGGACACGGTTCCTCTGCATGGCCTGCATGTTGGCCTCACCTGGACGTCGTGAGTGGGGTTGCCACCTGGGGCTCACCCATACCTGGTGACTCAGGTCCCTACGTGGGCCTCTTGGAACTGGTGAATCTGGTCCTTACCTGGTCCTCACCCGGAACTGGTAACCCTGGACACCACCTGAGAATCACCTGGACCTGGTGAATCTGGTCCCCATCTGGGCCTCACCCAGTCCTGGTGACTTTGTTACCCACCTGGACCTGATTGCTGTGGACTCCTTCTTGGCCTCACCTGGAACTGGTGACTCTGATCCTAACTGGGCCTCACCCAGATCTGGTGACTCTGGTCCTCACCTGTGGACCATTATGACCTGGATACTTTGTAACACACCTGAGCCTCACCTGGACACGATGACTCTGGATCACCTCTGGGCCTCAGCCTGACTTGGTGACTCTGGTCCCCATTTGGATGTCACCTAGACCAGGTGAATCTGGTACCCCTCTAGGCCTCAACTATACCTGGTGACTCTGGTCCTCAACTGGGCCTCACCGGGACCTAGTGAATATGCTCCCCACCTGCGCCTCATCTGGACCTGGTATCTCTGGTTCTACTTGGGCATCATCGGGACATGGTTACTCTATTCCCCACTGGGACTGACCTGATCCTGGTAACTCTGGTCCTGACTTTGGCCTTTTATGTAAAAGGTGACTCGGGCTCCAACTGGGCCTCACCTGTAACTGGTGACTCTGATCCTATGCATCGCCTCACCTGACCTGGTGACTGTGGTTCCCATCGGGAACTCACCTGGACCTCATGTCTCTGGTCCCACCTGAGCCTCACCAGGACCTGGTGTCTCTTGTACCCACCTGGGTAGCATCTGGATATGGTTACACTGTTCATTAACAGTGACCCATCCGGACCTATTAACTCTGGTCTTCAGCTGGGTCTCACCTGGACGTGGTGACTCTCGTTCCCACATGAACCACACCTGGACCTGGTGACTGTGGTGTTCTTGTAGACTCACATTTACCTGGTGACTCCAGTCCCCACTAGGGCCTCACCTGGATCTGGTGTCTCTGGCCTGCTGGTTTGCCTTACCTGGAAGTGGTGAGTGGGGTGCCACCTTGGGCTCACCCGTACCAAGTGACAGAGGTCCCCACGGGGGCCTCTTGGACCTGGTGAATATGGTCCTTACTTGCTCCTCTCCCAGAACCGGGGACGCTGGTCACCCCCTGGGCCTCACCTGGACCTGGTGAATCAGGTCCCCATCTGGGCCTCACCCAGTCCTGGTGATTTTGTTCCCCACCTGGACCTGATTGCTATGGACTCTTTCTTGGCCTCACCTGGAACTGGTGACTCTAATCCTATCTGCGCGTCACCCAGATCTGGTGAATCTGGTCCTTACCTGGTCCTCTCCCAACCTGGGGACTCTGGTCATCACCTGGGCCTCACGTGAACAAGGTGAATCTGGTCCGCATCTGGGCCTCAACCAGTCCTGGTTACTTTGTTCCCCACCTGGACCGATTGCTGTGGACTCCTTCTTTGCCTCACCTGGAACTGGTGACTCTGATCCTTTCTGCGTGTCACCCAGACCTGGTGACTCTGGTCCTCATCTGGGCATGATTGGTACCTGTTGACTCTGTTCCACACCTGAGCCTCACCTGGACATGATGACTCTGGAACTTCTCTGGGCCTCACCCTGACCTGGTGGCTCTTGTCCCCATCTTGATGTCACCTTGACCAGGTGATTATGTACCCCTCTGGCCTCAACCAGATCTGGTGACTCTGGTCCTCAACTGGGCCTCACCTGGACCTAGTGAATATGCTCCATCTGGGCCTCATTTGGACCTGGTGACTCAGGTCCCTCCCTGGGCACCATCGGGACATGGTTCCACTGCATGGCCTGCAGGTTGGCATCACCTGGACCTGGTAAATCTGGTTCCTACATGGGCATCATCGGGACACGGTTCCTCTGCATGGCGCGAAGGATGGCCTCTCCTGGATCTGGTGAGTGTGGTTGCCACCTGTGCCTCACCCACACCTGGTGACACAGGTCCCCACGTGGGGCTCACTTGGACCTTGTGAATCTGGTCCTTACCTGGACCTATCCCGGAATTGGTAACTCTGGTCACAACCTGGGAATCACCTGGACCTGGTGAATCTGATCCCAATTTTGGCCTCACCGAGACCTGGTGACTTTGTTACCCACCTGGACCTGATTGCTGTGGACCCCTTCTTGGCCTCACCTGGACTGGTGACTCTGATCCCCACCTGGACCACTCTTGGACCTCGAGACTCTCCTTCCAACATGGACCTCACCTTGATCTCGTGACTCTGGTCCCCACCTGGACCTCTCTTGGACCTGGTGACTCTCTTTACAACATGGACCTCACCTGGACCTGTGTCTCTCGTCCCCACTTTGACCTAACTCAGAACTGCTGAATCTTGCACCACCTAGGCCGCACCCAGAGCTGGTGACTTTGGTCCCCATCTATGCCTCAATTTGACCTGATGAATCTGGTTTTCAAGTGGGCCTCACATGGACCTGGGACTCAGCTGGATAGAGTGGCTCTGATTCCCACAAGGGGCTCAGGTGATACGGGTGACTGTGGTCTTATTCTATGCCTCATCAGGACCTAGTGATTCTGTTCCCCATCTGGGCCTGTATGGCCCTAGTGACTCTGGTCCTCACCCAGGCATCATTGGGACCTGGATACTCTATTCCACACCTGGGCCTCACTTTGACCAGGGACCTCTGGTCCCATTCTGGGCCTCAAACTAAACTGGTTATTCTGGTTCCCCCTCAGGGCCTCACCCTGACCTGTTGACTCTGGTCACCCATTGGCATTCACTTGGGCCTGGTGAATCTGGTCCTTAGCTGGTCCTCACCTGTATCTGGTGACTGGTCGCCACCTGGGCCTCACCTGGACTTGGTGAATCCTGTTGCCACCTGCGTCTCAACTGGACCTTATGACTGTGACTCTGGTCCTCACCCAGGCATCATTGGGACCTGGATACTCTATTCCACACCTGGGCCTCACTTTGACCAGGGACCTCTGGTCCCATTCTGGGCCTCAAACTAAACTGGTTACTCTGATTCTCCCTCTGGGCCTCACCCTTACCTGGTGACTCTGGTCTCCCATTGGGCTTCACTTGGACCTGGTGAATCTGGTCCTTAGCTGGTCGGCACCTGGATCTGGTGACTGGTCGCCACCTGGGCCCCACCTGGACTTGGTGAATCCTGTTGCCACCTGTTCCTGAACTGGACCTTGTGACTGTGCCCCACCTGGACCTCACCTGGATCTCGTGGCTCTGGTTCCCATATGGGGCTCTCCTTGACCTGGTTCCTGTGGTCTCCTTCTGGCCTCACCTGGAACACAATGACTCTGATCCATATTTGGGCCTCTCCTGGACCTGTTGACTCTGGTCCTTACCTGGGCATCATTGGGACCTGGATACTCTCTTACATACCTGGGCCTCACCTGGACCTGGTGACTATGGTCCCACATGGGCCTCACCTGGACGAGGTGACTGGTTCCCACAGGGACCTCACCTGACCTGGTGACTCAGGTCCTCATATGGGCATCATGGGACCTGGTTTCTCAATTCCACACTGGGGCCTCACCTGGACCTAGTGACTCTCGTCCCCCTCTGGGCCTCACCCTGTCGTGGTGATTCTGGTCCCCACCTGGATATCACCAGAACCGGGTGCTCTGGTCCCCCTCTGGAATCACCCGGAGCTGGGGACACTAGTCCTCACCAGGGACTCAAGAGGACCTGGTGAATCTACTCCTCACTTAGGCCTCGTCTGGACCTTGTGACTCTTTTCCCACCTGGCATCGATGGGACATGGTTACTCTGTTCCCCGCCTGGGCCTCACCTGGACGTGATAACTTTGCTCCACACTTTGGCCTCAACTGGTCCTGATGACTCTGGTCCCCTCACCTAGGCCTCAATCTGGACCTGGTGACTGTGGTCCCCACATGGGTCTCACCTGGACCTGGTGACTCTCGTTCCCAGATGAACCACACCTGGACCTGTTGACTGTGGTGTTCTTGTAGACTCACATTTACCTGGTGACTCCAGTACCCACTAGGGCCTCACTTGGATCTGGTGACTCTGGCCTGCAGGTTGGCCTCACCTGGACCTGGTGAGTGAGGTTGCCACCTGGACCTCACCCATAATTGGTGATTCAGGTCCCCACGTGGGCCTCTTCTACCTGGTGAATCTGGTCCTTACCTGGTCCTCTCCTAGACCCGGGGACTCTGGTCACCACCTGGGCCTCACCTGGACCTGGTGATTCTGGTCCCCATCTGGGCCTCACCCAGTCCTGGTGACTTTGTTCCCCACCTACACCTGATTGCTGTGGACTCCTTCTTGGCCTCACCTGGAACTGGTGACTCTGATCCTATCTGCGCGTCACCCAGACCTGGTGAATCTGGTCCTCAACTGGGCATCATTGGTACCTGGTGACTCTGTTCCACACCTGAGCCTCACTTGGACATGATGACTCTGGAACCTCTCTGGGCCTCACCCTGACCTGGTGACTCTGGTCCCCATCTGGATGTCACCTGAACCAGGTGATTCTGGTACCCTTATAGGGCTCAACCAGATCTGGTGAGTCTGGTCCTCAACTGGGCCTAACCTAGACCTAGTGAATATGCTCCTTCTGGGCCTCATTTGGACATGGTGATTCTGATCCCTACCTCGGCATTACCGGGACATGGTTCCACTGCATGGCCTGCAGGTGTGCCTCACCTGGACCTGATAACTCTAGACCCCACCTGGGCATCTTCGGGACACGGTTCCTCGGCATGGCCTGCAGGTTGGCCTCACTTGGACCTAGTGAGTGGGGTTGTCACCTGAGACTCACCCATGCCTGGTGACACAGGTCCCAACGTGGGCCTCACGTGGACCTGGTGAATCTGGTCCTTCCCTTGTCCTCACCCGGAACTGGTAACTCTGGTCATCACCTGGGAATCACCTGGACATTGTGATTCTGGTCCCCATTGGGCCTCATCCAGTCCAGGTGACTTTGTTCCGACCTGGACCTGATTGCTGTGTACTCCTTCTTGGCCCTCACCTGGAACTAGTGACTCTGATCCTAACTGGGCCTCACCCAGATCTGATGACTCTGGTCCTCACCTGTGGACCATTATGACCTGGATACTCTGTTCCACACCTGAGCCTCACCTGGACATGATGACTCTGGATCCACTCTGGGCCTCAGCCTGACATGGTGACTCTGGTCCCCATCAGGATGTCACCTAGACCAGGTGAATCTGGTACCCCTCTAGGCCTCAACTAGACCTGGTGACTCTGGTCCTCAACTGGGCCTATCCGGGACCTAGTGAATATGCTCCCCACCTGCACCTCATCTGGACCTGGTGACTCTGGTTCTACCTGGGCATCATCGGGACATGGTTACTCTATTCCACACTGGGACTGACCTGATCCTGGTAACTCTGGTCCTGACTTTGGCCTCTTCTGTACCAGGTGACTCTGGCTCCACCTGGGCCTCACCTGTAACTGGTGAATCCTGTTGCCACCTGCGCCTCACCTGGATCTTGAGACTGTGGTCCCACCTGGACCTCACCTGGATCTGGTGGCTCTGGTTCCCATATGGGGCTCTCCTGGACCTGGGTCCTGTGGTCTCCATCTGGCCTCACCTGGAACACAATGACTCTGATCCATATTTGGGCCTCTCCTGGACCTGTTGTCTCTGGTAAGTAATTGGGCATCATTGGGACCTGGATACTCCCTTATATCCCTGGGCCTCACCTGGACCTGTTGACTGTGGTCCCACCTGGGCCTCCCCTGGACCTGGTGAATGTGGTCCCACCTCAGACTCACCTGGACGGGGTGACTGGTTCCCACAGGGACATCACCTGGACCTGGTGACTCAGGTCCTCATATGGGCAGCTTGGGACCTGGTTTCTCAGTTCCACATCGGGGCCTCACCTGGACCTAGTGATTCTCGTCCCCCTCTGGGCCTCATCCTGAGGTGGTGACTCTGGTCCCCACCTGGATATCACCAGAACCGGGTGACACACCCGAAGCTGGGGACACTGGTCCTCAGCTGGGACTCAACAGGACCTGGTGAATCTACTCCAAACTTAGGCTTCGTCTGGACCTTGTGACTCTTTTCCCACGTGGCATCAATGGGACATGGTTACTCTGTTCCCCACCTGGGCCTCACCTGGACATGATAAATTTGCTGCACACTTTGGCCTCAACTGGTCCTGATGACTCTCGTCCCCCAACCTAGGCCTCAATCTGGACCTGGAGACTGTCGTCCAGAACTGGGTCTCAGCTGGACCTGGTGACTCCCGTTCCTACATGAACCACACCTGGACCTGGTGACTGTGGTGTTCTTGAGACTCACATTTACCTTGTGACTCCCGTCCCCACTAGGGCCTCACCTGGATCTGGTGACTCTGGACTGCAGGCTGGCCTCACCTGGACCTTGTGAGTGGGGTTGCCACCTCGGACTTACCCATACCTGGTGACTCAGGTCCCCACGTGGGCCTCTTGGACCTGGTGAATCTGGTCCTTACCTGGTCGTCTCCCAGAACCGGGGACTCTGGTCACCACCTGGGCCTCACCTGGACCTGGTGACTCTGATCCCCATCTGGGCCTCATCCAGTCCTGGTGACTTTGTTCCCCACCTGGACCCGATTGCTGTGGACTCTTTCTTGGCCTCACCTGGAACTGGTGACTCTGATCCTATCTGCGCGTCACACAGACCTGGTGACTCTGGTCCTCAACTGGGCATCATTGGTACCTGGTGAACCTGTTCCACACCTGAGCCTCACCTGGACATGATGACTCTGGATCCACTCTGGGCCTCAGCCTGACATGGTGACTCTGGTCCCCATCTGGATGTCACCTAGACTAGGTGAATCTGGTACCCCTCTAGGCCTCAACTAGACCTGGTGTCTCTGGTCCTCAACTGGGCCTCACCGGGACCTAGTGAATATGCTCCCCACCTGCACCTCATCTGGACCTGGTAACTCTGGTTCTACCTGGGCATCATCGGGACATGGTTCCTCTATTCCACACTGGCACTGACCTTATCCTGGTCCTGTCTTTTGCCTCTTCTGTACCAGGTGACTCTGGCTCCACCTGGGCCTCACCTGTAACTGGTGAATCCTCTTGCCACCTGCGCCTCACCTGGACTTTGAGACTGTGTTCCCACCTGGACCTCACCTGGATCTGGTGGCTCTGGTTCCCATATGGGGCTCTCATGGACCTGGGTCCTGTGGTCTCAAACTGGCCTCACCTGGAACACAATGACTCTGATCCATATTTGGTCCTCTCCTGGACCTGTTGACTCTTGTCCTTACCTGGGTATCATTGGGACCTGGATACTCTCTTATATACCTGGGCCTCACCAGGACCTGGTGACTGTGGTCCCACGTGGGCCTCACCTTGACGAGGTGACTGGTTCCCACAGGGACCTCACCTGGACCTGGTGACTCAGGTCCTCATATGGGCATCATGGGACCTGGTTTCTCAGTTCCACATCGGGGCCTCACCTGGACCTAGTGATTCTCGTCCCCCGCTGGGCCTCACCCTGACTGGTGACTCTGGTCCCCACCTGGATATCACCAGAACCGGGTGACACACCCGGAGCTGGGGACACTGGTCCTCATCTGGGCCTCAACAGGACCTGGTGAATCTACTCCTCACTTAGGCCTCGTCTGGAGCTTGTGACTCTTTTCCCACCTGGCATCAATAGGACATGGTTACTCTGTTCCCCACCTGGGCCTCACCTGGACATGATAACTTTGCTCCACACTTTGGCCTCAAATGGTCCTGATGACTCTCGTCCCCCCACCTAGGCCTCAATCTGGACCTGGTGACTGTGGTCCCCACCTGGGTCTCACCTGGACCTGGTGACTCTCGTTCCCACATGAACCACACCTGGACCTGTTGACTGTGGTGTTCTGGTAGACTCACATTTACCTGGTGACTCCGGTCCCCACCTGGATCTGGTGACTCTGGTCTGCACTTTGGCCTCACATTGACCTGGTAACTCTGGTCCCTAGATGGGCATCATCGGGACATGGTTCCACTGCAAGGCCTGCAAGATGGCCTCACTTGGACCTGGTGACTGTGGTTGCCACTTGGGCCTCATTCATGCCTGGTGATACAGGTCCCCACGTGGTCCTCAGTTGGACCTGGTGCATCTGGTCCTTACCAGGTCCTCACCCGGAACTGGTAACTCCGGTCATCACCTGGGAATCACCTTGACCTTGTGAATCTGGTCCCCATCTGAGCCTTCCCAGTCCTGGCGACTTTGTTCCCCACCTGGACCTGATTTTTTTGACTCCTTCTTGGCCTCACCTGCATCTGGTGACTGTGGTCCCACCTAGGCCTCACCTAGACGAGGTGACTGGTTCCCACAGGGACCTCACGTGGACCTGGTGACTCAGGTCATCACATGGGCTTCATGGGACCTAGTTCAGTTCCATATCGGGGCCTCAACTGGACCTAGAGATTCTCCTCCTACTCTGGGCCTCACCCTGACGTGGGGACTCTGGTCCCCATCTGGATGTCACCTAGACCAGGTGAATCTGGTACCCCTCTAGGCCTCAACTAGACCTGGTGACTCTGGTCCTCAACTGGGCCTCACCAGGACCTAGTGAAAATGCTCCCCACCTGCGCCTCATCTGGACCTGGTGACTCTGGTTCTACGTGGGCATCATCGGGACATGGTTCCTCTATTCCCCACTGGGATTGACCTGATCCTGGTAACTCTGGACCTGACTTTGGCCTCTTCTGTACCAGGTGACTCTGGCTCCATCTGGGCCTCACCTGTAACTGGTGACTCTGATCCTAAGCATGGCCTCACCTGACCTGGTGACTGTGGTTCCCATCGGGACCTCACCTGGACCTCATGTCTCTGGTCCCATCTGGGCCTCACTAGGACCTGGTGTCTCTGGTACCCACATGGGTAGCATCAGGATATGGTTACACTGTTCACTAACAGTGACCCAGCCGGACCTATTAACTCTGGTCTTCACCTGGGCCACAACTGGACATAGTGACACTGGTTCCCACCTGGGTCTCACCTGGACATGGTGAGTCGGATCCACACCTAGTCTTCACATGTAACTGGTGATTGTCGTTCCCACATGGACATTATGTGGACCTGGTGGCTGCAGTGTTTCTAGCTTCTCATGTACTTCGTGACTCTTGTCCCCACCAGGGCCTCACCGGGGCCTGGTGAGTGTGGTTGCCACCTGCCCGTCACCTGGACCTGGTGATTCTGGTCTGCACCTGAGACTACCCTGGATATTGTGACAGTGGTACCCACCTGGGCTTCACCTGGATTTGGGGACTCCGGTCCCCATCTGGGCCTCACCAGGCCCTGTTGACCATGGTCCTCAACTGGGCAAATTTGGCACCTGGTGACTGTGTTCCACAACTGGACCTCACATAGACCAGGTGACACTGGTCCCCCTCTGGGTCTAACCGTGCCCTAGTGACTGTGAACCCCACTTTGGCCTGAATTGGACCTGCTGTCCCTGGTTGACACCTGCGCCTGACTACGAACTGTTGACTCTGCTTTATTCAAGGGCCTCCCCTGTACCTGGTGATCCTGTTCTCCACCTGGGCCTCACCTGGATGTGGTGACTCTTTTCACCACCGGGGACTCACCTGGACCTGCTTACTGTGTTCCACACCTGGGCCTCAAGTAGACCTGTTGACCATGGTCCCCAAGCCGGCCTCACATGGACCTGTTGCCTCTGATCTGAACCGAGGCTTCACGTGTACCTGGTAACTCTGGTCCTAACCTGGGCCTCATCTGGAACTGGTGACTCTGGTCCCCACCTGTGTATCACCTGGATAAGGTGACTCTGGTCCCACCGGGACTTCACCTGGATCTGGTGTCTCTGGTCCCCACCTGGACCTCTCCTGGACCTGGTGACTCTCTTTCCAACATGGACCTCACCTGGATCTGGTGACTCTGGTACTCATTTTGGCCTCACCTGGACCTGGTGTCTCTCGTCCCCACTTTGACCTAACTCAGAACTGCTGAATCTTGCCCCACCTAGGCCGCACCCACACCTGTTGACTCTTGTCCCCAGCTATGCCTCAATTCGACCTGATGAATCTGGTCCTCACGTGGGCCTCACATGGACATGGGACTCAGCTGGATAGAGTGGCTCTGGTTCCCACAAGGTGCTCACCTAGACCTGGTGAATGTGGTACCATCTGGCCTCACCGGGACGAGGTGACTGGTTCCCACACGGACCTCATCTGGACATGGTGACTCAGGTCCTCATATGGGCATCATGGGACCTGGTTTCTCAATTCCACATCGGGGCCTCACCTGGACCTAGTGATTCTCGTCCCACTCTGGGCCTCACCCTGATGTGGTGACTATGGTCCCCACCTGGATATCACCAGAACCGGGTGACTCTGGTCCCCCTCTGGGACTCACCATGAGATGGGGACACTGGTCCTCAATTGGGCCTCAAAAGGACCTGGTGAATCTACTCACACATAGGCCTCGTCTGGACCTTGTGACTCTTTTCCCACCTGGCATCAATGGGACATGGTTACTCTGTTCCCCACCTGGGCCTCACCTGGATATGATAACTTTGCTCCACACTTTGACCTCACCTGGTCCTGATGACTCTGGTCCCCCCACCTAGGCCTCAATCTGGCCCTGGTGACTGTGGTCCCCACCTGGGTCTCACCTGGACCTGGTGAGTCTCGTTCCCACATGAACCATACCTGGAAGTGGTGACTGTGGTGTTCTTGTAGACTCACGTTTACCTGGTGCCTCCGGTCCCCACTAGGGCCTCACCTGGATCTGGTGACTCTGGCCTGCAGGTTGGCCTCACCTGGAACAGGTGAGTGGGGTTGCCACCTGGGCCTCACCCATACCTGGTGACTCAGGTCCCCACGTGGGCCTCTTGGACCTGGTTACACTGGTCCTTACCTGGTCCTCACCCAGCTCCGGTCACCACCTCGCCTCACCTGGACTTGGTGAATCTGGTCCCCATCTGGGCCTAACCCAGCCCTGGTGACTTTGTTCCCCACGTGGACCTGATTGCTGTGGACTCTTTCTTGGCCTCACCTGGAACTGGTGACTCTGATCCTATCTGCACGTCAACCAGATCTGATCACTCTCCTGGTCACAAGTCCTCACCTGTGGACCATTATGACCTGGATACTCTGTTCCACACCTGAGCCTCACCTGCACATGATGACTCTGGATCCCCTCTGGTCCTCAGCCTGATATGGTGACTCTGGTCCCCATCTAGATGTCACCTAGACCAGGTGAATCTGGTACCCCTCTAGGCCTCAACTTGACCTGGTGACTCTGGTCCTCAACTGGGCCTCACCGGGACCTAGTGAACATGCTCTCCACCAAAACTCATCTGGACCTGGCGACTCTGATTCTACCTGGGAATCATTGGGACATGGTTACTTTATTCCCCACTGGGACTGACCTGATCCTGGTAACTCTGGTCCTGACTTTGGCCTCTTTTGTACCAGGTGACTCTGGCTCCACCTCGGCCTCACCTGAAACTGGTGACTCTGATCCTAAGCATGGCCTCCCCTAACCTGTTGACTGTAGTTTCCATCGGGACCTCACATGGACCTCATGTCTCTGGTCCCACCTGGGCCTCACCAGGACCTGGCCCAGAGTCATCAAGTCCAGGTGAGGCTGACATGTTGACTCTGGTCCCATCTGGATGTCACCTAGACCAGGTGAATCTGGACTCCTCTACGCCTCAACTAGAACTGGTGACTCTGGTCCTCAACTTGTCCTCACCGGGACCTAGTGAATATGCTCCCCACCTGCGCCTCATTTGGACCTGGTGACTCTGGTTCTTCCTGGGCATCATCGGGACATGGTTACTCTATTCCCCACTGGGACTGACCTGATCCTGGTAACTCTTGTCCTGACTTTGGCCTCTTCTGTACCAGGTGACTCTGGCTCAACCTGTGCCTCACCTGTAACTGGTGACTCTCATCCTAAGCATGGTCTCACCTGACCTGATGACTGCAGTTCCCATCGGGACCTCAAATGGACCTCATGTCTCGGGTCCCTCTTGAGACTCACCAGGACATGGTGTCTCTGGTAACCATCTGGGTAGCATCAGGTTATGGTTACACTGTTCACTATCAGGGACTCTGGTCCCCATCTGGATGTCACCTGGACCAGGTGATTCTGGTACCCCTCTAGGCCTCAACCAGATCTGGTGACTCTGGTCCTCAACTGGGCTTTACCTGGACCTAGTGAATATGCTCCATCTGGGCCTCATTTGGAACTGGTTACTCTGGTCCCTACCTGGGCATCATCGGGACATGGTTCCACTGCATGGCCTGCTGGTTGGCCTCACCTCGACCAGGTAACTCTGGTCCCTACATGGGCATCTTCGGTACACGATTCCTCCGCATTGCCTGCAGGTTGGACTCACCTTGACCTGGTGAGTGGGTTTGCTACCTGGGCCTCACCCATACCTGGTGACACAGGTCCCCACGTGGGCCTCACATGGACCTGGTGAATCTGGTCCTTACCTGGTCCTCATCCGGAACTGGTAACTCTGGTCATCACCTGGGAATCACCTGGACCTTGTGACTGTGGTCCCTCCTGGACCTCACCTGTATCTGGTGGCTCTGGTTCCCATATGGGGCTCTCCTGGACCTGGTTCCTGTGGTCTCCATCTGGCCTCACCTGGAACACAATGACTGTGATCCATATTTGGGCCTCTCCTGGACCTGTTGACTCTGGTCTTTACCTGGTCATCATTGGGACCTGGATACTCTCTTATATACCTGGGCCTCACCTGGACCTGGTGACTGTGGTCCCACCTGGGCCTCACCTGGACGAGGTGACTGGTTCACACCCGGACATCACCTGGACCTGGTGACTCAGGTCCTCATATGGGCATCTTGGGACTTGGTTTCTCAGTTCCACATCGGGGCCTCACCTGGACCTAGTGATTCTCGTCCCACTCTTGGCCTCACCCTGACGTGGTGACTCTGGTCCCCTCTGGGACTCACCCGGAGCTGGGGACTCTGGTCCTCAACTGGACCTCAACAGGACCTGTTGAATCTACTCCTCACTTAGGCCTCTTCTGGACCTTGTGACCCTTTTCCCACCTGGCATCAATGGGACATGGTTACTCGGTTCCCCACCTAGGCCTCAACTGGACATGATCACTTTGCTCCACACTTCGGCCTCAACTGGTCCTGATGATTCTGGTCCCCCGCCTAGGCCGCAATCTGAACCTGGTGACTGGTCCACACCTGGGTCTCACCTTGACCTGCTGACTCTCTTTCCCACATGAACCACACCTGGACCTGGTGACGGTGGTGTTCTTGTAGACTCACATTTAAATGGTGACTCTGGTCCTCACTAGGTCTTCACCTGGATCTGGTGACTCTGGCCTGCCGGTTGGCCTCACCTGGACCTGGTGAGTGGGGTTGCCACCAGGGCCTCAACCATACCTGGTGACTCAGGTCCCCACATGGCTCTCTTGGACCTGATGAATCTGGTCCTTACCTGGTCATCTCCCAGAACCGGGGACCCTGGTAACCACCTGGGCCTCAACTGGACCTGCTGATTCTCGTCCCTACTGGGCCTCACATAGTCCTAGTGACTTTGTTCCCCACCTGGACCTGATTGCTGTGGACACTTTCTTGGCCTCACCTGGAACTGGTGACTCTGATCCTATTTGTGCATCCCCCAGATCTGGTGACTCTGGTCCTCCCATGGGCATCATTGGTACCTGGTGACTCTGTTCCACACCTAAGCCTCACCTTGTCATGATGACTCTGGAACCTCTCTTGACCTCACCGTGACGTGGTAACTCTGGTCCCCATCTGGATGTCACCTGGACCAGCTGATTCTGGCACCCCTCTAGGCCTCAACCAGATCTGGTGACTCTGGTCCTCAACTGGGCCTCACCTGGACCTAGTGAATATGCTCAATCTGGGCCTCATTTGGACCTGGTGACTCTGGTCCCTACCTGAGCATCATCGGGACATGGTTCCACTGCATGGCCTTTAGGTTGGCCGCACCTGGACCTGGTAAGTCTGGTCCCTACCTGGGCACCATCTGGACATGGTTCCAGTGCATGGCCTGCAGGTTGGCCTCACCTAGTGCTGGTAATTCTGGTCCCTACCTGGGCATCATCGGACATGTTTCCACTGCATGACCTGCAGGTTGTCCTCACCTGGACCTGGTAAGTCTGGTCCCTACCTGGGCACCATCGGGACATGGTTCCAGTGCATGGCCTGCAGGTTGGCCTCACCTGGACCTGGTAACTCTAGTCCTTATATGGGAATCATCGGGACATGGTTCCTCTGCATGCTTCCAGGTTGGACTCACCTGGACCTAGTGTGTGGTGATGTCACCTGGGCCTCAACCATGCCTGGTGACACAGGTCCACATGTGGGCCTCACTTGGACCTGGTGAATCTGGTCCTTCCCTGGTCCTACCCGGAACTGGTAACTCTGGTCACCACCTGAAAATCACCTGAGCCTGGTGAATCTGGTCCCCATCTGGGCCTCATCCAGTCCTGGTGACTTTATTCCCCACCTTGGCCTGATTGCTGTGGACTCCTTGGCCTCACCTGGAACTGGTGACTCTGATCCTAACTGGGCCTCACCCAGAACTGGTGACTCTGGTCCTCACCTGTGGACCATTATGACCTGGAGACTCTGTTCCACACCTGAGCCTCACCTGGACATGGTGACTCTGGATCCGCTCTGGGCCTCAGCCTGACATGGTGACTCTGGTCTCCATCTGGATGTCACCTGGTCCAGGTGATTCTGGTACCCATCTAGGCCTCAACCAGATCTGGTGACTCTGTTCCTCAACTGTCCCTCCGTGGACCTAGTGAATATGCTCCATCTGGGCCTCATTTGGACCTGGTGACTCTGGTCCCTACCTGGGCATCATCGGGACATGTTTCCACTGCCTGGCCTGTACAATGGCCTTAACTGGACCTGGTAAATCTGGTCCCTACCTGGGCATATTGGGACACGGTTCCTCTGCATGGCCTGCAGCTAGACCAAACCTGGACCTATTGAGTTGCGTTGCCACATGGGCCTCACCCATACCTGGTAACACAGGTCCGCACGTGGGCCTCACTTGGATCTGATGAATCTGGTCCTTACCTGGTCCTCAACTGGAACGGTAACTCTGGTCAACACCTGGGAATGACCTGGACCTGGTGAATCTGGTCCGCATCTAGTCCTCACCCAGTCCTGGTGAATTTGTTCCCCACCTGGACCTGATTGCTGTGGACTCCTTCTTGGCCTCACCTGGAACTGGTGACTCTGATCCTAACTGGGCCTCACCCAGATCTGGTGACTCTGGTCCTCACCTGTGGACCATTATGACCAGGATACTCTGTTCCACACCTGAGCCTCACCTGGACATGATGACTCTGGATCCCCTCTGGGCCTCAGTCTGACATGGTGACTCTGGTCCCCATGTGGATGTCACCTAGACCAGGTGAATCTGGTACCCCTCTAGGCCTCAACTAGACCTGGTGACTGTGGTCCTCAACTGGGCCTAACCGGGACCTAGTGAATATGCTCTCTACCTGCGCCTCATCTGGACCTTGTGACTGTGGTTCTACCTGGGCATCATCGGGACATGGTTACTCTATTCCCCAATTGGACTGACCTGATCCTGGTAACTCTGGTCCTGACTTTGGATTCTTCTGTACCAGGTGACTCTGATCCACCTGGGCTTCACCTGTAACTTGTGACTCTGATCCTATGCATGGCCTCACCTGACGTGGTGACTGTGGTTCCCAGCAGGACCTCACCTGGACCTCATGTCTCTGGTCCCACCTGGGCCTCACCAGGACCTGGTGTCTCTGTTAACCACCTGGGTAGCATCAGGATATGGTTACACTGTTCACTAACAGTGACCCAACCGGACCTATTAACTCTGGTCTTCACCTGGGCCACACCTGGACATGGTGACACTCCTTCCCACCTGGGTCTCATCTCTACATGGAGAGTCGGATCCCCACCTGGTCCTCACCTGTAACTGGTGATTCTCGTACCCACATGGGCATCAAGGGGACCTGGTGGCTGTAGTGTTTCTAGATTCTCATGTACCTCGTGACTCTTGCCAACTGCACCTCACCTGGACCTGGTGATTCTGGTCTGCACCTGAGACTACCCTGGATCTGGTGACTGTGGTCCCCACCTGTGCTTCACCTGGATTTGGGGACTCTGGTCCCCATCTGGGCCTCACCTGGCCCTGTTGATCATGGTCCGCCACTGGGCAAAATTGGGACCCGGAGACTGTGTTCCACACCTGGACCTCACCTGGACTAGGTGACTCTGGTCCCCTCTGGGTGTCACCGTGCCCTAGTGACTGTGAACCCCGCTTTGGCCTGACTTAGACCTGCTGACCCTGGTTGAAACCTGCGCCTGACCTCGAATTGTTGACTCTGGTTCTTTCAAGGGCCTCCCCTGGACCTGGTGATCCTGGACCCACCTGGGCCTCACCTGGACGTGCTGACCCTTGTCAACACCGGGGAATCACCTGGACCTGCTTACTGTGTTCCACACCTGGGCCTCAAGTAGACCTGTTGACCATGGTCCCCATGCCGGCCTCACATGGACCTGTTGCCTCTGATCCCCACCGGGGCCTACGTGTACCTGGTAACTCTGGTCCTCACCTGGGCCTCATCTGGACCTAGTGACACTGGTCCCCACCTGGGCTTCACCTGGATCTGGTGACTCTGGTCCCCACCTGCACTTCACCTGGATCTGGTGACTCTGGTCCCCACCTGGACTACTCCTGGACCTGGTGACTCTCTTTCCAACATGGAACTCACCTGGGTCTGGTGACTCTGCTCCTCAATTTGGCCTCACCTGGACCTGGTGTCTCTCGTCCCCACTTTGACCTAACTCAGAACTGCTGAATCTTGCCCCACCTAGGCCGCACCCAGACCTGGTGACTCTTGTCCCCAGCTATGCCTCAATTCGACCTGTTGAATCTGTCCTCACGTGGGCCTCACATGGACCTGGGACTCAGCTGGATTGAGTGGCTCTGATTCCCACAAGGGGCTCACCTGATACTGCTGACTGTGGTCTTATTCTATGCCTCACCAGGACCTAGTGAATCTGTTCCCCATCTGGGCCTGCATGGCCCTAGTGTCTCTGGTCCTCACCCAGGCATCTTTGGGACCTGGATAGTCTATTCCACACCTTGGCCTCACTTTGATCAGGGATCTCTGGTCCCATTCTGGGCCTCAAACTAAACTGGTTACTCTGGTTCCCTCTCTGGGGCTCACGCTGACCTGGAGACTCTGGTCATCACTTGGGCTTCACTTGGGCCTGGTGAATCTGGTCCTAACCTGGTCCTCACATGGATGTGGAGACTGGTCGCCACCTGGGCCTCACCTGGACTTTATGAATCATGTTGCCACCTTGACCTCACCTGGATCTGGTGGCTCTGGTTCCCATATGGGGCTCTCCTGACCTGGTTCCTGTGGTCTCCATCTGGCCTCACCTCGAACACAATGACTCTGATTCATATTTGGGCCTCTCTTGTACATGTTTTCTCTGGTCCTTACCTGGGCATCATTGGGACCTGGATACTCTCTTTTATAACTGGACCTCACCTGGACCTGGTGACTGTAGTCCCACCTGGACCACACCTGGACGAGGTGACTCGTACCCACAGGGACCTCACCTGGCCCTGGTGACTCAGGTCCTCATATGGGCATCATGGGACCTGTTTTCTCAGTTCCACATCGGGGCCTCACCTGTACTTTGTGATGCTCGTCCCCCTCGAGGCCTCACCCTGACGTGGTGACTCTGGTCCCCACCTGGGTATCAGCAGAACCGGGTGACTCTGGTCCCCCTCTGGGACTCACCCGGAGCTGGGGACACTGGTCCTCAACTGGGCCTCAACAGGACCTGGTGAATCTACTCCTCACTTAGGCCTCGTCTGGACGTTGTGACTCTTTTCCCACCTGGCATCAATGGGACATGGTTACTCTGTTCCCCACCTGGCCCTCACATAGACATGTTAACTTTGCTCCACACTTTGGCCTCAGCTGGTACTGATGACTCTCGTCCCCACACCTAGGCCTCAATCTGGACCTGGTGTCTGTGGTCCCCACCTGGGTCTCACCTGGACCTGATAACTCTCGTTCCCACATGAACCACACCAGGATCTGGTGACTGTGTTGTTCTTGTAGAATCACTAATAACTGGTGACTCCAGTCCCCACTAGGGCCTCACGTGGATCGGGTGACTTGGCCTGCAGGTTGGCCTCACATGGACCTGGTTAGTGGGGATGCCACTTGGGCCTCACCCATACCTGGTGACTCAGGTCTCCACGTGGGCCTCTTGGACCTGGTGAATCTGGTCCTTACCTGGTCCTCTGCCAGACCTGGGGACTCTGGTCACCACCTGGGCCTCACCTGGACCAGGTGAATCCGACCCCATCTGGGCCTCACTCAGTCCTGGTGACTTTGTTCCCCACGTGGACCTCATTGCTGTGGACTCTTTCATGGCCTCACCTGGACCTGGTGACTCTGATCCTATCTGCGTGTCACCCAGACCTGGTGACTCTGGTCCTCACCTGGGCGTCATTGGTACCTGGTGACTCTGTTCCACACCTGAGCCTCACCTGGACATGAAGCTCTGGACCCTGGAACCACTCTGGTCCTAACCCTGACCTGGTGACTCTGGTCTCCATCTGGATGTCACATGGACCAGGTGATTTTGGTACCCATCCAGGCCTCAACCAGATCTGGTGACTCTTGTCCTCAACTGGGCCTCACCTGGACCTAGTGAATATGCTCCATCTGGGCCTCATTTGGACCTGGTGACTCTGGTCCCTACCTGGGCATCATCGGGACATGGATCCACTGCATGGCCTGCAGGTTGGCCTCAGCTGGACCTGGTAACTCTGGTCCCTACCTGGGCATCACCGGGACACGGTTCATCTGCATGGCCTCCAGGTTGGCCTCACCTGGACCTGGTGAGTGGCGTTGTCACCTTGGGCTCACCCATACCTGGTGAAACAGGTCCCCACGTGGGCCTCCCTTGGACCTAGTGAATCTGGTCCTTACCTGGTCCTCACCCGTTCCTCACCCGGAACTCCTAACTCGGGTCACCACCTGGGAATCACCTGAACCTGGTTAATCTGGTCCCCATCTGGTCCTCATCCAGTCCTGGTGACTTTGTCACCCCACCTGGACCTGACTGCTGTGGACTCCTTCTTGGACTCACCTGGAACTGGTGACTCTGATCCTAACTGGGCCTCACCCACATCTGGTGACTCTGGTCCTCACCTATGGACCATTATGACCTGGATACTCTGTTCCACACCTGAGCCTCACCTGGACATGATGACTCTGGATACCCTCTGGGCCTCAGCCTGACATGGTGACACTGGACCCCATCCAGATGTCACCTAGACCAGGTGAATCTGGTACCTCTCTAGGCCTCAACTAGACCTGGTGACTTTCGTCCTCAACTGGGCCTCACCGGGACCTAGTGAACATGCTCCCCACCTGCGCCTCATCTGGAACTGTTGATTCTGGTTCTACCTAGGCATCATAGGGACATGGTGACTCTATTCCCCACTGGGACTGACCTGATCCTGGTAATTCTGGTCCTGACTTTGGCCTCTTCTGTACCAGGTGACTCTGGCTCCACCTGGGCGTCACTTGTAACTGGTGACTCTGATCCTAAGCATGGGCTCACCTGACCTGGTGGCTGTAGTTCCCATCGGGACCTCACCTGGACCTCATGTCTCTGTTCCCACCTGGGCCTCACCATGACCTGGTGTCTCTGGTACCCACCTGGGTAGCATCAGGATATGGTTACACTGTTCACTAACAGTGACCCAGCCGGACCTATTAACTCTGGTCTTCACCTGGGCCACACCTGGACATGGTGACACTGGTCCCCACCTGGGTCTCACCTGGACATGGTGAGTCGGAACCCCACCTGGTCCTCACCTGTAACTGGTGATTCTCGTTCCCACATGGACATCATGTGGACCTGGTGGCTGCAGTGTTTCTAGCTTCTCATGTACCTCGTGACTCTGGTCCCCACCAGGGCCTGACGGGGACCTGGTGAGTGTGGTTGCCACCTGCACCTCACCTGGACCTGGTGATTCTGGTCTGCACCTGAGACTACCCTGGATCTGGTGACTGTGGTCCCCACCTGAGTTTCACCTGGATTTTGGGACTCCAGTCCCCATCTGGGCCTCACCTGGCCCTGTTGACCATGGTCCTCAACTGGGCAAAATTGGGACCCGGTGACTGTGTTCCACAACTGGACCTCACCTGGACCAGGTGACTCTGGTCCCACTCTGGGTCTCACCGTGCCCTAGTGACTGTGAACCCCACTTTGGCCTGACTTGGACCTGCTGAACCTGGTTGCCACCTGCGCCAGACGTCGAACTGTTGACTCTGGTTCTTTCAAGGGCCTCCGCTGTACCTGGTGATCCTGGTCCCCACCTGGGCCTCACCTGGACGTGGTGACTCTTGCCACCACCGGGACTCACCTGGACCTGCTTACTGTGTTCCACATCTGGGCCTCAAGTAGACCTGTTGACCATGGTCCCCAAGCCGGCCTCACATGGACCTGTTGCCTCTTATCCCCACCGGGGCCTCACGTGTACCTTCCTACTCTGGTCCTCACCTGGGCCTCATCTTGACCTAGTGACTCTGGTCCTTACCTGGGCATCATTGGGACCTGGATACTCTCTTATATACCTGGGCCTCACCTGGACCTGGTGACTGTGGTCCCACCTGGGCCTCACCTGGACGAGGTGACTGGTTCCCACAGGGACCTCACCTCACCTGGTGACTGAGGTCCTCATATGGGCATCATGGGACCTGGTTTCTCAGTTCTAGATCGGGGCCTCACATGGACCTAGTGATTCTTGTCCCCTCTGAGCCACACCCTGACTTGGTGACTCTGGTCCCCACCTGGATATCACCAGTCCGGGTGACTCTGGTCCCACTCTGGGACTCACCCGGAGCTGGGGACACTGGTCCTCAACTGGACCTCAACAGGACCTGGTGAATCTACTCCTCACTTAGGCCTCGTCTGGACCTTGTCACTCTTTTCTCACCTGGCCTCAATGGGACATGGTTACTCTGTTCCCGACTTGGGCCTCACCTTGACATGATAACTTGGCTCCACACTTTGGCCTCAACTGGTCCTGATGACTCTGGTCCCCCCACCTAGGCCTCAATCTGTCCCTGGTGACTGTGGTCCCCACCTGGGTCTCACCTGGACCTGGTGACTCTCGTTCCCACATGACCCACACCTGGACCTGGTGACTGTGGTGTTCTTGTAGACTCACATTTACCTGGTGTCTCCGGTCCCCACTAGGGTCTCACCTGCATCTGGTGACTCTGGCCTGCAGGTTGGCCTCATCTGGACCTGGTGATTGGGGTTGCCACCTGGGCCTCACCCATACCTGGTGCCTCAAGGTCCCCAAGTGGGCCTTTGGACCTGGTGAATCTGGTCCTTACCTGGTCTTCTCCCAGACCCGGGGACTCTGGTCACCACCTGGGCCTCCCCTGGACCTGGTGAATCTGGTCCCCATCTGGGCCTCACCCAGTCTTGGTGTCTTTGTTCCCCACCTGGACCTGATTGCTGTGGACGCTTTCTTGGCCTCACCTGGAACTGGTGACTCTGATCCTATCACGCGTCACCCAGATCTGGTGACACTGGTCCTCACCTGAGCACCATTGGTACCCGGTTATTCTGTTCCACACCTGAGCCTCACCTGGACATGATGACTCTGTAACCTCTCTGGGCCTCACCTTGACCTGGTGACTCTGGTCCCCATCAGGATGTCACCTGGACCAGGTGATTCTGGTACCCCTCTAGGCCTCATCCAGATCTGGTGACTCTGGTACTAAACTGGTCTTCAACTGGACCTAGTGAATATGCTCCATCTGGGCCTCATTTGGACCTGGTGGCTCTGGTCCCTACTTGTGCATCATCGGGACATGTTTCCACTGCATGGCCTGTAGGTTGGCCTTAACTGGATCCGGTAACTCTGGTCCCTACCTGGGCATCATTGGGAAACGGTTCCTCTGCATGGCCTGCAGGTTGGACTCACCTGGACCTGGTGAGTTGCGTTGACACATGGGCCTCACCCATACCTGGTGACACAGGTCCGCACGTGGGCCTCACTTGGTTCTGGTGAATCTGAACTTTACCTGGTCCTCACCCGGAACGGTAACTCTGGTCACCACCTGGCAATGACCTGGACCTGGTGAATCTTGTCCCCATCTAGTCCTCACCCAGTCCTGGTGACTTTGTTCCCCACCTGGACCTGATTGCTGTGGACTCCTTCTTGGCCTCACCTGGAACCGTTGACTCTGATCCTCACTGGGCCTCTCCCAGATCTGGTGACTCTGGTCCTCACCTGTGGATAATTATGACCTGGATACTCTGTTCCACACCTGAGTCCACCTGCGCATGATGACTCTGGAACCCCCCTGGGCCTCACCCTGACATGGTGATCTGGTCCCCATCTGGATGTCACCTAGACCAGGTGAATCTGGTACCCCTCTAGGCCTCAACTAGACCTGGTGACTCTGGTCCTCATATGGGCATCATGGGACCTGGTTTCTCAGTTCCATATCGGGGCCTCACCTGGACCTAGTGATTCTCGTCCCCTTCTGGGCCTCACCTGACGTGGTGACTCTGGTCCCCACCTGGATATCACCAGAACCAGGTGACTCTGGTACCCCTCTAGGATTCACCCGGAGCTGGGGACACTGGTCCTCAACTGGACCTCAACAGGACCTGGTGAATCTCCTCCTCACTTAGGCCTCGTCTGGACCTTGTGACTCTTTTCCCACCTGGCATCAATGGGACATGGTTAGTCTGTTCACCACCTGGGCCTCAAATGCATATGATAACTTTGCTCCACACTTTGGCCTCAACTGGTCCTGATGACTCTGGTCCCCGCACCTAGGCCTCGTCTGGACCTGGTGACTGTGGTCCCCACCTGGGTCTCACCTGGACCTGGTGACTCTCGTTCCCACATGAACCACACCTGGACCTGGGAACTGTGGTGTTCTTGTAGACTCATATTTACCTGGTGACTCCGGGCCCACTAGGGCCTCACCTGGATCTGGTGACTCAGGCCTACATGTTGGCCTCACCTGCACCTGGTGAGTGGGGTTGCCACCTGGGCCTCAACCATACCTAGTGACTCAGGTCACGACGTGGGCCTCTTGGACCTGGTGAATCTGGTCCTTACCTGGTCCTCTCCCAGACCCAGGGACTCTGGTCACCACCTTGGCCTCACCTGGATCTGGTGAATCTGGTCCCCACCTGGGCCTCACCCAGTATTGGTGACTTTGTTCCCCACCTGGACTTGATTGGTGTGGACTCTTTCTTGGACTCACCTTGAACTCTTGACTCTGATCCTATCTGCGCGTCACCCAGACATGGTGACTCTGGTCCTCACCTGGGCATCATTGGTACCTGGTGACTCTGTTACATACCTGAGCCTCAGCGGGACATGATTACTCTGGAACCTCTCTGGGCCTCACCCTCACCTGGTGACTCTGGCCCCCATCTGGATGTCACCTGGACCAGGTGATTCTGGTACCCCTCTAGGCCTCAACCAGATCTGGTGACTCTGGTCCTCAACTGGGCCTCACTGGACCTAGTGAATATGCTCAATGTGGGCCTCATTTGGACCTGGTCACTCTGGTCCCTACCTGGCATCATCGGGATATGGTTCCACTGCATGGCCTGCAGGTTGGCCTCAACTGGACCTGGTGAGTGAGTTGCCACCTGGGACTCACTCATACCTGGTGACAAAGGCCCCACGTGGACCTAACTTGGATCTGGTGAATCTGGTCCTATCCTGGTCCTCACCCGGAACTGGTAACTCTTTTTACAACCTGGGAATCACCTGGACCTCGTGAATCTGGTCCCCATCTGGGCCTCACCCAGTCCTGGTGACTTTGCTCCCTGCCTGGACCTGATTGCTGTGCACTCCTACTTGGCCTCACCTGGAACTGCTGACTCTGATCCTTACTGGGTCTCACCCAGGTCTGGTGACTCTGGTCCTTATCTGTGGACCATTATGGCCTGGATACTCTGTTCCACACCTGAGCCTCACCTGGACAGGATGACTCTGGAACCCCTCTGGTCCTCACCCTGACCTGGTGACTCTGGTGACCCCTTGGGCTTCACTTAGGCCTTGTGGATCTGGTGTTTAGCTGTTCCGTACCTGGATCTGGTGACGGGTCGCCACCTGGGCCTCACCTGGACTTGGTGAATCCTGTTGTCACCTGCGCCTCACCTGGACCTTGGGACTGTGGTCCCACCTGGACCTCACCTGGATCTGCTGGCTCTGGTTCCCATATGGGGCTCTCCTGGACCTGGTTCCTGTGGTCTCCATCTGGCCTCACCTGGAACACAATGACTCTGATCCATATTTGGGCCCCTCCTGGACCTGTTGACTCTGGTCCTTACCTGGGCATCATTGGGACCTGGATACTCTCTTATATACCTGGGCCTCACCTGGACCTGGTGACTGTGTTCCCACCTGGGCCTCACCAGGACGAGGTGACTGGTTCCCACAGGGACCTCACCAGGACCTGGTGACTCAGGTCCTCATATGGGCATCATGGGACCTGGTTTCTCAGGTCCACATTGGGGTCTCACCTGGACGTAGTGATTCTCGTCCCCCTCTTGGCCTCACCCTGACTGGTGACTCTGGTCCCCACCTGGATATCACCAGAGCCGGGTGACTCTGGTCCCCCTCTGGGACTCACCCGGCGCTGGGGACACTGGTCCTCAACTGGGCCTCAACAGGACCTGGTGAATCTACTCTTCACTTAGGCCTCGTCTGGACCTTGTGACTCTTTTCCCACCTGGCATCAATGGGACATGGTTACTCTGTTCCCCACCTGGGCCTCACCTGGACATGATAACTTTGCTCCACACTTTGGTTTCAACTTGTCCTGATGACTCTGGTCCCCACCTGCGTCTCACCTGGACCTGGTGACTCTCGTTCCCACATGAACCACACCTGAACCTTGTGTTTGTGGTGTACTTGTAGACTCATATTTACCTGGTGACTCCGGTCCCCACTAGGGTCTCACATGGATCTGGTGACTCTGGCCTGCAGGATGGCCTCACCTGGACCTAGTGAGTTGGGTTGCCACCCCATACCTGGTGACTCAGGTCCCCACGTGGGCCTCTTGGAACTGGTGAATCTGGTCCTTACCTGGTCCTCTCCAAGACGAGGGGAATCTGGTCACGACCTGGGCCTTACTTGGACCTGGTGAATCTGGTCCCCATGTGGGCCTCACCCAGTCCTGGTGACTTTGTTCCCCACCTGGACCTGATTGCTGTGGACTCTTTCTTGGCCTCACCTGGAAATGGTGACTCTGATCCTATCTGCGCGTCACCCAGATCTGGTCACTTTGGTCCTCACCTGTGGACCATTATGACATGGATACTGTGTTCCACACCAGAGGCTCCCCTCGACATTATGATTCTGGAACCTCTGTGGGCCTCACCCTGACCTGGTGACTCTCTTCCCCATCTGGATGTCTCCTGAACCAGGTGATAATGGTACCACTCTAGGCCTCAACTTGACCTGGTGACTCTGGTCCTCAACTGGGCCTCACTGGGACCTAGTGAACATGCTCCAAACCTCGCCTCATCTGTACCTGGTGACTCTGGTTCTACCTGGGCATCATCGGGACATGGTTACTCTACTCCCCAATGGGACTGACGTGATACTGGTAACTCTGGTCCTGACTTTGGCCTCTTCTGTACCAGGTGATTCTGGCTCCACCTGGGCCTCACCTGTAACTGGTGACTCTGATCCTATGCATGGCTTCACCTGACCTGGTGACTGTGGTTCCCATCGGGACTTCACTTGGACCTCATGTCTCCGGTCCCACCTGGGTCTAACCAGGACCTGGTGTCTCTGGTACCCACCTGGGTAGCATCAGGATATGGTTACACTGTTCAGTAACAGTGACCCAGCCGAACCTATTAACTCTGGTCTTCACCTGGGCCACACCTGGACATGGTGACACTGGTTCCCACCTGGGTCTCACCTGGACATGGGGAGTCGGATACCCACCTGGTCCTCACCTGTAACTGGTGATTCTCGTTCCCACATGGACATCAAGTGGACCTGGTGACTGCAGTGTTTCTAAACTCTCATGTACCTCGTGACTCTGGTCCCTACTAGGACCTCACCGGGACCTGGTGAGTGTGGTTGCCACCTGCACCTCACCTGGACCTGGTGATTCTGGTCTGCACCTGAGACTACCCTGGATCTTGTGACTGTGGTCCCCACCTGTGCTTCACCTGGATTTGGGGACTCCGGTCCCCATCTGGGCCTCACCTGGCCCTGTTGACCATGGTCCTCAACAAGGCAAATTTGGGACCCGGTGACTGTGTTCCACAACTGGACCTCACTTGGACCAGGTGACTCTGGTCCCCCTCTGTGTCTCACCGTACCCTAGTGACTGTGAACCCCACTTTGGCTTGACTTGGACCTACTGACCCTGGTTGCCACCTGCGACTTTCCTCAAAATATTGACTCCTGTTCTTTTTAGGGCCTCCCCTGTACCTGGTGTACCTGGTCCCCACCTGGGCCTCATCTGTACGTGGTGACCCTTGTCACCACCGGGGACTCACCTGGACCTCGTTACTGTGTTCCACACCTGGGCCTCAAGTAAACCTGTTGACCATGGTCCCCAAGCCGGCCTCACATGGACCTGTTGCCTCTGATCCCCACCGGGGCTTCACGTGTACCTGGTAACTCTGGTCCTCACCTGGGCCTCATCTGGACCTAGTGACTCTTGTCCACACCTGGTCTTCACCTGGATCTGGTGACTCTGGTCCCCAGCTGGGCTTCACCTGGATCTGGTGACTCTGGTCCCCACCTGGACCTCTCCTGCACCTGGTGACTCTCTTTCCAACATGGACCTCACCTGGATCTGGTGACTCTGGTCCTCAGTGTGGCCTCACCTGGACCTTGTGTTTCTCGTCCCCACTTTGACCTAACTCAGAACTGCTGAATCTTGCCCCACCTAGGCCACACCCAAACCTGGTGACTCTCGTTCCTACATGAACCACACCTGGACCTGGTGACTGTTTTGTTCTGGTAGACACATTTACCTGGTGACTCCGGTCCCCAAGGGCCTCACATGGATCTGTTGACTCTGGCCTGCAGGTTGGCCTCACCTGGACCTGGTGAGTGGGGTTGCCACCTGGGCCTCACCCATACCTGGTGTCTCAGGTCCCCACGTGGGCCTCTTGGACCTGGTGAATCTGGTCCTTACCTGGTCCTCACCCAGAACCGGGTTCTCTGGTCACCACCTGGGCCTCACCTGAACCTGGTGAATCTGGTCCCCACCTGGGCCTCACCCAGTCCTGGTGACTTTGTTCCCCACTTGGACCTGATTGCTGTGGACACCTTCTTGGCCTCACCTGGAACTGGTGACTCTGATACTAACTGGGCCTCACCCAGATCTGGTGACTCTGGTCCTCACCTGTGGACCATTATGACCTGGATACTCTGTTCCACACGTGAGCCTCACCTGGACATGATGACTCTGGATCCCCTCTGGACCTCAGCCTGACATGTTGACTCTGGTCCCCATCTGGATGTCACCTAGACCAGGTGAATCTGGTACCCCTCTAGGCCTCAAATTGACCTGGTGACTCTGGGTCTCAACAGGTCATCACGGGGACCTAGTGAACATGTTCCCCACCTGCGCCGCATCTGGGCATGGTGACTATGGTTTTACCTGTGCATCCTCGGGAAACGGTTACTCTATTCCCCACTGGGACTGACCTGATCCTGGTAACTCTGGTCCTGACTTTGGTCTCTTATGTACCAGGTGACTCTGGCTCCACCTGGGCCTCACCTGTAACTGGTGACTAAGATCCTAAGCATGGCCTCACCTGACCTGGTGACTGTGGTTCCCATGGGGACCTCACCTGGACCTCAGGTCTCTGGTCCCACCTGGGCCTCACCTGGACCTGGTGTCTCTGTTCCCCACCTGGGTAGCATCAGGATATGGTTACACTGTTCACTAACAGTGACCCACGCAGACCTATTAACTCTGGTCTTCACCTGGTCCACACCTGGACTTGGTGACACTGGTTCCCACCTGGGTCTCACCTGGACATGGTGAGTCGGATCCCCACTTTGTCCTCACCTGTAACTGGTGATTGTCGTTCCCACAAGGACATCATGCGGACCTGGTGGCTGCAGTGTTTCTAGCTTCTCTTGTAACTCATGACTCTGGTCCCCACCAGGGCCTCACCGGGACCTGGTGAGTGTGGTTGCCACCTGCACCTCACCTGGACTTTGCTGATTCTTGTCTGCCCCTGAGACTACCCTGGATCTGGTGACTGTGGTCCCCAAATGGGCTTCACCTGGATTTGGGGACTCCGGTCCCCATCTGGGCCTCACCTGGCCCTGATGACCCTGGTCCTCAACTGGGCACAATTGGGACCCGGTGACTGTGTTCCACAACTGGACCTCACCTGGACCATGTGACTCTGGTCCCCCTCTGGGTCTCACCGTGCCTTAGGGACTGTGAATCCAACTTTGGCCTGATTTGGACCTGCTGACGCTGGTTGCCACCTGCGCCTGACCTCGAACTGTTGACTCTGGTTCGTTCAAGGGCCTACCCTGTACCTGGTGATCCTGGTCCCCACCTGGGACTCACCTGGACGTGGTGACTCTTGTCACCACCGGGGACTTACCTGGACTTGCTTACTGTGTTCCACATCTGGGCCTCAAGTAGACTTGTTGAACATGGTCTCCAAGCCGGCCTCACCTTGACCTGTTGCCTCTGATCCCCACCGGGGCCTCACGTGTACCTGGTATCTCTGGTCCTAACCAGGGCCTCATCTGAACCTAGTGACTCTGGTCCCCACCTGGGCTTCACCTGATTCTGGTGACTCTGGTCCCCTCCTGGACCTCACCTGGATCTGGTGACTCTGGTCCCACCTGGACCTCTCCTGGACCTGGTGACTCTCTTTCCAACATGGACCTCATCTGGATCTGGTGACTCTGGTCCTCAGTTTCGCCTCTCCTGGACCTGGTGTCTCTCATCCCCACTTTCACCTAACTCAGAACTGCTGAATCATTCCCCACCTAGGTCGCACTCAGACCTGGTGACTCTTGTCCCCAGCTATGCCTCAATTCGACCTGATGAATCTTGTCCTCACATGGGCCTCACATGGACCTGGGACTCAGCTGGATTGAGTGGCTCTGGTTCCCACAAGGGGCTCACCTGATTCTGGTGACTCTGGTCTTATTGTATGCCTCACCAGGACCTAGTGATTCTGTTCCCCATCTGGGCCTGCATGACCCTAGTGACTCTGGTCCTCAACCAGGCATCATTGGGATCTGGATAATCTATTCCACCCCACGGCGTCACTCTGACCAGGGACCTCTGGTCCCATTCTGGGCCTCGAACTAAACTGGTTACTCTGGTTATCCCTCTGGGCCACACCCTTTCCTGGTGACTTTAGTCACCCCTTGGGCTTCACTTGGGCCTGGAGAATCTGGTCCTTAGCTGGTCCACACATGGATCTGGTGACAGGTCGCCACCTGAGCCTCAACTGGACTTGGTGAATCCTGTTGCCACCTGCGCCTCACCTGGACCTTGTGACTGTGGTCCCACCTGGACCTCACCTGGATCTGGTGGATCTGGTTCCCATATGGCGCTCTCCTGGTCCTGGTTCCTGTGGTCTCCATCTGGCCTCACCTAGAACACAATGACTCTGATCCATATTTGGGCCTCTCCTGGACTTGTTGACTCTGGTCCTTCCCTGGGCATCATTGGGACCTGGATACTCTCTTATATACCTGGGCCTCACCTGGACCTTCTGACTGTGGTCCCACCTGGGCCTCACCTGGACGAGGTGACTGGTTCCCACAGGGACCTCAACTGGACCTGGTGACTCAGGTCTTCATCGGGGCCTCACCTGGACCTAGTGATTCTCCTCCCTCTCTGGTCCTCACCCTGACGTAGTGACTCTGGTCCCCACCTGGATATCACCAGAACCGGGTGACTCTGGTTCCCCTCTGGGACTCACCGGGAGCTGGGGACACTGATCCTCAACTCGGCCTCAACAGGACCTGGTGAATCTACTCCTCACTTAGGCCTCGTCTGGACCTTGTGACTCTTTTCCCAACTGGCATCAATGGGACATGGTTACTCTGTTCCCCACCTAGGTCTCAACTGGACATGATAACTTTGCTCAACACTTTCGCCTCAACTGGTCCTGATGAATCTGGTCCCCCCACCTAGGCCTCAATCTCGAACTGGTGACTGTGGTCCCCACCTGGGTCTCACCTGGACCTGGTGACTCTCGTTCCCACATGAACCACACCTGGACATGGTGACTGTGGTGTTCTTGTAGACTCACATTTACCTGGTGACTCCGGTCCCCACTGGGTCCTCACCTGGATCTGGTGACTCTGGCCTGCATGTTGGCCTCCCCTGGACCTGATGAGTGGGGTTCCCACTCGGGCCTCACACATATCTGGTGACTCAGGTCCCCACGTGGGCCTCTTTGACCTGTTAATCTGGTCCTTACCTCTACCTCTCCCAGACCCGGGGACTCTGCTCACCACCTGGGCCTCATCTGGACCTGGTGAATCTGGTCCCCATCTGGGCCTCACCCATTCCTGGTGACTTTGTTCGCCACCTGGACCTCATTGTTGTGGTGTCTTTCTTGTCCTCACCTTGAACTGGTGACTCTGATCGTATCTGCACGTCATCCAGATCTGGTGACTCTGGTCCTCACCTGTGCATCATTGGTACCTGGTGACTCTGTTCCACACCTGAGCCTCACCTGGACATGATGACTCTGGAACCTCTCTGGGCCTCACCCTGACCTGGTGACTCTGGTCCCCATCTGGATGTCACCTGGTCCAGGTGATTCTGGTACCCCTCTAGGACTCAACCAGATCTGGTGAATGTGATCCTCAACTGGGCCTCACCTGCACCTAGTGAATATGCTCCATGTGGGCCTCATTTTGACCTGTTGACTCTGATCCCTACCTGGGCATCATTGGGACCTGTTTCCAAAGCATGGCCTGCAGGTTGGCCTCACCTGGACCTGGTAACTCTGGTTCCTACCTGGGCATCATCGGGACATGTTCCACTGAATGGCCTGCAGGTTGGCCTCACTGGACCTGAGAACTCTAGCCCCTACCTCGGCATCATCGGGACATGGTTCCTCTGCATGGCCTGCAGGTTGGCCTCACCTGGACCTGGTGAGTGGGGTTGCTTTTGTGCCTCACACATGCCTGGTGACAGGTCCCCACGTGGGCCTCACTTGGACCTGGTGAATCTGGTCCTTACCTGGTCCTCACCTGGAACTCGTAACTCTGTTCACCACCTGGGAATCACCTGGACCTGGTGAATCTGGTCCCCATCTGGGCCTCACCCAGTCCTCGTGACTTTTTTCCCCACCTGGACCTGATTCCTGTGGACTCCTTCTTAGCCTCACCTGGAACTGTTGACTCTGATCCTAACTGGGCCTCACCCAGATCTGTTGACTCTGGTCCTCACCTGTGGAACATTATGACCTGGATGCTCTGTTCCACACCTGAGACTCACCTGGACATGATGACTCTGGATCCCCTCTGGGCCTCTCCCTGACATGGTGACTCATGTCCCCATCTGGAAGGTACCTAGACCAGGTGAATCTGGTACCCCTCTAGGCCTCAACTAGACGTGGTGACTCTGGTCCTCTACTGGGCCTCAATGGGAAGTAGTGAATATGCTCCCCACCTTCGCCTCATCTGGACCTGGTGACTCTGGCTCCACCTGGGCCTCACCTGTAACTGGTGACTCTGATCCTAAGCATGGCCTCACCTGACCTGGTGACTGGGGTTTCCATCGGGACCTCACCTGGACCTCACTTGGACCTCATGTCTCTGGTCCCACCTGGGTCTCACCAGGACCTTGTGTCTCTGGTTACCACCTGGGTAGCATCAGGATATGGTTACACTGTTCAATATCAGTGACCCAGCCGGACCTGTTAACTCTGGTCTTCACCTGGGCCACACCTGGACATGGTGACACTCGTTCCCACCTGGGTCTCACCTGGACATGTTGATTCAGATCCCCACCTGGGTCTCACCTGTAACTGGTGATTTTCGTTCCCACATGGACATCATGTGGATCTGGTGGCTGCAGTGTTTCTAGCTTCTCATGTACCTCGTGACTCTGGTCCCCACCAGGGCCTCACCGGGACCTGGTGAGTGTGGTTTCCACCTGCACCTCACCTGGACCTGGTGATTCTGGTCTGCACCTGAGACTACCCTGGATCTGGTGACTGACTTCTCCACCTGGGCTTCACCTGGATTTGGGGACTCCGGTCCCCATTGCGCCACATCTGGCCCTGTTGACCATGGTTCTCAACTGTGCAGTATTGGGACCCGGTGACTTTGTTCCACAAGTGGACCTCACCTGGACCCTGTGACTCCTGTCCGCCTCCGGGTCCACCGTGCCCTAATGACTATGAACCCCACTTTGGCCTGACTTGGATCTGCTGACCTTGGTTGCCACCTGTGCCTGACCTCAAACTGTTGACTCTGGTTCTTTCAAAGGCCTCCCCAGTACCTGGTGATCCTGGTACCCACCTGGGTCTCACCTGGACGTGGTGACTCTTGTCACCACCGGGGACTCACCTGGACCTGCTTACTGTGTTCCACACATGGGCCTCAAGTAGACCTGTTGACCATGGTCCCCAAGCCGGCCTCACATGGACCTGTTGCCTCTGAATCCCACCGGGGTCTCACATGTACCTGGAAACTCTGGTCCTCACCTGGGCCTCATCTGGACCTAGTGACTCTGGTCCCCACCTGTGCTTCACTTGGATCTGGTGACTCTGGTCCCAACCTGGACTTCACCTGGATCTGGTGACTCTGGTACCCACCTGGACCTCTCCTGGACCTGGTGACTCTCTTTCCAACATGGACCTCACCTGGATCTGGTGTCTCTTGTCCTCAGTTTGGCCTCACCTGGACCTGGTGTCTCTCGTCCCCACTTTGACCAAACTCAGAACTGCTGAATCTTGCCTCACCTAGGCCGCACCCAGACCTGGTGACTCTTGTCCCCAGCTATGCCTCAATTCGACCTGATGAATCTGGTCCTCACGTGGGCCTCACATGGACCTGGGACTCAGCTGGAGAGAGTGGCTCTGGTTCCTACAAGGGGCACACCCGATACTGGTGATTGTGGTCTTATTCTATGCCTCACCAGGACCTAGTGATTCTGTTCCCCATCTGGGCCTGCATGGCCCTAGTGACTCTGGTCCTCACCCAGGCATCATTGGGACCTGGATACTCTATTACAAACCTGGGCCTCACTTTGACCCGGGACCTCTGGTCCCATTTTGGGCCTCAAACTAAACTGTTTACTCTGGTTCCCCTCTGGGACTCACCCTTACCTGGAGACTCTGGTCACCTCTTGGGCTTCACTTGGGCCTGGTGAATCCGGTCCTTAGCTGGTCCACATTTGGATCTGGTGACTGGTCGCCACCTGGGCCTCACCTGGACTTGGTGAATCCTGTTGCCACCAGCGCCTCCCCTGGACCTTCTGACTGTGGTCCCACCTGAACCTCCCCTGGATCTGGTGGCTCTGGTTCCCATATGGGGCTCTCCTGGACCTGGTTCCTGTGGTCTGCATCTGGCCTCACCTGGAACACAATGACTCTGATCCATATTTGGTCCTCTCCTGGACCTGTTGACTCTGGTCCTTACCTGGGCATCATTGGGACCTGGATACTCTCTTATATACCTGGGCCTCACCTGGACCTGGTGACTCTGGTCCCACCTGGGCCTCACCTGGACGAGGTGACTGGTTCCCACAGGGACCTCACCTGGACCTGGTGACTCAGGTCCTCATATGGGCATCATGGGACCTGGGTTCTCAGTTCCACATCGGGGACTCATCTGGACCTAGTGATTCTCGTCCACCTCTGGGCCTCACCCTGACGTGGTAACTCAGGTCCCCACTGGATATCACCAGAACCGGGTGACACTGGTCCCCCTTGGGACTCACCTGGAGCTGGGGACACTGATACTCACCTGAGCCTCAACAGGACCTGGTGAATCTACTCCTCACTTAGGCCTCGTCTGGACATTGTGACTCTGTTCCCACATAGCATCTTTGTGACATGGTAATTCTGTTCCCCACCTGGGCCTCACATGGACATGATAACTTTGCTCCACACTTTGTCTTCAACTGGTCCTGATGACTCTGGTCCCCCGACATAGGCCTCAATCTGGACCTGGTGACTGTGGTACCCACCTGGGTCTCACCTGGACCTGGTGACTCTCGTTCCCACATGAACCACACCAGGATCTGGTGACTGTGTTGTTCTTGTAGAATCACTTTTAACTGTTGACTCCAGTCCCCACTAGGGCCTCACGTGGATCGGGTGACTTGGCCTGCAGGTTGGCCTCACATGGACCTGGTTAGTGGGGATGCCACTTGAGCCTCATCCATACCTGGTGACTCAGGTCTCCACGTGGGCCTCTTGGACCTGGTGAATCTGGTCCTTACCTGGTCCTCTCCCAGACCCGGGGACTCTGGTTACCACCTGGGCCTCACCTGGACCTAGTGAATCCGACCCCATCTGGGCCTCACTCAATCCTGGTGACTTTGTTCCCCACCTTAACCTGATTGCTGTGGACTCTTTCATGGCCTCACCTGGACCTGGTGACTCTGATCCTATCTGCGTGTCACCCAGACCTGGTGACTCTGGTCCTCACCTGGGCGTCATTGATACCTGGTGACTCTGTTCCACACCTGAGCCTCACCTGGACATGAGGCTCTGGACTCTGGAACCACTCTGGTCCTAACCCTGACCTGGTGACTCTGGTCTCCATCAGGATGTCACATGGACCAGGTAATTTTGGTACCCCTCTAGGCCTCAACCAGTTCTGGTTACTCTGGTCCTCAACTGGGCCTCACGTGGACCTATTGAATATGCTCCATCTGGGCCTCTTTTGGACCTCTTGACTCTGGTCCCTACCTGGGCATCATCGGGACATGGATCCACTGCATGACCTGCAGGTTGGCCTCAGCTGGACCTGGTAACTCTGGTTCCTACCTGGGCATCACCGGGACACGGTTCCTCTGCATGGCCTCCAGGTTGGCCTCACCTGGACCTAGTAAGTGGGGTTGCCACGTGTGCCTCACCCATACCTGGTGACACAGGTCTCACGTGGGCCTCACTTGGACCTGGTGAATCTGGTCCTTACCTGGTCCTCACCCGGACCTGGTAACCCTGGTCACCACCTGGGAATCACCTGGACCTGGTGAATCTGGTCCCCATCTGGGCCTCACCCAGTCCTGGTGACTTTCTTCCCCACCTGGACTGATTGCTGTGGACAACTTCTTGGCCTCACCTGGAACTGGTGACTCAGATCCTAACTGGGCCTCACCCAGATCCTGTGACTCTGGTCCTCACCTATGGACCATTATGACCTGGATACTCTGTTCCACACCTGAGCATCACCTGGACATGATGACTCTGGATCCCCTCTGGGCCTCACCCTGACATGATGGCTCTGGTCCCCATCCGGATGTCACCTAGACTAGGTGAATCTGGTATCCCTCTAGGCCTCAACTGACCTGGTGACTCTGGTCCTGAACTGGGCCTCACGGGGACCTAGTGAACATGCTCCCAACCTTGCGCCTCATCTGGACCTGGTGACTCTGGTTCTACCTGGGCATCATCGAGACATGGTTACTCTATTCCCCACTGGGATTGACCTGATCCTGGTAAATCTGGTCCTGACTTTGGTCTCTTCTCTACCAGGTGACTCTGGCTCCACCTGGGCTTCACCTGTAACTGGTGACTCTGATCCTTTTTTTTTAAAACATTTTTTTTATTTTTTTAATTTATTTATGATAGGCACACAGTGAGAGAGAGAGAGAGGCAGAGACACAGGCAGAGGGAGAAGCAGGCTCCATGCACCGGGAGCCCGATGTGGGATTCGATCCCGGGTCTCCAGGACGCGCCCTGGGTCAAAGGCAGGCGCCAAACCGCTGCGCCACCCAGGGATCCCCTGGTGACTCTGATCCTAAGCATTGCCTTACCTGACCTGGTGACTCTGGTTCCCATCGGGACGTCACCTGGACCTCATGTCTCTGGTTCCACCTGGGCCTCACCAAGACCTGGTGTCTCTGGTACCCCCCTCGTAGCATCAGGATATGGTTACACTGTTCACTAACAGTGACCCAGCTGGACCTATTAACTCTGGGCTTCACCTGGGCCACACCTGGACATGGTGACACTGGTTCCCACATGGGCCTCACCTGGACATTGTAAGTCGGATCCCCAACTGGTCCTCACCTGTAACTGGTGATTCTCATTCCCACATGGAATCATGTGGACCTGGTGGCTACAGTGTTTCTAACTTCTCATGTACCTTGTGACTCTGGTCCCCACCAGGACCTCACCGGGATCTGGTGAGTGTGGTTGCCACCTGCACCTCACCTGAACCTGGTGATTCTGGTCTGCACCTGAGGCTACCCTGGCTCTGGTGACTGTGGTCCCCACCTGGGCTTCAACTGGAATTGGGGACCCCGGTCCCATCTGGGCCTCACCTGGCCCTGTTGACCATGGTCCTCAACTGGGCAAAATTGGGACACGGTGTCTGTGTTCCACAACTGGACCTCACCTGGACCAGGTGACTATGGTCCCCCTCTGGGTATCACCGTGCCTTAGTGACTGTGAACCCCACTTTGGCCTGACTTGGATCTGCTGACCCTGGTTGCCACCTGCGCCTTACCTCGAACTGTTGACTCTGGTTCTTTCAAGGGCCTCCCCTGTACCTGGTGATCCTGGTCCCCACCTGGGCCTCACCTGGACGTGGTGACTCTTGTCACCACCGCGGACTCTCCTGGACCTGCTTACTGTGTTCAACAACTGGGTCTCAATTAGACCTCTTAACCATGGTCACAAAGCCGGCCTCACCTGGACCTGTTGCCTCTGATCCCCACCGGGGTCTCACGTGTACCTGGTAACTCTGGTCCCCACATGGGCTTCACTTCGATCTGGTGGCTCTGGTCCCCACCTGGATTTCACCTGGAACTGGTGACTCTGGTCCACACCTGGACCTCTCCTGGACCTGGTGACTCTCTTTCCAACATGGACCTCACTTGGATCTGGTGACTCTGATCCTCAGTTTGGCCTCACCTGGAACTCGTGTCTCTCGTCCCCACTTTGATCTAACTCAGAACTGCTGAATCTTGCCCCACCTAGGCCACACCCAGACCTGGTGACCCTTGTCCCCAGCTATGCCTCAATTCGACCTGATGAATCTGGTCCTCACGTGGGCTTCACATGGACCTGGGACTCAGCTAGATAGAGTGACTCTGGTTCCCACAAGGGGCTCACCTGATACTGGTGACTGTGGTCTTATTCTATGCCTCACTAGGACCTAGTGATTCTGTTCCCCATCTGGGCTTGCATGGCCCTAGTGACTCTGGTCCTCACACAGGCATCACTGGGACCTGGATACTCTATTCCACAATTGGGCCTCACTTTCACCAGAGACCTTTGCTCCCATTCTGGGCCTCAAACTAAACTGGTTACTCTGGTTCGCCCTCTGGGCCTCATCCTTACCTGGTGATCTGGTCACCCCTTGGGCTTCACTTGTGCCTGGTGAATCTGGTCCTTAGCTGGTCTGCACGTGGATCAGCTGACTGGTCGCCACCTGGGCCTCACCTGGACTTGGTGAATCCTGTTGCCACCTGCGCCTCACCTGGACCTTGTGACTGTGGTCCCACCTGGACCTCACCTGGATCTGGTGGCTCTGGTTCCCATATGGGGCTCTCCTGGACCTGGTTCCTGTGGTCTCCATCTGGCCTCACCTGCAACACAATGACTGTGATCCATATTTGAGCCTCTCCTGGACCTTGACTCAGGTCCTTATTTGGGCATCATTGGGACCTCGATACTCTCTTATATACCTGGGCCTCACCTGGACCTGGTGACTGTGGTCCCACCCGGGCCTCACCGGGACGAGGTGACTGGTTCCCACAGGGACCTCACCTGGACCTGGTGACTCAGGTCCTCATATGGGCATCATGGGTCCTGGTTTCTCAGTTCCACATTGGGGCCTCACCTGGACCTACTGATTCTAGTCCCCCACTGGGCCTCACCCTGATGTGCTGACTCTGGTCCCCACCTGGATATCACCAGAACTGGGTGACTCTGGTCCCCCTCTGGGACTCACCCGGATCTGGGGACACTGGTCCTCAACTGGGCCTCAAGAGGACCTGGTGAATCTACTCCTCACTTAGGCCTCATCAGGACCTTGTGACTCTTTTCCCACCTGGCATCAATGGGACATGGTTACTCTGTTCCCCTCCTGGGACTCACCTGGACATGATAACTTTGCTCCACACTTTGGCCTCAACTGGTCCCAATGACTCTGGTCCCCCCACCTAGGCCTCAATCTGGACCTGGTGACTGTGGTCCCCACCTGGGTCTCACCTGGACCTGGTGACTCTCGTTCCCGCATGAACCACACCTGGACCTCGTCACTGTGGTGTTCTTGTAGACTCATATTTACCTGGTGACTCCTGTCCCCACTAGGCCCTTACCTGGATCTGGTGACTCTGGCCTGCAGGTTGGACTGACCTGGACCTGGTGAGTAGGGTTGCCACCTGGACCTCAACCATACCTGGTGACTCAGGTCCCCACGTGGGCCTCTTGGACCTGGTGAATCTGGTCCTTACCTTGTCCTCTCCCAGACCCTGGGACTCTGGTCACCACCTGGTCCTCACCTGGACCTGGTGAATCTGGTCCCTATCTGGGCCCCACCCAGTCCTGTTGACTTTGTTCCCCACCTGGACCTGATTGCTGTAGACTCTTTCTTGGCCTCACCTGGAACTTGTGACTCTGATCCTATCTGCGTGTCACCCATACCTGGTGACTCTGGTCCTCACCTGCGCATCAATGGTACCTGGTGACTCTGTTCCACACCTGAGCCTCACCTGTACATGATGACTCTGGAAACACTCTGGGCCTCACCCTGACCTAGTGACTCTGCTCCCCATCTGGATGTCACCTGGACCAGGTGTTTCTGGTACGGCTCTAGGCCTCAACCAGATATGGTGACTCTTGTCCTCAACTGGTCCTCACCTGGATCTAGTGAATATGCTCCATCTGGGCCTCATTTGGACCTGGTGACTCTGGTTCCTACCTGGGCATCATCGGGACATGGTTCCACTGTATGGCCTGCAGGTTAACCTCACCTGGACCTGGTGACTCTGATCCCTACCTGGGCATCATCGGGACATGGTTCCATAGCTTGGCCTGCAGGTTGGCCTCACCTGGACCTGGTAACTCTGGTTCCTACCTGGGCATCATCGGGACATGTTCCACTGCATGGCCTGCAGGTTGGCCTCACCTGGAGCTGAGAACTCTAGTCCCTACCTGGGCATCATCAGGACATGGTTCCTCTCCATGGCCTGCAGGTTGGCCTCACCTGGACCTGGTGAGAGGGGTTGTCTCCTGGGCCTCACCCATGCCTGGTGACACAGGTCCCCACGTGGGCCTCACTTGGACCTGGTGAATCTGGTCCTTACCTGGTCCTCACCCGGAACTCGTAACTCTGTTCACCACCTGGGAATCACCTGGACCTGGTGAATCTGGTTCCCATCTGGGCCTCACCCAGTCCTCGGGTCTTTGTGCCCCACCTGGACCTGATTGCTGTGGACTCTTTCTTGGCCTCACCTGGAACTGGTGACTCTGATCCTATCTGCGCGTCACCCAGACCTGGTGACTCTGGTCCTCACCTGGGCATCATTGGTACCTGGAGACTCTGTTCCACACCGGAGCCTCACCTGGACATGATGACTCTGTATCCCCTCTGGGCCTCACCCTGACATGGTGACTCTGGTCCCCATCTGGATGTCACCTAGACCAGGTGAATCTGGTATCCCTCTACCCCTCAACTAGACCTGGTTACTCTGGTCCTCAACTGGGCCTCACCGGGACCTTGTAAATATGCTCCCCAACTGTGCCTCATCTGGACCTGGTGAGTCTGGTTCTACCTGGGCATCATCGGGACATGGTTACTGTATTCCCCACTGGGACTGACCTGATCCTGGTAACTCTGGTCCTGTTTTGGGCTCTTCTGTACCAGGTGACTCTGGGTCCATCTTGGGTTCACCGGTAGTTGGTGACTCTGATTCTAAGCATGGCCTCACCTGACCTGGTGACTGTGGTTCCCATCGGGACATCACCTGGACCTCGTGTCTCTGGTCCCACCTGGGCCTCACCAGGCCCTGGTGTCTCTGGTACAAACCTGGGTAGCATCAGGATACGGTTACACTGTTCACTAACAGTGACCCAGACGGACCTATTAACTCTGGTCTTCACCTTGGCCACACCTGGACATGTTGACACTGGTCCCCACCTGGGCCTCACCTGACGTTGTGACTCTTGTCACCACCGGGGACTCACCTGGACCTGCTTATTGTGTTCCACACCTGGGCCTAAGTAGACCTGTTGACCATGGTCCCCAAGCCGGCCTCACATTGACCTGTTGCCTCTGATCCCACCGGGGCCTCACGTGTATCTGGTAACTCTGGTCCTCACCTGGGCGTCACCTGGACCTAGTGACTCTGGTCCCCACCTGGGCTTCACCTGGATCTGGTGACTCTGGTCCCCACCTGGTCTTCACTTGGATCTGGTGACTCTGGTCCCCACCTGGACCTCTCCTGGACCTGGTGACTCTCTTTCCAACATGGACCTCACCTGGATCTGGTGACTCTGGTCCTCAGTTTGGCCTCACCTGGACCTAGTGTCTTTCGTCCCCACTTTGACGTAACTCAGAACTGCTGAATCTTTCACCACCTAGGCCGCACCCAGAGCTGGTGACTCTGGTCCCCATCTAGGCCTCAATTTGACCTGATGAATCTGGTTTTCACGTGGGCCTCACATGGACCTGAAACTCAGCTGGATAGAGTAGCTCTGATTCCCACAAGGGGCTCAGGTGATACTGGTGACTGTGGTCTTATTCTATGCCTCATCAGGACCTAGTGTTTCTGTTCCCCATCTGGGCCTGCATGGCACTAGTGACTCTGGTCCTCACCCAGGCATCATTGGGACCTGGATACTCTATTCCACACCTGGGCCTCACTTTGACCAGGGACCTCTGGTCCCATTCTGGGCCTCAAACTAAACTGGTTATTCTGGTTCCCCCTCTGGGCCTCACCCTGACTTGGTGACTCTGGTCCCCATCTGGATGTCACCTGGACCAGGTGATTCTGGTACCCCTCTAGGCCTCAACCAGATCTGGTGACTCTGGTCCTCAACTGAGCCTCACCTGGACCTAATGAATATGATCCATCTGGGCCTCATTTTTACCCTGTGACTCTGGTCGCTACCTGGGCATCATCGGGACATGGTCCCACTGCAAGGCCTGCAGGTTGGCCTCACCTGGACCTCGTGAGTGGGGTTGACACCTGGGGCTCACCCATACCTTGTGACTCAGGACCCCACATGGGCCTCTTGCACCTGGTGAATCTGATCCTCTTTTTTTTTTTAAGATTTTATTTATTTATTCATGATAGTCACAGAGAGAGAGAGAGAGAGGCAGAGACACAGGCAGAGGGAGAAGCAGGCTCCATGCACCGGGAGCCCGATGTGGGATTCGATCCCGGGTCTCCAGGATCGCGCCCTGGGCCAAAGGCAGGGGCCAAACGGCTGCGCCACCCAGGGATCCCAGGTGAATCTGATCCTCAAATGGTCCTCTCCCAGACCCGGGGACTCTGGTCGCCACATGGTCCTCACCTGGACCTGGTGAATCTGGTCCCCCTCTGGGCCACACCCAGTCCTGGTGACTTTGTTCCCCACCTGGACCTGATTGCTGTGGACTCTTTCTTGGCCTCACCTGGAACTGGTGACTCTGAACCTATCTGCGCGTCACCCAGACATGGTGACTCTTGTCCTCACCTGGGCATCATTTGTACCTGGTGACTCTGTTCCACACCTGAGCCTCACCTGGACATGATGACTCTGGAACCTCTCTGGGCCTCACCCTGACCTGGTGACTCTGGTCCCCATCTGGATGTCACCTGGACCAGGTGATTCTGGTACCCCTCTAGGCCTCAACCAGATCTTGTGTCTCTGGTCCTCAACTGGGCCTCACCTGGACCTAGTGAATATGCTCCATCTGGCCTCATCTGGATATGGTGACTCTGGTCCCCACCTGGACCTCTCCTGGACCTGGTGACTCTCTTTCCAACATGGACCTCACCTGGATCTGGTGACTCTGGTCCTCAGTTTGGCCTCACCAGGACCTGGTTTCTCTGGTACCCACCTGAGTAGCATCAGGATATGGTTACACTGTTCAATAACAGTGACCCAGCCGGACCTATTAACTCTAGTCTTCACCTGGGCCACACCTGGACATGGTGACACTGGTTCCCACCTGGGTCTCACCTGGACATGGTGAGTCGGATCCCCACCTGGTCCTCACCTGGAACTGGTGATTCTCCTTTCCACATGGACATCATGTGGATCTGGTGGCTGTAGTGTTTCTAGCTTCTCATGTACCTCGTGACTCTCGTCCCAACCAGGGCCTCACCGGGACCTGGTGAGTGTGGTTGCGACCTGCACCTCACCTGGACCTGGTGATTCTGGTCTGTACCCGAGACTACCCTGGATCTGGTGACTGTGGTCCCCACCTGGGCTTCACCAGAATTTGGGGTTTCCGGTCCCCATCTGGGTCTCACCTGGCCCTGTTGACCATGGTCCTCGACTGAGCAAAATTGGGACCCGGTGACTGTGTTCCACAAGTGGACCTCACCTGGACCACGTGACTCTGGTCCCCCTCTGTGTCTCACCGTTCCCTAGTGACTGTGAACCCCACTTTGGCCTGATTTGGACCTTCTGACCCTGGTTGCCACCTGCGCCTGACCTTGAACTGTTGACTCTTGTTCTTTGAAGGGCCTCTCCTGTACCTGGTGATCCTGGTCCCCACCTGGGCCTCACCTGACGTGGTGACTCTTGTCACCACCGGGGACTCTCCTGGACCTGGTGACTCTCTTTCCAATATGGACCTCACCTAGATCTGGTGACTCGGGTACTCAGTTTGGCCTCACCTGTACCTGGTGTCTCTCGTCCCCACTTTGACCTAACTCAGAACTGCTGAATCTTGCCACACCTAGGCCGCACCCAGACCTGGTGACCCTTGTCCCCAACTATGACTCAATTTCACCTGATGAATCTGGTCCTCACGTGGGCTTCACATGGACGTGGGACTCAGCTGGATAGAGTGCCTCTGGTTCCCACAAGGGGCTCACCTGATACTGGTGACTGTGGTCTTATTCTATGCCTCACCAGGACCTAGTGATTCTGTTCCCCATCTGGGCCTGCATGGCCCTAGTGACTCTGGTCCTCACCCAGGCATCATTGGGACCTGGATACTCTATTCCACACCTGGGTCTCACTTTCACCAGAGACCTCTGGTCCCATTCTGGGCCTCAAACTAAACTGGTTACTCTGGTTCCCCCTCTGGGCCTCACCCTTACCTGGTGACTCTGGTCACCACCTGGGACTCACCTGGACTTGGTGAATCCTGTTGCCACCTGCGCCTCACCTGAACCTTATGACTGTGGTCCCACCTGGACCTCACCTGGATCTGGTGACTCTGGTTCCCATATGGGGCTCTCCTGGACCTGGTTCCTGTGGTCTCCATCTGGACTCACCTGGAACTCAATGACTGTGATCCATATTTGGGCCTCTCCTGGACCTGTTGACTCTGGTCCTTACCTTGGCATCATTGTGACCTGGATACTCTCTTATATACCTGGGCCTCACCTGGACCTGGTGACTGTGGTCCCACCTGTGCTTCACCTGGACGAGGTGACTGGTTCCTACAGGGACCTCACCTGGACCTGGTGACTCAGGTCCTCATATGGGCATCATGGGACCTCGATGATCAGTTCCACATTGGGGCCTCACATCGACCCAGTGATTCTCATCCCCCTCTGGGTCTCACCCTGACGTGGTGACTCTGATCCCCAACTGGATATCAGCAGAACTTGGTGACTCTGGTCCCCCTCTGGGAATCACCTGGAGCTGGGGACACTGGCCCTTAACTGGGCCTCAACAGGACGTGGTTAATCTACTCCTCACTTAGTCTTCGTCTGAACCTTGTGACTCTTTTCCCACCTGGCATCAATGGGACATGGTTACTCTGTTCCCCACCTTGGCCTCACCTGGACATGATAACTTTGCTCCACACTTTGGCCTCAACTGGTCCTGATGACTCTGGTTCCCGCACTTAGGCCTCATTCTGGACCTGGTGACTGTGGTCCCCACCTGGGTCTCACCTGGTCCTGGTGACACTCATTCCCACATTAACCACACCTGGACCTGGTGACTGTGGTGCTCTTGTAGACTCACATTTACCTGGTGTCTACGGTCCCCTCTAGTGCCTCACCTGGATCTGGTGACTCTGGTCTGCAGGTTCGCCTCACTTGGACCTGGTGAGTGGGGTTGCCACCTGTGCCTCACCCAAACCTGGTGACATAGGTCCCCACATGGGCCTCTTGGACCTGTTAATCTGTTCCTTACGTGGTCCTCTCCCAGACCCGGGGACTCTGGTCCCCAACTGGGCCTCACCTGGACCTGGAGAATCTGTTCCCCATCTGGGCCTCACCCAGTCCTGGTGACTTTGTCCCCACCTGGACCTGATTGCTGTGGACTCTTTCTTGGACTCAACTGGAACTGGTGACTCTGATCCTATCTGCACGTCACCCAGACCTGGTGACTCTGGTCCTCACCTGGGCATCAACGGGACCTAGTGAATATGCTCCCCACCTGTGCCTCATCTGGACCTGGTGACGCTGGTTCTATCTGGGCATCATCGGGACATGGTTACTCTGTTCCACACTGGGACTGACCTGATCCTGGTAACTCTGGCCATGACTTTGGCCTCTCTGTACCAGGTGACTCTGGCTCCACATGGGCCTCACCTGTAACTGGTGACTCTGATTCTATGCATGGCCTCACCAGACCTGGTGACTGTGGTTCCCATCGGGACCTCACCTTGTCCTCATGTCTCTGGTCCCACCTGGGCCTCACTAGGGCCTAGTGTCTCTGGTACCCACCTGGGTTGCATCAGGATATGGTTTCACTGTTCACTAACAGTGACCCTGCCGGACCTATTAACTCTGGTCTTCACCTGGGCCGCACCTGGACAAGGTGACACTGGTTCCCACCTGGGTCTCACCTGGACATGGTGAGTCGGATCCCCACCTGGTCCTCACCTGTAACTGGTGTTTCTCGTTCCCACATGGCATCATGTGGACCTGGTGGCTGCAGTGTTTCTAGCTTCTCATGTACCTCGTGACTCTGGTCCGCACCAGGGCCTCACCGGGACCTGGTGAGTGTGGTTGCCACCTGCATCTCACCTGCACCTGGTGATTCTGGTTTGCACCTGAGACTACCCTGGATCTAGTGACTGTGGTCCCCACCTGGGCTTCACCTGGATTTGGGGACTCAGGTCCCCATCTGGGCCTCAACTGGCCCTGTTGACCATGGTCCTCAACTGGGCAAAATTGGGTCGCGGTGACTGTGTTCCACAAATGGAACTCACCTGAACCACGTGACTCTGCTTCCCCTCTGGGTCTCACCGTGCCCTAGTGACTGTGAACCCCACTTTGGCCTGACTTGGACCAGCTGACCCTGGTTGGAACCTGCGCCTGACGTCGAACTATGTCTCTGGTTCTTTCAAGGGCCTCCCCTGTACCTGGTGTTCCTGGTTCCCATCGGTCCTCACCTGGACGTGGTGACTCTTGTCACCACTGGGGACTCACATGGACCTGCTTACTGTGTTCCACACCTGGGCCTCAATAGACCTGTTGACCATGGTCCCCAAGCCGGCCTTACATTGACCTGTTTCCTCTGATCCCCACCGGGGCCTCACGTGTACCTGGTAATTCTGGTCCTCACCTGGGCCTCATTGGACCTAGTGACTCTGGTCCCCACCTGGGCTTCACCTGGATCCGGTGACTCTGGTCCCCACCTGGACTTCACCTGTATCTGGTGACTCTGGTACCCAGCTGGACCTCTCCTGGACCCTGTGACTCTCTTTCCAACATGGACCTCACCTGGATCTGGTGACTCTGGTCCTCAGTTTGTACTCACCTCGACCTGGTGTCTCTCGTCCCCACTTTGACCTAACTCAGAACTGCTGAATCTTCCCCCACCTAGGCCGCACACAGACCTGGTGACTCTTGTCCCCAGCTATGCCTCAATTCGACCTGTTGAATCTGGTCCTCACGTGGGCCTCACATGGACCCGGGACTCAGCTGGATAGAGTGGATCTGGTTCCCACAGGGGCTCACCTGATACTGCTGACTGTGATCTTAGTCTATGCCACACCAGGACCTGGTGATTCTGTTCGCCATTTGGCCCTGCATAGCTCTAGTGACTCTGGTCTTCACCCAGGCATCATTGGGACCTGGATACTCTATTTCACACCTGGGCCTCACTTTGACTAGGGATCGCTGGTCCCATTCTGGGCCTCAAATTAACTGGTTACTCTGGTTTCCCCTCTGGGCCTCACCCTTACCTTGTGACTCTGGACACCCCTTGGGCTTCACTTGGGCCTGGTGAATCTGGTCCTTAGCTGGTCCGCACCTGGATGTGGTGACTGGTCGCCACTTGGGCCTCACCTGGACTTGGTGAATCCTGTTGCCACCTCGCCTCCCCTGGACCTTGTGACTGTGGTCCCACCTGGACCTCACCTGGATCTGGTGGCTCTGGTTAACATATGGGGCTCTCCTGGACCTGGTTCCTGTGGTCTCCATCTGGCCTCATCTGTAACACAATGACTCTGATCCATATTTGTGCCTCTCCTGGACCTGTTGACTCTGGTCCTTACCTGGAAATCACTGGGAGCTGGATACTCTCTTATATACTTGGGCCTCACCTGGACCTGGTGACTGTGGTCCCACCTGGGCCTCACCTAGACGAGGTGACTGGTTCCCACAGGGACCTCACCTGGACCTGGTGACTCAGGTCCTCATATGGGCATCATGGGACCTGTTTTCTCAGTTCCACATCGGGGCCTCACCTGGACCTAGTGATTCTCGTCTCACTCTGGGCCTCACCATGACGTGGTGACTCTGGTCCCCACCTGGGTATCAGCAGAACCGGGTGACTCTGGTCCCCCTCTGGGACTCACCCGGAGCTGGGGACACTGGTCCTCAACTGGGCCTCAACAGGACCTGGTGAATGTACTCCTCACTTAGGCCTCGTCTGGACCTTGTGACTCTTTTCCCACCTGGCATCAATGGGACATGGTTACTCTGTTCCCTACTTGGGCCTCACCTGGACATGATAACTTTGCTCAACACTTTGGCCTCAACTAGTCCTGATGAATCTGGTCCCCCCACCTAGGCCGCAATATGGACCTGGTGACTGTGGTCCCCAGCTGGGTCTCACCTGGACCTGGGGACTCTCGTTCCCACATGAACCACACCTGGACCTGGTGACTGTGGTGTCTTGTAGACTCACATTTACCTGGTGACTCCGGTCCCCACTAGGGCCTCACCTGGATCTGGTGACTCTGGCCTGCAGGTTGGCCTCACCTGGACCTGGTGAGTGGGGTTGCCACCTGGGCCTCACCCATACCTGGTGACTCAGGTCCCCACGTGGGCCTCTTGGACCTGGTGAATCTGGTCCTTACCTGGTCCCCTCCCAGACCCGGGGACTCTGGTCACCACGTGGGCCTCACCTGGACCTGGTGAATCTGGTCCCCATCTGGGCCTCACCCAGGCTTGGTGACTTTGTTCCCCACCTGGATCCGAATGCTGTGGACTCTTTCTTGGCCTCACCTGGAACTGGTGAATCTGATCCTATCTGCGCGTCCCCCAGACCTGGTGACTCTGGTCCTCACCTGGGCATTATTGGTACCTGGTGACTCTGTTCCACACCTTATGCTCACCTGGACATGATGACTCTGGAACCTCTCTGCGCCTCACCCTGACCTGGTGACTCTGGTCCCCATCTGGATGTCACCTGAACCAGGTGATTCTGGTACCCCTCTAGGCCTCAACCAGATATGGTGACTCTGGTCCTCCACTGGACCTCACCTGGACCTGGTGAATATGCTCCATCTGGGCCTCATTGGACCTGGTGACTCCGGTCCCTACCTGGGCATCATCGGGACATGGTTCCACTGCATGGCCTGCAGGTTGGCCTCACCTGGACCTGGTGAGTGGGGTTGCCACCTGGGCCTCACCCATACCTGGTGACACAGGTCCCACGTGGGCTTCACTTGGACCTGGTGAATCTGGTCCTTACCTGTTCCTCACCCGGAACTGGTAACTCTGGTCATCACCTGGGAATCACCTGGACCTGTTGAATCTGGTCCCCATCTGGGCCTCACCCAGTCCTGGTGACTTTGTTCCCCACCTGGACCTGATTGCTGTGGACTCCTTCTTGGCCTCACCTGGAACTGGTGACTCTGACCCTAACAGGACCTCACCCAGATCTGGTGACTCTGGTCCTCACCTGTGGACCATTATGACCTGGATACTCTGTTCCACACCTGAGCCTCAACTGGACATGATAACTTTGCACCACAGTTGGGGCTCAACTGGTCCTGATGGCACTGGTACCCTCTTAGGCTTCAATCCGGACCTGGTGACTGTCGTCCCCACCTGGTTCTCACCTGGAACTGGTGACTCTCGTTCCCACATGAACCACACCTGGACCTGGTGACTGTGGTGTTCTTGTAGACTCACTTTTACCTGCTGTCTCCGGTGCCGACTAGGGCCTCACGTGGATCTGGTGACTTTGGCATGCAGGTTGGCCTCACCTGGACCTGGTGAGTGGGGTTGCCACCTGGGCCTCACCCAAACCTGGTGACTCTGTCCCCACGTATGCCTCTTCTACCTGGTGAATCTGGTCCTTACCTTGTCGTCTCCCAGCCCCGGGGTCTCTGGTCACCACCTGGGCCTACCTGGACCTGGTGAATCTGATCCCCATCTGGGCCTCACCCAGGGCTGTTGACTTTGTTCCCCACCAGTATCTGATTGGTGTGGACTCTTTCTTCGCCTCACCTGGAACTGGTGACTCTGATCCTATCTGCCCGTCACCCAGACCTGGTGACTCTGGTCCTCACCTGGGCATCTTTGGTACCTGGTGACTCTGTTCCACACCTGAGCCTCACCTGGACATGATGACTCTGGAACCTCTCTGGGTCTCATCCTGACCTGGTGACTCTGGTCCCCATCTGGATGTCACCTGAACCAGGTGATTCTGGTACCCCTCTAGGCCACAACCAGGTCTGGTGACTCTGGTCCTCCACTGGACCTCACCTGGACCTGGTGAATATGCTCCATCTGGGCCTCATTGGACCTGGTGATTCTGGTCCCTACCTGGGCATCATCGGGACATGTTTCCACTGCATGGCCTGCAGGTTGACCTCACCTGGACCTGGTAACTCTGGTCCTTACCTGGGCATCATCGGGACATGGTTCCTCTGCATGGCCTGCAGGTTGGCCTCACCTGGACCTGGTGAGTGGGGTTGCCACATGGGCCTCCCCCATGCCTGGTGACACAGGTCCCCAAGTGGGCCTCACTTGGACTTGGTGAATCTGGTCCTTACCTGGTCCTCAACCAGAATTGGTAAGTCTGGTCACCTTGGAACATTATGGTCTGGATACTCTGTTCCACACCTGAGCCTCACCTGGACATGATGACTCTGGATCCGCTCTGGGCCTCAGCCTGACATGGTGACTCTGTTCCCCAACTGGATGTCACCTAGACAAGGTGAATCTGGTACCCCTCTAGGCCTCAACTAGACCTGGTGACTCTGGTCCTCAACTGGGCCTCTCCGCGATCTAGTGAACATGCTCCCCACCTGCGCCTCATCTGGACCTGGTGACTCTTGTCACCACCGGGGACTCACCTGGACCTGGTTACTGTGTTCCACACCTGGGTCTGAAGTCGACATGTTGACCATGGCCCCAAGCCGGCCTCACATGGACCTGTTGCCTCTGATGCCCACCGGGGCCTCACGTGTACCTGGTATCTCTGGTCCTCACCTGGGCCTCATGTGGACCTAGTGACTCTGGTCCCCACCTGGGCTTCACCTGGATCTGGTGACTCTGGTCCCCACCTGGATGTCACCTGGAACTGGTGACACTGGTCCATACCTGAACCTCTCCTGGACCTGGTGACTTACTTTCCAACATGGACCTCACTTGCATCTGGTGATCTGGTCCTCAGTTTGGCCTCACCTGGACCTGGTGTCTCTCGTCCCCACTTTGACCTAACTCAGAAATGCTGAATCTTGCCCCACATAGGCCGCACGCTGACCTGGTGACTCTTGTCCCCAGTTATACCTCAATTCGACCTGATGAATCTGATCCTCACGTGGGCCTCCATGGACGTGGGACTCAGCTGGATAGAGTGGCACTGGATCCCACAAGGGACTCACCTGATACTGCTGACTCTGGTCTTATTCTATGCCTCACCAGGACCTAGTGATTCTGTTCCCCATCTGGGCCTGCATGGCCCTAGTAACTCTGCTCCTCACCCAGGCATCATTGGGATCTGGATACTCTATTCCACACCTGGGCCTCACATCCACCAGCGACCTAGGGTCCCATTCTGGGCCTCAAACTAAACTGGTTACTCTGGTTCCACCTCTGGACCTCACACCTACGTGGTGACACTGGTCACCCCTTGGGCTTCACTTGGGCCTGGTGAATCTGGTCCTTAAGTGGTCAGCACCTGGATCTGGTGACCGGTCGCCCCCTGGGCCTCACCTGGACTTGGTGAATCCTGTTGCCACCTGCGCCTCCCCTGGACGTTGTGACTGTGGTCCCACCCTGACATCAACTTGATCTGGTGGCTCTGGTTCCCTTATGGGGCCCTCCTGGACCTGGTTCCTGTGGTCTCCATCTGGCCTCACATGGAACACAATGATTCTGAACCATATTTGGGCCTCTCCTGGACCTGTTGACTCTGGTCCTTACCTGGGGATCATTGGGACCTGGATACTCTCTTATATACCTCGGCCTCACCTGCACCTGGTGACTGTGGTCCCACCGGGACCTCACCTGGACGAGGTGACTGGTTCTCACAGGGACCTCACCTGGACCTGGTGACTCTGGTCCTCAAATGGGCATCATGGGACCTGGTTTCTCAGTTCCACATCGGGGCCTCACCTGGACCTAGTGATTCTCGTCCCCTCTGGGCCTCACCCTGACGTGTTGGCTCTGGTCCCCAGCTGGATATCATCAGAACCGGGTGACTCTGGTCCCCCTCTGGGACTCACCCGGGGCTGGCTACACTTGTCCTCATCTGGGCATCAACAGGGCCTTGTGAATCTACTCCTCACTTAGGCCTCCTCTGGACCTTGTGACTCTTTTCCCACCTGGCATCAATGGGACATGGTTACTCTGTTTCCCACCTGGGTCTCACCTGGACATGATAACTTTGCTCCACACTTTGGCCTCAACAAGTCCTTATGACTCTGGTCCCCCCACCTAGTCCTCAATCTGGACCTGGTGCCTGTGGTCCCCACCTGGGTCTCACCTGGACCTGGTGACTCTCGTTCCCACATGAACCACAGCTGGACCTGGTGACTGTGGTGTTCTTGTAGACTCACATTTACCTGGTGACTCCGGTCCCCACTAGGGCCTCACCTGGATCTCGTGACTCTGGCCTGCAGGTTGGCCTCACCTGGACCTGTTGAGTGGGGTTGCCACCTGGGCCTCACCCATACCTGGTGACTCAGGTCCCCACGTGGGCCGCTAGGATCTGGTGAATCTGGTCCTTACCTGGTCCTCTCCCAGACCCGATGACTCTGGTCACCACCTGGGCCTCACCTGGACCTGGTGAATCTGGTCCCCATCTGGGCCTCACACATTCTTGGTGACTTTGTTCCACACCTGGACCTGATTGCTGTGGACTCTTTCTTGGCCGCACATGGAACTGGTGAATCTGATCCTATCTGCGCGTCACCCAGACCTGTTGACTCTGGTCCTCATCTGGGCATCATTGGTACCTGGTGACTCTGTTCCATACCTGAGCCTCGCCTGGACATGATGTGTCTGGAACTTCTCTGGTCCTCACCCAGACCTGGTGACTCTGGTTCCCATCTGGATGTTACCTGTACCAGGTGATTCTGGTACCCCTGTAGGCCTCAACCTGATGTGGTGACTCTGGTCCTGAAGTGGGCCTCACCTGGACCTAGTGAATATGCTCCATCTGGGAGTCATTTGGACCTGGTGACTCTGGTCCCTACCTGGGCATCATCGGGACATGGTTCCATTGCATGGCCTGCAGGTTGGCCTCAGCTGGACCTGGTATCTTTCGTCCCTATCTAGCATCATCGGGACATGGTTCCTCTGCATGGCCTGCAGGTTGGCCTCACCTGGACCTGGTGAGTGGTGTTGCCACCTGGGCCTCACCCATACCTGGTGACACAGGTCCTCACGTGGGCCTCTTGGACCTGGTGAATCTGGTCCTTACCTGGTCCTCTCCCAGACCCGGGGACTCTGGTCACCACCTGGGCCTCACCTGGACCTGGTGAATCTGGCCCCCTCTGGGCCTCACCCAGTCCTGGTGACTTTGTTCCCCACCTGGATCTGATTGCTGTGGATTCTTTCTTGGCCTCACCTGGAACTGGTGACTCTGATCCTATCTGCACGTCTCCCAGACCTGGTGACTCAGGTCCTCATATGGGCATCATGGGACCTGGTTTCTCAGTTCCACATCGGGGCCTCACCTGGACCTAGTGATTCTCGTCCCATTATGGTCCTCACCCTGACGTGGTGACTCTGGTCCCCACCTGGATATCACCAGAACCGGGTGACTCTGGTCCCCCTCTGGGACTCACCCGGAGCTGGGGACACTGGTCCTCAACTGGGCCTCAACACGACCTGGTGAATCTACTCCTCACTTAGGCCTCGTCTGGACCTTGTGCCTCTTTTCCCACCTGGCATCAATGGGACATTGTTAGTCTGTTCCCAACCTGGGCCTCACCTGGCCATGATAACTTTGCTCCACACTTTGGCCTCAACTGGTCCTGATGACTCTGGTCCCCCGACCTAGGCGTCAATCTGGACCTGATTGCTGTGGACTCCTTCTTAACCTCAACTGGAACTGGTGACTCTGATCAAGATTGAGGATCCCCAATCTGGGCCTCACCTGTCCCTGTCAACCATGGTCTTCAACTGGCAAAATTGGGACCCGGTGACTGTGCTCCGCCCCTGGACCTCACCTGGACCAGGTGACTCTGGTCCCCCTCTGGGTCTCACCGTGCCCTAGTGACTGTGAACCCCACTTTGGCCTGACTTGGACCTGCTGACCCTGGTTGACACCTGCGCCTGACCTCGAACTCTTGACTCTGGTTCATTCAAGGGCTTCCCCTGTACCTGGTGATCCTGGTCCTCCCCTGGGACTCACCTGGACGTGGTGACACCTGTCACCACCGGGGACTCACCTGGACCTGCTTACTGTCTTCCACACTTGGACATCAAGTAGACCTGTTGACCATGGTACTGAAGCCGGCCTCATATGGACCTGTTGCTTCTGATTTCCACCGGGGCATCACGTGTACCTGGAAACACTGGTCCTCACTTGGGCCTCATCTGGACCTAGTGACTCTGGTCCCCACCTTGGTTTCCCCTGGATCTGGTGACTCTGGCCTGAAGGCTGGCCTCACCTGGACCTGGTGAGTGGGGTTGACACCTGGCCTCACCCATACCTGGTGACTCAGGTCTCCACGTGGGCCTCTTGGACCTGGTGAATCTGGTCCTTACCTGGACCTCTCCCAGCCCCGGGGACTCTGGTCAACACCTGGGTCTCACCTGGACCTGGTGAATCTGGTCCCCATCTGTGCCTCACCCAGTCCTGGTGACTTTTTTCCCCACCTGGACCTGATTGCTGTGGACTCTTTCTTTGCCTCACCTGGAACTGGTGACTATGATCTTATCTGAGTGTCACCCAGACCTGGTGACTCTGGTCCTCACCTGGGCATCATTGGTACCTGGAGACTCTGATCCACACCTGAGCCTCACCTGGACATGATGACACTGGAAACTCTCTGGGCCTCACCCTAACCTGGTGACCCTGGTCCCCATCTAGATGTCACCTGGACCTGGTGATTCTAGTACCCCTCTAGGACTCAACCAGATCTGGTGACACTTGTCCTCAACTGGGCCTCACCTGGACCTAGTGAATATGCTCCATCTGGGCCTCATCTGGACCTGGTGACTCTGGTCCCTACCTGGGCATCATCGGGACATGGTTACTCTATTCCACACTGGGAATGGCCTGATCGTGGTAACTCTGGTCCTCTCTTTGGACTCTTCTCTACTAGGTAACTCTGGTTCCACCTGGGCCTCACCTGTAACTGGTGACTCTGATCCTACGCATGGCCTCATCTGACCTGGTGACTGTGCTTCCCATCGGGAACTCATCTGGACCTCATGTCTCCGGTCCCACTTGGGCCTTACCAGGACCTGGTGTCTCTGCTAACCACCTGGGTAGCATCAGGATATGGTTACACTGTTCACTAACAGTGACCCACCGGACCTATTAACACTGGTCTTCACCTGGGCCACACCTGGACATGGTGACACTGTTTCCCACCTGGGTCTCACCTGGACATGGTGAGTCAGATCCCCACCTGGTCCTCACCTGTAACTGGTGATTCTCGTTTCCACATGGACATCATGTGAACCTGGTGGCTGCAGTGTTTCTAGCTTCTCATGTACCTCGTGACTCTGGTCCCCACCAGGGCCTCACCTGGACCTGGTGAGTGTGGTGGCCATGTGCACCTCACCTGGACCTGGTGATTCTGGTCTGCACCCGAGACTACACTGGATTGGTGACTGTAGTCCCTACCTGGGCTTCACCTTGATTTGGGGATTCCGGTCCCCATCTGGGCCTCACCTGGCCCTGTTGACCATTGTCCTCAACAGGCCAAAATTGGGACCCGGTGACTGTCTTCCACAACTGGACCTCACCTGGACCAGGTGACTCTGGTCCCCCTCTGGGTCTCACCGTGCCCTAGTTACTGTGAACCCCACTTTGGCCTGACTTGGACATGCTGACCCTGGTTGCCACCTCCGCCTGACCTCGAAATGTTGACTCTGGTTCTTTCAAGGCCCTCCCCTGGACCTGGTGATCCTGGTCCCCACCTGGGCCTCACCTGGACGTGGTGACTCTTGTCACCACCGGGGACTCACCTGGACCTGGTTACTGTGTTCCACACCTGGGCCTCAAGTAGACCTGTTGACCATGGTACCCAAGCTGGCCTCACATGGCCTGTTGCCTCTGATCCCCACTGGGGCCTCACGTGTACCTTGTAACTCTGGTTCTCACCTGGGCCTAATCTGGACCTAGTGACTCTGTCCCCACCTGGGCTTCACCTGGATCTGGTGACTCTAGTCCGCACCTGGACTTCACCTGTATCTGGTGACTCTGGTCCCCACATGGACCTCTCCTGGACCTGTTGACTCTTTCCAACATGGACCTCACCTGGATCTGGTGACTCTGGTCCTCAGTTTGGCCTCACCTGGACCTGGTGTCTCTCGTCCCCACTTTGACCTAACTCAGAACTGCTGAATCTTGCCCCACATAGGACGCACCCACACCTGGTGACTCTTGTCCCCATCTATGCCTCAATTCGACCTGATGAATCTGGCCCTCACGTGGGCCTCACATGGACCTGGGACTCAGCTGGATAGAGTGGCTCTGGTTCCCACAAGGGGTTCACCTCATACTGCTGACTGTGGTCTTATTCTATGCCTCACCAGGACCAAGTGATTCTGTTCGCCGGCTGGGCCTGCATGGCCTTAGTGACTCTGTTCCTCACCCAGGCATCATTGGGACCTGGATACTCTATTCCACACCTGGGCCTCACTTTGACGAGGGACCTCTGGTCCCATTCTGGGCCTCAAACTAAACTGGTTACTCTGGCTCCCCCTCTGGGCCTCACGCGGACCTGGTGACTCTGGTCATCACTTGGGGTTCACTTGGGCCTGGTGAATCTGGTCCTAACCTGGTCCGCACATGGATGTGGAGACTGGTCGTCACCCGGGCCTCACCTGGACTTTATGAATCATGTTGCCACCTGCGCCTCACCTGGAACTCAAGGTGGTCCCACCTTGACCTCAACTGAATCTGGTGGCTCTGGTTCCCATATGTGTCTCTCCTGGACCTGGTTCCTGTGGTCTCCATCTGGCCTCACCTGGAACACAATGACTCTGATTCATATTTGGGCCTCTCCTGTACATGTTGTCTCTGGTCCTTACCTGGGCATCATTGGGACCTGGATACTCTCTTTTATACCTGGGCCTCACCTGGACCTGGTGACTGTGGTCCCACCTGGACCACACCTGGACGAAGTGACTGGTTCCCACAGGGACCTCACCTGGCCCTGGTGACTCAGGTCCTCATATCGGCATCATGGGACCTGTTTTCTCAGTTCCACATCGGGGCCTCACCTGTACTTTGTGATTCTCGTCCCCCTCGAGGCCTCACCCTGACTTGGTGACTCTGGTCCCCCCCTGGGTATCAGCAGAACCGGGTGACTCTGGTCCCCCTCTGGGACTCACCCGGAGCTGGGGTCACTGGTCCTCAACTGGGCCTCAACAGGACCTGGTGAATGTACTCCTCACTTAGGCCTCGTCTGGACCTTGTGACTCTTTTCCCACCTGGCATCAATGGGACATCGTTAATCGGTTCCCCAACTGGCCCTCACATAAACATGTTAACTTTGCTCCACACTTTGGCCTCAGCTGGTCCTGATGACTCTCGTCCCCCCACCTAGGCCTCAATCTGGACCCGGTGTCTGTGGTCCCCACCTGGGTCTCACCTGGACCTGGTGACTCTCGTTCCCACATGAACCACACCTGGACCTGGTGACTCTGGTGTTCTTGTAGACTCACATTTACCTGGTGACTCCGGTCCCCACTAGGGCCTCAACTGGATCTGGTGACTCTGGCCTGCAGGATGGCCCCACCTGGACCTGGTGAGTGGGCTGCCACTCCATACCTAGTGACTCAGGTCACGACGTGGGCCTCTTGGACCTGGTGAATCTGGTCCTTACCTGGTCCTCTCCCAGTCCCGGTGACTCTGGTCACCACTTGGGCCTCACCTGGAACTGGTGAATCTGGTCCCCATCTAGTCCTCACCCAGTCCTGGTGACTTTGTTCCCCACCTGGACCTGATTGCTGTGGACTCTTTCTTGGCCTCACCTGGAACTGGTGACTCTGATCCTATCTGCACGTCACCCAGATCTGGTCACTCTGGTCCTCACCTGTGGACCATTATAACCTGGATACTCTGTTCCACACCTGAGCCTCACCTGGACATGATGACTCTGGATCCTCTCTGGGCCTCAGCCTGACATGGTGACTCTGGTCCCCATCTGGATGTCACCTGGTCCAGGTGATTCTGGTACCCATCTAGGCCTCAACCATATCTGATGACTCTGTTCCTCAACTGTGCCTCCCCTGGACCTAGTGAATATGCTCCATCTGGGCCTCATTTGGACCTGGTGACTCTGGTCACTACCTGGGCATCATCGGGACATGTTTCCACTGCATGGCCTGTAGAATGACCTTAACTGGACCTGGTAAATCTGGTCTCTACCTGAGCATATTGGGACACGGTTCCTCTGCATGGCCTGCACCTTGGCCTCACATGGACCTATTGAGTTGCGTTCCCACATGGGCCTCACCCATACCTGGTGACACAGGTCCGCACGTGGGCCTCACTTGGATCTGGTGAATCTGGTCCTTACCTGGTCCTCACCTGGAAGAGTAACTCTGGTCACCACCTGGTAATGACCGGGACCTGGTGAATCTTGTCCGCATCTAGTCCTCACCCAGTCCTGGTGAATTTGTTCCCCACCTGGACCTGATTGCTGTGGACTCCTTCTTGGCCTCAACTGGAACCGGTGACTCTGATCCTAACTGGGCCTCTCACAGAGCTGGTGACTGTGGTCCTCACCTGTGGAGCATTATGACCTGGATACTCTGTTACACACCTGAGCCTCACCTGGACATGATGACTCTGGAACCCCTCTGGGCCTCACCCTGACTTGGTGACTCTCGTCCCCATGTGGATGTCATCTAGACCAGGTGAATCTGGTACCCCCCCTAGGCTTCAACTAGACCTGGTGACTCTGGTCCTCAACTGGGCCTCAACAGGACCTAGTGAATATGCTCCCTACCTGCGCCTCATCTGGACCTGGTGACTGTGGTTCTACCTGGGCATCATCGGGACATGGTTACTCTATTCCCCAATGGGACTGACCTGATCCTGGTAACTCTGGTCCTGACTTTGGCCTCTTCTGTACCAGGTGACTCTGTTCCACCTGGGCTTCACCTGTAACTGGTGACTCTGATACTATGCATGGCCTCACCTGACGTGGTGACTGTGGTTCCCAGCGGGACCTCAACTGGACCTCATGTCTCTGGTCCCACCTGGGCCTCACCACAACCTGGTGTCTCTGTTAACCACCTGGGTAGCATCAGGATATGGTTACACTGTTCACTAACAGTGACCCAACCGGACCTATTAACTCTGGTCTTCACCTGGGCCACACTTGGACATGGTGACACTCGTTCCCACCTGGGTCTCACCTCTACATGGAGAGTCGGATCCCCACATGGTCCTCACCTGTAACTGGTGATTCTCGTTCCCACATGGACATCATGGGGACCTGGTGGCTGTAGTGTTTCTAGCTTCTCATGTACCTCGTGACTCTGGTCCGCACCAGGGCCTCACCGGGACCTGGTGACTGTGGTGTTCTTGTAGACTCACATTTACCTGGTGACTCCGGTCCCCACTAGGGCCTCACCTGAATCTGGTGGCTCTGGCCTGTAGGTTGACCTCACCTGGACCTGGTGAGTGGGGTTGACACCTGGGCCTCATCCATACCTGGTGACACAGGTCCCCACGTGGGCCTCTTGGACCTGGTGAATCTGGTCCTTACCTGGTCCTCTCCCAGAACCGGGGACTCTGGTCACCACCTGGGCCTCACCTGGACCTGGTGATTCTGGTTCTCATCTGGACCTCACCCAGTCCTGGTACTTTGATCCCCACCTGGAACTGATTGCTGTGGACTCTTTCTTGGCCTCACCTGGATCTGGTGACTCTGATCCTATCTGCGCGTCACCCAGACCTGGTGACTCTGGTCCTCACCTGGGCATCACTGCTACCTGGTGACTCTGTTCCACACCTGAGCCTCACCTGGACATGATGACTCTGGATCCTCTGGGCCTCACCCTGACCTGGTGACTCTGGACCCATCTGAATGTCACCTGGACCAGGTGATTCTGGTACCCCTCTAGGCCTCAACCAGGTCTGGTGACTGGTCCTCAACTGGGCCTCACCTGGACCTATTGAATATGCACCATCTGGGCCTCATTTGGACCTGGTGACTCTCTTCCCTACCTGGGCATCATCGGGACATGGTTCCACTGCATGGCCTTTAGGTTGGCCGCACCTGGACCTGGTAACTGTGGTTCTACTTGGGCATCATCGGGACGTGGTTACTCTAATCCAAGTGGGACTGACCTGATGGTGGTAACTCTGGTCCTGACTTTGGCCACTTCTGTGCCATGTGACTCTGGCTCCCCCTGGACCTCACCTGTAAGTGGTGACTCTGAATATAAGCATGGCCTCACCTGACCTGGTGACTGTGGTTTCCATCGGTACCTAACCTGGTCCTCATGTCTCTGGTCCCAACTGGGACTCACCAGGACCTTGTATCTGGTACCCACCTGAGTAGCATCAGGATATGGTTACACTGTTCACTAACAGTGACCCGGCCGGACCTATTAACTCTCGTCTTCACCTGGTCCACACTTGGACATGCTGACACTGGTTCCCACCAGGGTCTCACCTGGACATGGTGACTCAGATCCCCACTTGGTCCTCACCTGTAACTTGTAATTCTCGTCCCCACATGACACCATGTGGACCTGGTGGCTGCAGTATTTCTAACTTCTCATGTACCTCGTGACTCTGGTCCCCACCAGGGCCTCACCGGGACTTGGTGAGTGTGGTTGCTACCTGCACCTCACCAGGACCTAGTGATTCTGGTCTCCACCTGAGACTACCCTGGACTGGTGACGGTGGTCCCCACCTGGGCTTCACCTGAACTTGGGGACTCCGGTCCCCATCTGGGCCTCAAATGTCCCTGTTGAACATGGTCCTCAACTGGGCAAAATTGGGACCCGGTGACTGCGTTCCACAACTGGAACTCACCTCGACAAAGTGACTCTGGTCCCTCTCTGGGTCTCACTGTGCCCTAGTGACTGTGAACCGCACTTTGGCCTGACTTGGACCTGCTGACCCTGGTTGCCACCTGCGCCTGACCTCGAACTCTTGTCTCTGGTTCTCTCAAGGGCCTCCCCTGTACCTGGTGACCTGGTCCCCAATTGGGCCTCACCTGGACGTGGTGACTCTTGTCACCACCGGGGACTCACCTGGACATGATTACTGTGTTAAACACCTGGGCCTCAAGTAGACCTGTTGATCATGGTCCCCAAGCCGGCCTCACGTGGACCTTTTGGCTCTGATCCCCGCCGGGGCCTCACGTGTATCTGGTAACACTGATCCTCACCTGGGCCTCATCTGGACCTAGTGACTCTGGTCCCCACCTAGGCTTCACCGGGATCTGGTGACTCTGGTCCCCACCTGGACTTCACCTGGATCTGGTGACTCTGGTCCCCACCTGGACCTCTCCTGGATCTGGTGACTCTCTTTCCAACATGGACCTCACCTGGATCTGGTGCCTCTGGTCCTCCGTTTGGCCTCACCTGGACCTGGTGTCTCTCGTCCCCACTTTGATCTAACTCAGAACTGCTGAATCTTGCCCCACCTAGGCCGCACCCACACCTGGTGACTCTTGTCCCCAGCTATGCCTCAATTCGAACTGATGAATCTGGTCCTCACGTGGGGCTCACATGGACCTGGGACTCAGCTGGATAGAGTGTTCCTGGTTCCCACAAGGGGCACACCTGATACTGGTGATTGTGGTCTTATTCTATGCCTCACCAGGACCTAGTGATTCTGTTCCCCATCTGGGCCTGCATGGCCCTAGTGACTCTGGTTCTCACCCAGGCATCATTGGGACCTGAATACTCTATTCCACATCTCGGCCTCACTTTGACCAGGGACCTCTGGTCCCATTCTGGGCCTCAAACTAAACTGGTTACTCTGGTTCCCCTCTGGGCCTCACCCTTACCTGGTGACTCTGGTCACCCCTTGGGCTTCACTTGGGCCTTGTCAATCTGGTCCTTATAAGGTCCGCATCTGGATCTGGTGACTGGTCGCCACCTGGGCCTCACCTGGCCTTGGTGAATCCTGTTGCCACCTGCGCCTCACCTGGACCTTCTGTCTGTGGTCCCACCTGGGCTTCACCTGGACCTGGTGACTGTGTTCCCACATGGGCCTCACCTGGACGTGGTGACTGGTTCCCACAGGGACCTCACCTGGACCTGGTGACTCAGGTCCTCATATGGGCATCATGAGACCTGGTTTCTCAGTTCCACATAGGGGCCTCACCTGGACCTAGTGATTCTAGTCCCCCTCTGGGACTCACCCTGACGTGCTGACTCGGGTCCCCCCCTGGATATCACCAGAACCGGGTGATTCTGGTCCCCCTCTGGGCCTCTCCCGGAGCTGGGGACACTGGTCCTCAGCTGGCCTCAACAGGACTTGGTGAATCTACTCCTCACTTAGGCCTCGTCTGGACCTTGTGACTCTTTTCCCACCTGGCATCAATGGGACATGGTTTCTCTGTTCCCCACCTGGGCCTCACCTGGACATGATAACTTTGCTCCACACTTTGGCCTCAACTGGTCCTGATGACTCTGGTCCCCCCACCTAGGCCTCAATCTGGACCTGGTGACTGTGGTCCCCACCTGGGTCTCACCTGGACCTGGTGACTCTTGTTCCCATATGAACCACACCTGGACCTGGTGACTGTGGTGTTCTTGTAGACTCACATTTACCAGGTGATTTCGGTCCCCACTAGGGCCTCACCTGGATCTGGTGACTCTGGCCTGCAGGCTGTCCTCACCTGGACCTGGTGTGTGGGGTTGCCACCAGGACCTCACCCATACCTGGTGACTCTGTCCCCATGTGGGCCTTTGGACCTGGTGAATCTGGTCCTTACCTGGTACTCTCCCAGACCCTGGGACTCTGGTCACCACCTGGGCCTCACCTGGACCTGGTGAATCGGTCCCCATCTGGGCCTCACCCAGTCCTGGTGGCTTTTTCGCCACCTGGACCTTATTGTTGTGGTCTCCTTCTTGGCCTCACCTGGAACTGGTGACTCTGATTCTATCTGCGCGTTACCCAGACCTGGTGACTCTGTACTCACCTGGGCATCATTGGTACCTCGTGACTCTGTTCCACACCTGAGCCTCACCTGGACATGATGACTCTTGAACCTCTCTGGGCCTCACCCTGACCTGGTGACTCTGGTCCCCATCTGCATGTCACGTAGTCCAGGTGATTCTGGTACCCCTCTAGGACTCAACCAGATCTGGTGACTGTGATCCTCAACTGGGCCTCACCTGCACCTAGTGAATATGCTCCATCTGGGCCTCATTTGGACCTGGTGACAATGATCCCTACCTGGGCATCATCGGGACATGGTTCCATTGCATGGCCTGAAGGTTGGCCTCACCTGCACCTGGTAACTCTGGTTCCTACCTGGGCATCATCGGGACATGTTCCACTGCATGGCCTGCAGGTTGGCCTCACCTGGACCTGAGAACTCTAGTCCCTAACTCGGCATCATCGGGACATGATTCCTCTGCATGGCCTGCAGGTTGGCCTCACCTGGACCTGGTGAGAGGGGTTGTCACTTGGGCCTCACACATGCCTGTTGACACAGGTCCCCACGTGGGCCTCACTTGGACCTGGTGAATCTGGTCCTTACCTGGTCCTCACCCGGAACTCGTAACTCTGTTCACCACCTGGGAATCACTTGGACCTGGTGAAATTGGTCCCCATCTGGGCCTCACCCAGTCCTCGGGACTTGTTCCCCACCTGGACCTGATTGCTGTGGACTCTTTCTTGGCCTCACCTGGAACTAGTGACTCTGATCCTATCTTCGGCTCACCCAGACCTGGTGACTCTGGTCCTCACCTGTGCATCATTGGTATCTGGTGACTCTGTACCACACCTGAGCCTCACCTGGACATGATGACTCTGGAACCTTTCTGGGCCTAACCCTGACATGGTGACTCTGGTCCCAATCTGGATGTTACCTGGACCAGGTGTTTCTGGTACCCCTCTAGGCCTCAACCAGATCTGGTGACTCTGGTCCTCAACTGGGCCTCACCTGGACCTAGTGAATATGCCCCATCTGGGCCTCATTTGGACCTGATGACTCCGGTCCCTACCTGGGCATCATCGGGACATGGTTCCACTGCATGGCCTGCAGGTTGGCCTCACCTGGACCTGGTGATTGGGGTTGCCGCCTGGGTCTCACCCATACCTGGTGACACAGGTCCCACGTGGGCTTCACTTGGACCTGGTGAATCTGGTCCTTACCTGTTCCTCACCCGAAACTGGTAACTCTGGTCATCACCTGGGAATCACCTGGACCTGGTGAATCTGTCCCCATCTGGGTCTCCCCCAGTCCTGGTGACTTTGTTCCCCACCTGGACCTGATTTCTGTGGACTCCTTCTTGGCCTCACCTGGAACTGGTGACTCTGATCCTAACAGGACCTCACCCAGATCTGGTGACTCTGGTCCTCACCTGTGGACCATTATGACCTGGATACTCTGTTCCACACCTGAGCCTCAATTGGACATGATAACTTTGCTCCACAGTTGGGCCTCAACTCTTCCTGATGACACTGGTACCCTCTTAGGCCTCAATCCGGACCTGGTGACTATCGTCTCCACCTGGTTCTCACTTGGGACTGGTGACTCTCGTTCCCACATGAACCACACCTGGACCTGGTGACTGTGGTGTTCTTGTAGACTCACTTTTACCTGCTGTCTCCGGTGCCGACTAGGGCTTCACGTGGATCTGGTGACTTTGGCATGCAGGTTGGTCTCACCTGGACCTGGTGAGTGGGGTTGCCACCTGGGCCTCACCCATACCTGGTGAGTCAGGTCCCCTCGTGGGCCTCTTGGACCTGGGGAATATGGTCCTTACCTGGTCGTCTCCCTGCCCCGGGGTCTCTGGTCACCACCTGGGCCTACCTGGACCTGGTGAATCTGATCCCCTCTGTGCCTCACCCAGGCTTGTTGACTTTGTTACCCACCTGTATCTGATTGCTGTGGACTCCTTCTTGGCCTCACCTGGAACTGGTGACTCTGATCCTATCTGCGTGTCACCCAGACCTGGTGACACTGGTCCTCACTTGGGCATCATTGGTACATGGTGACTCTGTTCCACACCTGAGCCTCACCTGGACATGAGGCTCTGGACTCTCGAACCACTCTGGGCCTAACCCTGACCTGGAATCTGGTCTCCATATGGATGTCACATGGACCAGGTGATTCTGGTACCCCTCTCGGCCTCAACCACTTCTGGTGACTCTGGTCCTCAACTGGGCCTAACCTGGACCTATTGAATATGCTCCTCTGGGCCTCTTTTGGACCTGGTGACTCTGGTCCCTACCTGGGCATCATCGGGACATGGATCCACTGCATGGCCTGTAGGTTTGCCTCAGCTGGACCTGGTTACTCTGGTCCCTACCTGGGCATCATCGGGACACGGTTCCTCTGCATGGCTTCCAGCTTGGCCTCACCTGGACCTAGTGAGTGGGGTTGTCACCTGGGGCTCACCAATACCTGGTGACACAGGTCCCCACGTGGGTTTCACTTGTACGTGGTGAATCTGGTCCTTACCTGATCCTCACCCGGAATTCCTAACTCGGGTCACCACCTGGGCCTCACCTGGACCTGGTGAATCTCTTCCCCATCTGGGCCTCACCCAGTCCTGGTGACTTTGTTCCCCACCTGGACCTGATTGCTTTGGACTCTTTCTTGGCCTCACCTGTAACTGGTGACTCTTATCCTCTCTGCGCGTGACTCAGGCCTGGTGACACTGATCCTCACCTGGGCATCATTGGTACCTGGTGACTCTGTTCCACACCTGACCTTCACCTGTACATGATGACTCTGGATCCTCTCTGGGCCTCACCCTGACCTGGTGACTCTGGTCCCCATCTGGATGTCACCTGGACCAGGTGATTCTGGTACCCCTCTAGGCCTCAACCAGATCTGGTGTCTCTGGTCCTCAACTGGGCCTCGGCTGGACCTAGTGAATATGCTCCATCTTGGCCTCATTTGGACCTGGTTACTCTGGTCCCTACCTGGGCATCATGGGGGCCTGGTTCCACTGCATGGCCTGCAGGTTGTCCTCACCTGGACCTGGTAACTCTCGTCCCTACCTGGGCTTCATCGGGACACTGTTCCTCTGTATGGCCTGCAGGTTGTCCTCACCTGGACCTGGTGAGTGGGGTTGCCACCTGGGCCTCACCCATACCTGGTGACACAGGTCCCCACGTGGGCCTCACTTGGACCTGGTGAATCTGGTCCTTACCTGGTCCTCACCCGGACCTGGTAACTCTGGTCACCACCTGGGGATCACCTGCACCGTGTGAATCTGGTCCACATCTGGGCCTCCCCCAGTCCTGGTGACTTTGTTCCCCACCTGGACCTGATGCTGTGGACTCCTTCTTGGCCTCACCTGGAACTGGTGACTCTCATCCTAACTGGGCCTAACTCAATCTGCTGACTCTGGTCCTCCACTGTGGACCATTATGATCTGTATACTCTGTTCCACACCTGAGCCTCACCTGGACATGATGACTCTGGATCCACTCTGGGCCTCACCCTGAGGTGGTGACTCTGGTCCCCATGTGGATGTCACCTAGACCAGGTGAATCTGGTACCCCTCTAGGCCTCAACTAGACCTGGTGACTCTGGTCCTCACCTGGCCCTCACGGGGACCTAGTGAATATGCTCCCCAATTATGCCTCATCTGAACCTGGTGACTCTGGTTCTACCTGGGCATCATCGGGACATGGTTACTGTATTCCCCACTGGGACTGACCTGATCCTGGTAACTCTGGTCCTGATTTGGCCTCTTCTGTACCAGGTGACTCTGGATCCACCTTGGGTTCACCGGTAACTGCTGACTCTGATCCTAAGCATGGCCTCACCTGACCTGGTGACTGTGGTTCCCATTGCGACCTCACCTGGACCTCATGTCTCTGGTTCCACCTGGGCCTCACCAGGACCTGGTGTCTCTGGTACCCACCTGTGTAGCGTCAGGATATCGTTACACTGTTCACTATCAGTGTCCCAGCCGGACCTATTAACTCTGGACTTCACCTGGGGCACACCTGGACTTGGTGAATCCTGTTGCCACCTGCGCCTCCCCTGGACCTTGTGAAAGTGGTCCCACCTGGACCTCACCTGGATCTGGTGGCTCTGGTTCCCATATGGGGCTCTCCTGGACCTGGTTCCTGTGGTCTCCATCTGGCCTCACCTGGAACACAATGATTCTGATCCATATTTGGTCCTCTCCTGGACCTGTTGACTCTGGTCCTTACCTGGGCATCATTGGGACCTGGATACTCTCTTATATACCTAGGCCTCACCTGGACCTGGTGACTGTGGTCCCACCTGGGCCTCACCTGGACGAGGTGACTGGTTCCCACAGGGACCTCACCTGGACCTGGTGACTCAGGTCCTCATATGGGCATCATGGGACCTGGGTTCTCAGTTGCACATCGGGGCCTCATCTGGACCTAGTGATTCTCGTCCCCCCCTGGGCCTCACCCTGACGTGGTAACTCAGGTCCCCACTGGATCTCACCAGAACCGGGTGACACTGGTCCCCCTCTGGGCCTCACCCGGAGCTGGGGACACTGGTACTCAACTGGGCCTCAACAGGACCTGGTGAATCTACTCCTCACTTAGGCCTCGTCTGGACCTTTTGACTCTGTTCCCACCTGGCATCTTTGGGACATGGTTACTCTGTTCCCCACCTGGGCCTCACATGGACATGATAAATTTGATCCACACTTTGGCCTCAACTGGTCCTGATGACTCTGGTCCCCCCACCTAGGCCTCAATCTGGACCTGGTGACTGTGGTCCCCACCTGGGTCTCACCTGGACCTGGTGACTCTCGATCCCACATGAACCACACCAGGATCTGGTGACTGTGTTGTTCTTGTAGAATCACTTTTAACTGGTGACTCCAGTCCCCACTAGGGCCTCACGTGGATCGGGTGACTTGGCCTGCAGGTTGGCCTCACATGGACCGGGTGAGTGGGGATGTCACTTGGGCCTCGCCCATACCTGCTGACTCAGGTCTCCACTTGGGCCTCTTGGACCTGGTGAATCTGGTCCTTACCTGGTCCTCTCCTAGACCCGGGGATTCTGGTTACCACCTGGGCCTCACCTGGACCATGTGAATCCGACCCCATCTGGGCCTCACTCACTCCTGGTGACTTTGTTCCCCACCTTGACCTGATTGCTGTGGACTCTTTCATGGCCTCACCTGGACCTGGTGACTCTGATCCTATCTGCGTGTCACCCAGACCTGGTTACTCTGGTCCTCACCTGGGCGTCATTGGTACCTGGTGACTCTGTTCCACAACTGAGCCTCACCTGGACATGAGGCTCTGGACTCTTGAACCTCGCTGGGCCTCACCCTGACCTGGTGACTCTGGCCCCATCTGGATGTCACCTGCACCAGGTGATTCTGGTACCCCTCTAGGCCTCAACCAGATCTGGTGACTTTGGTCCTCAACTGGGCCTCACCTGGACCTAGTGAATATGCTCCATCTGGGCCTCATTTGGACCTGGTGACTCTGGTCCCTACCTGGGCATCATCGGGATATGGTTCCACTGCATGTCCTGCAGGTTGGCCTCCCCTGGACCTGGTGAGTGTGGTTGCCACCTGCACCTCACCTGGACCTGGTGATTCTGGTCTGCACCTGAGATTACACTGGATCTGGTGACTGTGGTCCCCACCTGGGCTTCACCTGGATTTGGGGACCCCGTTCCCCATCTGGGCCTCACCTGGCCCTGTTGACCATGGTCCTCAAGTGGGAAAAATTGGGACGCGGTGACTGTGTTCCACAACTGGACCTCACCTGGACCAAGTGACTCTGGTCCCCCTCTGGGTCTCACCGTGCCCTAGTGACTGTGAAGCCCACTTTTCCCTGACTTGGACCTGCTGACCCTGGTTGCCACATGCGCCTGACCTCGAACTGTTGACTCTGCTTTATTCAAGGACCTCCCCTGTACCTTGTGATCCTGGTCAGCACCTGGGCTTCACCTTGACGTGGTGACTCTTGTCACCACCGGGGACTCACTTGGACCTGGTTACTGTGTTCTACACCTGGGCCTCAAGTAGACCTGTTGACCATGGTCCCCAAGCCGTCCTCACAAGTACCTGTTGCCTCTGATACCCATCGGGGCATCACGTGTACCTGGTAACTCTGGTCCTCACCTGGGCCGCATCTGGACCTAGTGACTCTGGTCCCCACCTGGATCTCACCTGGATCTGGTAACCCTGGTCCCCACCTGGATCTCACCTCGATCTGGTGACTCTGGTCCTCAGTTTGGCCTCACCTGGACCTGGTGAACATGCCAACTGCGCCTCATCTATACCTGGTGACTCTGTTTCTACCTGGGCATCATCGGGAAATGGTTCCTCTATTCCCCACTGGGACTGACCTGATCCTGGTAACTCTGGTCCTGACTTTGACCTCTTCTGTACCAGGTGACTCTGGCTCCACCTGGGCCTCACCTGTAACTGGTGACTCTGATCCTAAGCATGGCCTCACCTGACCTGGTAACTGTGGTTCCCATCGGGACCTCCCCTGGACCTCATGTCTCTCGTCCAACCTGGGCCTCACCAGGACCTGGTGTTTCTGGTACCCACCAGGGTAGCATCAGGATATGGTTACACTGTTCACTATCAGTGACCCTGACAGACCTATTAACTCTGGTCTTTACCTGGGCCACACCTGGACATGGTGACACTGGTTCCCATCTGGGTCTCACCTGGAAATGGTGAGTCGGTTCCCCACCTGGTCCTCACCTGTAACTGGTGATTCTCGTTCCGACATGGACATCATGTGGACCTGGTGGCTGCAGTGTTTCTAGCTTCTCATGTACCTCGTGACTCTGCTCCCCACCAGGGCCTCACCGGGACCTGGTGAGTGTGGTTGCCACCGGCACCTCACCTGGACCTGGTGATTCTGGTCTACACCTGAGACTACCCTGCATCTGGTGTTTGTGGTCCCCACCTGGTCTTCACCTGGATTTGGGGACTCCGGTCCCCATCTGGGCTTTACCTGGCCCTGTTGACCATGGTCCTCAACTGGGCAAAATTGGGACCCGGTGACTGTGTTCCACAAGTGGACCTCACCTGGACCAGGTGACTCTGGTCCTCCTCTGGGTGTCACCGTGCCCTAGTGACTGTGAACCCCACTTTGGCCTGACTTGGACCTGTTGACCTTGGTTGCCACCTGCGTCTGACCTCGAACTGTTGACTCTGGTTCTTTCAAGGGCGTGCCCTGTACCTGGTGATCCTGGTCCCCACCTGGGCCTCACCTGGACGTGGTGACCCTTCTCACCACCGGGGACTCACCTGGACCTGGTTCCTGTGTTCCACACCTGGGCCTCAAGTAGACCTGTTGACCGTGGTCCCCAAGCCGGCCTCACATGGACTTCTCGCCTCTGATCCTCACCAGGGACTCACCTGTACCTGGTAACTCTGGTCCTCAACTGGGCTTCACCTGGATCTGGTGACTCTGGTCCCCACCTTGTCTTCACCTGGATCTGGTGACTCTGGTCCCCACCTGGACCACTCCTCGACCTGGTGACTCTCTTTCCAACATGGATCTCACCTGGATCTGGTGACTCTCTTTCCAACATGGACCTCACCTGGATCTGGTAACTCTGGCCCTCAGTTTGGCCTCACCTGGACCTGGTGTCTCTCGTCGCCACTTTGACCTAACTCAGAACTGCTGAATATGCTCCACCTAGGCCGCACCCAGACCTGGTGACTCTTGTCCCCAGCTATGCCTCAATTCGACCTGATGAATCTGGTCCTCACGTGGGCCTCACATGGACCTGGGACTCAGCTGGATAGAGTGGCTCTGGTTCCCACAAGGGGCTCACCTGACACTGCTGACTGTTGTCTTATTCTATGCCACACCAGGACCTAGTACTTCTTTTTTTTTTAAATTTATTTATGATAGTCAGAGAGAGAGAGAGAGAGAGAGAGAGAGAGAGAGAAGCAGAGAGAGAAGCAGGTTCCATGCACCGAGAGCCCGACGTGGGATTCGATCCCGGGTCTCCAGGATCGCGCCCTGGGCCAAAGGCAGGCGCCAAACTGCTGTGCCACCCAGGGATCCCTAGTACTTCTGTTCCCCAACTGGGCCTGCATGGCCCCAGTGCCTCTGGTCCTCACCCAGCCATCATTGTGTGATGGACCCAAAGATCCTCACCCTGGATACTCTATTCCACACCTGTGCCTCACTTTGAACAGGGACTTCTGGTCCCATTCTGGGCCTCAAACTAAACTGGTTACTCTGGTTCCCCTCTGGGCCTCACCCTTACCTGGTGACTCTGGTCAACCCTTGGGCTTCACTGGGGCCTGGTGAATCTGGTCCTTAGCTGGTCCGCACCTGGATCTGGTGACTGGTCGCCACCTGGATCTCACCTGGACTTGGTGAATCCTGTTGCCACCTGCGCCTCACCTGGACCTTGTGACTGTGTTCCACACTTGGGCCTCAAGTAGACCTGTTGACCATGGTCCCCAAGCCGGCCTCACATGGACCTGTTGCATCTGACCCCACCGGGGCCTCACGTGTACCTGGTATCTCCTGTCCTCACCTGGGCTTCATCTGGTCCTAGAGACTCTGGTCTCCACCTGGGCTTCACCTGGATCTGGTGACTCACGTCCCCACCTGGACTTACCTGGATCCGTTGACTCTGGCCCCCACCTGGACCTCTCCTGGACCTGGTGACTCTCTTTCCAACATGGACCTCACCTGGATCTGGTGACTCTGGTCCTCATTTTGGCCTCACCTGGACCTGGTGTCTCTCGTCCCCACTTGAACCTAACTCAGAACTGCTGAATCTTGCCCCACCTAGGCCGCATCCAGACCTGGTGACTCTTGTCCCCACCTATGCCTCAATTCCACCTGATGAATCTGGTCCTCACGTGGGCCTCACATGGACCTGGCACTCAGCTGGACCTGGGAGTCAGCTGGATAGAGTGGCTCTGGTTCCCACAAGGGGATCACCTGATACTGGTGACTGTGGTCTTATTCTATGCCTCACCAGGACCTAGTGATTCTGTTCCCCATCTGGGCCTGCATGGCCCTAGTGACTCTGGTCCTCACCCAGGCACCATTGGGACCTGGATACTCTATTCCACACCTGGGCCTCACTCTCATCAGGGACCTCTGGTCGCATTCTGGGCCTCAAATTAAACTGGTTAATCTGGTCCACCTCTGGGCCTCACACATACCTGGTGACTCTGGACACGCCTTGGGCTTCATTTGGACCTGGTGAATCTGGTCCTTAGCTTCTCCGCACTTGGATATGGTGACTGGTCGCCACCTGGGCCTCACCTGGACTTGGTGAATCCTGTTGCCAACTGCGCCTCACCTGGACCTTGTGTCAGTGGTCCAACCTGGACTTCACCTGGATCTGGTTGCTCTGGTTCCCATATGGGGCTCTCCTAGACCTGATTCCTGTGGTCTCCATTAGGCCTCACCTGGAACACAATGTCTCTGATGCATATTTGGGCCTCTCCTGGACCTGTTGACTCTGGTCCTAACCTGGGGATCATTGGCAACTGGATACTCTCTTATATACGTGGGCCTCACCTGGACCTGGTGACTGTGGTCCCACCTGGGCCTCACCGGGACGAGGTGACTGGTACCCAGGGACCTCACCTGGACCTCGTGACTCAGGTCCTCATATGGGCATCATGGGACCTGGTTTCTCAGTTCCACATCGGGGCCTCAAGTGGACCTCGTGATTCTGGTCCCCCTCTGGGCCTGACCCTGACGTGGTGACTCTGGTCCCAACCTGGATATCACCAGAACCTGTTGACTGTGGTCCCCCTCTGGGACTCACCCGGAGATGGGGCACTGGTCCTCAACTGGGCCTCAACAGGACCTGCTGAATCTACTCCTCACTTAGGCCTCGTCTGGACCTTGTGACTCTTTTCCCACCTGGCATCAATGGGACATGGTTACTCTGTTCCCCACCTGGGCCTCACCTGGACATGATAACTTTGCTCCACACTTTGGCCTCAACTGGTCCTGATGACTTTGTTCCCCCCACCTAGGCCTCAGTCTGGACCTGGTGACTGTGGTGCCCACATGGGTCTCACCTGTACCTGGTGATTCTCGTTCCCACATGAACCACACCTGGACCTGGTGACTGTGGTGTTCTTGTAGACTCACATTTACCTGGTGACACTGGTCCCCACTAGGGCCTCACCTGGATCTGGTGACTCTGGCCTGCCGGTTGGCCTCACCTTGACCTGGTGAGTGGGGTTGCCACCTGGGCCTAACACATAGCTGGTGACTCAATTCCCCTCGTGGGCCTCTTGTACCTGGTGAATCTGGTCCTTACCTGGTCCTGTCCCAGAATCGGGGACTCTGGTCACCACCTCGGCCTCACCTGGACCTGGTGAATCTGGTCCCCATCTGGGCCTCACCCAGTCCTGGTGACTTTGTTCCCCACCTGGACCTGATTGCTGTGGACTCTTTCTTGGCCTCACCTGGAACTGGTGACTCTGATCCTATCTGCGCGTCACCCAGATCTGGTGACTCTGGGCCTCACCTGGGCATCATTGGTAACTGGTGACTCTGTTCCACGCTTGAGCCTAACCTGGACATGATGACTCTGGAAACACTCTGGACCCCTCCCTGACCTGATGCCTCTGGTCCCCATCTGGATGTCACCTGGACGAGGTGATTCTGGTACCTCTCTAAGCCTCAACCAGAAATCGTGACAGTGGTCCTCAACTGGGCCTCACTGGACCTAGTGAATATGCTCCATCTGGGCCTCACTTGGATCTGGTGACTCCGGTACCTACCTGGGCATCATCGGGACATGGTTCCACTGCATGGCCTGCATATTGGCCTCACCTGGACCTGGTAACTCTAGTCCCTACCTGGGCATCATCGGGACATGGTTCCTCTGCATGGCCTGCAGTTTGGCCTCACCTGGACCTGGGGAGTGGGGTTGCCAACTGTGCCTCACCCATGCTTGGTGACACAGGTACCCACGTGGGCCTCACTTGGACCTGGTGAATCTGGTCCTTACCTGGTCCTCACCCGGAACTGGTAACTCTGGTCACCACCTGGGAATCACCTGGACCTGGTGAATCTGGTCCCCATCTGGGCCTGCATGGCCCTAGTGACTCTGGTCCTCACCCAGGCATCATTGGGACCTGGATACTCTATTCCACACCTGTGCCTCACTTTGACCAGGGACCTCTGGTCCCATTCTGGACCTGAAACTAAACTGGTTACTCTGGTTCCCCTCTAGGCCTCACCCTTACCTGGTGACCCTGGTCACCCCTTGGGCTTCACTTGGGCCTGGTGATTCTGGTCCTTACCAGGTCCGCACCTGGATCTGGTAGCCACCTGGGCCTCACCTGGACTTGATGAATCCTGTTGCCACCTGCGCCTCATCTGAACTTTGTGACTGTGGTCCCACCTGGACCTCACCTGGATCTGGTGGCTCTGGTTCCCATATGGGACTCTCCTGGACCTGATTCCTGTGGTCTCCATCTGGCCTCACCTGGAACTCAATGACTCTGTTCCATATTTGGGCGTCTCCCGGACCTGTTGACTCTGGTCCTTACCTGGGCATCATTGGGACCTGGATACTCTCTTATATACCTGGGCCTTACCTGGACCTGGTGACTGTGGTCCCACCTGGGCCTCACCTGGATGAGGTGACTGGTTCCCACAGGGACCTCACCGGGACCTGGTGACTCAGGTCTTCATATTGACATCATGGGACCTGGTTTCTCAGTTCCACATTGGGGGCTCACCTGGAGCTAGTGATTCTCGTCCCCCTCTGGGCCTCACCCTGACGTGGTGACTCTGTTCCCCACGTGGATATTACCAGAACCGGGTGACTCTGGTCCCCCTCTGGGACTCATCCGGAGCTGGGGACACTGGTCCTCAACTGGGCCTCAAAAGGACCTGGTGAATCTACTCCTCACTTAGGCCTCATCTGGACATTGTGACTCTTTTCCCACCTGGCATCAATGGGACATGCTTACTCTGTTCTCCACCTGGGCCTCACCTGGACATGATAACTTTGCTTCGCACTTTGGCCTCAACTGGTCCTGATGACTCTGGTCCCGCCACCTAGGCCTCAATCTGGACTTGATGACTGTGGTCCCCACCTGGGTCTCACCTGGACCTGATGACTCTGGTTCCCACATGAACCACACCTGGACCTGGTGACTGTGGTGTTCTTGTAGACTCACATTTACCTGGTGACTCCGGTCCACACTAGGGCCTCACCTGGATCTAGTGACTCTGGCCTGCAGGTTGGCCTCACCTGGACCTGGTTAGTAGGGTTTGCCACCAGGGCCTCACCCATACCTGGTGACTCAGGTCCCCACATGGGCCTCTTGGACCTGGTGAATCTGGACCTTACCTGGTCCTCTCCCAGACCCGGGGACTCTGGTCACCACCTGGGCCTCACCTGGACCTGGTGAATCTCGTTCCCACATGAACCACACCTGGACCTGGTGACTGTGGTGTTCTTGTAGACTCACATTTACCTGGTGACTCCGATCCCCACTAGGGCCTCACCTGGATCTAGTGACTCTGGCCTGCAGGTTGGCCTCACCTGGACCTGGTTAGTAGGGTTTGCCACCAGGGCCTCACACATACCTGGTGACTCAGGTCCCCACGTGGTCCTCTTGGACCTGGTGAATCTGGACCTTACCTGGTCCTCTCCCAGACCCGGGGACTCTGGTCACCACCTGGGCCTCACCTGGACCTGGTGAATCTGGTCCCCATCTCGGCCTCACCCAGTCCTGGTGATTTTGTTCCCAACGTGGACCTGATTGCTGTGGACTCCTTCTTGGCCTCACCTGGAACTTGTGACTCTGATTCTATCTGCGCGTCACCCAGACCTTGTGACTCTGGTCCTCACTTGGGCATCATTCGTACCTGGTGACTCTGTTCCACACCTGAGCCTCACCTGGACATGATGACTCTGGATCCCCTCTGGGCCTCACCCTGACCTGGAGACTCTGGTCCCCATCTGAATGTCACCTTGACCAGGTGATTCTGGTACCCCTGTAGTGCTCAACCAGATCTGGTGACTCTGGTCCTCAACTGGGCCTCACCTGGACCTAGTGAATATGATCCATCTGGGCCTCATTCGGACCTGGTGACTCTAGTTCTACCTGGGCATCAACGGGGCATGGTTACTCTATTCCCCACTGGGACTGACCTGATCCTGGTAACTCTGGTCCTGACTTTGGCCTCTTCTGTACCAGGTGACTCTGGCTCAACATGGGCCTCACCTGACTGGTGACTCTGATCCTAAGCATGGCCTCACCTGACCTGGTGACTGTGGTTCCCATCGGGACCTCTTCTGACCTCATGTCTCTGGGCCCACCTGGGCCTCACCAGGACCTGGTTTCTGTGGTTACCACCTGGGTAGCATCAGGATATGGTTACACTGTTCACTAACAGTGACCCAGCCGGACCTATTAACTCTGGTCTTCACCTGGACCACACCTGGACATGGTGACACTGGTTCCCACCTGGGACTTACCTGGACATGGTGAGTCTGATCCCCACCTGGGACTCCCCTGGACATGGTGAGTCGGATCCCCACCTGGTCCTCACCTGTAACTGGTGATTTTCATTCTCACATGGACATAATGTGGACCTTGTGGCTGCAGTGTTTCTAGCTTCTCATATACCTCGTGACTCTGGTCCCCACCAGGGCCTCACCGGGACCTGGTGAGTGTGGTTAACGCCTGCACCTCACCTGGACCTGGTTATTCTGGTCTACACCTGAGACTACCCTGGAATTGTTGACTGTGGTCCCCACCTGGGCTTCACCTGGTTTTGGGGACTCCGGTCTCCATCTGGGCTTCACCTGGCCCTGTTGACCATGGTCCTCAACTGGACAAAATTGGCACCCGGTGACTGTGTTCCACAACTGGACCTCACCTGGACCAGGTGACTCTGGTCCCCCTCTGCGACTCACAGTGTCTTAGTGACTGTGAACCCCTCTTTGGCCTGACTTGGACCTGCTGATACTGGTTGCCACCTGCGCCAGTCTTCAAACTGTAGACCTTGGTTTTTCAAAGGCCTCCCCTCGACCTGGTGTTCCTGGTCCCCACCTGGGTCTCACTTGGACGTGGTGACACTTGTCACCCCGGGGACTCTCCTGGACCTGCTTACTGTGTTCCACACCTGGGCCTCAAATAGACCTGTTGACCATGGTCCCCAGGACGGCCTCACATGGACCTGTTGCCACTGCTCCCCACCGGGGCCTCACTTGTACCTGGTATCTCTGGTCCCCACCTTTACCACATCTGGACTTATTTACTCTGGTCCCCACCTGGGCTTCACCTGGATCTGGTGACTCTGGTCCCCACCTGGACTTCACCTGGATCTGGTGACTCTGGTCCCCACCTGGACCTCTCCTTTACCAGGTGACTCTCTTTCCAACATGGATCTCACCTGGATCTGGTGACTCTGGTCCTCAGTTTGGACTCACCTATTCCTGGTATCTCTCTTCCCCACTTTGACCTAACTCAGAACTGCTGAATCTTGCCCCACCTCGGCCGCACCCAGACCAGGTGACTCTTGTCCACAGCTATGCCTCATTTCGACTTGATGAATCTGCTCCTCACGTGGGCCTCACATCACCTGGGACTCATCTGGATACACTGGCTCTGGTTCCCACAAGGGGCTCACCTGATACTGGTGACTGTGGTCTTATTCTATGCCTCACCAGGACCTAGAGGTTCTGTTCCTGATCTGGGCCTGCATGGCCCTAGTGACTCTGGTCCTCACTCAGCCATCATTGGGACCTGGATACTCTATTCCACACCTGGGCCTCACTTTCACCAGGGACCTCTGGTCCAATTCGGGGCCTCAAACTAAACTGGTTACTCTGGTTACCCCTCTGGGCCTCACCCTTACCTGGTGACTCTGGTCACCCTTTGGGCTTCACTTGGGCCTGGTGAATCTGGTCCTTAGCTGGTCCGCACCTGGATCTGGTCGCCAGCTGTCCTCACCTGGACTTGGTGAATCCTGTTGCCACCTGCGCCACACCTGAACCTTATGACTGTGGTCCCACCTGGACCTCACCTGGAACTGGTGGCTCTGGTTCCCATATGGGACTCTCGTGGACCTGGTTCCTGTGGTCTCCATCTGGACTCACCTGGAACACAATGACTCTGATCCATATTTGGGACTCTCCTGGACCTGTTTACTCTGGTCCTTACCTGGGCATCATTGGGACCTGCATACTCTCTTATATACCTGGGCCTCACCTGGACGTGGTGACTGTGTTCCCACCTGGGCCTCACCTGGACGAGGTGACTGGTTCCTTCAGGGACCTCACCAGGACCTAGTGACTCGGGTCCTCATATGGGCATCATGGGACCTGGTTTCTCAGTTCCACATAGGGGCCTCACCTGGACCTAGAGATTCTCGTCCCCCTCTGGGCCTCACCCTGACGTGCTGACTCTGGTCCCCACCTGGATATCACCAGAACCGGTTGACTCTGGTACCCCTCTGGGAATCCCCTAGAGCTGGGGACACTGGCCCTCAACTGGGCCTCAACAGGACCTGGTGAATCTACTCCTCACTTAGGCCACATCTGGACCTTTGACTCTTCCAACCTGGAATCAATGGGACATGGTTACTCTGTTCCCCACCTGGGCCTCACCTGGACATGATAACTTTGCTCCACTCTTTGGCCTCAACTGGTCTTGATGACTCTGGTCCCGCCACCTAGGGCTCAATCTGGACCTGGTGACTGTGGTCCCCACCTGGGTCTCACCTGGACATGGTGACTCTCGTTCCCACATGAACTACACCTGGACCTGGTGACTGTGGTGTTCTTGTAGACTCACTTTTATCTTGTGACTCCGATTCCCACTAAGGTCTCACCTGTATCTGGTGACTCTGGCCTGCAGGTTGGCCTCACCTGGACCTGGTAAGTGGGGTTTGCCACCTGGGCCTCACCCATAACTGGTGACTCAAGTCCCCACAGGGGCCTCTTGGACCTGGTGAATCTTCTCCTTACCTGGTCCTCCCCCAGAACCGGGGACTCTGGTCACAACCTGGGCCTCACCTGGACCTGGTGAATCTGTTCCCCAACTGGGCCTCACCCAGTCCTGGTGACTTTGTTCCCCACCTGGACCTGATTGCTGTGGACTCTTTCTTGGCCTCACCTGGAACTGGTGACTCTGATCCTATCTGGGCGTCACCCAGACCTGGTGACTCTGGTCCTCACCTGGGCATCCTTGGTACCTGGTGACTCTGTTCCACACCTGAGCCTCACCTGAACATGATTACTCTTGAACCACTCTGGGCCTCATCCTGACCTGGTGACTCTGGTCCCCATCTGGATGTCACCTGGACCAGGTGATTCTGGTATCCTTCTACGCCTCAACAAGATCTGGTAACTATGGTCCTCAACTGGGCCTCACCTGGACCTAGTGAATATGCTCCATCTGGGCCTCACCTGACCTGGTAACTCTGGACCCTACCTGGGCATCATTGGACACGGTTCCTCTGCATGGCCTGCAGGTTGGCCTCACCTGGACCTGGTGAGTGGGGTTGCCACCTGTGCCTCACCCATAGCTGGTGACACAGGCCCCACGTGATCCTCACTTGGACCTAGTGTATCTGGTCCTTACCTGGTCCTCACCCGGAACTAGTAACTCTGGTCACCACCGGGGAATCACCTGGACCTGGTGAATCTGGTCCCCATTGGGCCTCACCCAGTCCTGGTGACTTTGTTCGCCACCTGGACCTCATTGCTGTGGACTCCTTCTTGTCCTCACCTGGAACTGGTGACTCTGATCCTAACTGGGCCTCACCCAGATATGGTGACTCTGGTCCTCACCTGTGGACAATTATGACCTGGATACTCTGTTCCACACCTGAGCCTCACCTGGACATGATGACTCTGGATCCTCTCTGGGCCTCACTCTGACATGGTGACTCTGGTCCCCTTCTGGATGTCACCCAGACCAGGTGAATCTGGTACCCCTCTAGGCCTCAACTAGACCTGGTGACACTGGTCCTCAACTGGGCCTCACCGGGACCTAGTGAATATGCTCCCACCTGCGCCTAATCTGACCTGGTCACTCTGGTTCTACCTGGGCATCACTGGGACATGGTTACTCTATTGCTCACTGGGACTGACCTGATTCCGGTAACTCTGGTCCTGACTTTGGCCTCTTCTGTACCAGGTGACTCTGGCTCCACCTGGGCCTCACCTGTAACTGGTGACTCTGATCCTATGCATGGCCTCATCTGACCTGGTGACTGTGGTTCCCATCAGGACCTCAACTGGACCTCATTTCTCTGGTCCCTCCTGACCCTCACCAGGACCTGGTGTCTCTGATACCCACCTGGGTAGCTTCAGGATATGGTTACACTGTTCGCTAACAGTGACACTGCCGGACCTATTAACTCTGGTCTTCACCTGGGCCACACCTGGACATGGTGACACTGGTTCCCACTTGGGACTCACCTGGACATGGTGAGTTGGATCCCCACCTGGTCCTCACCTGTAACTGGTGATTTTCATTCCCACATGGACATAATCTGGACTTTGTGGCTGCAGTGTTTCTAGCTTCTCATATACCTCGTGACTCTGGTCCCCACCAGGGCCTCACCGGGACCTGGTGAGTGTGGTTGCCACCTGCACCTCACCTGAACCTGGTGATTCTGGTCTACACCTGAGACTACCCAGGATCTGGTGACTGTGGTCCCCACCTGGGCTTCACCTGGATTTGGGGACTCCGGTCTCCCTCTGGGCTTCACCTGGCCCTGTTGACCATGGTCCTCAACTGGGCAAATTTGGGACCTGGTGACTGTGTTCCACAACTGGACCTCACCTGGACCAGGTGACTCTGGTCCCCCTCTGGGTCTCACCGTGCCCTAGTGACTGTGAACCCCTCTATGGCCTGACTTGGACCTGCTGATACTGGTTGCCACCTGCGCCTGACCTGAAACTGTAGACTCTGGTTTTTCAAAGGCCTCCCCTCGACCTGGTGATCCTGGTCCCCACCGAGGTCTCACTTGGACGTGTTGACACTTGTCACCACCGGGGACTCTCCTGGACCTGCTTACTGTGTTCCACACCTGGGCCTCAAGTAGACCTGTTGACCATGGTCCCCAGGAGGGCCTCACATGTACCTGTTGCTACTGCTCCCCACCGAGGCCTCACTTGTACCTGGTATCTCTGGTCCCCACCTTGACCTCATCTGGACTTAGTGACTCTGGTCCCCACCTGGGCTTCACCTGGATCTGGTGACTCTGGTCCCCACCTGGACTTCACCTGGATCTGGTGACTCTGGTCCCCACCTGGACCTCTCCTGGACCTGGTGACTCTCTTTCCAACATGGACCTCACCTGGATCTGGTGACTCTGGTCCTCAGTTTGGACTCACCTGGAACTGGCGTCTCTCGTCCCCACTTTGACCTAACTCAGAACTGCTGAATATAGCCCAACTTAGGCCGCACCCAGACCAGGTGACTCTTGTCCACAGCTATGCCTCAATTCGACCTGATGAATCTGCTCCTCACGTGGGCCTCACATCACCTGGGACTCATCTGGATAGACTGGCTCTGGTTCCCACAAGGGGCTCACCTGATACTGGTGACTCTGGTCTTATTCTATGCCTCACCAGGACCTAGAGGTTCTGTTTCTGATCTGGGCCTGCATGGCCCTAGTGACTCTGGTCCTCACCCAGGCATCATTGGGTGATGGACCCAATGATCCTCACCCTGGATACTCTATTCCACACCTGGGCCTCACTTTGACCAGGGACCTCTGGTCCCATTCTAGGCCTCAAACTAAACTGGTTACTCTGGTTCCCCCTCTGGGGCTCACCCTTACCTGGTGACTCTGGTCACCCTTTGGGCTTCACTTCGGCCTGGTGAATCTGGTCCTTACCTGGTCCGCGCCTGGATGTGGTGATTGGTCGCCACCTGGGCCTCACCTGGACTTGGTGAATCCTGCTGCCACCTGCGCGTCACCGGGACCTTGTGACTGTGTTCCCACCTGGATCTCACCTGGATCTGGTGGCTCTGGTTCCCATATGGGGCTCTCCTGGACCTGGTTCCTGTGGTCTCCATCTGGCCTCACCTGGAACACAATGACTCTGATCCGTATTTGTGCCTCTCCTGGACCTGTTGACTCTGGTCCTTACCTGGGCATCATTGGGACCTCGATACTCTCTTATATACCTGGGCCTCACCTGGACCTGGTGACTGTGGTCCCACCTGGGCCTCACCTGGAGGAGGTGACTGGTTCCCACAGGGACCTCACCTGGACCTGGTGACTCAGGTCCTCATATGGGCATCATGGGACCTGGTTTCTCATTTCCCCATCGGGCCTCACCTGGAGCTAGTGATTCTCGTCCCCCTCTGGGCCTCATCCTGACGTGGTGACTCTGGTCCCCACCTGGATATCACCAGAACCGGGTGACTCTGGTCCCCCTCTGGGACTCACCCGGAGCTGGGGACACTGGTCCTCAACTGGGCCTCAACAGGACCTGATGAATCTACTCTTCACATAGGCCTCGTCTGGAACTTGTGACTATTTTCCCACCTGGCATCAATGGGACATGGTTACTCTGTTCACCACCTGGGCCTCACCAGGACATGATAACTTTGCTCCACATTTTGGCCTCACCTGGTCCTGATGACTCTGGTCCCCCCACCTAGGCCTCAATCTGGATCTGGTGACTGTAGTCCCCACCTGGGTCTCACCTGGACCTGGTGACTCTCGTTCCCACATGAACCACACCTGGACCTGGTGACTGTGGTGTTCTTGTAGACTCACATTTACCTGGTGACTCCGGTCCCCACTAGGGCCTCACATGGATCTGGTGACTCTGGCCTGCAGGTTGGCCTCACCTGGACCTGGTGAGTGGGGTTGCCACCTGGGCGTCACCCATACCTGGTGACTCAGGTCCCCACGTGGGACTCTTGGACCTGGTGAATCTGGTCCTTACATGGTCCTCTCCCAGACCTGGGACAGTGGTCACCACCTGGGCCTCACCTGGTCCTGGTGAATCTGGTCCCCATCTGGGCCTCTCCCAGTCCTGGTAACTTTGTTCCCCACCTGGACCTGATTGCTGTGGACTCCTTTTGGGCCTCACCTGGAACTGGTGACTCTGATCCTAACTGGGCCTCACCCAGATCTGGTGACTCTGGTCCTCACCTGTGCATCATGGTACCTGGTGACTCTGTTCCTCACCTGAGCCTCACCTGGACATGATGACTCTGGAACCACTCTGGGCCTCTCCCTGACCTGGTGACTCTGGTCCCCATCTGCATGTCACCTGGACCATGTGATTCTGGTACACCTCTAGGCATCAACCAAATCTGGTGACTCTGGTCCTCAACTCGGCCTCACCTGGACCTAGTGAATTTGCTCCATCTGGGCCTCATTTGGACCTGGTGTCTCTGGTCCCTACCTGGGCATCAACGGGACATGGTTCCACTGCATGGCCTGCAGGTTGTCCTCACCTGGACCTGGTAACTCTGTTCCCTACGTGGGCATCATCGGGACATGGTTCCTCTATATGGACTGCAGGTTGGCCTCACCTGGACCTGGTGAGTGGGGTGGTAATCTGGGCCTCACACATACATTGTGACACAGATCCCCACGTGGGTCTCACTTGGACCTGGTGAATCTCGTCCTTAACGGGTCCTCAACCGGAACTGGTAACTCTGGTCACCACCTGGAAATAAACTGCACCTTGTGAATCTGGTCCCCATCTTGGCCTCACCCAGTCCTGGTGACTTTGTTCCCCACCTGGACCTGATTGCTGTGGACACCTTCTTGGCCTCACCTGGAACTGGTGACTCTGATCCTAACTGGGCCTCACCCAGATCTGTTGACTCTGGTCCTCACCTGTGGACCATTATCACCTGGATACTCTTTTCCACACCTGAGACTCACTTGGAAATGATGACTCTGGATCCCCTCTGGGCCTCAGCCAAACATGGTGACTCTGGTCTCCATCTGGATGTCACCTAGACCAGGTGAATCTGGTACCCCTCTAGGCCTCAACTAGACCGGGTGATCTGGTCCTCAACTGGGCCTCACCGGGACCTAGTGAATATACTCCCCACCTACGCCTCATCTGGACGTGGTGACTCGGGTTCTACCTGGGCCTCATCGGGACATGTTTACTCTATGCCCCACTGGGACTGACCTGATCCTGGTAACTCTGGTCCTGACTTTGGCGTCTTCTCTACCGGGTGACTCTGGCTCCACCTGGGCGTCATCTGTAACTGATGACTCTGATCCTAAGCATGGCCTCACCTGACCTTGTGACTGTGGTTCCCATCGGGACCTCACCTGGACCTGGTGACTCTCGTTCCCACATGAACCACACGTGGACCTGGCGACTGTGGTGTTCTTGTAGACTCACATTTACCTGGTGACACTGGTCCCCACTAGAGCCTCACCTGGATCTGGTGACTCTGGCCTGCCGGTTGGCCTCAACTTGACCTCGTGAGTGGGGTTGCCACCTGGGCCTCACACATAGCTGGTGACTCAATTCCCCTCGTGGTCCTCTTGGACCTGGTGAATCTGGTCCTTACCTGGTCCTATCCCAGACCCGGGGACTCTGGTCACCACCTGGGCCTCACCTGGACCTGGTGAATCTGGTCCCCATCTGGGCCTCACCCAGTCCTGGTGACTTTGTTCCCCACCTGGACCTGATTGCTGTGGACTTTTTCTTGGCCTCACCTGGAACTGGTGACTCTGATTCTATCTGCGCGTCACCCAGATCTGGTGACTCTGGGCCTCACCTGGGCATCATTGGTACCTGGTGACTGTTCCACGCCTGAGCCTAACCTGACATGATGACTCTGGAACCACTCTGGGCCTCTCCCTGACCTGATGCCTCTCGTCCCCATCTGGATGTCACCTGGACGAGGTGATTCTGGTACCCCTCTAAGCCTCAACCAGATCTGGTGACAGTGGTCCTCAACTGGGCCTCACTGGACTTGGTGAATATGCTTCATCTGGGCCTCATTTGGACCTGGTGACTCTGGTCCCTACCTGGGCATCATCGGGACATGGTTCCACTGCATGGCCTGCATATTGGCCTCAAATGGACCTGGTAACTCTAGTCCCTACCTGGGCATCATTGGCACATTGTTCCTCTGCATGGCCTGCAGTTTGGCCTCACTTGGACCTGGGGAGTGGGGTTGCCACCTGGGCCTCACCCATGCTTGGTGACACAGGTACCCACGTGGGCCTCACTTGGACCTGGTGAATCTGGTCCTTACCTGGTCCTCACCCGGAACTGGTAACTCTGGTCACCACCTGGGAATCACCTGGACCTGGTGAATCTGGTCCCCATCTGGGCCTCACCCAGTCCTGGTGACTTTGTTCCCCACCTGGACCTGATTGCTGTGGACTCCTTCTTGGCCTCACCTGGAACTGGTGACTCTGATCCTAACTGGGCCTCACCCAGATCTGGTGACTCTGGTCCTCACCTGTGGACCATTATGCCCTGGATCTCTGTTCCACACCTGACCCTCACCTGGACATGATGACTCTGGATCTCCTCTGGGCCTAACCCTGGCATGGTCACTCTAGTCCCCATCTGGATGTCACCTAGACCAGGTGAATCTGGTACCCCTCTAGGCCTCAACTAGACCTGGGGATTCTAATCCTCAAGTGCGCCTCACCGAGACCTAGAGAATATGCTCCCCACCTGCTCCTCATCTGGACCTGGTGACTCTGGTTCTACCTGCGCATTATCGGGACATGTTTACTCTATGCCCCACTGCGACAGACCTGATCCTGGTAACTCTGGTCCTGACTTTGGCCTCTTCTGTACCAGGTGACTCTGGCTCCACCTGGGCTTCACCAGTAACTGGTGACTCTGATCCTAAGCATGGCCTCACCAGACCTGGTGACTGTGGTTCCCATCGGGACCTCATTTGGACCTCATATCTCTGGTCCCACCTGGACCTCACCAGGACATGGTGTCTCTGGTACCCACCAGGGTAGCATCAGGATATGGTTACACTGTTCACTAACAGTGACCCAGCCGAACCTATTAACTCTCGTCTTCACCTGGGCCACACCTGGACATGGTGACACTCGTTCCCACCTGGGTCTCACCTGGACATGGTGAGTCGGATCCCCACCTGGTCCTCACGTGTAACTGGTTATTCTCGTTCCCACATGGACATCCTGTGGACCTAGTGTCTGCAGTGTTTCTAGCTTCTCATGTACCTCGGGACTCTGGTCCCCACCAGGGCCTCACAGGGACCTGGTGAGTGTGGTTGCCACCTGCACCTCACCTGGACTTGGAGATTCTGGTCTGCACCTGAGACTACCCTGGATCTGCGGACTGTGGTCCCCACCTGGTCTTCACCTGGATTTGGGGACTCCGGTCCCCATCTGGGCCTCACCTGGCCCTGTTGACCATGGTCCTCAACTGGGCACAATGGGGGCCCGGAGACTGTGTTCCACAAATGGACCTCACTTGGACCAGGTGACTCTGGTCACCCTCTGGGTCTCACCGTGCCCTAGTGAATATGAACGCCACTTTGGCCTGACTTGGACCTGCTGACCCTGGTTGCCACCTGTGCCTGAGCTCAAACTGTTGATGTATGGAACTTCTATGTAGCACCAGTCTACCACAGGAATTACAAGGAAATCGCTGAATTGAACTTGGAGGCAGTAGTCTTGTGTGCCGGGAGAGTCCAATTACCTCTCCCAACACTTCCGTCAAGCAGCGAGCCTAAGCCTTTTAGAAGCGAAGTGAAAAAGCAGGCTGGATGTGGTGGTACAAGCCATAAGCTCAACTCTCAGAAGTGTGTTTGCATTGGAGGCAGATGTCTGCTACCCACTCGGGTATCGGAGATGGAACCTAGCTACACTCTGATTGGAGGCCGTTGGAAATCGCTGTATTAAACTCAGATACACGGGAGTTCAGGCCCAGTGCTCACACATGCTTTTCCCGCAACCTCTCCCAGCCACTAACATAAGGATGTTAGCAGCTATTCCTACAGTCAGGCAGGATGCGGGAGGGTTCTGCCCTGTCCTCAGCTCTCACAGGGAAGCATGTCTTGATGCCAGCTGTCAACTAGCTGCATTCCTATGGCAGTGAGAAGGTAGCAGTACTCTGAGTCAGGAGGTTCCAAGATTACCACTCTACTGCACCTGGAGATACCCTCCAGGTCTGCATTGTTAACTTGTACTCAGAAGCCTCTGGCAATCGTCTCTGGTGAAGACGTGTGAAACTCACTCTGCAGGCAGTGTGGAACTGTGAGGGACTGAGGGTGAGCTCAACTCTCAGAAGTAAGATGCTTTTGGACAAGGCGTTCAGCTACCTTCTCACATATGGAACTTAGTATGTAGCACCTGTCTACCACAAGAATTACTGGGAAATCGTGAATTGAGCTTGGAGGCACTCGTCTTGTGTGCCGGGAGATTCCAATTACCTCTCCGAGCACTTCCGTCAAACAGCGAGCCTAGGCCTTTTAGAAGCCAAGGGTACAGGCAGGCTGGATGTGGAGGTACAGGCCATAAGCTCAACTCTCAGAAGTGTGTATGCATGGGAGGCAGATGTCTGCTACCCGCTCGTACATGGGATTTGGAACCTAGCTACACTCTGGTTGAGGAAAGTCGTTGAAAATCGCTGTATTCAACTCAGATACACGGGAGTTCAGGCCCAGTGCTCACACATGCTTTTCCCGCAACCTCTCCCAGCCACTAACATTAGGATGTTAGCAGCTACTCCTACAGTCAGCCAGGATGCGGGAGGGTTCTGCCCGTCATCAGCTCTCACAGGGAAGCATGTCTTGAAGCCAGCTGTCAACTAGCTGCATTCCTATGGCAGTGAGAAGGTAGCAGTATTCTGAGTCAGGAGGTTCCAAGATTACCAGTGGACTGCACCTGGGGATACCCTCCAGGTCTGCATTGTTACCCTGCGTCTCAGAAGCCTCTGGCAAACGTCTCTGCTGAAGACCTGCGAAACTCACTCTGCAGGCAGTGTGGAACTGTGAGAGACTGAGGCTGAGCTCAACTCTCAGAAGTAAGATGCTTTTGGACAAGGCGTTCAGCTACCCTCTCACGTATGGAACTTAGTATGTAGCACCTGTCTACCACAAGAAATACTGGGAAATCGTGAATTGACCTTGGAGGCACTCGTCTTGTGTGCCGGGAGATTCCAATTACCTCTCCCAGCACTTCCGTCAAACAGCGAGCCTAGGCCTTTTAGAAGCCAAGGGTACCAGCAGGCTGGATGTGGAGGTACAGGCCATAAGCTCAACTCTCAGAAGTGTATAAGCATGGGAGGCAGATGTCTGCTACCCACTCGGACATGGGAGTTGGAACCTAGCTATATTGTGATTGAAGAAGGCCATTGGAAATCGCTGTATTCAACTCAGATACACGGGAGTTCAGGCCCAGTGCTCACACATGTTTTTCCCGCAACCTCTCCCAGCCACTAACATTAGGATGTTATCAGCTACTCCTACAGTCAGGCAGGACGCGGGAGGGTTCTGCCCTGTCCTCAGCTCTCACAGGGAAGCATGTCTTGAAGCCAGCTGTCAACTAGCTGCATTCCTATGGCAGTGAGAAGGTAGCAGTATTCTGAGTCAGGAGGTTCCAAGATTACCAGTCTACTGCAACTGGGGATACCCTCCAGGTCTGCATTGTTACCCTGCGTCTCAGAAGCCTCTGGCAAACGTCTCTGCTGAAGACCTGCGAACTCAATCGGCAGGCAGTGTGGAACTGTGAGGGACTGAGGCTGAGCTCAACTCTCAGAAAAAGATGGTTTTGGACAAGGCGTTCAGCTACCCTCTCACGTATGGAACTTACTATGTAGCACCAGTCTACCACAGGAATTACTAGGAAATCGCTGAACTGAGCTTGGAGGCACTAGTCTTGTGTGCCGGGTGATTCCAATTACCTCTCCCAGCACTTCCGTCAAACAGCGAGCCTAGGCCTTTTAGAAGTCAAGGGTACCAGCAGGCTGGATGTGGAGGTACAGGCCATAAGCTCAACTCTCAGAAGTGTGTATGCATGGGAGGCAGATGTCTGCTACCCACTCGGACATGGGAGTTGGAACCTGGCTACACTGTGATTGAAGAAGGCCATTTGAAATCGCTGTATTCAACTCAGATACACGGGAGTTCAGGCCCAGTGCTCACACATGCTTTTCCCGCAACCTCTCCCAGCCACTAACATTAGGATGTTAGCAGCTACTCCTACAGTCAGGCAGGATGCGGGAGGGTTCTGCCCTGTCCTCAGCTCTCACAGGGAAGCATGTCTTGAAGCCAGCTGTCAACTAGCTGCATTCCTATGGCAGTGAGAAGGTAGCAGTACTCTGAGTCAGGAGGTTCCAAGATTACCACTCTACTGCACCTGGAGATACCCTCCAGGTCTGCATTGTTAACTTGTACTCAGAAGCCTCTGGCAATCGTCTCTGGTGAAGACGTGTGAAACTCACTATGCAGGCAGTGTGGAACTGTGAGGGACTGAGGGTGAGCTCAACTCTCAGAAGTAAGATGCTTTTGGACAAGGCGTTCAGCTACCTTCTCACATATGGAACTTAATATGTAGCACCTGTCTACCACAAGATTACTGGGAAATCGTGAATTGAGCTTGGAGGCACTCGTCTTGTGTGCCGGTAGATTCCAATTACCTCTCCCAGCACTTCCGTCAAACAGCGAGCCTAGGCCTTTTAGAAGCCAAGGGTACCAGCAGGCTGGATGTGGAGGTACAGGCCATAAGCTCAACTCTCAGAAGTGTGTATGCATGGGAGGCAGATGTCTGCTACCCGCTCGTACATGGGATTTGGAACCTAGCAACACTCTGGTTGAGGAAAGCCGTTGGAAATCGCTGTATTCAACTCAGATACACGGGAGTTCAGGCCCAGTGCTCACACATGCTTTTCCCGCAACCTCTCCCAGCCACTAACATTAGGATGTTAGCAGCTACTCCTACAGTCAGGCAGGATGCGGGAGGGTTCTGCCCTATCCTCAACTCTCTCAGGGAAGCATGTCTTGAAGCCAACTAGCTGTCAACTAGCTGCATTCCTATGGCAGTGAGAAGGTAGCAGTATTCTGAGTCAGGAGGTTCCAAGATTACCAGTCGACTGCACCTGGGGATACCCTCCAGGTCTGCATTGTTACCCTGCGTCTAGAAGCCTCTGGCAAACGTCTCTGCTGAAGACCTGCGAAACTCACTCTGCAGGCAGTGTGGAACTGTGAGGGACTGAGGCTGAGCTCAACTCTCAGAAGTAAGATGCTTTTGGACAAGGCGTTCAGCTACACTCTCACGTATGGAACTTAGTATGTAGCACCAGTCTGCCACAGGAATTACTAGGAAATCGCTGAACTGAGCTTGGAGGCACTAGTCTTGTGTGCCGGGTGATTCCAATTACCTCTCCCAGCACTTCCGTCAAACAGCGAGCCTAGGCCTTTTAGAAGCCAAGGGTACCAGCAGGCTGGATGTGGAAGTACAGGCCATAAGCTCAACTCTCAGAAGTGTATAAGCATGGGAGGCAGATGTCTGCTACCCACTCGGACATGGGAGTTGGAACCTAGCTACACTGTGATTGAAGAAGGCCATTGGAAATCGCTGTATTCAACTCAGATACACGGGAGTTCAGGCCCAGTGCTCACACATGCTTTTCCCGCAACCTCTCCCAGCCACTAACATAAGGATGTTAGCAGCTACTCCTACAGTCAGGCAGGATGCGGGAGGGTTCTGCCCTGTCCTCAGCTCTCACAGGGAAGCATGTCTTGAAGCCAGCTGTCAACTAGCTGCATTCCTATGGCAGTGAGAAGGTAGCAGTACTCTGAGTCAGGAGGTTCCAAGTATACCACTCTACTGCACCTGGAGATACCCTCCAGGGCTGCATTGTTAACTTGTACTCAGAAGACTCTGGCAATCGTCTCTGGTGAAGACGTGTGAAACTCACTCTGCAGGCAGTTTGGAACTGTGAGGGACTGAGGGTAGGCTCAACTCTCAGAAGCAAGATGCTTTTGGACAAGGCGTTCATCTACCTTCTCACATATGGAACTTAGTATGTAGCACCTGTCTACCACAAGAATTACTGGGAAATCGTGAATTGAGCTTGGAGGCACTCGTCTTGCGTGCCGGGAGATTCCAATTACCTCTCCCAGCACTTCCGTCAAAAGCGAGCCTAGGCCTTTTAGAAGCCAAGGGTACCAGCAGGCTGGATGTGGAGGTACAGGCCATAAGCTCAACTCTCAGAAGTGTGTATGCATGGGAGGCAGATGTCTGCTACGCGCTCGTACATGTGATTTGGAACCTAGCTACACTCTGGTTGAGGAAAGCCGTTGGAAATCGCTGTATTCAACTCAGATACACGGGAGTTCAGGCCCAGTGCTCACACATGCTTTTCCCGCAACCTCTCCCAGCCACTAACATTAGGATGTTAGCAGCTACTCCTACAGTCAGGCAGCATGCGGGAGGGTTCTGCCCTGTCCTCAGCTCTCTCAGGGAACCAAGTCTTGAAGCCAGATAGCTGTCAACTAGCTGCATTCCTATGGCAGTGAAAAGGTAGCAGTATTCTGAGTCAGGAGGTTCCAAGATTACCAGTCGACTGCACCTGGGGATACCCTCCAGGTCTGCATTGTTACCCTGCTTCTCAGAAGCATCTGGCAAACATCTCTGCTGAAGACCTGCGAAACTCACTCTGCAGGCAGTGTGGAACTGTGAGGGACTGAGGCTGAGCTCAACTCTCAGCAGTAAGATGGTTTTGGACAAGGCGTTCAGCTACCCTCTCACGTATGGAACTTAGTATGTAGCACCAGTCTACCACAGGAATTACTAGGAAATCGCTGAACTGAGCTTGGAGGCACTAGTCTTGTGTGCCGGGTGATTCCAATTACCTCTCCCAGCACTTCCGTCAAACAGCGAGCCTAGGCCTTTTAGAAGTCAAGGGTACCAGCAGGCTGGCTGTGGAGGTACAGGCCATAAGCTCAACTCTCAGAAGTGTGTATGCATGGGAGGCAGAGGTCTGCTACCCACTCGGACATGGGAGTTGGAACCTAGCTACACTGTGATTGAAGAAGGCCATTGGTAATCGCTGTATTCAACTCAGATACACGGGAGTTCAGGCCCAGTGCTCACACATGCTTTTCCCGCAACCTCTCCCAGCCACTAACATAAGGATGTGAGCAGCTACTCCTACAGTCAGGCAGCATGCGGGAGGGTTCTGCCCTGTCCTCAGCTCTCACAGAGAAGCATGTCTTGAAGCCAGCTGTCAACTAGCTGCATTCCTATGGCAGTGAGAAGGTAGCCGTACTCTGAGTCAGGAGGTTCCAAGATTACCACTCTACTGCACCTGGAGATACCCTCCAGGTCTGCATTGTTAACTTGTACTCAGAAGCCTCTGGCAATCGTCTCTGGTGAAGACGTGTGAAACTCACTCTGCAGGCAGTGTGGAAGTGTGAGGGAATGAGGGTGGGCTCAACTCTCAGAAGTAAGATGCTTTTGAACAAGGCGTTCAGCTACCTTCTCACATATGGAACTTAGTATGTAGCACCTGTCTACCACAAGAATTACTGGGAAATCGTGAATTGAGCTTGGAGGCACTCGTCTTGTGTGCCGGGAGATTCCAATTACCTCTCCCAGCACTTCCGTCAAACAGCGAGCCTAGGCCTTTTAGAAGCCAAGGGTACCAGCAGGCTGGATGTGGAGGTACAGGCCATAAGCTCAACTCTCAGAAGTGTGTATGCATGGGAGGCAGATGTCTGCTACCCGCTCGTACATGGGATTTGGAACCTAGCTACACTCTGGTTGAGGAAAGCCGTTGGAAATCGCTGTATTCAACTCAGATACACGGGAGTTCAGGCCCAGTGCTCACACATGCTTTTCCCGCAACCTCTCCCAGCCACTAACATTAGGATGTTAGCAGCTACTCCTACAGTCAGGCAGCATGCGGGAGGGTTCTGCCCTGTCCTCAGCTCTCACAGGGAAGAATGTCTTGAAGCCAGCTATCAACTAGCTGCATTCCTATGGCAGTGAGAAGGTAGCAGTATTCTGAGTCAGGAGGTTCCAAGATTACCAGTCTACTGCACCTGGGGATACCCTCCAGGTCTGCATTGTTACCCTGCGTCTCAGAAGTCTCTGCAAACGTCTCTGTTGAAGACCTGCGAAACTCACTCGGCAGGCAGTGTGGAACTGTGAGGGACTGAGGCTGAGCTCAACTCTCAGAAGTAAGATGGTTTTGGACAAGGCGTTCAGCTACCCTCTCACGTATGGAACTTACTATGTAGCACCAGTCTACCACAGGAATTACTAGGAAATCGCTGAACTGAGCTTGGAGGCACTAGTCTTGTGTGCCGGGAGATTCCAATTACCTCTCCCAGCACTTCCGTCAAACAGCGAGCCTAGGCCTTTTAGAAGCCAAAGGTACCAGCAGGCTGGATGTGGAGGTACAGGCCATAAGCTCAACTCTCAGAAGTGTGTATGAATGGGAGGCAGATGTCTGCTACCCACTCGGACATGGGAGTTGGAACCTAGCTACACTGTGATTGAAGAAGGCCATTGGAAATCGCTGTATTCAACTCAGATACACGGGAGTTCAGGCCCAGTGCTCACACATGCTTTTCCCGCAACCTCTCCCAGCCACTAACATAAGGATGTGAGCAGCTACTCCTACAGTCAGGCAGGATGCGGGAGGGTTCTGCCCTGTCCTCAGCTCTCACAGGGAAGCATGTCTTGAAGCCAGCTGTCAACTAGCTGCATTCCTATGGCAGTGAGAAGGTAGCAGTACTCTGAGTCAGGAGGTTCCAAGATTACCACTCTACTGCACCTGGAGATACCCTCCAGGTCTGCATTGTTAACTTGTACTCAGAAGCCTCTGGCAATCGTCTCTGGTGAAGACGTGTGAAACTCACTCTGCAGGCAGTGTGGAAGTGTGAGGGACTGAGGGTGAGCTCAACTCTCAGAAGTAAGATGGTTTTGGACAAGGCGTTCAGCTACCCTCTCACGTATGGAACTTAGTATGTAGCACCAGTCTACCACAGGAATTACTAGGAAATCGCTGAACTGAGCTTGGAGGCACTAGTCTTGTGTGCGGGGTGATTCCAATTACCTCTCCCAGCACTTCCGTCAAACAGCGAGCCTAGGCCTTTTAGAAGCCAAGGGTACCAGCAGGCTGGATGTGGAGGTACAGGCCATAAGCTCAACTCTCAGAAGTGTGTATGAATGGGAGGCAGATGTCTGCTACCCACTCGGACATGGGAGTTGGAACCTAGCTACACTGTGATTGAAGAAGGCCATTGGAAATCGCTGTATTCAACTCAGATACACGGGAGTTCAGGCCCAGTGCTCACACATGCTTTCCCGCAACCTCTCCCAGCCACTAACATAAGGATGTGAGCAGCTACTCCTACAGTCAGGCAGGATGCGGGAGGGTTCTGCCCTGTCCTCAGCTCTCACAGGGAAGCATGTCTTGAAGCCAGCTGTCAACTAGCTGCATTCCTATGGCAGTGAGAAGGTAGCAGTACTCTGAGTCAGGAGGTTCCAAGATTACCACTCTTCTGCACCTGGAGATACCCTCCAGGTCTGCATTGTTAACTTGTACTCAGAAGCCTCTGGCAATCGTCTCTGGTGAAGACGTGTGAAACTCACTCTGCAGGCAGTGTGGAAGTGTGAGGGAATGAGGGTGGGCTCAACTCTCAGAAGTAAGATGCTTTTGAACAAGGCGTTCAGCTACCTTCTCACATATGGAACTTAGTATGTAGCACCTGTCTACCACAAGAATTACTGGGAAATCGTGAATTGAGCTTGGAGGCACTCGTCTTGTGTGCCGGGAGATTCCAATTACCTCTCCCAGCACTTCCGTCAAACAGCGAGCCTAGGCCTTTTAGAAGCCAAGGGTAACAGCAGGCTGGATGTGGAGGTACAGGCCATAAGCTCAACTCTCAGAAGTGTGTATGCATGGGAGGCATATGTCTGCTACCCGCTCTTACATGGGATTTGGAACCTAGCTACACTCTGGTTGAGGAAAGCCGTTGGAAATCGCTGTATACAACTCAGATACACGGGAGTTCAGGCCCAGTGCTCACACATGCTTTTCCCGCAATCTCTCCCAGCCACTAACATAAGGATGTTAGCAGCTACTCCTACAGTCAGGCAGCATGCGGGAGGGTTCTGCCCTGTCCGAACTCTCTCAGGGAAGCATGTCTTGAAGCCAGCTAGCTGTCAACTAGCTGCATTCCTATGGCAGTGAGAAGGTAGCAGTATTCTGAGTCAGGAGGTTCCAAGATTACCAGTCTACTGCACCTGGGTATACCCTCCAGGTCTGCATTGTTACCCTGCGTCTCAGAAGCCTCTGGCAAACGTCTCTGCTGAAGACCTGCGAAACTCACTCGGCAGGCAGTGTGGAACTGTGAGGGACTGAGGCTGAGCTCAACTCTCAGAAGTAAGATGGTTTTGGACAAGGCGTTCAGCTACCCTCTCACGTATGGAACTTACTATGTAGCACCAGTCTACCACAGGAATTACTAGGAAATCGCTGAACTGAGCTTGGAGGCACTAGTCTTGTGTGCCGGGTGATTCCAATTACCTCTCCCAGCACTTCCGTCAAACAGCGAGCCTAGGCCTTTTAGAAACCAAGGGTACCAGCAGGCTGGATGTGGAGGTACAGGCCATAAGCTCAACTCTCAGAAGTGTGTATGCATGGGAGGCAGATGTCTGCTACCCACTCGGATATGGGAGTTGGAACCTAGCTACACTGTGATTGAAGAAGGCCATTGGAAATCGCTGTATTCAACTCAGATACACGGGAGTTCAGGCCCAGTGCTCACACATGCTTTTCCGCAATCTCTCCCAGCCACTAACATAAGGATGTTAGCAGCTACTCCTACAGTCAGGCAGCATGCGGGAGGGTTCTGCCCTCTCCTCAGCTCTCACAGGGAAGCATGTCTGGAAGCCAGCTGTCAACTAGCTGCATTCCTATGGCAGTGAGAAGGTAGCAGTATTCTGAGTCAGGAGGTTCCAAGATTACCAGTCTAATGCACCTGGGGATACCCTCCAGGTCTGCATTGTTACCCTGCGTCTCAGAAGCCTCTGGCAAACATCTCTGCTGAAGACCTGCGAAACTCACTCTGCAGGCAGTGTGGAACTGTGAGGGACTGAGGCTGAGCTCAACTCTCAGAAGTAAGATGGTTTTGGACAAGGCGTTCAGCTACCCTCTCAATTATGGAACTTAGTATGTAGCACCAGTCTACCACAGGAATTACTAGGAAATCCCTGAACTGAGCTTGGAGGCACTAGTCTTGTGTGCCGGGTGATTCCAATTACCTCTCCCTGCATTTCCGTCAAACAGCGAGCCTAGGCCTTTTAGAAGCCAAGGGTACCAGCAGGCTGGATGTGGAGGTACATGCCATAAGCTCAACTCTCAGAAGTGTGTATGCATGGGAGGCAGATGTCTGCTACCCACTCGGACATGGGAGTTGGAACCTAGCTACACTGTGATTGAAGAAGGCCATTGGAAATCGCTGTATTCAACTCAGATACACGGGAGTTCAGGCCCAGTGCTCACACATGCTTTTCCCGCAATCTCTCCCAGCCACTAACATAAGGATGTTAGCAGCTACTCCTACAGTCAGGCAGGATGCGGGAGGGTTCTGCCCTGTCCTCAGCTCTCACAGGGAAGCATGTCTTGAAGCCAGCTGTCAACTAGCTGCATTCCTATGGCAGTGAGAAGGTAGCAGTACTCTGAGTCAGGAGGTTCCAAGATTACCACTCTACTGCACCTGGAGATACCCTCCAGGTCTGCATTGTTAACTTGTACTCAGAAGCCTCTGGCAATCGTCTCTGGTGAAGACGTGTGAAACTCACTCTGCAGGCAGTGTGGAAGTGTGAGGGACTGAGGGTGTGCTCAACTCTCAGAAGTAAGATGCTTTTGGACAAGGCGTTCAGCTACCTTCTCACATATGGAACTTAGTATGTAGCACTTGTCTACCACAAGAATTACTGGGAAATCGTGAATTGAGCTTGGAGGCACTCGTCTTGTGTGCCGGGAGATTCCAATTACCTCTCCCAGCACTTCCGTCAAACAGCGAGCCTAGGCCTTTTAGAAGCCAAGGGTACCAGCAGGCTGGATGTGGAGGTACAGGCCATAAGCTCAACTCTCAGAAGTGTGTATGCATGGGAGGCAGATGTCTGCTACCCGCTCGTACATGGGATTTGGAACCGAGCTACACTCTGGTTGAGGAAAGTCGTTGGAAATCGCTGTATTCAACTCAGATACACGGGAGTTCAGGCCCAGTGCTCACACATGCTTTTCCCGCAACCTCTCCCAGCCACTAACATTAGGATGTTAGCAGCTACTCCTACACTCAGGCAGCATGCGGGAGGGTTCTGCCCTGTCCTCAGCTCTCTCAGGGAAGCATGTCTTGAAGCCAGCTGTCAACTAGCTGCATTCCTATGGTAGTGAGAAGGTAGCAGTATTCTGAGTCAGGAGGTTCCAAGATTACCACTCTACTGCACCTGGGGATAACCTCCAGGTCTGCATTGTTACCCTACGTCTCAGAAGCCTCTGGCAAACGTCTCTGCTGAAGACCTGCGAAACTCACTCGGCAGGCAGTGTGGAACTGTGAGGGACTGAGGCTGAGCTCAACTCTCAGAAGTAAGATGGTTTGACAAGGCGTTCAGCTACCCTCTCACGTATGGAACTTACTATGTAGCACCAGTCTACCACAGGAATTACTAGGAAATCGCTGAACTGAGCTTGGAGGCACTAGTCCTGTGTGCCGGTTGATTCCAATTACCTCTCCCAGCACTTCCGTCAAACAGCGAGCCTAGGCCTTTTAGAAGCCAAGGGTACCAGCAGGTTGGATGTGGAGGTACAGGCCATAAGCTCAACTCTCAGAAGTGTGTATGCATGGGAGGCAGATGTCTGCTACCCACTCGGACATGGGAGTTGGAACCTAGCTACACTGTGATTGAAGAAGGCCATTGGAAATCGCTGTATTCAACTCAGATACACGGGAGTTCAGGCCCAGTGCTCACACATGCTTTTCCCGCAACCTCTCCCAGCCACTAAGATAAGGATGTTAGCAGCTACTCCTACAGTCAGGTAGGATGCGGGAGGGTTCTGCCCTGTCCTAGGCTCTGACAGTGAAGCATGTCTTGAAGCCAGCTGTGAACTAGCTGCATTCCTATGGCAGTGAGAAGGTAGCAGTACTCTGATTCAGGAGGTTCCATGATTACCACTCTACTGCACCTGGAGATACCCTCCAGGTCTGCATTGTTAACTTGTACTCAGAAGCCTCTGGCAATCGTCTCTGGTGAAGACGTGTGAAACTCACTCTGCAGGCAGTGTGGAACTGTGAGGGACTGAGGATGGGCTCAACTCTCAGAAGTAAGATGCTTTTGGACAAGGCGTTCAGCTACCATCTCACATATGGAACTTAGTATGTAGCACCTGTCTACCACAAGAATTACTGGGAAATCGTGAATTGAGCTTGGAGGCACTCGTCTTGTGTGCCGGGAGATTCCAATTACCTCTCCCAGCACTTCCGTCAAACAGCGAGCCTAGGCCTTTTAGAAGCCAAGGGTACCAGCAGGCTGGATGTGGAGGTACAGGCCATAAGCTCAACTCTCAGAAGTGTGTATGCATGGGAGGCAGATGTCTGCTACCCACTCGGACATGGGATTTGGAACCTAGCTACACTCTGGTTGAGGAAAGCCGTTGGAAATCGCTGTATTCAACTCAGATACACGGGAGTTCAGGCCCAGTGCTCACACATGCTTTTCCCGCAACCTCTCCAAGCCACTAACAAAAGGATGTTAGCAGCTACTCCTACAGTCAGGCAGGATGCGGGAGGGTTCTGCCCTGTCCTCATCTCTCACAGGGAAGCATGTCTTGAAGCCAGCTGTCAACTAGCTGCATTCCTATGGCAGTGAGAAGGTAGCAGTACTCTGAGTCAGGAGGTTCCAAGATTACCACTCTACTGCACCTGGAGATACCCTCCAGGTCTGCATTGTTAACTTGTACTCAGAAGCCTCTGGCAATCGTCTCTGGTGAAGACGTGTGAAACTCACTCTGCAGGCAGTGTGGAACTGTGAGGAACTGAGTGTGGGCTCAACTCTCAGAAGTAAGATGCTTTTGGACAAGGCGTTCAGCTACCTTCTCACATATGGAACTTAGTATGTAGCACCTGTCTACCACAAGAATTACTGGGAAATCGTGAATTGAGCTTCGAGGCACTCGTCTTGTGTGCCGGGAGATTCCAATTACCTCTCCCAGCACTTCCGTCAAACAGCGAGCCTAGGCCTTTTAGAAGCCAAGGGTACCAGCAGGCTGGATGTGGAGGTACAGGCCATAAGCTCAACTCTCAGAAGTGTGTATGCATGGGAGGCAGATGTCTGCTACCCGCTCGTACATGGGATTTGGAACCTAGCTACACTCTGGTTGAGGAAAGCCGTTGGAAATCGCTGTATTCAACTCAGATACACGGGAGTTCAGGCCCAGTGCTCACACATGCTTTTCCCGCAACCTCTCCCAGCCACTAACATTAGGATGTTAGCAGCTACTCCTACAGTCAGGCAGCATGCGGGAGGGTTCTGCCCTGTCCTCAGCTCTCTCAGGGAAGCATGTCTTGAAGCCAGCTAGCTCTCAACTAGCTGCCTTCCTATGGCAGTGAGAAGGTAGCAGTATTCTGAGTCAGGAGGTTCCAAGATTACCAGTCGACTGCACATGGGGATACCCTCCAGGTCTGCATTGTTACCCTGCGTCTCAGAAGCCTCTGGCAAACGTCTATGCTGAAGACCTGCGAAACTCACTCTGCAGGCAGTGTGGAACTGTGAGGGACTGAGGGTGAGCTCAACTCTCAGAAGTAAGATGGTTTTGGACAAGGCGTTCAGCTACCCTCTCACGTATGGAACTTAGTATGTAGCACCTGTCTACCACAGGAATTACTAGGAAATCGCTGAACTGAGCTTGGAGGCACTAGTCTTGTGTGCCGGGTGATTCCAATTACCTCTCCAGCACTTCCGTCAAACAGCGAGCCTAGGCCTTTTAGAAGCCAAGGGTACCAGCAGGCTGGATATGGAGGTACAGGCCATAAGCTCAACTCTCAGAAGTGTGTATGCATGGGAGGCAGATGTCTGCTACCCACTCGGACATGGGAGTTGGCACCTAGCTACACTGTGATTGAAGAAGGCCATTGGAAATCGCTGTATTCAACTCAGATACACGGGAGTTCAGGCCCAGTGCTCACACATGCTTTTCCCGCAACCTCTCTCAGCCACTAACATAAGGATGTTAGCAGCTACTCCTACAGTCAGGCAGGATGCGGGAGGGTTCTGCCCTGTCCTCAGCTCTCACAGGGAACCATGTCTTGAAGCCAGCTGTCAACTAGCTGCATTCCTATGGCAGTGAGAAGGTAGCAGTACTCTGAGTCAGGAGGTTCCAAGATTACCACTCTACTGCACCTGGAGATACCCTCCAGGTCTGCATTGTTAACTTGTACTCAGAAGCCTCTGGCAATCGTCTCTGGTGAAGACGTGTGAAACTCACTCTGCAGGCATTGTGGAACTGTGAGGGACTGAGGATGGGCTCAACTCTCAGAAGTAAGATGCTTTTGGACAAGGCGTTCAGCTACCATCTCACATATGGAACTTAGTATGGAGCACCTGTCTACCACAAGAATTACTGGGAAATCGTGAATTGAGCTTGGAGGCACTCGTCTTGTGTGCCGGGAGATTCCAATTACCTCTCCCAGCACTTCCGTCAAACAGCGAGCCTAGGCCTTTTAGAAGCCAAGGGTACCAGCAGGCTGGATGTGGAGGTACAGGCCATAAGCTCAACTCTCAGAAGTGTGTATGCATGGGAGGCAGATGTCTGCTACCCGCTCGTACATGGGATTTGGAACCTAGCTACACTCTGGTTGAGGAAAGTCGTTGGAAATCGCTGTATTCAACTCAGATACACGGGAGTTCAGGCCCAGTGCTCACACATGCTTTTCCCGCAACCTCTCCCAGCCAAAACATTAGGATGTTAGCAGCTACTCCTACAGTCAGGCAGCATGCGGGAGGGTTCTGCCCTGTCCTCAGCTCTCACAGGGAAGCATGTCTTGAAGCCAGCTGTCAACTTGCTGCATTCCTATGGCAGTGAGAAGGTAGCAGTATTCTGAGTCAGGAGGTTCCAAGATTACCAGTCTACTGCACCTGGGGATACCCTCCAGGTCTGCATTGTTACCCTGCGTCTCAGAAGCCTCTGGCAAACGTCTCTGCTGAAGACCTGCGAAACTCACTCTGCAGGCAGTGTGGAACTGTGAGGGACTGAGGCTGAGCTCAACTCTCAGAAGTAAGATGGTTTTGGACAAGGCGTTCAGCTACCCTCTCACGTATGGAACTAAGTATGTAGCACCAGTCTACCACAGGAATTACTAGGAAATCGCTGAACTGAGCTTGGAGGCACTAGTCTTGTGTGCCGGGTGATTCCAATTACCTCTCCCAGCACTTCCGTCAAACAGCGAGCCTAGGCCTTTTAGAAGCCAAGGGTACCAGCAGGCTGGATGTGGAGGTACAGGCCATAAGCTCAACTCTCAGAAGTGTGTATGCATGGGAGGCAGATGTCTGCTACCCACTCGGACATGGGAGTTGGAACCTAGCTACACAGTGATTGAAGAAGGCCATTGGAAATCGCTGTATTCAACTCAGATACACGGGAGTTCAGGCCCAGTGCTCACACATGCTTTTCCCGCAACCTCTCCCAGCCACTAACATTAGGATGTTAGCAGCTACTCCTACAGTCAGGCAGCATGCGGGAGGGTTCTGCCCTGTCCTCAGCTCTCACAGGGAAGCATGTCTTGAAGCCAGCTGTCAACTAGCTGCATTCCTATGGTAGTGAGAAGGTAGCAGTATTCTGAGTCAGGAGGTTCCAAGATTACCAGTCTACTGCACCTCGGGATAACCTCCAGGTCTGCATTGTTACCCTGCGTCTCAGAAGCCTCTGGCAAACGTCTCTGCTGAAGACCTGCGAAACTTATTCGGCAGGCAGTGTGGAACTGTGAGGGACTGAGGGTGAGCTCAACTCTCAGAAGTAAGATGGTTTGGACAAGGCGTTCAGCTACCCTCTTACGTATGGAACTTACTATGTAGCACCAGTCTACCACAGGAATTACTAGGAAATCGCTGAACTGAGCTTGGAGGCACTAGTCTTGTGTGCTGGTTGATTCCAATTACCTCTCCCAGCACTTCCGTCAAACAGCGAGCCTAGGCCTTTTAGAAGCCAAGGGTACCAGCAGGCTGGATGTGGAGGTACAGGCCATAAGCTCAACTCTCAGAAGTGTGTATGCATGGGAGGCAGATGTCTGCTACCCACTCGGACATGGGAGTTGGAACCTAGCTACAATGTGATTGAAGAAGGCCATTGGAAATCGCTGTATTCAACTCAGATACACGGGAGTTCAGGCCCAGTGCTCACACATGCTTTTCCTGCAACCTCTCCCAGCCACTAACATAAGGATGTTAGCAGCTACTCCTACAATCAGGCAGGGTGCGGGAGGGTTCTACCCTATCCTAGGCTCTCACAGGGAAGCATGTCTTGAAGCCAGCTGTCAACTAGCTGCATTCCTATGGCAGTGAGAAGGTAGCAGTACTCTGAGTCAGGAGGTTCCAAGATTACCACTCTACTGCACCTGGAGATACCCTCCAGGTCTGCATTGTTAACTTGTACTCAGAAGCCTCTGGCAATCGTCTCTGGTGAAGACGTGTGAAACTCACTCTGCAGGCAGTGTGGAACTGTGAGGGACTGAGGATGGGCTCAACTCTCAGAAGTAAGATGCTTTTGGACAAGGCGTTCAGCTACCATCTCACATATGGAACTTAGTATGTAGCACCTGTCTACCACAAGAATTACTGGGAAATCGTGAATTGAGCTTGGAGGCACTCGTCTTGTGTGCCGGGAGATTCCAATTACCTCTCCCAGCACTTCCGTCAAACAGCGAGCCTAGGCCTTTTAGAAGCCAAGGGTACCAGCAGGCTGGATGTGGAGGTACAGGCCATAAGCTCAACTCTCAGAAGTGTGTATGCATGGGAGGCAGATGTCTGCTACCCGCTCGTACATGGGATTTGGAACCTAGCTACACTCTGGTTGAGGAAAGCCGTTGGAAATCGCTGTATTCAACTCAGATACACGGGAGTTCAGGCCCAGTGCTCACACATGCTTTTCCCGCAACCTCTCCCAGCCACTAACATTAGGATGTTAGCAGCTACTCCTACAGTCAGGCAGCATGCGGGAGGGTTCTGCCCTGTCCTCAGCTCTCACAGGGAAGCATGTCTTGAAGCCAGCTGTCAACTAGCTGCATTCCTATGGCAGTGAGAAGGTAGCAGTATTCTGAGTCAGGAGGTTCCAAGATTACCAGTCGACTGCACCTGGGGATACCCTCCAGGTCTGCATTGTTACCCTGCGTCTCAGAAGCCTCTGGCAAACGTCTCTGCTGAAGACCTGCGAAACTCACTCTGCAGGCAGTGTGGAACTGTGAGGGACTGAGGCTGAGCTCAACTCTCAGAAGTAAGATGGTTTTGGACAAGGCATTCAGCTACCCTCTCACGTATGGAACTTAGTATGTAGCACCAGTCTACCACAGGAATTACAAGGAAATCGCTGAACTGAGCTTGGAGGCACTAGTCTTGTGTGCCGGGTGATTCCAATTACCTCTCCCAGCACTTCCGTCAAACAGCGAGCCTAGGCATTTTAGAAGCCAAGGGTACCAGCAGGCTGGATGTGGAGGTACAGGCCATAAGCTCAACTCTCAGAAGTGTGTATGCATGGGAGGCAGATGTCTGCTACCCACTCGGACATGGGAGTTGGCACCTAGCTACACTGTGATTGAAGAAGGCCATTGGAAATCGCTGTATTCAACTCAGATACACGGGAGTTCAGGCCCAGTGCTCACACATGCTTTTCCCGCAACCTCTCCCAGCCACTAACATAAGGATGTTAGCAGCTACTCCTACAGTCAGGCAGGATGCGGGAGGGTTCTGCCCTGTCCTCAGCTCTCACAGGGAAGCATGTCTTGAAGCCAGCTGTCAACTAGCTGCATTCCTATGGCAGTGAGAAGGTAGCAGTACTCTGAGTCAGGAGGTTCCAAGATTACCACTCTACTGCACCTGGAGATACCCTCCAGGTCTGCATTGTTAACTTGTACTCAGAAGCCTCTGGCAATCGTCTCTGGTGAAGACGTGTGAAACTCACTCTGCAGGCAGTGTGGAACTGTGAGGGACTGAGGGTGGGCTCAACTCTCAGAAGTAAGATGCTTTTGGACAAGGCGTTCAGCTACTATCTCACATATGGAACTTAGTATGTAGCACCTGTCTACCACAAAATTACTGGGAATCGTGAATTGAGCTTGGAGGCACTCGTCTTGTGTGCCGGGAGATTCCAATTACCTCTCCCAGCACTTCCGTCAAACAGCGAGCCTAGGCCTTTTAGAAGCCAAGGGTACCAGCAGGCTGGATGTGGAGGTACAGGGCATAAGCTCAACTCTCAGAAGTGTGTATGCATGGGAGGCAGATGTCTGCTACCCGCTCGTACATGGGATTTGGAACCTAGCTACACTCTGGTTGAGGAAAGCCGTTGGAAATCGCTGTATTCAACTCAGATACACGGGAGTTCAGGCCCAGTGCTCACACATGCTTTTCCCGCAACCTCTCCCAGCCACTAACATTAGGATGTTAGCAGCTACTCCTACAGTCAGGCAGCATGCGAGAGGGTTCTGCCCTGTCCTCAGCTCTATCAGGGAAGCATGTCTTGAAGCCAGCTAGCTGTCAACTAGCTGCATTCCTATGGCAGTGAGAAGGTAGAAGTATTCTGAGTCAGGAGGTTCCAAGATTACCAGTCGACTGCACCTGGAGATACCCTCCAGGTCTGCATTGTTACCCTGCTTCTCAGAAGCCTCTGGCAAACGTCTCTGCTGAAGACCTGCGAAACTCACTCTGCAGGCAGTGTGGAACTGTGAGGGACTGAGGGTGTGCTCAACTCTCAGAAGTAAGATGGTTTTGGACAAGGCGTTCAGCTACCCTCTCACGTATGGAACTTAGTATGTAGCACCAGTCTACCACAGGAATTACTAGGAAATCGCTGAACTGAGCTTGGAGGCACTAGTCTTGTGTGCCGGGTGATTCCAATTACCTCTCCCAGCACTTCCGTCAAACAGCGAGCCTAGGCCTTTTAGAAGCCAAGGGTACCAGCAGGCTGGATGTGGAGGTACAGGCCATAAGCTCAACTCTCAGAAGTGTGTATGCATGGGAGGCAGATGTCTGCTACTCGCTCGTACATGGGATTTGGAACCTAGCTACACTCTGGTTGAGGAAAGCCGTTGGAAATCGCTGTATTCAACTCAGATACACGGGAGTTCAGGCCCAGTGCTCACACATGCTTTTCCCGCAACCTCTCCCAGCCACTAACATTAGGATGTTAGCAGCTACTCCTACAGTCAGGCAGCATGCGGGAGGGTTCTGCCCTGTCCTCAGCTCTCACAGGGAAGAATGTCTTGAAGCCAGCTATCAACTAGCTGCATTCCTATGGCAGTGAGAAGGTAGGAGTATTCTGAGTCAGGAGGTTCCAAGATTACCAGTCGACTGCACCTGGGGATACCCTCCAGGTCTGCATTGTTACCCTGCGTCTCAGAAGCCTCTGGCAAACGTCTCTGCTGAAGACCTGCGAAACACACTCTGCAGGCAGTGTGGAACTGTGAGGGACTGAGGCTGTGCTCAACTCTCAGAAGTAAGATGGTTTTGGACAAGGCGTTCAGCTACCCTCTCACGTATGGAACTTAGTATGTAGCACCAGTCTACCACAGGAATTACTAGGAAATCGCTGAACTGAGCTTGGAGGCACTAGTCTTGTGTGCCGGGAGATTCCAATTACCTCTCCCAGCACTTCCGTCAAACAGCGAGCCTAGGCCTTTTAGAAGCCAAGGGTACCAGCAGGCTGGATGTGGAGGTACAGGCCATAAGCTCAACTCTCAGAAGTGTGTATGCATGGGAGGCAGATGTCTGCTACCCACTCGGACATGGGAGTTGGAACCTAGCTACACTGTGATTGAAGAAGGCCATTGGAAATCGCTGTATTCAACTCAGATACACGGGAGTTCAGGCCCAGTGCTCACACATGCTTTTCCCGCAACCTCTCCCAGCCACTAACATAAGGATGTGAACAGCTACTCCTACAGTCAGGCAGGATGCGGGATGGTTCTTCCTGTCCTCAGCTCTCACAGGAAATCATGACTGGAAGCCAGCTGTCAACTAGCTGCATTCCTATGGCAGTGAGAAGGTAGCAGTACTCTGAGTCAGGAGGTTACAAGATTACCAGTCTACTGCACCTGGAGATACCCTCCAGGTCTGCATTGTTAACTTGTACTCAGAAGCCTCTGGCAATCGTCTCTGGTGAAGACATGTGAAACTCACTCTGCAGGCAGTGTGGAAGTGTGAGGGACTGAGGGTGTGCTCAACTCTCAGAAGTAAGATGCTTTTGGACAAGGCGTTCAGCTACCATCTCACGTATGGAACTTAGTATGTAGCACCTGTCTACCACAAGAATTACTGGGAAATCCTGAATTGAGCTTGGAGGCACTCGTCTTGTGTGCCGGGAGATTCCAATTACCTCTCCCAGCACTTCCGTCAAACAGCGAGCCTAGGCCTTTTAGAAGCCAAGGGTACCAGCAGGCTGGATGTGGAGGTACAGGCCATAAGCTCAACTCTCAGAAGTGTGTATGCATGGGAGGCAGATGTCTGCTACCCGCTCGTACATGGGATTTGGAACCTAGCTACACTCTGGTTGAGGAAAGCCGTTGGAAATCGCTGTATTCAACTCAGATACACGGGAGTTCAGGCCCAGTGCTCACACATGCTTTTCCCGCAACCTCTCCCAGCCACTAACATTAGGATGTTAGCAGCTACTCCTACAGTCAGGCAGCATGCGGGAGGGTTCTGCCCTGTCCTCAGCTCTCACAGGGAAGCATGTCTTGAAGCCAGCTAGCTGTCAACTACCTGCATTCCTATGGCAGTGAGAAGGTAGCAGTATTCTGAGTCAGGAGGTTCCAAGATTACCAGTCTACTGCACCTGGGGATACCCTCCAGGTCTGCATTGTTACCCTGCTTCTCAGAAGCCTCTGGCAAACGTCTCTGCTGAAGACCTGCGAAACTCACTCTGCAGGCAGTGTGGAACTGTGAGGGACTGAGGGTGAGCTCAACTCTCAGAAGTATGATGGTTTTGGACAAGGCGATCAGCTACCCTCTCACGTATGGAACTTACTATGTAGCACCAGTCTACCACAGAATTACTAGGAAATCGCTGAACTGAGCTTGGAGGCACTCGTCTTGTGTGCGGGGTGATTCCAATTACCTCTCCCAGCACTTCCGTCAAACAGCGAGCCTAGGCCTTTTAGAAGCCAAGGGTACCAGCAGGCTGGCTGTGGAGGTACAGGCCATAAGCTCAACTCTCAGAAGTGTGTATGCATGGGAGGCAGATGTCTGCTACCCACTCGGACATGGGAGTTGGAACCTAGCTACACTGTGATTGAAGAAGGCCATTGGAAATCGCTGTATTCAACTCAGATACACGGGAGTTCAGGCCCAGTGCTCACACATGCTTTTCCCGCAATCTCTCCCAGCCACTAACATAAGGATGTTAGCAGCTACTCCTACAGTCAGGCAGGATGCGGGAGGGTTCTGCCCTGTCCTCAGCTCTCACAGGGAAGCATGTCTTGAAGCCAGCTGTCAACTAGCTGCATTCCTATGGCAGTGAGAAGGTAGCAGTACTCTGAGTCAGGAGGTTCCAAGATTACCACTCTACTGCACCTGGAGATACCCTCCAGGTCTGCATTGTTAACTTTTACTCAGAAGCCTCTGGCAATCGTCTCTGGTGAAGACGTGTGAAACTCACTCTGCAGGCAGTGTGGAAGTGTGAGGGACTGAGGGTGTGCTCAACTCTCAGAAGTAAGATGCTTTTGGACAAGGCGTTCAGCTACCTTCTCACATATGGAACTTAGTATGTAGCACTTGTCTACCACAAGAATTACTGGGAAATCGTGAATTGAGCTTGGAGGCACTCGTCTTGTGTGCCGGGAGATTACAATTAACTCTCCCAGCACTTCCGTCAAACAGCGAGCCTAGGCCTTTTAGAAGCCAAGGGTACCAGCAGGCTGGATGTGGAGGTACAGGCCATAAGCTCAACTCTCAGAAGTGTGTATGCATGGGAGGCAGATGTCTGCTACCCGCTCGTACATGGGATTTGGAACCTAGCTACACTCTGGTTGAGGAAAGTCGTTGGAAATCGCTGTATTCAACTCAGATACACGGGAGTTCAGGCCCAGTGCTCACACATGCTTTTCCCGCAACCTCTCCCAGCCACTAACATTAGGATGTTAGCAGCTACTCCTACAGGCAGGCAGCATGCGGGAGGGTTCTGCCCTGTCCTCAGCTCTCTCAGGGAAGCATGTCTTGAAGCCAGCTGTCAACTAGCTGCATTCCTATGGTAGTGAGAAGGTAGCAGTATTCTGAGTCAGGAGGTTCCAAGATTACCACTCTACTGCACCTGGGGATAACCTCCAGGTCTGCATTGTTACCCTGCGTCTCAGAAGCCTCTGGCAAACGTCTCTGCTGAAGACCTGCGAACCTCACTCGGCAGGCAGTGTGGAACTGTGAGGGACTGAGGCTGAGCTCAACTCTCAGAAGTAAGATGGTTTGACAAGGCGTTCAGCTACCCTCTCACGTATGGAACTTACTATGTAGCACCAGTCTACCACAGGAATTACTAGGAAATCGCTGAACTGAGCGTGGAGGCACTAGTCCTGTGTGCCGGTTGATTCCAATTACCTCTCCCAGCACTTCCGTCAAACAGCGAGCCTAGGCCTTTTAGAAGCCAAGGGTACCAGCAGGCTGGATGTGGATGTACAGGCCATAAGCTCAACTCTCAGAAGTGTGTATGCATGGGAGGCAGATGTCTGCTACCCACTCGGACATGGGAGTTGGAACCTAGCTACACTGTGATTGAAGAAGGCCATTGGAAATCGCTGTATTCAACTCAGATACACGGGAGTTCAGGCCCAGTGCTCACACATGCTTTTCCCGCAACCTCTCCCAGCCACTAACATAAGGATGTTAGCAGCTACTCCTACAGTCAGGTAGGATGCGGGAGGGTTCTGCCCTGTCCTAGGCTCTCACAGGGAAGCATGTCTTGAAGCCAGCTGTCAACTAGCTGCATTCCTATGGCAGTGAGAAGGTAGCAGTACTCTGAGTCAGGAGGTTCCAAGATTACCACTCTACTGCACCTGGAGATACCCTCCAGGTCTGCATTGTTAACTTCTACTCAGAAGCCTCTGGCAATCGTCTCTGGTGAAGACGTGTGAAACTCACTCTGCAGGCAGTGTGGAACTGTGAGGGACTGAGGATGGGCTCAACTCTCAGAAGTAAGATGCTTTTGGACAAGGCGTTCAGCTACCATCTCACATATGGAACTTAGTATGTAGCACCTGTCTACCACAAGAATTACTGGGAAATCGTGAATTGAGCTTGGAGGCACTCGTCTTGTGTGCCGGGAGATTCCAATTACCTCTCCCAGCAGTTCCGTCAAACAGCGAGCCTAGGCCTTTTAGAAGCCAAGGGTACCAGCAGGCTGGATGTGGAGGTACAGGCCATAAGCTCAACTCTCAGAAGTGTGTATGCATGGGAGGCAGATGTCTGCTACCCGCTCGTACATGGGATTTGGAACCTAGCTACACTCTGGTTGAGGAAAGCCGTTGGAAATCGCTGTATTCAACTCAGATACACGGGAGTTCAGGCCCAGTGCTCACACATGCTTTTCCCGCAACCTCTCCCAGCCACTAACATTAGGATGTTAGCAGCTACTCCTACAGTCAGGCAGGATGCGGGAGGGTTCTGCCCTGTCCTCATCTCTCACAGGGAAGCATGTCTTGAAGCCAGCTGTCAACTAGCTGCATTCCTATGGCAGTGAGAAGGTAGCAGTACTCTGAGTCAGGAGGTTCCAAGATTACCACTCTACTGCACCTGGAGATACCCTCCAGGTCTGCATTGTTAACTTGTACTCAGAAGCCTCTGGCAATCGTCTCTGGTGAAGACGTGTGAAACTCACTCTGCAGGCAGTGTGGAACTGTGAGGGACTGAGGGTGAGCTCAACTCTCAGAAGTAAGATGCTTTTGGACAAGGCGTTCAGCTACCATCTCACATATGGAACTTAGTATGTAGCACCTGTCTACCACAAAATTACTGGGAAATCGTGAATTGATCTTGGAAGCACTCGTCTTGTGTGCCGGGAGATTCCAATTACCTCTCCCAGCACTTCCGTCAAACAGCGAGCCTAGGCCTTTTAGAAGCCAAGGGTACCAGCAGGCTGGATGTGGAGGTACAGGCCATAAGCTCAACTCTCAGAAGTGTGTATGCATGGGAGGCAGATGTCTGCTACCCGCTCGTACATGGGATTTGGAACCTAGCTACACTCTGGTTGAGGAAAGCCGTTGGAAATCGCTGTATTCAACTCAGATACACGGGAGTTCAGGCCCAGTGCTCACACATGCTTTTCCCGCAACCTCTCCCAGCCACTAACATTAGGATGTTAGCAGCTACTCCTACAGTCAGGCAGCATGCGGGAGGGTTCTGCCCTGTCCTCAGCTCTCTCAGGGAAGCATGTCTTGAAGCCAGCTAGCTCTCAACTAGCTGCATTCCTATGGCAGTGAGAAGGTAGCAGTATTCTGAGTCAGGAGGTTCCAAGATTACCAGTCGACTGCACCTGGGGATACCCTCCAGGTCTGCATTGTTACCCTGCGTCTCAGAAGCCTCTGGCAAACGTCTCTGCTGAAGACCTGCGAAACTCACTCTGCAGGCAGTGTGGAACTGTGAGGGACTGAGGGTGAGCTCAACTCTCAGAAGTAAGATGGATTTGGACAAGGCGTTCAGCTACCCTCTCACGTATGGAACTTAGTATGTAGCACCAGTCTACCACAGGAATTACTAGGAAATCGCTGAACTGAGCTTGGAGGCACTAGTCTTGTGTGCCGGGTGATTCCAATTACCTCTCCCAGCACTTCCGTCAAACAGCGAGCCTAGGCCTTTTAGAAGCCAAGGGTACCAGCAGGCTGGATGTGGAGGTACAGGCCATAAGCTCAACTCTCATAAGTGTGTATGCATGGGAGGCAGATGTCTGCTACCCACTCGGACATGGGAGTTGGAACCTGGCTACACTGTGATTGAAGAAGGCCATTGGAAATCGCTGTATTCAACTCAGATACACGGGAGTTCAGGTCCAGTTCTCACACATGCTTTACCCGCAACCTCTCCCAGCCACTAACATAAGGATGTTAGCTGCTACTCCTACAGTCAGGCAGGATGCGGGACGGTTCTGCCCTGTCCTCAGCTCTCACAGGGAAGCATGTCTTGAAGCCAGCTGTCAACTAGCTGCATTCCTATGGCAGTGAGAAGGTAGCAGTACTCTGAGTCAGGAGGTTCCAAGATTACCACTCTACTGCACCTGGAGATACCCTCCAGGTCTGCATTGTTAACTTGTACTCAGAAGCCTCTGGCAATCGTCTCTGGTGAAGACGTGTGAAACTCACTCTGCAGGCATTGTGGAACTGTGAGGGACTGAGGATGGGCTCAACTCTCAGAAGTAAGATGCTTTTGGACAAGGCGTTCAGCTACCATCTCACATATGGAACTTAGTATGTAGCACCTGTCTACCACAAGAATTACTGGGAAATCGTGAATTGAGCTTCGAGGCACTCGTCTTGTGTGCCGGGAGATTCCAATTACCTCTCCCAGCACTTCCGTCAAACAGCGAGCCTAGGCCTTTTAGAAGCCAAGGGTACCAGCAGGCTGGATGTGGAGGTACAGGCCATAAGCTCAACTCTCAGAAGTGTGTATGCATGGGAGGCAGATGTCTGCTACCCGCTCGTACATGGGATTTGGAACCTAGCTACACTCTGGTTGAGGAAAGTCGTTGGAAATCGCTGTATTCAACTCAGATACACGGGAGTTCAGGCCCAGTGCTCACACATGCTTTTCCCGCAACCTCTCCCAGCCAAAACATTTGGATGTTAGCAGCTACTCCTACAGTCAGGCAGCATGCGGGAGGGTTCTGCCCTGTCCTCAGCTCTCACAGGGAAGCATGTCTTGAAGCCAGCTGTCAACTTGCTGCATTCCTATGGCAGTGAGAAGGTAGCAGTATTCTGAGTCAGGAGGTTCCAAGATTACCAGTCTACTGCACCTGGGGATACCCTCCAGGTCTGCATTGTTACCCTGCGTCTCATAAGCCTCTGGCAAACGTCTCTGCTGAAGACCTGCGAAACTCACTCTGCAGGCAGTGTGGAACTGTGAGGGACTGAGGCTGAGCTCAACTCTCAGAAGTAAGATGGTTTTGGACCAGGCGTTCAGCCACCCTCTCACGTATGGAACTTAGTATGTAGCACCAGTCTACCACAGGAATTACTAGGAAATCGCTGAACTGAGCTTGGAAGCACTAGTCTTGTGTGCCGGGTGATTCCAATTACCTCTCCCAGCACTTCCGTCAAACAGCGAGCCTAGGCCTTTTAGAAGCCAAGGGTACCAGCAGGCTGGATGTGGAGGTACAAGCCATAAGCTCAACTCTCAGAAGTGTGTATGCATGGGAGGCAGATGTCTGCTACCCACTCGGACATGGGAGTTGGAACCTAGCTACACTGTGATTGAAGAAGGCCATTGGAAATCGCTGTATTCAACTCAGATACACGGGAGTTCAGGCCCAGTGCTCACACATGCTTTTCCCGCAACCTCTCCCAGCCACTAACATTAGGATGTTAGCAGCTACTCCTACAGTCAGGCAGCATGCGGGATGGTTCTGCCCTGTCCTCAGCTCTCACAGGGAAGCATGTCTTGAAGCCAGCTGTCAACTAGCTGCATTCCTATGGTAGTGAGAAGGTAGCAGTATTCTGAGTCAGGAGGTTCCAAGATTACCAGTCTACTGCACCTCGGGATAACCTCCAGGTCTGCATTGTTACCCTGCGTCTCAGAAGCCTCTGGCAAACGTCTCTGCTGAAGACCTGCGAAACTTATTCGGCAGGCAGTGTGGAACTGTGAGGGACTGAGGGTGAGCTCAACTCTCAGAAGTAAGATGCTTTTGGACAAGGCGTTCAGCTACCTTCTCACATAAGGAACTTAGTATGTAGCACCTGTCTACCACAAGAATTACTGGGAAATCGTGAATTGAGCTTGGAGGCACTCGTCTTGTGTGCCGGGAGATTCCAATTACCTTTCCCAGCACTTCCGGCAAACAGCGAGCCTAGGCCTTTTAGAAGCCAAGGGTACCAGCAGGCTGGCTGTGGAGGTACAGGACATAAGCTCAACTCTCAGAAGTGTGTATGCATGGGAGGCAGATGTCTGCTACCCGCTCGTACATGGGATTTGGAACCTAGCTACACTCTGGTTGAGGAAAGCCGTTGGAAATCGCTGTATTCAACTCAGATACACGGGAGTTCAGGCCCAGTGCTCACACATGCTTTTCCCGCAACCTCTCCCAGCCATTAACATTAGGATGTTAGCAGCTACTCCTACAGTCAGGCAGCATGGTGGAGGGTTCTGCCCTGTCCTCAGCTCTCACAGGGAAGCATGTCTTGAAGCCAGCTGTCAACTAGCTGCATTCCTATGGCAGTGAGAAGGTAGCAGTATTCTGAGTCAGGAGGTTCCAAGATTACCAGTCTACTGCACATGGGGATACCCTCCAGGTCTGCATTGTTACCCTGCGTCTCAGAAGCCTCTGGCAAACGTCTCTGCAGAAGACCTGCGAAACTCACTCTGCAGGCAGTGTGGGACTGTGAGGGACTGAGGGTGAGCTCAACTCTCAGAACTAAGATGCTTTTGGACAAGGCGGTCAGCTACCCTCTCACGTATGGAACTTAGTATGTAGCACCAGTCTACCACAGGAATTACTAGGAAATCGCTGAACTGAGCTTGGAGGCACTAGTCTTGTGTGCCGGGTGATTCCAATTACCTCTCCCAGCACTTCCGTCAAACAGCGAGCCTAGGCCTTTTAGAAGCCAAGGGAACCAGCAGGCTGGCTGTGGAGGTACAGGCCTTAAGCTCAACTCTCAGAAGTGTGTATGCATGGGAGGCAGATGTCTGCTACCCACTCGGACCTGGGAGTTGGAACCCTGTTACCCTGCGATTGAAGAAGGCCATTGGAAATCGCTGTTTTCAACTCAGATACACGGGAGTTCAGGCCCAGTGCTCACACATGCTTTTCCCGCAACCTCTCCCAGCCACTAATATTAGGATGTTAGCAGCTACTCCTACAGTCATGCAGGATGCGGGAGGGTGCTGCCCTGTCCTCATCTCTCACAGGGAAGCATGTCTTGAAGCCAGCTGTCAACTAGCTGCATTCCTATGGCAGTGAGAAGGTAGCAGTATTCTGAATCAGGAGGTTCCAAGATTACCAGTCTACTGCACCTGGGGATACCCTCCAGGTCTGCATTGTTACCCTGCGTCTCAGAAGCCTCTGGCAAACGTCTCTGCTGAAGACCTGCGAAACTCACTCGGCAGGCAGTGTGGAACTGTGAGGGACTGAGGCTGAGCTCAACTCTCAGAAGTAAGATGGTTTTGGACAAGGCGTTCAGCTACCCTCTCACGTATGGAACTTAGTATGTAGCACCAGTCTACCACAGGAATTACTAGGAAATCGCTGAACTGAGCTTGGAGGCACTAGTCTTGTGTGCCGGGTGATTCCAATTACCTCTCCCAGCACTTCCGTCAAACAGCGAGCCTAGGCCTTTTAGAAGCCAAGGGTGCCAGCAGGCTGGATGTGGAGGTACAGGCCATAAGCTCAACTCTCAGAAGTGTGTATGCATGGAGGCAGATGTCTGCTACCCACTCGGACATGGGATATGGAACCTGGCTACACTCTGATTGATGAAAGCCTTTGGAAATCGCTGTATTCAACACAGATACACGGGAGTGCAGGCCCAGTGCTCACACATGCTTTTCGCGCAAACTCTCCCAGCCACTAACATAAGGATGTTAGCAGCTACTCCTACAGTCAGGCAGGATGCGGGAGGGTTCTGCCCTGTCCTCAGCTCTCACAGGGAAGCATGTCTTGAAGCCAGCTGTCAACTAGCTGCATTCCTATGGCAGTGAGAAGGTAGCAGTACTCTGAGTCAGCAGGTTCCAAGATTACCACTCTACTGCACCTGGAGATACCCTCCAGGTCTGCATTGTTAACTTGTACTCAGAATCCTCTGGCAATCGTCTATGGTGAAGACGTGTGAAACTCACTCTGCAGGCAGAGTGGAACTGTGAGGGACTGAGGGTGAGCTCAACTCTCAGAAGTAAGATGCTTTTGGAAAAGGCGTTCAGCTACCTTCTCACATATGGAACTTAGTATGTAGCACCTGTCTACCACAAGAATTACTGGGAAATCGTGAATTGAGCTTGGAGGCACTCGTCTTGTGTGCCGGGAGATTCCAATTACCTCTCCCAGCACTTCCGTCAAACAGAGAGCCTAGGCCTTTAAAAGCCAGGGGTACCAGCATGCTGGATGGGAGGTACAGGCCATAAACTCAACTCTCAGAAGTGTGTATGCATGGGAGGCAGATGTCTGCTACCCACTCGGACATGGGAGTTGGAACCTAGCTATATTGTGATTGAAGAAGGCCATTGGAAATCGCTGTATTCAACTCAGATACACGGGAGTTCAGGCCCAGTGCTCACACATGCTTTTCCCGCAACCTCTCCCAGCCACTAACATAAGGATGTTAGCAGCTACTCCTACAGTCAGGCAGGATGCGGGAGGGTTCTGCCCTGTCCTCAGCTCTCACAGGGAAGCATGTCTTGAAGCCAGCTGTCAACTAGCTGCATTCTTATGGCAGTGAGAAGGTAGCAGTATTCTGAGTCAGGAGGTTCCAAGATTACCAGTCTACTGCACCTGGGGATACCCTCCAGGTCTGCATTGTTACCCTACGTCTCAGAAGCCTCTGGCAAACGTCTCTGCTGAAGACCTGCGAAACTCACTCGGCATGCAGTGTGGAACTGTGAGGGACTGAGGCTGAGCTCAACTCTCAGAAGTAAGATGGTTTTGGACAAGGAGTTCAGCTACCCTCTCACGTATGGAACTTAGTATGTAGCACCAGTCTACCACAGGAATTACTAGGAAATCGCTGAACTGAGCTTGGAGGCACTAGTCTTGTGTGACGGGTGATTCCAATTACCTCTCCCAGCACTTCCGTCAAACAGCGAGCCTAGGCCTTTAAGAAGCCAAGGGTACCAGCAGGCTGGATGTGGAAGTACAGGGCATAAGCTCAACTCTCAGAAGTGTATATGCATGGGAGGCAGATGTCTGCTACCCACTCGGACATGTGAGTTGGAACCTGCGATTGAAGAAGGCCATTGGAAATCGCTGTTTTCAACTCAGATACACGGGAGTTCAGGCCCAGTGCTCACACATGCTTTTCCCGCATCCTCTCCCAGCCACTAACATAAGGATATTAGCAGCTACTCCTACAGTCAGGCAGGATGCGGGAGGGTTCTGCCCTGTCCTCAGCTCTCACAGGGAAGCATGTCTTGAAGCCAGCTGTCACCTAGCTGCATTCCTATGGCAGTGAGAAGGTAGCAGTACTCTGAGTCAGGAGGTTCCAAGATTACCACTCTACTGCACCTGGAGATACCCTCCAGGTCTGCATTGTTAACTTGTACTCAGAAGCCTCTGGCAATCGTCTATGGTGAAGAGGTGTGAAACTCACTCTGCAGACAGAGTGGAACTGTGAGGGACTGAGGCTGAGCTCAACTCTCAGAAGTAAGATGGTTTTGGACAAGGCGATCAGCTACCCTCTCACGTATGGAACTTAGTATGTAGCACCAGTCTACCACAGGAATTACTAGGAAATCGCTGAACTGAGCTTGGAGGCACTAGTCTTGTGTGCCGGGAGATTCCAATTACCTCTCCCAGCACTTCCGTCAAACAGCGAGCCTAGGCCTTTTAGAAGCCAAGGGTACCAGCAGGCTGGATGTGGAGGTACAGGCCATAAGCTCAACTCTCAGAAGTGTGTATGCATGGGAGGCAGATGTCTGCTACCCACTCGGACATGGGAGTTGGAACCTAGCTACACTGTGATTGAAGAAGGCCATTGGAAATCGCTGTATTCAACTCAGATGCACGGGAGTTCAGGCCCAGTGCTCACACATGCTTTTCCCGCATCCTCTCCCAGCCACTAACATAAGGATATTAGCAGCTACTCCTACAGTCAGGCAGGATGCGGGAGGGTTCTGCCCTGTCCTCAGCTCTCACAGGGAAGCATGTCTTGAAGCCAGCTGTCAAGTAGCTGCATTCCTATGGCAGTGAGAAGGTAGCAGTATTCTGAGTCAGGAGGTTCCAAGATTACCAGTCTACTGCACCTGGGGATACCCTCCAGGTCTGCATTGTTACCCTGTGTCTCAGAAGCCTCTGGCAAACGTCTCTGCTGAAGACCTGCGAAACTCACTCTGCCAGCAGTGTGGGACTGTGAGGGACTGAGGCTGAGCTCAACTCTAAGAAGTAAGATGGTTTTGGACAAGGCGTTCAGCTACCCTCTCACGTATGGAACTTAGTATGTAGCACCAGTCTACCACAGGAATTACTAGGAAATCGCTGAACTGAGCTTGGAGGCACTAGTCTTGTGTGCCGGGTGATTCCAATTACCTCTCCCAGCACTTCCGTCAAACAGCGAGCCTAGGCCTTTTAGAAGCCAAGGGTGCCAGCAGGCTGGATGTGGAGGTACAGGCCATAAGCTCAACTCTCAGAAGTGTGTATGCATGGAGGCAGATGTCTGCTACCCACTCGGACATGGGATATGGAACCTGGCTACACTCTGATTGATGAAAGCCTTTGGAAATCGCTGTATTCAACACAGATACACGGGAGTGCAGGCCCAGTGCTCACACATGCTTTTCCCGCAAACTCTCCCAGCCACTAACAGAAGGATGTTAGCAGCTACTCCTACAGTCAGGCAGCATGCGGGAGGGTTCTGCCCTGTCCTCAGCTCTCACAGGGAAGCATGTCTTGAAGCCAGCTGTCAACTAGCTGCATTCCTATGGCAGTGAGAAGGTAGCAGTATTCTGAGTCAGGAGGTTCCAAGATTACCAGTCGACTGCACCTAGGGATACCCTCCAGGTCTGTATTGTTACCCTGCGTCTCAGAGGCCTCTGGCAAACGTCTCTGCTGAAGACCTGCGAAACTCACTCTGCAGGCAGTGTGGGACTGTGAGGGACTGAGGCTGAGCTCAACTCTCAGAAGTAAGATGGTTTTGGACAAGGCGTTCAGCTACCCTCTCACGTATGGAACTTAGCATGTAGCACCAGTCTACCACAGGAATTACTAGGAAATCGCTGAACTGAGCTTGGAGGCACTAGTCTTGTGTGCCGGGTGATTCCAGTTACCTCTCCCAGCACTTCCATCAAACAGCGAGCCTAGGCCTTTTAGAAGCCAAGGGTACCAGCAGGCTGGATGTGGAGGTACAGGCCATAAGCTCAACTCTCAGAAGTGTGTATGCATGGGAGGCAGATGTCTGCTACCCACTCGGACATGGGAGTTGGAACCTAGCTATATTGTGATTGAAGAAGGCCATTGGAAATCGCTGTATTCAACTCAGATACACGGGAGTTCAGGCCCAGTGCTCACACATGCTTTTCCCGCAAACTCTCCCAGCCACTAACAGAAGGATGTTAGCAGCTACTCCTACAGTCAGGCAGGATGCGGGAGGGTTCTGCCCTGTCCTCAGCTCTCACAGGGAAGCATGTCTAGAAGCCAGCTGTCAACTAGCTTCATTCCTATGACAGTGAGAAGGTAGCAGTATTCTGAGTCAGGAGGTTCCAAGATTACCAATCTACTGCACCTGGGGATACCCTCCAGGTCTGCATTGTTACCCTGCGTCTCAGAAGCCTCTGGCAAACGTCTCTGCTGAAGACCTGCGAAACTCACTCTGCAGGCAGTGTGGAACTGTGAGGGACTGAGGCTGAGCTCAACTCTCAGAAGTAAGATGGTTTTGGACAAGGCGTTCAGCTACCCTCTCACGTATGGAACTTAGTATGTAGCACCAGTCTACCACAGGAATTACTAGGAAATCGCTGAACTGAGCTTGGAGGCACTAGTCTTGTGTGCCGGGTGATTCCAATTACCTCTCCCAGCACTTCCGTCAAACAGCGAGCCTAGGCCTTTTAGAAGCCAAGGGTACCAGCAGGCTGGATGTGGAGGTACAGGCCATAAGCTCAACTCTCAGAAGTGTGTATGCATGGGAGGCAGATGTCTGCTACCCACTCGGACATGGGAGTTTTAACCTAGCTATATTGTGATTGAAGAAGGATATTGGAAATCACTGTATTCAACTCAGATACACGGGAGTTCAGGCCCAGTGCTCACACATGCTTTTCCCGCAACCTCTCCCAGCCACTAACATAAGGATGTTAGCAGCTACTCCTACAGTCAGGCAGGATGCGGGAGGGTTCTGCCCTGTCCTCAGCACTCACAGGGAAGCAAGTCTTGAAGCCAACTGTCAACTAGCTGCATTCCTATGGCAGTGAGAAGGTAGCAGTACTCTGAGTCAGGATGTTCCAAGATTACCACTCTACTGCACCTGGAGATACCCTCCAGGTCTGCATTGTTAACTTGTACTCAGAAGCCTCTGGCAAACGTCTCTGGTGAAGACGTGTGAAACTCACTCTGCAGGCAGTGTGGAAATGTGAGGGAGTGAGGGTGAGCTCAACTCTCAGAAGTAAGATGCTTTTGGACAAGGCGTTCAGCTACCTTCTCACATATGGAACTTAGTATGTAGCACCTGTCTACCACAAGAATTACTGGGAAATCTTGAATTGAGCTTCGAGGCACTCGTCTTGTGTGCCGGGAGATTCCAATTACCTCTCCCAGCACTTCCGTCAAACAGCGAGCCTAGGCCTTTTAGAAGACAGGGTTCCAGCAGGCTGGCTGTGGAGGTACAGGCCATAAGCTCAACTCTCAGAAGTGTGTATGCATGGGAGGCAGATGTCTGCTGCCCGCTCGTACATGGGATTTGGAACCTAGCTACACTCTGGTTGAGGAAAGTCGTTGGAAATCGCTGTATTCAACTCAGATACACGGGAGTTCAGGCCCAGTGCTCACACATGCTTTTCCCGCAACCACTCCCAGTCACTAACATTAGGATGTTAGCAGCTACTCCTACAGTCAGGCAGCATGCGGAGGGGTCTGCCCTGTCCTCAGCTCTCACAGGGAAGCATGTCTTGAAGCCAGCTGTCAACTAGCTGCATTCCTATGGCAGTGAGAAGGTAGTAGTATTCTGAGTCAGGAGTTTCCAAGATTACCAGTCTACTGCACCTGGGGAAACCCTCCAGGTCTGCATTGTTAACTTGTACTCAGAAGCCTCTGGCAAACGTCTCTGCTGAAGACCTGCGAAACTCACTCTGCAGGCAGTGTGGAACTGTGAGGGACTGAGGCTGAGCTCAACTCTCAGAAGTAAGATGGTTTTGGACAAGGCGTTCAGCTACCCTCTCACGTATGGAACTTAGTATGTAGCACCAGTCTACCACAGGAATTACTAGGAAATCGCTGAACTGAGCTTGGAGGCACTAGTCTTGTGTGCCGGGTGATTCCAATTACCTCTCCCAGCACTTCCGTCAAACAGCGAGCCTAGGCCTTTTAGAAGCCAAGGGTACCAGCAGGCTGGATGTGGAGGTACAGGCCATAAGCTCAACTCTCAGAAGTGTGTATGCATGGGAGGCAGATGTCTGCTACCCACTCGGACATGGGAGTTGGAACCTAGCTACACAGTGATTGAAGAAGGCCATTGGAAATCGCTGTATTCAACTCAGATACACGGGAGTTCAGGCCCAGTGCTCACACATGCTTTTCCCGCAACCTCTCCCAGCCACTAACATTAGGATGTTAGCAGCTACTCCTGCAGTCAGGCAGCATGCGGGAGGGTTCTGCCCTGTCCTCAGCTCTCACAGGGAAGCATGTCTTGAAGCCAGCTGTCAACTAGCTGCATTCCTATGGTAGTGAGAAGGTAGCAGTATTCTGAGTCAGGAGGTTCCAAGATTACCAGTCTACTGCACCTCGGGATAACCTCCAGGTCTGCATTGTTACCCTGCGTCTCAGAAGCCTCTGGCAAACGTCTCTGCTGAAGTCCTGCGAAACTTATTCGGCAGGCAGTGTGGAACTGTGAGGGACTGAGGCTGAGCTCAACTCTCAGAAGTAAGATGGTTTGGACAAGGCGTTCAGCTACCCTCTTACGTATGGAACTTACTATGTAGCACCAGTCTACCACTGGAATTACTAGGAAATCGCTGAACTGAGCTTGGAGGCACTAGTCTTGTGTGCTGGTTGATTCCAATTACCTCTCCCAGCACTTCCGTCAAACAGCGAGCCTAGGCCTTTTAGAAGCCAAGGGTACCAGCAGGCTGGATGTGGAGGTACAGGCCATAAGCTCAACTCTCAGAAGTGTGTATGCATGGGAGGCAGATGTCTGCTACCCACTCAGACATGGGAGTTGGAACCTAGCTACACTGTGATTGAAGAAGGCCATTGGAAATCGCTGTAGTCAACTCAGATACACGGGAGTTCAGGCCCAGTGCTCACACATGCTTTTCCCGCAACCTCTCCCAGCCACTAACATTAGGATGTTAGCAGCTACTCCTACAGTCAGGCAGCATGCGGGAGGGTTCTGCCCTGTCCTCAGCTCTCACAGGGAAGCATGTCTTGAAGCCAGCTGTCAACTAGCTGCATTCCTATGGTAGTGAGAAGGTAGCAGTATTCTGAGTCAGGAGGTTCCAAGATTACCAGTCTACTGCACCTCGGGATAACCTCCAGGTCTGCATTGTTACCCTGCGTCTCAGAAGCCTCTGGCAAACGTCTCTGCTGAAGACCTGCGAAACTTATTCGGCAGGCAGTGTGGAACTGTGAGGGACTGAGGGTGAGCTCAACTCTCAGAAGTAAGATGCTTTTGGACAAGGCGTTCAGCTACCTTCTCACATAAGGAACTTAGTATGTAGCACCTGTCTACCACAAGAATTACTGGGAAATCGTGAATTGAGCTTGGAGGCACTCGTCTTGTGTGCCGGGAGATTCCAATTACCTTTCCCAGCACTTCCGGCAAACAGCGAGCCTAGGCCTTTTAGAAGCCAAGGGTACCAGCAGGCTGGCTGTGGAGGTACAGGACATAAGCTCAACTCTCAGAAGTGTGTATGCATGGGAGGCAGATGTCTGCTACCCGCTCGTACATGGGATTTGGAACCTAGCTACACTCTGGTTGAGGAAAGCCGTTGGAAATCGCTGTATTCAACTCAGATACACGGGAGTTCAGGCCCAGTGCTCACACATGCTTTTCGCGCAACCTCTCCCAGCCATTAACATTAGGATGTTAGCAGCTACTCCTACAGTCAGGCAGCATGGTGGAGGGTTCTGCCCTGTCCTCAGCTCTCTCAGGGAAGCATGTCTTGAAGCCAGCTGTCAACTAGCTGCATTCCTATGGCAGTGAGAAGGTAGCAGTATTCTGAGTCAGGAGGTTCCAAGATTACCAGTCTACTGCACATGGGGATACCCTCCAGGTCTGCATTGTTACCCTGCGTCTCAGAAGCCTCTGGCAAACGTCTCTGCAGAAGACCTGCGAAACTCACTCTGCAGGCAGTGTGGGACTGTGAGGGACTGAGGCTGAGCTCAACTCTAAGAAGTAAGATGGTTTTGGACAAGGCGTTCAGCTACCCTCTCACGTATGGAACTTAGTATGTAGCACCAGTCTACCACAGGAATTACTAGGAAATCGCTGAACTGAGCTTGGAGGCACTAGTCTTGTGTGCCGGGTGATTCCAATTACCTCTCCCAGCACTTCCGTCAAACAGCGAGCCTAGGCCTTTTAGAAGCCAAGGGAACCAGCAGGCTGGCTGTGGAGGTACAGGCCTTAAGCTCAACTCTCAGAAGTGTGTATGCATGGGAGGCAGATGTCTGCTACCCACTCGCACATAGGAGTTGGAACCTGGTTACACTGTGATTGAAGAAGGCCATTGGAAATCGCTGTATTCAACTCAGATACACGGGAGTTCAGGCCCAGTGCTCGCACATGCTTTTCCCGCAACCTCTCCAGGCACTAAAATAAGGATGTTGGCAGCTACTCCTACAGTCAGGCAGGATGCGGGAGGGTTCTTCCCTGTCCTCAGCTCTCACAGGGAAGCATGTCTTGAAGCCAGCTGTCAACTAGCTGCATTCCTATGGCAGTCAGAAGGTAGCAGTATTCTGAGTCAGGAGGTTCCAAGATTACCAGTCTACTGCACCTGGAGATACCCTCCAGGTCTGCATTGTTAACTTGTACTCAGAAGCCTCTGGCAATCGTCTCTGGTGAAGACGTGTGAAACTCACACTGCAGGCAGTGTGGAACTGTGAGGGACGGAGGGTGAGCTCAACTCTCAGAAGTAAGATGCTTTTGGACAAGGCGTTCAGCTACCTTCTCACATATGGAACTTAGTATGTAGCACCTGTCTACCACAAGAATTACTGGGAAATCGTGAATTGAGCTTGGAGGCACTCGTCTTGTGTGCCGGGAGATTCCAATTACCTCTCCCAGCACTTCCGTCAAACAGCGAGCCTAGGCCTTTTAGAAGCCAAGGGTACCAGCAGGCTGGCTCTGGAGGTACAGGCCATAAGCTCAACTCTCAGAAGTGTGTATGCATGGGAGGCAGATGTCTGCTACCCGCTCGTACATGGGATTTGGAACCTAGCTACACTCTGGTTGAGGAAAGCCGTTGGAAATCGCTGTATTCAACTCAGATACACGGGAGTTCAGGCCCAGTGCTCACACATGCTTTTCCCGCAACCTCTCCCAGCCACTAACATAAGGATGTTAGCAGCTATTCCTACAGTCAGGCAGGATGCGGGAGGGTTCTGCCCTGTCCTCAGCTCTCACAGGGAAGCATGTCTTGAAGCCAGCTGTCAACTAGCTGCATTCCTATGGCAGTGAGAAGGTAGCAGTATTCTGAGTCAGGAGGTTCCAAGATTACCAGTCTACTGCACCTGGGTTACCCTCCAGGTCTGCATTGTTACCCTGCGTCTCAGAAGCCTCTGGCAAACGTCTCTGCTGAAGACCTGCGAAACTCACTCGGCAGGCAGTGTGGAACTGTGAGGGACTGAGGCTGAGCTCAACTCTCAGAAGTAAGATGGTTTTGGACAAGGCGTTCAGCTACCCTCTCACGTATGGAACTTAGTATGTAGCACCTGTCTACCACAGGAATTACTAGGAAATCGCTGAACTGAGCTTGGAGGCACTAGTCTTGTGAGCCCGGTGATTCCAATTACCTCTCCCAGCACTTCCGTCAAACAGCGAGCCTAGGCCTTTTAGAAGCCAAGGGTACCAGCAGGCTGGATGTGGAGGTACAGGCCATAAGCTCATCTCTCAGAAGTGTGTATGCATGGGAGGCAGATGTCTGCTACTCACTCGGACATGGGATATGGAACCTGGCTACACTCTAATTGATGAAAGCCTTTGGAAATCGCTGTATTCAACTCAGATACACGGGAGTTCAGGCCCAGTGCTCACACATGCTTTCGCGCAACCTCTCCCAGCCACTAACATAAGGATATTAGCAGCTACTCCTACAGTCATGCAGGATGCGGGAGGTTTCTGCCCTGTCCTCAGCTCTCACAGGGAAGCATGTCTTGAAGCCAGCTGTCAACTAGCTGCATTCCTATGGCAGTGAGAAGGTAGCAGTACTCTGAGTCAGGAGGTTCCAAGATTACCACTCTACTGCACCTGGAGATACCCTCCCTGTCTGCATTGTTAACTTGTACTCTGAGGCCTCTGGCAATCGTCTCTGGTGAAGACGTGTGAAACTCACTCTGCAGGCAGTGTGGAACTGTGAGGGACTGAGGGTGAGTTCAACTCTCAGAAGTAAGATGCTTTTGGACAAGGCGTTCAGCTACCTTCTCACATATGGAACTTAGTATGTAGCACCTGTCTACCACAAGAATTACTGGGAAATCGTGAATTGAGCTTGGAGGCACTCGTCTTGTGTGCCGGGAGATTCCAATTACCTCTCCCAGCACTTCCGTCAAACAGCGAGCCTAGGCCTTTTACAAGCAAAGGGTATCAGCAGGCTGGCTGTGGAGGTACAGGCCATAAGCTCAACTCTCAGAAGTGTGTATGCATGGGAGGCAGATGTCTGCTACCCGCTCGTACATGGGATTTGGAAACTAGCTACACTCTGGTTGAGGAAAGCCGTTGGAAATCCCTGTATTCAACTCAGATACACCGGAGTTCAGGCCCAGTGCTCACACATGCTTTTCCCGCAACCTCTCCCAGCCACTAACATAAGGATGTTAGCAGCTACTCCTACAGTCAGGCAGGATGCGGGAGGGTTCTGCCCTGTCCTCAGCTCTCACAGGGAAGCACGTCTTGAAGCCAGCTGTCAACTAGCTGCATTCCTATGGCAGTGAGAAGGTAGCAGTATTCTGAGTCAGGAGGTTCCAAGATTACCAGTCTACTGCACCTGGGGATACCTTCCAGGTCTGCATTGTTACCCAGAGTCTCAGAAGCCTCTGGCAAACGTCTCTGCTGAAGACCTGCGAAACTCACTCGGCAGGCAGTGTGGAACGGTGAGGGACTGAGGGTGGGCTCAACTCTCAGAAGTAAGATGGTTTTGGACAAGGCGTTCAGCTACCCTCTCACGTATGGAACTTACTATGTAGCACCAGTCTACCACAGGAATTACTAGGAAATCGCTGAACTGAGCTTGGAGGCACTAGTCTTGTGTGCCGGGTGATTCCAATTACCTCTCCCAGCACTTCCGTCAAACAGCGAGCCTAGGCCTTTTAGAAGCCAAGGGTACCAGCAGGCTGGATGTGGAGGTACAGGCCATAAGCTCATCTCTCAGAAGTGTGTATGCATGGGAGGCAGATGTCTGCTACTCACTCGGACATGGGATATGGAACCTGGCTACACTCTAATTGATGAAAGCCTTTGGAAATCGCTGTATTCAACTCAGATACACGGGAGTTCAGGCCCAGTGCTCACACATGCTTTCGCGCAACCTCTCCCAGCCACTAACATAAGGATATTAGCAGCTACTCCTACAGTCAGGCAGGATGCGGGAGGGTGCTGCCCTGTCCTCAGCTCTCACAGGGAAGCATGTCTTGAAGCCAGCTGTCAACTAGCTGCATTCCTATGGCAGTGAGAAGGTAGCAGTACTCTGAGTCAGGAGGTTCCAAGATTACCAGTCGACTGCACCTGGAGATACCCTCCAGGTCTGCATTGTTAACTTGTACTCTGAAGCCTCTGGCAATCGTCTCTGGTGAAGACGTGTGAAACTCACTCTGCAGGCAGTGTGGAACTGTGAGGGACTGAGGGTGAGTTCAACTCTCAGAAGTAAGATGCTTTTGGACAAGGCGTTCAGCTACCTTCTCACATATGGAACTTAGTATGTAGCACCTGTCTACCACAGGAATTACTGGGAAATCGTGAATTGAGCTTGGAGGCACTCGTCTTGTGTGCCGGGAGATTCCAATTACCTCTCCCAGCACTTCCGTCAAACAGCGAGCCTAGGCCTTTTACAAGCCAAGGGTAGCAGCAGGCTGGCTGTGGAGGTACAGGCCATAAGCTCAACTCTCAGAAGTGTGTATGCATGGGAGGCAGATGTCTGCTACCCGCTCGTACATGGGATTTGGAAACTAGCTACACTCTGGTTGAGGAAAGCCGTTGGAAATCCCTGTATTCAACTCAGATACACGGGAGTTCAGGCCCAGTGCTCACACATGCCTTTCCCGCAACCTCTCCCAGCCACTAACATAAGGATGTTAGCAGCTACTCCTACAGTCAGGCAGGATGCGGGAGGGTTCTGCCCTGTCCTCAGCTCTCACAGGGAAGCACGTCTTGAAGCCAGCTGTCAACTAGCTGCATTCCTATGGCAGTGAGAAGGTAGCAGTATTCTGAGTCAGGAGGTTCCAAGATTACCAGTCTACTGCACCTGGGGATACCTTCCAGGTCTGCATTGTTACCCTGAGTCTCAGAAGCCTCTGGCAAACGTCTCTGCTGAAGACCTGCGAAACTCACTCGGCAGGCAGTGTGGAACGGTGAGGGACAGAGACTGAGCTCAACTCTCAGAAGTAAGATGGTTTTGGACAAGGCGTTCAGCTACCCTCTCACGTATGGAACTTACTATGTAGCACCAGTCTACCACAGGAATTACTAGGAAATCGCTGAACTGAGCTTGGAGGCACTAGTCTTGTGTGCCGGGTGATTCCAATTACCTCTCCCAGCACTTCCGTCAAATAGCGAGCCTAGGCCTTTTAGAAGACAAGGGTACCAGCAGGCTGGATGTGGAGGTACAGGCCATAAGCTCAACTCTCAGAAGTGTATATGCATGGGAGGCAGATGTCTGCTACCCACTCGGACATGGGAGTTGGAACCTGGCTACACTGTGATTGAAGAAGGCCATTGGAAATCGCTATATTCAACTCAGATACACGGGAGTTCAGGCCCAGTGCTCACACATGCTTTTCCCGCAACCTCTCCCAGCCACTAACATTAGGATGTTAGCAGCTACTCCTACAGTCAGGCAGGATGCGGGAGGGTGCTGCCCTGTCCTCAGCTCTCACAGGGAAGCATGTCTTGAAGCCAGCTGTCAACTAGCTGCATTCCAATGGCAGTGAGAAGGTAGCAGTACTCTGAGTCAGGAGGTTCCAAGATTACCACTCTACTGCACCTGGAGATACCCTCCAGGTCTGCATTGTTAACTTGTACTCAGAAGCCTCTGGCAATCGTCTCTGGTGAAGACGTGTGAAACTCACACTGCAGGCAGTGTGGAACTGTGAGGGACGGAGGGTGAGCTCAACTCTCAGAAGTAAGATGCTTTTGGACAAGGCGTTCAGCTACCTTCTCACATATGGAACTTAGTATGTAGCACCTGTCTACCACAAGAATTACTGGGAAATCGTGAATTGAGCTTGGAGGCACTCGTCTTGTGTGCCGGGAGATTCCAATTACCTCTCCCAGCACTTCCGTCAAACAGCGAGCCTAGGCCTTTTAGAAGCCAAGGGTACCAGCAGGCTGGCTGTGGAGGTACAGGCCATAAGCTCAACTCTCAGAAGTGTGTATGCATGGGAGGCAGATGTCTGCTACCCGCTCGTACATGGGATTTGGAACCTAGCTACACTCTGGTTGAGGAAAGCCGTTGGAAATCGCTGTATTCAACTCAGATACACGGGAGTTCAGGCCCAGTGCTCACACATGCTTTTCCCGCAACCTCTCCCAGCCACTAACATAAGGATGTTAGCAGCTATTCCTACAGTCAGGCAGGATGCGGGAGGGTTCTGCCCTGTCCTCAGCTCTCACAGGGAAGCATGTCTTGAAGCCAGCTGTCAACTAGCTGCATTCCTATGGCAGTGAGAAGGTAGCAGTATTCTGAGTCAGGAGGTTCCAAGATTACCAGTCTACTGCACCTGGGTTACCCTCCAGGTCTGCATTGTTACCCTGCGTCTCAGAAGCCTCTGGCAAACGTCTCTGCTGAAGACCTGCGAAACTCACTCGGCAGGCAGTGTGGAACTGTGAGGGACTGAGGCTGAGCTCAACTCTCAGAAGTAAGATGGTTTTGGACAAGGCGTTCAGCTACCCTCTCACGTATGGAACTTAGTATGTAGCACCTGTCTACCACAGGAATTACTAGGAAATCGCTGAACTGAGCTTGGAGGCACTAGTCTTGTGAGCCCGGTGATTCCAATTACCTCTCCCAGCACTTCCGTCAAACAGCGAGCCTAGGCCTTTTAGAAGCCAAGGGTACCAGCAGGCTGGATGTGGAGGTACAGGCCATAAGCTCATCTCTCAGAAGTGTGTATGCATGGGAGGCAGATGTCTGCTACTCACTCGGACATGGGATATGGAACCTGGCTACACTCTAATTGATGAAAGCCTTTGGAAATCGCTGTATTCAACTCAGATACACGGGAGTTCAGGCCCAGTGCTCACACATGCTTTCGCGCAACCTCTCCCAGCCACTAACATAAGGATATTAGCAGCTACTCCTACAGTCATGCAGGATGCGGGAGGTTTCTGCCCTGTCCTCAGCTCTCACAGGGAAGCATGTCTTGAAGCCAGCTGTCAACTAGCTGCATTCCTATGGCAGTGAGAAGGTAGCAGTACTCTGAGTCAGGAGGTTCCAAGATTACCACTCTACTGCACCTGGAGATACCCTCCCTGTCTGCATTGTTAACTTGTACTCTGGGGCCTCTGGCAATCGTCTCTGGTGAAGACGTGTGAAACTCACTCTGCAGGCAGTGTGGAACTGTGAGGGACTGAGGGTGAGTTCAACTCTCAGAAGTAAGATGCTTTTGGACAAGGCGTTCAGCTACCTTCTCACATATGGAACTTAGTATGTAGCACCTGTCTACCACAAGAATTACTGGGAAATCGTGAATTGAGCTTGGAGGCACTCGTCTTGTGTGCCGGGAGATTCCAATTACCTCTCCCAGCACTTCCGTCAAACAGCGAGCCTAGGCCTTTTACAAGCAAAGGGTATCAGCAGGCTGGCTGTGGAGGTACAGGCCATAAGCTCATCTCTCAGAAGTGTGTATGCATGGGAGGCAGATGTCTGCTACTCACTCGGACATGGGATATGGAACCTGGCTACACTCTAATTGATGAAAGCCTTTGGAAATCGCTGTATTCAACTCAGATACACGGGAGTTCAGGCCCAGTGCTCACACATGCTTTCGCGCAACCTCTCCCAGCCACTAACATAAGGATATTAGCAGCTACTCCTACAGTCAGGCAGGATGCGGGAGGGTGCTGCCCTGTCCTCAGCTCTCACAGGGAAGCATGTCTTGAAGCCAGCTGTCAACTAGCTGCATTCCTATGGCAGTGAGAAGGTAGCAGTACTCTGAGTCAGGAGGTTCCAAGATTACCACTCTACTGCACCTGGAGATACCCTCCAGGTCTGCATTGTTAACTTGTACTCTGAAGCCTCTGGCAATCGTCTCTGGTGAAGACGTGTGAAACTCACTCTGCAGGCAGTGTGGAACTGTGAGGGACTGAGGGTGAGTTCAACTCTCAGAAGTAAGATGCTTTTGGACAAGGCGTTCAGCTACCTTCTCACATATAGAACTTAGTATGTAGCACCTGTCTACCACAGGAATTACTGGGAAATCGTGAATTGAGCTTGGAGGCACTCGTCTTGTGTGCCGGGAGATTCCAATTACCTCTCCCAGCACTTCCGTCAAACAGCGAGCCTAGGCCTTTTACAAGCCAAGGGTACCAGCAGGCTGGCTGTGGAGGTACAGGCCATAAGCTCAACTCTCAGAAGTGTGTATGCATGGGAGGCAGATGTCTGCTACCCGCTCGTACATGGGATTTGGAAACTAGCTACACTCTGGTTGAGGAAAGCCGTTGGAAATCCCTGTATTCAACTCAGATACACGGGAGTTCAGGCCCAGTGCTCACACATGCTTTTCCCGCAACCTCTCCCAGCCACTAACATAAGGATGTTAGCAGCTACTCCTACAGTCAGGCAGGATGCGGGAGGGTTCTGCCCTGTCCTCAGCTCTCACAGGGAAGCACGTCTTGAAGCCAGCTGTCAACTAGCTGCATTCCTATGGCAGTGAGAAGGTAGCAGTATTCTGAGTCAGGAGGTTCCAAGATTACCAGTCTACTGCACCTGGGGATACCTTCCAGGTCTGCATTGTTACCCTGAGTCTCAGAAGCCTCTGGCAAACGTCTCTGCTGAAGACCTGCGAAACTCACTCGGCAGGCAGTGTGGAACGGTGAGGGACAGAGACTGAGCTCAACTCTCAGAAGTAAGATGGTTTTGGACAAGGCGTTCAGCTACCCTCTCACGTATGGAACTTACTATGTAGCACCAGTCTACCACAGGAATTACTAGGAAATCGCTGAACTGAGCTTGGAGGCACTAGTCTTGTGTGCCGGGTGATTCCAGTTACCTCTCCCAGCACTTCCGTCAAATAGCGAGCCTAGGCCTTTTAGAAGACAAGGGTACCAGCAGGCTGGATGTGGAGGTACAGGCCATAAGCTCAACTCTCAGAAGTGTATATGCATGGGAGGCAGATGTCTGCTACCCACTCGGACATGGGAGTTGGAACCTGGCTACACTGTGATTGAAGAAGGCCATTGGAAATCGCTATATTCAACTCAGATACACGGGAGTTCAGGCCCAGTGCTCACACATGCTTTTCCCGCAACCTCTCCCAGCCACTAACATTAGGATGTTAGCAGCTACTCCTACAGTCAGGCAGGATGCGGGAGGGTGCTGCCCTGTCCTCAGCTCTCACAGGGAAGCATGTCTTGAAGCCAGCTGTCAACTAGCTGCATTCCAATGGCAGTGAGAAGGTAGCAGTACTCTGAGTCAGGAGGTTCCAAGATTACCACTCTACTGCACCTGGAGATACCCTCCAGGTCTGCATTGTTAACTTGTACTCAGAAGCCTCTGGCAATCGTCTCTGGTGAAGACGTGTGAAACTCACTCTGCAGGCAGTGTGGAACTGTGAGGGACTGAGGGTGAGCTCAACTCTCAGAAGTAAGATGCTTTTGGACAAGGCGTTCAGCTACCTTCTCACATATGGAACTTAATATGTAGCACCTGTCTACCACAAGAATTACTGGGAAACCGTGAATTGAGCTTGGAGCACTCGTCTTGTGTGCCGGGAGATTCCAATTACCTCTCCCAGCACTTCAGTCAAACAGCGAACCTAGGCCTTTTAGAAGCCAAGGGTACCAAAAGGCTGGCTGTGGAGGTACAGGCCATAAGCTCAACTCTCAGAAGTGTGTATGCATGGGAGGCAGATGTCTGCTACCCATTCGGATATGGGAGTTGGAACCTAGCTATATTGTGATTGAAGAAGGCCATTGGAAATCGCTATATTCAACTCAGATACACAGGAATTCAGGCCCAGTGCTCACACATGCTTTTCCCGCAACCTCTCCCAGCCACTAACATAAGGATGTTAGCAGCTACTTCTACATTCAGGCAGGATGCGGGAGGGTTCTGCCCTGTCCTCAGCTCTCACAGGGAAGCATGTCTTGAAGCCAGCTGTCAACTAGCTGCATTCCTATGGCAGTGAGAAGGTAGCAGTACTCTGAGTCAGGAGGTTCCAAGATTACCACTCTACTGCACCTGGAGATACCCTCCAGGTCTGCATTGTTAACTTGTACTCAGAAAACTCTGGCAAACGTCTCTGGTGAAGACGTGTGAAACTCACTCTGCAGGCAGTGTGGAACTGTGAGGGACTGAGGGTGAGCTCAACTCTCAGAAGTAAGATGGTTTTGGACAAGGCGTTCAGCTACCCTCTCACGTATGGAACTTAGTATGTAGCACCTGTCTACCACAGGAATTACTAGGAAATCGCTGAACTGAGCTTGGAGGCACTAGTCTTGTGTGCCGGGTGATTCCAATTACCTCTCCCAGCACTTCCGTCAAACAGCGAGCCTAGGCCTTTTAGAAGCCAAGGGTGCCAGCAGGCTGGATGTGGAGGTACAGGCCATAAGCTCAACTCTCAGAAGTGTGTATGCATGGAGGCAGATGTCTGCTACCCACTCGGACATGGGATATGCAACCTGGCTACACTCTGATTTATGAAAGCCTTTGGAAATCGCTGTATTCAACACAGATACACGGGAGTGCAGGCCCAGTGCTCACACATGCTTTTCCCGCAACCTCTCCCAGCCACTAACATAAGGATGTTAGCAGCTACTCCTACAGTCAGGCAGGATGCGGGAGGGTTCTGCCCTGTCCTCAGCTCTCACAGGGAAGCACGTCTTGAAGCCAGCTGTCAACTAGCTGCATTCCTATGGCAGTGAGAAGGTAGCAGTATTCTGAGTCAGGAGGTTCCAAGATTACCAGTCTACTGCACCTGGGGATACCTTCCAGGTCTGCATTGTTACCCTGAGTCTCAGAAGCCTCTGGCAAACGTCTCTGCTGAAGACCTGCGAAACTCACTCGGCAGGCAGTGTGGAACGGTGAGGGACAGAGACTGAGCTCAACTCTCAGAAGTAAGATGGTTTTGGACAAGGCGTTCAGCTACCCTCTCACGTATGGAACTTACTATGTAGCACCAGTCTACCACAGGAATTACTAGGAAATCGCTGAACTGAGCTTGGAGGCACTAGTCTTGTGTGCCGGGTGATTCCAATTACCTCTCCCAGCACTTCCGTCAAATAGCGAGCCTAGGTCTTTTAGAAGCCAAGGGTACCAGCAGGCTGGATGTGGAGGTACAGGCCATAAGCTCAACTCTCAGAAGTGTATATGCATGGGAGGCAGATGTCTGCTACCCACTCGGACATGGGAGTTGGAACCTGGCTACACTGTGATTGAAGAAGGCCATTGGAAATCGCTATATTCAACTGAGATACACGGGAGTTCAGGCCCAGTGCTCACACATGCTTTTCCCGCAACCTCTCCCAGCCACTAACATTAGGATGTTAGCAGCTACACCTACAGTCAGGCAGGATGCGGGAGGGTGCTGCCCTGTCCTCAGCTCTCACAGGGAAGCATGTCTTGAAGCCAGCTGTCAACTAGCTGCATTCCAATGGCAGTGAGAAGGTAGCAGTACTCTGAGTCAGGAGGTTCCAAGATTACCACTCTACTGCACCTGGAGATACCCTCCAGGTCTGCATTGTTAACTTGTACTCAGAAGCCTCTGGCAATCGTCTCTGGTGAAGACGTGTGAAACTCACTCTGCAGGCAGTGTGGAACTGTGAGGGACTGAGGGTGAGCTCAACTCTCAGAAGTAAGATGCTTTTGGACAAGGCGTTCAGCTACCTTCTCACATATGGAACTTAGTATGTAGCACCTGTCTACCACAAGAATTACTGGGAAACCGTGAATTGAGCTTGGAGCACTCGTCTTGTGTGCCGGGAGATTCCAATTACCTCTCCCAGCACTTCAGTCAAACAGCGAGCCTAGGCCTTTTAGAAGCCAAGGGTACCAAAAGGCTGGCTGTGGAGGTACAGGCCATAAGCTCAACTCTCAGAAGTGTGTATGCATGGGAGGCAGATGTCTGCTACCCATTCGGACATGGGAGTTGGAACCTAGCTATATTGTGATTGAAGACGGCCATTGGAAATCGCTGTATTCAACTCAGATACACGGGAGTTCAGGCCCAGTGCTCACACATGCTTTTCCCGCAACCTCTCCCAGCCACTAACAGAAGGATGTTAGCAGCTACTCCTACAGTCAGGCAGGATGCGGGAGGGTTCTGCCCTGTCCTCAGCTCTCACAGGGAAGCATGTCTTGAAGCCAGCTGTCAACTAGCTGCATTCCTATGGCAGTGAGAAGGTAGCAGTATTCTGAATCAGGAGGTTCCAAAATTACCAGTCTACTGCACCTGGGAATACCCTCCAGGTCTGCATTGTTACCCTGCGTCTCAGAAGCCTCTGGCAAACTTCTCTGCTGAAGACCTGCGAAACTCACTCGGCAGGCAGTGTGGAACTGTGAGGGACTGAGGCTGAGCTCAACTCTCAGAAGTAAGATGGTTTTGGACAAGGCGTTCAGCTACCCTCTCACGTATGGAACTTAGTATGTAGCACCAGTCTACCACAGGAATTACTAGGAAATCGCTGAACTGAGCTTGGAGGCACTAGTCTTGTGTGCCGGGTGATTCCAATTACCTCTCCCAGCACTTCCGTCAAACAGCGAGCCTAGGCCTTTTAGAAGCCAAGGGTGCCAGCAGGCTGGATGTGGAGGTACAGGCCATAAGCTCAACTCTCAGAAGTGTGTATGCATGGAGGCAGATGTCTGCTACCCACTCGGACATGGGACATGGAACCTGGCTACACTCTGATTGATGAAAGCCTTTGAAAATCGCTGTATTCAACACAGATACACGGGAGTGCAGGCCCAGTGCTCACACATGCTTTTCGCGCAAACTCTCCCAGCCACTAACATAAGGATGTTAGCAGCTACTCCTACAGTCAGGCAGGATGCGGGAGGGTTCTGCCCTGTCCTCAGCTCTCACAGGGAAGCATGTCTTGAAGCCAGCTGTCAACTAGCTGCATTCCTATGGCAGTGAGAAGGTAGCAGTACTCTGAGTCAGCAGGTTCCAAGATTACCACTCTACTGCACCTGGAGATACCCTCCAGGTCTGCATTGTTAACTTGTACTCAGAAGCCTCTGGCAATCGTCTATGGTGAAGACGTGTGAAACTCACTCTGCAGGCAGAGTGGAACTGTGAGGGACTGAGGGTGAGCTCAACTCTCAGAAGTAAGATGCTTTTGGAAAAGGCGTTCAGCTACCTTCTCACATATGGAACGTAGTATGTAGCACCTGTCTACCACAAGAATTCCTGGGAAATCGTGAATTGAGCTTGGAGGCACTCGTCTTGTGTGCCGGGAGATTCCAATTACCTCTCCCAGCACTTCCGTCAAACAGAGAGCCTAGGCCTTTAAAAGCCAGGGGTACCAGCATGCTGGATGGGAGGTACAGGCCATAAACTCAACTCTCAGAAGTGTGTATGCATGGGAGGCAGATGTCTGCTACCCACTCGGACATGGGAGTTGGAACCTAGCTACATTGTGATTGAAGAAGGCCATTGGAAATCGCTGTATTCAACTCAGATACACGGGAGTTCAGGCCCAGTGCTCACACATGCTTTTCCCGCAACCTCTCCCAGCCACTAACATAAGGATGTTAGCAGCTACTCCTACAGTCAGGCAGCATGCGGGAGGGTTCTGCCCTGTCCTCAGCTCTCACAGGGAAGCATGTCTTGAAGCCAGCTGTCAACTAGCTGCATTCCTATGGCAGTGAGAAGGTAGCAGTATTCTGAGTCAGGAGGTTCCAAGATTACCAGTCTACTGCACCTGGGGATACCCTCCAGGTCTGCATTGTTACCCTGCGTCTCAGAAGCCTCTGGCAAACGTCTCTGCTGAAGACCTGCGAAACTCACTCTGCAGGCAGTGTGGAACTGTTAGGGACTGAGGCTGAGCTCAACTCTCAGAAGTAAGATGGATTTGGACAAGGCGTTCAGCTACCCTCTCACGTATGGAACTTAGTATGTAGCACCAGTCTACAACAGAAATTACTAGGAAATCGCTGAACTGAGCTTGGAGGCACTAGTCTTGTGTGCCGGGTGATTCCAATTACCTCTCCCAGCACTTCCATCAAACAGCGAGCCTAGGCCTTTAAGAAGCCAAGGGTACCAGCAGGCTAAATGTGGAGGTACAGGCCATAAGCTCAACTCTCAGAAGTGTATATGCATGGGAGGCAGATGTCTGCTACCCACTCGGACCTGGGAGTTGGAACCCTTTTACCCTGCGATTGAAGAAGGCCATTGGAAATCGCTGTTTTCAACTCAGATACACGGGAGTTCAGGCCCAGTGCTCACACATGCTTTTCCCGCAACCTCTCCCAGCCACTAACATAAGGATATTAGCAGCTACTCCTACAGTCAGGCAGGATGCGGGATGGTTCTGCCCTGTCCTCAGCTCTCACAGGGAAGCATGTCTTGAAGCCAGCTGTCAACTAGCTGCATTCCTATGGCAGTGAGAAGGTAGCAGTACTCTGAGTCAGGAGGTTCCAAGATTACCACTCTACTGCACCTGGAGATACCCTCCAGGTCTGCATTGTTAACTTGTACTCAGAAGCCTCTGGCAATCGTCTCTGGTGAAGACATGTGAAACTCACTCTGCAGGCAGTGTGGAACTGTGAGGGACTGAGGGTGAGCTCAACTCTCAGAAGTAAGATGCTTTTGGACAAGGCGTTCAGCTACCTTCTCACATATGGAACTTAGTATGTGGCACCTGTCTACCACAAGAATTACTGGGAAACCGTAAATTGAGCTTGGAGCACTCGTCTTGTGTGCCGGGAGATTCCAATTACCTCTCCCAGCACTTCCGTGAAACAGCGAGCCTAGGCCTTTTAGAAGCCAAGGGTACCAGCAGGCTGGATGTGGAGGTACAGGCCATAAGCTCAACTCTCAGAAGTGTGTATGCATGGGAGGCAGATGTCTGCTACCCATTCGGACATGGGAGTTGGAACCTAGCTATATTGTGATTGAAGAAGGCCATTGGAAATCGCTGTATTCAACTCAGATACACGGGAGTTCAGGCCCAGTGCTCACACATGCTTTTCCCGCAACCTCTCCCAGCCACTAACATAAGGATGTTAGCAGCTACTCCTACAGTCAGGCAGGATGCGGGAGGGTTCTGCCCTGTCCTCAGCTCTCACAGGGAAGCATGTCTTGAAGCCAGCTGTCAACTAGCTGCATTCCTATGGCAGTGAGAAGGTAGCAGTATTCTGAGTCAGGAGGTTCCAAGATTACCAGTCTACTGCACCTGGGGATACCCTCCAGGTCTGCATTGTTACCCTGCGTCTCAGAAGCCTCTGGCAAACGTCTCTGCTGAAGACCTGCGAAACTCACACGGCAGGCAGTGTGGAACTGTGAGGGACTGAGGCTGAGCTCAACTCTCAGAAGTAAGATGGTTTTGGACAAGGCGTTCAGCTACCCTCTCACGTATGGAACTTAGTATGTAGCACCAGTCTTCCACAGGAATTACTAGGAAATCGCTGAACTGAGCTTGGAGGCACTAGTCTTGTGTGCCGGGTGATTCCAATTACCTCTCCCAGCACTTCCGTCAAACAGCGAGCCTAGGCCTTTTAGAAGCCAAGGGTGCCAGCAGGCAGGATGTGGAGGTACAGGCCATAAGCTCAACTCTCAGAAGTGTGTATGCATGGAGGCAGATGTCTGCTACCCACTCGGTCATGGGATATGGAACCTGGCTACACTCTGATTGATGAAAGCCTTTGAAAATCGCTGTATTCAACACAGATACACGGGAGTGCAGGCCCAGTGCTCACACATGCTTTTCGCGCAAACTCTCCCAGCCACTAACATAAGGATGTTAGCAGCTACTCCTACAGTCAGGCAGGATGCGGGAGGGTTCTGCCCTGTCCTCAGCTCTCACAGGGAAGCATGTCTTGAAGCCAGCTGTCAACTAGCTGCATTCCTATGGCAGTGAGAAGGTAGCAGTACTCTGAGTCAGCAGGTTCCAAGATTACCACTCTACTGCACCTGGAGATACCCTCCAGGTCTGCATTGTTAACTTGTACTCAGAAGCCTCTGGCAATCGTCTATGGTGAAGACGTGTGAAACTCACTCTGCAGGCAGAGTGGAACTGTGAGGGACTGAGGGTGAGCTCAACTCTCAGAAGTAAGATGCTTTTGGAAAAGGCGTTCAGCTACCTTCTCACATATGGAACGTAGTATGTAGCACCTGTCTACCACAAGAATTCCTGGGAAATCGTGAATTGAGCTTGGAGGCACTCGTCTTGTGTGCCGGGAGATTCCAATTACCTCTCCCAGCACTTCCGTCAAACAGAGAGCCTAGGCCTTTAAAAGCCAGGGGTACCAGCATGCTGGATGGGAGGTACAGGCCATAAACTCAACTCTCAGAAGTGTGTATGCATGGGAGGCAGATGTCTGCTACCCACTCGGACATGGGAGTTGGAACCTAGCTACATTGTGATTGAAGAAGGCCATTGGAAATCGCTGTATTCAACTCAGATACACGGGAGTTCAGGCCCAGTGCTCACACATGCTTTTCCCGCAACCTCTCCCAGCCACTAACATAAGGATGTTAGCAGCTACTCCTACAGTCAGGCAGCATGCGGGAGGGTTCTGCCCTGTCCTCAGCTCTCACAGGGAAGCATGTCTTGAAGCCAGCTGTCAACTAGCTGCATTCCTATGGCAGTGAGAAGGTAGCAGTATTCTGAGTCAGGAGGTTCCAAGATTACCAGTCTACTGCACCTGGGGATACCCTCCAGGTCTGCATTGTTACCCTGCGTCTCAGAAGCCTCTGGCAAACGTCTCTGCTGAAGACCTGCGAAACTCACTCTGCAGGCAGTGTGGAACTGTTAGGGACTGAGGCTGAGCTCAACTCTCAGAAGTAAGATGGATTTGGACAAGGCGTTCAGCTACCCTCTCACGTATGGAACTTAGTATGTAGCACCAGTCTACAACAGAAATTACTAGGAAATCGCTGAACTGAGCTTGGAGGCACTAGTCTTGTGTGCCGGGTGATTCCAATTACCTCTCCCAGCACTTCCGTCAAACAGCGAGCCTAGGCCTTTAAGAAGCCAAGGGTACCAGCAGGCTAAATGTGGAGGTACAGGCCATAAGCTCAACTCTCAGAAGTGTATATGCATGGGAGGCAGATGTCTGCTACCCACTCGGACCTGGGAGTTGGAACCCTTTTACCCTGCGATTGAAGAAGGCCATTGGAAATCGCTGTTTTCAACTCAGATACACGGGAGTTCAGGCCCAGTGCTCACACATGCTTTTCCCGCAACCTCTCCCAGCCACTAACATAAGGATATTAGCAGCTACTCCTACAGTCAGGCAGGATGCGGGATGGTTCTGCCCTGTCCTCAGCTCTCACAGGGAAGCATGTCTTGAAGCCAGCTGTCAACTAGCTGCATTCCTATGGCAGTGAGAAGGTAGCAGTACTCTGAGTCAGGAGGTTCCAAGATTACCACTCTACTGCACCTGGAGATACCCTCCAGGTCTGCATTGTTAACTTGTACTCAGAAGCCTCTGGCAATCGTCTCTGGTGAAGACATGTGAAACTCACTCTGCAGGCAGTGTGGAACTGTGAGGGACTGAGGGTGAGCTCAACTCTCAGAAGTAAGATGCTTTTGGACAAGGCGTTCAGCTACCTTCTCACATATGGAACTTAGTATGTGGCACCTGTCTACCACAAGAATTACTGGGAAACCGTAAATTGAGCTTGGAGCACTCGTCTTGTGTGCCGGGAGATTCCAATTACCTCTCCCAGCACTTCCGTGAAACAGCGAGCCTAGGCCTTTTAGAAGCCAAGGGTACCAGCAGGCTGGATGTGGAGGTACAGGCCATAAGCTCAACTCTCAGAAGTGTGTATGCATGGGAGGCAGATGTCTGCTACCCATTCGGACATGGGAGTTGGAACCTAGCTATATTGTGATTGAAGAAGGCCATTGGAAATCGCTGTATTCAACTCAGATACACGGGAGTTCAGGCCCAGTGCTCACACATGCTTTTCCCGCAACCTCTCCCAGCCACTAACATAAGGATGTTAGCAGCTACTCCTACAGTCAGGCAGGATGCGGGAGGGTTCTGCCCTGTCCTCAGCTCTCACAGGGAAGCATGTCTTGAAGCCAGCTGTCAACTAGCTGCATTCCTATGGCAGTGAGAAGGTAGCAGTATTCTGAGTCAGGAGGTTCCAAGATTACCAGTCTACTGCACCTGGGGATACCCTCCAGGTCTGCATTGTTACCCTGCGTCTCAGAAGCCTCTGGCAAACGTCTCTGCTGAAGACCTGCGAAACTCACACGGCAGGCAGTGTGGAACTGTGAGGGACTGAGGCTGAGCTCAACTCTCAGAAGTAAGATGGTTTTGGACAAGGCGTTCAGCTACCCTCTCACGTATGGAACTTAGTATGTAGCACCAGTCTTCCACAGGAATTACTAGGAAATCGCTGAACTGAGCTTGGAGGCACTAGTCTTGTGTGCCGGGTGATTCCAATTACCTCTCCCAGCACTTCCGTCAAACAGATAGCCTAGGCCTTTTAGAAGCCAAGGGTGCCAGCAGGCAGGATGTGGAGGTACAGGCCATAAGCTCAACTCTCAGAAGTGTGTATGCATGGAGGCAGATGTCTGCTACCCACTCGGACATGGGATATGGAACCTGGCTACACTCTGATTGATGAAAGCCTTTGGAAATCGCTGTATTCAACACAGATACACGGGAGAGCAGGCCCAGTGCTCACACATGCTTTTCCCGCAACCTCTCCCAGCCACTAACATAAGGATGTTAGCAGCTACTCCTACAGTCAGGGAGGATGCGGGAGGGTTCTGCCCTGTCCTCAGCTCTCACAGGGAAGCATGTCTTGAAGCCAGCTGTCAACTAGCTGCATTCCTATGGCAGTGAGAAGGTAGCAGTACTCTGAGTCAGGATTTTCCAAGATTACCACTCTACTGCACCTGGAGATACCCTCCAGGTCTGCATTGTTAACTTGTACTCAGAAGCCTCTGGCAAACGTCTCTGGTGAAGACGTGTGAAACTCACTCTGAAGGCAGTGTGGAACTGTGAGGGACTGAGGGTGACCTCAACTCTCAGAAGTAACATGCTTTTGGACAAGGCGTTCAGCTGCCTTCTCACATATGGAACATAGTATGTAGCACCTGTCTACCACAAGAATTACTGGGAAATCGTGAATTGAGCTTGGAGGCACTCGTCTTGTGTGCCGGGTGATTCCAATTACCTCTCCCAGCACTTCCGTCAAACAGCGAGCCTAGGCATTTTAGAAGCCAAGGGTACCAGCAGGCTGGCTGTGGAGGTACAGGCCATAAGCTCAACTCTCAGAAGTGTGTATGCATGGGAGGCACATGTCTGCTAACCGCTCGTACATGGGATTTGGAAACTAGCTACACTCTGGTTGAGGAAAGCCGTTGGAAATCGCTGTATTCAACTCAGATACACGGGAGTTCAGGCCCAGTGCTCACACATGCTTTTCCCGCAACCTCTCCCAACCACTAACATTACGATGTTAGCAGCTACTCCTACAGTCAGGCAGGATGCGGGAGGGTTCTGCCCTGTCCTCAGCTCTCACAGGGAAGCATGTCTTGAAGCCAGCTGTCAACTAGCTGCATTCCTATGGCAGTGAGAAGGTAGCAGTATTCTGAGTCAGGAGGTTTCAAGATTACCAGTCTACTGCACCTGGGGATACCCTCCAGGTCTGCATTGTTACCCTGTGTCTCAGAAGCCTCTGGCAAACGTCTCTGCTGAAGACCTGCGAAACTCACTCTGCCAGCAGTGTGGGACTGTGAGGGACTGAGGCTGAGCTCAACTCTAAGAAGTAAGATGGTTTTGGACAAGGCGTTCAGCTACCCTCTCACGTATGGAACTTAGTATGTAGCACCAGTCTACCACAGGAATTACTAGGAAATCGCTGAACTGAGCTTGGAGGCACTAGTCTTGTGTGCCGGGTGATTCCAATTACCTCTCCCAGCACTTCCGTCAAACAGCGAGCCTAGGCCTTTTAGAAGCCAAGGGTGCCAGCAGGCTGGATGTGGAGGTACAGGCCATAAGCTCAACTCTCAGAAGTGTGTATGCATGGAGGCAGATGTCTGCTACCCACTCGGACATGGGATATGGAACCTGGCTACACTCTGATTGATGAAAGCCTTTGGAAATCGCTGTATTCAACACAGATACACGGGAGTGCAGGCCCAGTGCTCACACATGCTTTTCGCGCAAAGTCTCCCAGCCACTAACATAAGGATGTTAGCAGCTACTCCTACAGTCAGGCAGCATGGTGGAGGGTTCTGCCCTGTCCTCAGCTCTCTCAGGGAAGCATGTCTTGAAGCCAGCTGTCAACTAGCTGCATTCCTATGGCAGTGAGAAGGTAGCAGTATTCTGAGTCAGGAGGTTCCAAGATTACCAGTCTACTGCACATGGGGATACCCTCCAGGTCTGCATTGTTACCCTGCGTCTCAGAAGCCTCTGGGAAACGTCTCTGCAGAAGACCTGCGAAACTCACTCTGCAGGCAGTGTGGGACTGTGAGGGACTGAGGCTGAGCTCAACTCTAAGAAGTAAGATGGTTTTGGACAAGGCGTTCAGCTACCCTCTCACGTATGGAACTTAGTATGTAGCACCAGACTACCACAGGAATTACTAGGAAATCGCTGAACTGAGCTTGGAGGCACTAGTCTTGTGTGCCGGGTGATTCCAATTACCTCTCCCAGCACTTCCGTCAAACAGCGAGCCTAGGCCTTTTAGAAGCCAAGGGAACCAGCAGGCTGGCTGTGGAGGTACAGGCCTTAAGCTCAACTCTCAGAAGTGTGTATGCATGGGAGGCAGATGTCTGCTACCCACTCGCACATAGGAGTTGGAACCTGGTTACACTGTGATTGAAGAAGGCCATTGGAAATCGCTGTATTCAACTCAGATACACGGGAGTTCAGGCCCAGTGCTCGCACATGCTTTTCCCGCAACCTCTCCAGGCACTAAAATAAGGATGTTGGCAGCTACTCCTACAGTCAGGCAGGATGCGGGAGGGTTCTTCCCTGTCCTCAGCTCTCACAGGGAAGCATGTCTTGAAGCCAGCTTTCAACTAGCTGCATTCCTATGGCAGTCAGAAGGTAGCAGTATTCTGAGTCAGGAGGTTCCAAGATTACCAGTCTACTGCACCTGGAGATACCCTCCAGGTCTGCATTGTTAACTTGTACTCAGAAGCCTCTGGCAATCGTCTCTGGTGAAGACGTGTGAAACTCACTCTGCAGGCAGTGTGGAACTGTGAGGGACGGAGGGTGATCTCAACTCTCAGAAGTAAGATGCTTTTGGACAAGGCGTTCAGCTACCTTCTCACATATGGAACTTAGTATGTAGCACCTGTCTACCACAAGAATTACTGGGAAATCGTGAATTGAGCTTGGAGGCACTCGTCTTGTGTGCCGGGAGATTCCAATTACCTCTCCCAGCACTTCCGTCAAACAGCGAGCCTAGGCCTTTTAGAAGCCAAGGGTACCAGCAGGCTGGCTGTGGAGGTACAGGCCATAAGCTCAACTCTCAGAAGTGTGTATGCATGGGAGGCAGATGTCTGCTACCCGCTCGTACATGGGATTTGGAACCTAGCTACACTCTGGTTGAGGAAAGCCGTTGGAAATCGCTGTATTCAACTCAGATACACGGGAGTTCAGGCCCAGTGCTCACACATGCTTTTCCCGCAACCTCTCCCAGCCACTAACATAAGGATGTTAGCAGCTATTCCTACAGTCAGGCAGGATGCGGGAGGGTTCTGCCCTGTCCTCAGCTCTCACAGGGAAGCATGTCTTGAAGCCAGCTGTCAACTAGCTGCATTCCTATGGCAGTGAGAAGGTAGCAGTATTCTGAGTCAGGAGGTTCCAAGATTACCAGTCTACTGCACCTGGGTTACCCTCCAGGTCTGCATTGTTACCCTGCGTCTCAGAAGCCTCTGGCAAACGTCTCTGCTGAAGACCTGCGAAACTCACTCGGCAGGCAGTGTGGAACTGTGAGGGACTGAGGCTGAGCTCAACTCTCAGAAGTAAGATGGTTTTGGACAAGGCGTTCAGCTACCCTCTCACGTATGGAACTTAGTATGTAGCACCTGTCTACCACAGGAATTACTAGGAAATCGCTGAACTGAGCTTGGAGGCACTAGTCTTGTGAGCCCGGTGATTCCAATTACCTCTCCCAGCACTTCCGTCAAACAGCGAGCCTAGGCCTTTTAGAAGCCAAGGGTACCAGCAGGCTGGATGTGGAGGTACAGGCCATAAGCTCATCTCTCAGAAGTGTGTATGCATGGGAGGCAGATGTCTGCTACTCACTCGGACATGGGATATGGAACCTGGCTACACTCTAATTGATGAAAGCCTTTGGAAATCGCTGTATTCAACTCAGATACACGGGAGTTCAGGCCCAGTGCTCACACATGCTTTCGCGCAACCTCTCCCAGCCACTAACATAAGGATATTAGCACCTACTCCTACAGTCATGCAGGATGCGGGAGGTTTCTGCCCTGTCCTCAGCTCTCACAGGGAAGCATGTCTTGAAGCCAGCTGTCAACTAGCTGCATTCCTATGGCAGTGAGAAGGTAGCAGTACTCTGAGTCAGGAGGTTCCAAGATTACCACTCTACTGCACCTGGAGATACCCTCCAGGTCTGCATTGTTAACTTGTACTCTGAGGCCTCTGGCAATCGTCTCTGGTGAAGACGTGTGAAACTCACTCTGCAGGCAGTGTGGAACTGTGAGGGACTGAGGGTGAGTTCAACTCTCAGAAGTAAGATGCTTTTGGACAAGGCGTTCAGCTACCTTCTCACATATGGAACTTAGTATGTAGCACCTGTCTACCACAAGAATTACTGGGAAATCGTGAATTGAGCTTGGAGGCACTCGTCTTGTGTGCCGGGAGATTCCAATTACCTCTCCCAGCACTTCCGTCAAACAGCGAGCCTAGGCCTTTTACAAGCAAAGGGTAGCAGCAGGCTGGCTGTGGAGGTACAGGCCATAAGCTCAACTCTCAGAAGTGTGTATGCATGGGAGGCAGATGTCTGCTACCCGCTCGTACATGGGATTTGGAAACTAGCTACACTCTGGTTGAGGAAAGCCGTTGGAAATCCCTGTATTCAACTCAGATACACGGGAGTTCAGGCCCAGTGCTCACACATGCTTTTCCCGCAACCTCTCCCAGCCACTAACATAAGGATGTTAGCAGCTACTCCTACAGTCAGGCAGGATGCGGGAGGGTTCTGCCCTGTCCTCAGCTCTCACAGGGAAGCACGTCTTGAAGCCAGCTGTCAACTAGCTGCATTCCTATGGCAGTGAGAAGGTAGCAGTATTCTGAGTCAGGAGGTTCCAAGATTACCAGTCTACTGCACCTGGGGATACCTTCCAGGTCTGCATTGTTACCCTGAGTCTCAGAAGCCTCTGGCAAATGTCTCTGCTGAAGACCTGCGAAACTCACTCGGCAGGCAGTGTGGAACGGTGAGGGACAGAGACTGAGCTCAACTCTCAGAAGTAAGATGGTTTTGGACAAGGCGTTCAGCTACCCTCTCACGTATGGAACTTACTATGTAGCACCAGTCTACCACAGGAATTACTAGGAAATCGCTGAACTGAGCTTGGAGGCACTAGTCTTGTGTGCCGGGTGATTCCAATTACCTCTCCCAGCACTTCCGTCAAACAGCGAGCCTAGGCCTTTTAGAAGCCAAGGGTACCAGCAGGCTGGATGTGGAGGTACAGGCCATAAGCTCATCTCTCAGAAGTGTGTATGCATGGGAGGCAGATGTCTGCTACTCACTCGGACATGGGATATGGAACCTGGCTACACTCTAATTGATGAAAGCCTTTGGAAATCGCTGTATTCAACTCAGATACACGGGAGTTCAGGCCCAGTGCTCACACATGCTTTCGCGCAACCTCTCCCAGCCACTAACATAAGGATATTAGCAGCTACTCCTACAGTCAGGCAGGATGCGGGAGGGTGCTGCCCTGTCCTCAGCTCTCACAGGGAAGCATGTCTTGAAGCCAGCTGTCAACTAGCTGCATTCCTATGGCAGTGAGAAGGTAGCAGTACTCTGAGTCAGGAGGTTCCAAGATTACCACTCTACTGCACCTGGAGATACCCTCCAGGTCTGCATTGTTAACTTGTACTCTGAAGCCTCTGGCAATCGTCTCTGGTGAAGACGTGTGAAACTCACTCTGCAGGCAGTGTGGAACTGTGAGGGACTGAGTGTGAGTTCAACTCTCAGAAGTAAGATGCTTTTGGACAAGACGTTCAGCTACCTTCTCACATATGGAACTTAGTATGTAGCACCTGTCTACCACAGGAATTACTGGGAAATCGTGAATTGAGCTTGGAGGCACTCGTCTTGTGTGCCGGGAGATTCCAATTACCTCTCCCAGCACTTCCGTCAAACAGCGAGCCTAGGCCTTTTACAAGCCAAGGGTAGCAGCAGGCTGGCTGTGGAGGTACAGGCCATAAGCTCAACTCTCAGAAGTGTGTATGCATGGGAGGCAGATGTCTGCTACCCGCTCGTACATGGGATTTGGAAACTAGCTACACTCTGGTTGAGGAAAGCCGTTGGAAATCCCTGTATTCAACTCAGATACACGGGAGTTCAGGCCCAGTGCTCACACATGCTTTTCCCGCAACCTCTCCCAGCCACTAACATAAGGATGTTAGCAGCTACTCCTACAGTCAGGCAGGATGCGGGAGGGTTCTGCCCTGTCCTCAGCTCTCACAGGGAAGCACGTCTTGAAGCCAGCTGTCAACTAGCTGCATTCCTATGGCAGTGAGAAGGTAGCAGTATTCTGAGTCAGGAGGTTCCAAGATTACCAGTCTACTGCACCTGGGGATACCTTCCAGGTCTGCATTGTTACCCTGAGTCTCAGAAGCCTCTGGCAAACGTCTCTGCTGAAGACCTGCGAAACTCACTCGGCAGGCAGTGTGGAACGGTGAGGGACAGAGACTGAGCTCAACTCTCAGAAGTAAGATGGTTTTGGACAAGGCGTTCAGCTACCCTCTCACGTATGGAACTTACTATGTAGCACCAGTCTACCACAGGAATTACTAGGAAATCGCTGAACTGAGCTTGGAGGCACTAGTCTTGTGTGCCGGGTGATTCCAATTACCTCTCCCAGCACTTCCGTCAAACAGCGAGCCTAGGCCTTTTAGAAGCCAAGGGTACCAGCAGGCTGGATGTGGAGGTACAGGCCATAAGCTCAACTCTCAGAAGTGTATATGCATGGGAGGCAGATGTCTGCTACCCACTCGGACATGGGAGTTGGAACCTGGCTACACTGTGATTGAAGAAGGCCATTGGAAATCGCTATATTCAACTCAGATACACGGGAGTTCAGGCCCAGTGCTCACACATGCTTTTCCCGCAACATCTCCCAGCCACTAACATTAGGATGTTAGCAGCTACTCCTACAGTCAGGCAGGATGCGGGAGGGTGCTGCCCTGTCCTCAGCTCTCACAGGGAAGCATGTCTTGAAGCCAGCTGTCAACTAGCTGCATTCCAATGGCAGTGAGAAGGTAGCAGTACTCTGAGTCAGGAGGTTCCAAGATTACCACTCTACTGCACCTGGAGATACCCTCCAGGTCTGCATTGTTAACTTGTACTCAGAAGCCTCTGGCAATCGTCTCTGGTGAAGACGTGTGAAACTCACTCTGCAGGCAGTGTGGAACTGTGAGGGACTGAGGGTGAGCTCAACTCTCAGAAGTAAGATGCTTTTGGACAAGGCGTTCAGCTACCTTCTCACATATGGAACTTAATATGTAGCACCTGTCTACCACAAGAATTACTGGGAAACCGTGAATTGAGCTTGGAGCACTCGTCTTGTGTGCCGGGAGATTCCAATTACCTCTCCCAGCACTTCAGTCAAACAGCGAACCTAGGCCTTTTAGAAGCCAAGGGTACCAAAAGGCTGGCTGTGGAGGTACAGGCCATAAGCTCAACTCTCAGAAGTGTGTATGCATGGGAGGCAGATGTCTGCTACCCATTCGGACATGGGAGTTGGAACCTAGCTATATTGTGATTGAAGAAGGCCATTGGAAATCGCTATATTCAACTCAGATACACAGGAATTCAGGCCCAGTGCTCACACATGCTTTTCCCGCAACCTCTCCCAGCCACTAACATAAGGATGTTAGCAGCTACTTCTACATTCAGGCAGGATGCGGGAGGGTTCTGCCCTGTCCTCAGCTCTCACAGGGAAGCATGTCTTGAAGCCAGCTGTCAACTAGCTGCATTCCTATGGCAGTGAGAAGGTAGCAGTACTCTGAGTCAGGAGGTTCCAAGATTACCACTCTACTGCACCTGGAGATACCCTCCAGGTCTGCATTGTTAACTTGTACTCAGAAAACTCTGGCAAACGTCTCTGGTGAAGACGTGTGAAACTCACTCTGCAGGCAGTGTGGAACTGTGAGGGACTGAGGGTGAGCTCAACTCTCAGAAGTAAGATGGTTTTGGACAAGGCGTTCAGCTACCCTCTCACGTATGGAACTTAGTATGTAGCACCTGTCTACCACAGGAATTACTAGGAAATCGCTGAACTGAGCTTGGAGGCACTAGTCTTGTGTGCCGGGTGATTCCAATTACCTCTCCCAGCACTTCCGTCAAACAGCGAGCCTAGGCCTTTTAGAAGCCAAGGGTGCCAGCAGGCTGGATGTGGAGGTACAGGCCATAAGCTCAACTCTCAGAAGTGTGTATGCATGGAGGCAGATGTCTGCTACCCACTCGGACATGGGATATGCAACCTGGCTACACTCTGATTTATGAAAGCCTTTGGAAATCGCTGTATTCAACACAGATACACGGGAGTGCAGGCCCAGTGCTCACACATGCTTTTCCCGCAACCTCTCCCAGCCACTAACATAAGGATGTTAGCAGCTACTCCTACAGTCAGGCAGGATGCGGGAGGGTTCTGCCCTGTCCTCAGCTCTCACAGGGAAGCACGTCTTGAAGCCAGCTGTCAACTAGCTGCATTCCTATGGCAGTGAGAAGGTAGCAGTACTCTGAGTCAGGAGGTTCCAAGATTACCAGTCGACTGCACCTGGAGATACCCTCCAGGTATGCATTGTTAACTTGTACTCAGAAGCCTCTGGCAATCGTCTCTGGTGAAGACGTGTTGAACACACTCTGCAGGCAGTGTGGAACTGTGAGGGACTGAGGGTGGGCTCAAATCTCAGAAGAAAGATGCTTTTGGACAAGGCGTTCAGCTACCATCTCACATATGGAACTTAGTATGTAGCACCGGTCTACCACAAGAATTACTGGGAAATCGTGAATTGAGCTTGGAGGCACTCGTCTTGTGTGCCGGGAGATTCCAATTACCTCTCCCAGCACTTCCGTCAAACAGAGAGCCTAGGTCTTTTAGAAGCCAGGGGAACCAGCATGCTGGATGGGAGGTACAGGCCATAAACTCAACTCTCAGAAGTGTGTATGCATGGGAGGCAGATGTCTGCTACCCACTCGGACATGGGAGGTGGAACCTAGCTATATTGTGATTGAAGAAGGCCATTGGAAATCGCTGTATTCAACTCAGATACACGGGAGTTCAGGCCCAGTGCTCACACATGCTTTTCACGAAACCTCTCCCAGCCACTAACATAAGGATGTTAGCAGCTACTCCTACAGTCAGGCAGCATGCGGGAGGGTTCTGCCCTGTCCTCAGCTCTCACAGGGAAGCATGTCTTGAAGCCAGCTGTCAACTAGCTGCATTCCTATGGCAGTGAGAAGGTAGCAGTATTCTGAGTCAGGAGGTTCCAAGATTACCAGTCTACTGCACCTGGGGATACCCTCCAGGTCTGCATTGTTACCCTGCGTCTCAGAAGCCTCTGGCAAACGTCTCTGCTGAAGACCTGCGAAACTCACTCTGCAGGCAGTGTGGAACTGTTAGGGACTGAGGCTGAGCTCAACTCTCAGAAGTAAGATGGTTTTGGACAAGGCGTTCAGCTACCCTCTCACGTATGGAACTTAGTATGTAGCACCAGTCTACCACAGAAATTACTAGGAAATCGCTGAACTGAGCTTGGAGGCACTAGTCTTGTGTGACGGGTGATTCCAATTACCTCTCCCAGCACTTCCGTCAAACAGCGAGCCTAGGCCTTTAAGAAGCCAAGGGTACCAGCAGGCTAAATGTGGAGGTACAGGCCATAAGCTCAACTCTCAGAAGTGTATATGCATGGGAGGCAGATGTCTGCTACCCACTCGGACATGGGAGTTGGAACACTGTTACACTGCGATTGAAGAAGTCCATTGGAAATCGCTGTTTTCAACTCAGATACAAAGGAGTTCAGGCCCAGTGCTCACACATGCTTTTCCCGCAACCTCTCCCAGCCACTAACATAAGGATATTAGCAGCTACTCCTACAGTCAGGCAGGATGGGGGAGGGTTCTGCCCTGTCCTCAGCTCTCACAGGGAAGCATGTCTTGAAGCCAGCTGTCAACTAGCTGCATTCCTATGGCAGTGAGAAGGTAGCAGTACTCTGAGTCAGGAGGTTCCAAGATTACCACTCTACTGCACCTGGAGATACCCTCCAGGTCTGCATTGTTAACTTGTACTCAGAAGGCTCTGGCAATCGTCTCTGGTGAAGACGTGTGAAACTCACTCTGCAGGCAGTGTGGAACTGTGAGGGACTGAGGCTGAGCTCAACTCTCAGAAGTAAGATGCTTTTGGACAAGGAGTTCAGCTACCTTCTCACATATGGAACTTAGTATGTGGCACCTGCCTACCACAAGAATTACTGGGAAACCGTGAATTGAGCTTGGAGCACTCGTCTTGTGTGCCGGGAGATTCCAATTACCTCTCCCAGCACTTCCGTGAAACAGCGAGCCTAGGCCTTTTAGAAGCCAAGGGTACCAGCAGGCTGGATGTGGAGGTACAGGCCATAAGCTCAACTCTCAGAAGTGTGTATGCATGGGAGGCAGATGTCTGCTACCCATTCGGACATGGGAGTTGGAACCTAGCTATATTGTGATTGAAGAAGGCCATTGGAAATCGCTGTATTCAACTCAGATACACGGGAGTTCAGGCCCAGTGCTCACACATGCTTTTCCCGCAACCTCTCCCAGCCACTAACATAAGGATGTTAGCAGCTACTCCTACAGTCAGGCAGGATGCGGGAGGGTTCTGCCCTGTCCTCAGCTCTCACAGGGAAGCATGTCTTGAAGCCAGCTGTCAACTAGCTGCATTCCTATGGCAGTGAGAAGGTAGCAGTATTCTGAATCAGGAGGTTCCAAGATTACCAGTCTACTGCACCTGGGAATACCCTCCAGGTCTGCATTGTTACCCTGCGTCTCAGAAGCCTCTGGCAAACTTCTCTGCTGAAGACCTGCGAAACTCACTCGGCAGGCAGTGTGGAACTGTGAGGGACTGAGGCTGAGCTCAACTCTCAGAAGTAAGATGGTTTTGGACAAGGCGTTCAGCTACCCTCTCACGTATGGAACTTAGTATGTAGCACCAGTCTACCACAGGAATTACTAGGAAATCGCTGAACTGAGCTTGGAGGCACTAGTCTTGTGTGCCGGGTGATTCCAATTACATCTCCCAGCACTTCCGTCAAACAGCGAGCCTAGGCCTTTTAGAAGCCAAGGGTGCCAGCAGGCTGGATGTGGAGGTACAGGCCATAAGCTCAACTCTCAGAAGTGTGTATGCATGGAGGCAGATGTCTGCTACCCACTCGGACATGGGATATGGAACCTGGCTACACTCTGATTGATGAAAGCCTTTGGAAATCGCTGTATTCAACACAGATACACGGGAGTGCAGGCCCAGTGCTCACACATGCTTTTCGCGCAAACTCTCCCAGCCACTAACATAAGGATGTTAGCAGCTACTCCTACAGTCAGGCAGGATGCGGGAGGGTTCTGCCCTGTCCTCAGCTCTCACAGGGAAGCATGTCTTGAAGCCAGCTGTCAACTAGCTGCATTCCTATGGCAGTGAGAAGGTAGCAGTACTCTGAGTCAGCAGGTTCCAAGATTACCACTCTACTGCACCTGGAGATACCCTCCAGGTCTGCATTGTTAACTTGTACTCAGAAGCCTCTGGCAATCGTCTATGGTGAAGACGTGTGAAACTCACTCTGCAGGCAGAGTGGAACTGTGAGGGACTGAGGGTGAGCTCAACTCTCAGAAGTAAGATGCTTTTGGAAAAGGCGTTCAGCTACCTTCTCACATATGGAACTTAGTATGTAGCACCTGTCTACCACAAGAATTCCTGGGAAATCGTGAATTGAGCTTGGAGGCACTCGTCTTGTGTGCCGGGAGATTCCAATTACCTCTCCCAGCACTTCCGTCAAACAGAGAGCCTAGGCCTTTAAAAGCCAGGGGTACCACCATGCTGGATGGGAGGTACAGGCCATAAACTCAACTCTCAGAAGTGTGTATGCATGGGAGGCAGATGTCTGCTACCCACTCGGACATGGGAGTTGGAACCTAGCTATATTGTGATTGAAGAAGGCCATTGGAAATCGCTGTATTCAACTCAGATACACGGGAGTTCAGGCCCAGTGCTCACACATGCTTTTCCCGCAACCTCTCCCAGCCACTAACATAAGGATGTTAGCAGCTACTCCTACAGTCAGGCAGCATGCGGGAGGGTTCTGCCCTGTCCTCAGCTCTCACAGGGAAGCATGTCTTGAAGCCAGCTGTCAACTAGCTGCATTCCTATGGCAGTGAGAAGGTAGCAGTATTCTGAGTCAGGAGGTTCCAAGATTACCAGTCTACTGCACCTGGGGATACCCTCCAGGTCTGCATTGTTACCCTGCGTCTCAGAAGCCTCTGGCAAACGTCTCTGCTGAAGACCTGCGAAACTCACTCTGCAGGCAGTGTGGAACTGTTAGGGACTGAGGCTGAGCTCAACTCTCAGAAGTAAGATAGATTTGGACAAGGCGTTCAGCTACCCTCTCACGTATGGAACTTAGTATGTAGCACCAGTCTACAACAGAAATTACTAGGAAATCGCTGAACTGAGCTTGGAGGCACTAGTCTTGTGTGACGGGTGATTCCAATTACCTCTCCCAGCACTTTCGTCAAACAGCGAGCCTAGGCCTTTAAGAAGCCAAGGGTACCAGCAGGCTAAATGTGGAGGTACAGGCCATAAGCTCAACTCTCAGAAGTGTATATGCATGGGAGGCAGATGTCTGCTACCCACTCGGACCTGGGAGTTGGAACCCTGTTACCCTGCGATTGAAGAAGGCCATTGGAAATCGCTGTTTTCAACTCAGATACACGGGAGTTCAGGCCCAGTGCTCACACATGCTTTTCCCGCAACCTCTCCCAGCCACTAACATAAGGATATTAGCAGCTACTCCTACAGTCAGGCAGGATGCGGGATGGTTCTGCCCTGTCCTCAGCTCTCACAGGGAAGCATGTCTTGAAGCCAGCTGTCAACTAGCTGCATTCCTATGGCAGTGAGAAGGTAGCAGTACTCTGAGTCAGGAGGTTCCAAGATTACCACTCTACTGCACCTGGAGATACCCTCCAGGTCTGCATTGTTAACTTGTACTCAGAAGCCTCTGGCAATCGTCTCTGGTGAAGACGTGTGAAACTCACTCTGCAGGCAGTGTGGAAATGTGAGGGACTGAGGGTGACCTCAACTCTCAGAAGTAACATGCTTTTGGACAAGGCGTTCAGCTGCCTTCTCACATATGGAACATAGTATGTAGCACCTGTCTACCACAAGAATTACTGGGAAATCGTGAATTGAGCTTGGAGGCACTCGTCTTGTGTGCCGGGTGATTCCAATTACCTCTCCCAGCACTTCCGTCAAACAGCGAGCCTAGGCCTTTTAGAAGCCAAGGGTACCAGCAGGCTGGCTGTGGAGGTACAGGCCATAAGCTCAACTCTCAGAAGTGTGTATGCATGGGAGGCAGATGTCTGCTAACCGCTCGTACATGGGATTTGGAAACTAGCTACACTCTGGTTGAGGAAAGCCGTTGGAAATCGCTGTATTCAACTCAGATACACGGGAGTTCAGGCCCAGTGCTCACACATGCTTTTCCCGCAACCTCTCCCAACCACTAACATTACGATGTTAGCAGCTACTCCTACAGTCAGGCAGGATGCGGGAGGGTTCTGCCCTGTCCTCAGCTCTCACAGGGAAGCATGTCTTGAAGCCAGCTGTCAACTAGCTGCATTCCTATGGCAGTGAGAAGGTAGCAGTATTCTGAGTCAGGAGGTTCCAAGATTACCAGTCTACTGCACCTGGGGATACCCTCTAGGTCTGCATTGTTACCCTGTGTCTCAGAAGCCTCTGGCAAACGTCTCTGCTGAAGACCTGCGAAACTCACTCTGCCAGCAGTGTGGGACTGTGAGGGACTGAGGCTGAGCTCAACTCTCAGAAGTAAGATGCTTTTGGAAAAGGCGTTCAGCTACTTTCTCACATATGGAACTTAGTATGTAGCACCTGTCTACCACAAGAATTACTGGGAAATCGTGAATTGAGCTTGGAGGCACTCGTCTTGTGTGCCGGGAGATTCCAATTACCTCTCCCAGCACTTCCGTCAAACAGCGAGCCTAGGCCTTTTAGAAGCCAAGGGTACCAGCAGGCTGGATGTGGAGGTACAGGCCATAAGCTCAACTCTCAGAAGTGTGTATGCATGGGAGGCAGATGTCTGCTACCCACTCGGACATGGGAGTGGGAACCTAGCAACACTGTGATTGAAGAAGGCCATTGGAAGTCGCTGTATTCAACTCAGATACACGGGAGTTCAGGCCCAGTGCTCACACATGCTTTTCCCGCAACCTCTCCCAGCCACTAACATTAGGATGTTAGCAGCTACTCCTACAGTCAGGCAGCATGCGGGAGGGTTCTGCCCTGTCCTCAGCTCTCTCAGGGAAGCATGTCTTGAAGCCAGCTGTCAACTAGCTGCATTCCTATGGCAGTGAGAAGGAAGCAGTACTCTCAGTCAGGAGGTTCCAAGATTACCAGTCGACTGCACCTGGGGATACCCTCCAGGTCTGCATTGTTAACTTGTACTCAGAAGCCTCTGGCAATCGTCTCTGGTGAAGACGTGTGAAACTCACTCTGCAGGCAGTGTGGAACTGTGAAGGACTGAGGGTGGGCTCAACTCTCAGAAGTAAGATGCTTTTGGACAAGGCGTTCAGCTACCATCTCACATATGGAACTTAGTATGTAGCACCTGTCTACCACAAGAATTACTGGGAAATCGTGAATTGAGCTTGGAGGCACTCGTCTTGTGTGCCGGGAGATTCCAATTACCTCTCCCAGCAGTTCCGTCAAACAGCGAGCCTAGGCCTTTTAGAAGCCAAGGGTACCAGCAGGCTGGATGTGGAGGTACAGGCCATAAGCTCAACTCTCAGAAGTGTGTATGCATGGGAGGCAGATGTCTGCTACCCGCTCGTACATGGGATTTGGAACCTAGCTACACTCTGGTTGAGGAAAGCCGTTGGAAATCGCTGTATTCAACTCAGATACACGGGAGTTCATGCCCAGTGCTCACACATGCTTTTCCCGCAACCTCTCCCAGCCACTAACATTAGGATGTTAGCAGCTACTCCTAGAGTCAGGCAGCATGCGGGAGGGTTCTGCCCTGTCTTCAGCTCTCTCAAGGAAGCATGTGTTGAAGCCAGCTAGCTGTCAACTAGCTGCATTCCTATGGCAGTGAGAAGGTAGCAGTATTCTGTGTCAGGAGGTTCCAAGATTACCAGTCGACTGCACCTGGGATACGCTCCAGGTCTGCATTGTTACCCTGCGTCTCAGAAGCCTCTGGCAAACGTCTCTGCTGAAGACCTGCGAAACACACTCTGCAGGCAGTGTGGAACTGTGAGGGACTGAGGGTGAGCTCAACTCTCAGAAGGAAGATGGTTTTGGACAAGGCGTTCAGCTACCCTCTCACGTATGGAACTTAGTATGTAGCACCAGTCTACCACAGGAATTACTAGGAAATCGCTGAACTGAGCTTGGAGCCACTAGTCTTGTGTGCCGGGTGATTCCAATTACCTCTCCCAGCACTTCCGTCAAACAGCGAGCCTAGGCCTTTTAGAAGCCAAGGGTACCAGCAGGCTGGATGTGGAGGTACAGGCCATAAGCTCAACTCTCAGAAGTGTGTATGCATTGGAGGCAGATGTCTGCTACCCGCTCGTACATGGGATTTGGAACCTAGATACACTCTGGTTGAGGAAACCGTTGGAAATCGCTGTATTCAACTCAGATACACGGGAGTTCAGGCCCAGTGCTCACACATGCTTTTCCCCCAACCTCTCCCAGCCACTAACATTAGGATGTTAGCAGCTACTCCTACAGTCAGGCAGCATGCGGGAGGTTCTGCCCAGTCTTCAGCTCTCACCGGGAAGCATGTCTTGAAGCCAGCTGTCAACTAGCTGCATTCCTATGGCAGTGAGAAGGTAGCAGTACTCTGAGTCAGGAGGTTCCAAGATTACCACTCGACTGCACCTGGAGATACCCTCGAGGTCTGCATTGTTAACTTGTACTCAGAAGCCTCTGGCAATCGTCTCTGGTGAAGACGTGTGAAACTCACTCTCCAGGCAGTGTGGAACTGTGAGGGACTGAGGGTGGGCTCAACTCTCAGAAGTAAGATGCTTTTGGACAAGGCATTAAGCTACCATCTCACATATGGAACCTTGTATGTAGCACCTGTCTACCACAAGAATTACTGGGAAATCGTGAATTGAGCTTGGAGGCACTCGTCTTGTGTGCCGGGAGATTCCAATTACCTCTCCCAGCACTTCCGTCAAACAGCGAGCCTAGGCCTTTAGAAGCCAAGGGTACCAGCAGGCTGGCTGTGGAGGTACAGGCCATAAGCTCAACTCTTAGAAGTGTGTATGCATGGGAGGCAGATGTCTGCTACCCGCTCGTACATGGGATTTGGAACCTAGCTACACTCTGGTTGAGGAAAGCCGTTGGAAATCGCTGTATTCAACTCAGATACACGGGAGTTCAGGCCCAGTGCTCACACATGCTTTTCCCGCAACCTCTCCCAGCCCCTAACATTAGGATGTTAGCAGCTACTCCTACAGTCAGGCAGCATGCGGGAGGGTTCTGCCCTGTCCTCAGCTCTCTCAGGGAAGCATGTCTTGAAGCCAGCTGTCAACTAGCTGCATTCCTATCGCAGTGAGAAGGTAGCAGTACTCTGAGTCAGGAGGTTCCAAATTACCAGTCGACTGCACCTGGGGATACCCTCCAGGTCTGCATTGTTAACTTGTACTCAAAAGCCTCTGGCAATCGTCTCTGGTGAAGACGTGTGAAACTCACTCTGCAGGCAGTGTGGAACTGTGAGGGACTGAGGGTGGGCTCAACTCTCAGAAGTAAGATGCTTTTGGACAAGGCGTTCAGCTACCATCTCACATATGGAACTTAGTATGTAGCACCTGTCTACCACAAGAATTACTGGGAAATCGTGAATTGAGCTTGGAGGCACTCGTCTTGTGTGCCGGGAGATTCCAATTACCTCTCCCAGCACTTCCGTCAAACAGCGAGCCTAGGCCTTTTAGAAGCCAAGGGTACCAGCAGGCTGGATGTGGAGGTACAGGCCATAAGATCAACTCTCAGAAGTGTGTATGCATGGGAGGCAAATATGTCTGCTACCCGCTCGTACATGGGATTTGGAACCTAGCTACACTCTGGTTGAGGAAAGCCGTTGGAAATCGCTGTATTCAACTCAGATACACGGGAGTTCAGGCCCAGTGCTCACACATGCTTTTCCCGCAACCTCTCCCAGCCACTAACATTAGGATGATAGCAGCTACTCCTACAGTCAGGCAGCCTGCGGGAGGATTCTGCCCTGTCCTCAGCTCTCTCAGGGAAGCATGTCTTGAAGCCAGCTGTCAACTAGCTGCATTCCTATGGCAGTGAGAAGGTAGCAGTACTCTGAGTCAGGAGGTTCCAAGATTACCAGTCGACTGCACCTGGAGATACCCTCCAGGTCTGCATTGTTAACTTGTACTCAGAAGCCTCTGGCAATCGTCTCTGGTGAAGACGTGTGAAACTCACTCTGCAGGCAGTGTGGAACTGTGAGGGACTGAGGGTGAGCTCAAATCTCAGAAGTAAGATGCTTTTGGACAAGGCGTTCAGCTACCAACTCACATATGGAACTTAATATGTAGCACCTGTCTACCACAAGAATTACTGGGAAATCGTGAATTGAGCTTGGAGGCACTCGTCTTGTGTGCCGGGAGATTCCAATTACCTCTCCCAGCACTTCCGTCAAACAGCGAGCCTAGGCCTTTTAGAAGCCAAGGGTACCAGCAGGCTGGATGTGGAGGTACAGGCCATAAGCTCAACTCTCAGAAGTGTGTATGCATGGGAGACAGATGTCTGCTACCCGCTCGTACATGGGATTTGGAACCTAGCTACACTCTGGTTGAGGAAAGCCGTTGGAAATCGCTGTATTCAACTCAGATACACGGGAGTTCAGGCCCAGTGCTCACACATGCTTTTCCCGAAACCTCTCCCAGCCACTAACATTAGGATGTTAGCAGCTACTCCTACAGTCAGGCAGCATGCGGGAGGGTTCTGCCCTGTCTTCAGCTCTCTCAAGGAAGCATGTCTTGAAGCCAGCTAGCTGTCAACTAGCTGCATTCCTATGGCAGTGCGAAGGTAGGAGTATTCTGAGTCAGGAGGTTCCAAATTACCAGTCGACTGCACCTGGGGATACCCTCCAGGTCTGCATTGTTACCCTGCGTCTCAGAAGCCTCTGGCAAACGTCTCTGCTGAAGACCTGCGAAACTCACTCTGCAGGCAGTGTGGAACTGTGAGGGACTGAGGGTGAGCTCAACTCTCAGAAGTAAGATGGTTTTGGACAAGGCGTTCAGCTACCCTCTCACGTATGGAACTTAGTATGTAGCACCAGTCTACCACAGGAATTACTAGGAAATCGCTGAACTGAGCTTGGAGGCACTAGTCTTGTGTGCCGGGTGATTCCAATTACCTCTCCCAGCACTTCCGTCAAACAGCGAGCCTAGGCCTTTTAGAAGCCAAGGGTACCAGCAGGCTGGATGTGGAGGTACAGGCCATAAGCTCAACTCTCAGAAGTGTGTATGCATGGGAGGCAGATGTCTGCTACCCACTCGGACATGGGAGTTGGAACCTAGCTACACTGTGATTGAAGAAGGCCATTGGAAATCGCTGTATTCAACTCAGATACACGGGAGTTCAGGCCCAGTGCTCACACATGCTTTTCCCGCAACCTCTCCCAGCCACTAACATTAGGATGTTAGCAGCTACTCCTACAGTCAGGCAGCATGCGGGAGGGTTCTGCCCTGTCCTCAGCTCTCACAGGGAAGCATGTCTTAAAACCAGCTGTCAACTAGCTGCATTCCTATGGCAGTGAGAAGGTAGAAGTACTCTGAGTCTGGAGGTTCCAAGATTACCACTCTATTGCACCTGGAGATACCCTCCAGGTCTGCATTGTTAACTTGTACTCAGAAGCCTCTGGCAATCGTCTCTGGTGAAGACGTGTGAAACTTACTCTGCAGGCAGTGTGGAACTGTGAGGGACTGAGGGTGGGCTCAACTCTCAGAAGTAAGATGCTTTTGGACAAGGCGTTCAGCTACCATCTCACATATGGAACTTAGTATGTAGCACCTGTCTACCACAAGAATTACTGGGAAATCGTGAATTGAGCTTGGAGGCACTCGTCTTGTGTGCCGGGAGATTCCAATTACCTCTCCCAGCACTTCCGTCAAACAGCGAGCCTAGGACTTTTAGAAGCCAAGGGTACCAGCAGGCTGGATGTGGAGGTACAGGCCATAAGCTCAACTCTCAGAAGTGTGTATGCATGGGAGGCAGATGTCTGCTACCCGCTCGTACATGGGATTTGGAACCTAGCTACACTCTGGTTGAGGAAAGCCGTTGGAAATCGCTGTATTCAACTCAGATACACGGGAGTTCAGGCCCAGTGCTCACACATGCTTTTCCCGCAACCTCTCCCAGCCACTAACATTAGGATGTTAGCAGCTACTCCTACAGTCAGGCAGCATGCGGGAGGGTTCTGCTCTGTCCTCACCTCTCTCAGGGAAGCATGTCTTGAAGCCAGCTAGCTGTCAACTAGCTCCATTCCTATGTCAGTGAGAAGGTAGCTGTATTCTGAGTCAGGAGGTTCCAAGATTACCAGTCGACTGCACCTGGGGATACCCTCCAGGTCTGCATTGTTACCCTGCGTCTCAGAAGCCTCTGGCAAACGTCTCTGCTGAAGACCAGCGAAACTCACTCTGCAGGCAGTGTGGAACTGTGAGGGACTGAGGGTGATCTCAACTCTCAGAAGTAAGATGGTTTTGCACAAGGCGTTCAGCTACCCTCTCACGTATGGAACTTAGTATGTAGCACCAGTCTACCACAAGAATTACTAGGAAATCGCTGAACTGACCTTGGAGGCACTAGTCTTGTGGGCCGGGAGATTCCAATTACCTCTCCCAGCACTTCCGTCAAACAGCGAGCCTAGGCCTTTTAGAAGCCAAGGGTACCAGCAGGCTGGATGTGGAAGTACAGGCCATAAGCTCAACTCTCAGAAGTGTGCATGCATGGGAGGCAGATGTCTGCTACCCACTCGGACATGGGAGTTGGAACCTAGCTACACTGTGATTGAAGAAGGCCATTGGAAATCGCTGTATTCAACTCAGATACACGGGAGTTCAGGCCCAGTGCTCACACATGCTTTTCCCGCAACCTCTCCCAGCCACTAACATTAGGATGTTAGCAGCTACTCCTACAGTCAGGCAGGATGCGGGAGGGTTCTGCCCTGTCCTCAGCTCTCACAGGGAAGCATGTCTTGAAGCCAGCTGTCAACTAGCTGCATTCCTATGGCAGTGAGAAGGTAGCAGTACTCTGAGTCAGGAGGTTCCAAGATTACCACTCTACTGCACCTGGAGATACTCTCCAGGTCTGCATTGTTAACTTGTACTCAGAAGCCTCTGGCAATCGTCTCTGGTGAAGACGTGTGAAACTCACTCTGCAGGCAGTGTGGAAGTGTGAAGGACTGAAAGTGTGCTCAACTCTCAGAAGTAAGATGCTTTTGGACAAGGCGTTCAGCTACCTTGTCACATATGGAACTTAGTATGTAGCACCTGTCTACCACAAGAATTACTGGGAAATCGTGAATTGAGCTTGGAGGCACTCATCTTGTGTGCCGGGAGATTCCAGTTACCTCTCCCAGCACTTCAGTCAAACAGCGAGCCTAGGCCTTTTAGAAGCCAAGGGTACCAGCAGGCTGGCTGTGGAGGTACAGGCCATAAGCTGAACTCTCAGAAGTGTGTATGCATGGGAGGCAGATGTCTGCTACCCGCTCGTACATGGGATTTGGAACCTAGCTACACTCTGGTTGAGGAAAGCCATTGGAAATCGCTGTATTCAACTCAGATACACGGGAGTTCAGGCCCAGTGCTCACACATGCTTTTCCCGCAACCTCTCCCAGCCAGTAACATTAGGATGTTAGCAGCTACTCCTAGAGTCAGGCAGGATGCGGGAGGGTTCTGCCCTGTCCTCAGCTCTCTCAGGGAAGCATGTCTTGAAGCCAGCTAGCTGTCAACTAGCTGCATTCCTATGGCAGTGAGAAGGTAGCAGTATTCTGAGTCAGGAGGTTCCAAGATTACCAGTCGACTGCACCTGGGGATACCCTCCAGGTCTGCATTGTTACCGTGCGTCTCAGAAGCCTCTGGCAAACGTCTCTGCTGAAGACCTGCGAAACTCACTCTGCAGGCAGTGTGGAACTGTGAGGGACTGAGGGTGAGCTCAACTCTCAGAAGTAAGATGGTTTTGGACAAGGCGTTCAGCTACCCTCTCACGTATGGAACTTAGTATGTAGCACCAGTCTACCACAGGAATTACTAGGAAATCGCTGAACTGAGCTTGGAGGCACTAGTCTTGTGTGCCGGGTGATTCCAATTACCTCTCCCAGCACTTCCGTCAAACAGCGAGCCTAGGCCTTTTAGAAGCCAAGGGTACCAGCAGGCTGGATGTGGAGGTACAGGCCATAAGCTCAACTCTCAGAAGTGTGTATGCATGGGAGGCAGATGTCTGCTAGCCGCTCATACATGGGATTTGGAACCTAGCTACACTCTGGTTGAGGAAAGCCGTTGGAAATCGCTGTATTCAACTCAGATACACGAGAGTTCAGGCCCAGTGCTCACACATGCTTTTCCCGCAACCTCTCCCAGCCACTAACATTAGGATGTTAGCACCTACTCCTACAGTCAGGCAGCATGCGGGAGGGTTCTGCCCTGTCCTCAGCTCTCTCAGGGAAGCATGTCTTGAAGCCAGCTGTCAACTAGCTGCATTCCTATGGCAGTGAGAAGGTAGCAGTACTCTGAGTCAGGAGGTTCCAAGATTACCAGTCGACTGCACCTGGAGATACCCTCCAGGTCTGCATTGTTATCTTGTACTCAGAAGCCTCTGGCAATCGTCTCTGGTGAAGACGTGTGAAACTCACTCTGCAGGCAGTGTGGAACTGTGAGGGACTGAGGGTGGGTTCAACTCTCAGAAGTAAGATGCTTTTGGACAATGCGTTCAGCTACCATCTCACATATGGAACTTAGTATGTAGCACCTGTCTACCACAAGAATTACTGGGAAATCGTGAATTGAGCTTGGAGGCACTCGTCTTGTGTGCGGGAGATTCCAATTACCTCTCCCAGCACTTCCGTCAAACAGCGAGCCTAGGCCTTTTAGAAGCCAAGGGTACCAGCAGGCTGGATGTGGAGGTACAGGCCATAAGCTCAACTCTCAGAAGTGTGTATGCATGGGAGGCAGATGTCTGCTACCCACTCGGACATGGGAGTTGGAACCTAGCAACACTGTGATTGAAGAAGGCCATTGGAAGTCGCTGTATTCAACTCAGATACACGGGAGTTCAGGCCCAGTGCTCACACATGCTTTTCCCGCAACCTCTCCCAGCCACTAACATTAGGATGTTAGCAGCTACTCCTACAGTCAGGCAGCATGCGGGAGGGTTCTGCCCTGTCCTCAGCTCTCTCAGGGAAGCATGTCTTGAAGCCAGCTGTCAACTAGCTGCATTCCTATGGCAGTGAGAAGGTAGCAGTACTCTCAGTCAGGAGGTTCCAAGATTACCAGTCGACTGCACCTGGAGATACCCTCCAGGTCTGCATTGTTAACTTGTACTCAGAAGCCTCTGGCAATCGTCTCTGGTGAAGACGTGTGAAACTCACTCTGCAGGCAGTGTGGAACAGTGAAGGACTGAGGGTGGGCTCAACTCTCAGAAGTAAGATGCTTTTGGACAAGGCGTTCAGCTACCATCTCACATATGGAACTTAGTATGTAGCACCTGTCTACCACAAGAATTACTGGGAAATCGTGAATTGAGCTTGGAGGCACTCGTCTTGTGTGCCGGGAGATTCCAATTACCTCTCCCAGCAGTTCCGTCAAACAGCGAGCCTAGGCCTTTTAGAAGCCAAGGGTACCAGCAGGCTGGATGTGGAGGTACAGGCCATAAGCTCAACTCTCAGAAGTGTGTATGCATGGGAGGCAGATGTCTGCTACCCGCTCGTACATGGGATTTGGAACCTAGCTACACTCTGGTTGAGGAAAGCCGTTGGAAATCGCTGTATTCAACTCAGATACACGGGAGTTCATGCCCAGTGCTCACACATGCTTTTCCCGCAACCTCTCCCAGCCACTAACATTAGGATGTTAGCAGCTACTCCTAGAGTCAGGCAGCATGCGGGAGGGTTCTGCCCTGTCTTCAGCTCTCTCAAGGAAGCATGTCTTGAAGCCAGCTAGCTGTCAACTAGCTGCATTCCTATGGCAGTGAGAAGGTAGCAGTATTCTGTGTCAGGAGGTTCCAAGATTACCAGTCGACTGCACCTGGGATACGCTCCAGGTCTGCATTGTTACCCTGCGTCTCAGAAGCCTCTGGCAAACGTCTCTGCTGAAGACCTGCGAAACACACTCTGCAGGCAGTGTGGAACTGTGAGGGACTGAGGGTGAGCTCAACTCTCAGAAGGAAGATGGTTTTGGACAAGGCGTTCAGCTACCCTCTCACGTATGGAACTTAGTATGTAGCACCAGTCTACCACAGGAATTACTAGGAAATCGCTGAACTGAGCTTGGAGCCACTAGTCTTGTGTGCTGGGTGATTCCAATTACCTCTCCCAGCACTTCCGTCAAACAGCGAGCCTAGGCCTTTTAGAAGCCAAGGGTACCAGCAGGCTGGATGTGGAGGTACAGGCCATAAGCTCAACTCTCAGAAGTGTGTATGCATTGGAGGCAGATGTCTGCTACCCGCTCGTACATGGGATTTGGAACCTAGATACACTCTGGTTGAGGAAAGCCGTTGGAAATCGCTGTATTCAACTCAGATACACGGGAGTTCAGGCCCAGTGCTCACACATGCTTTTCCCCCAACCTCTCCCAGCCACTAACATTAGGATGTTAGCAGCTACTCCTACAGTCAGGCAGCATGCGGGAGGTTCTGCCCAGTCTTCAGCTCTCACAGGGAAGCATGTCTTGAAGCCAGCTGTCAACTAGCTGCATTCCTATGGCAGTGAGAAGGTAGCAGTACTCTGAGTCAGGAGGTTCCAAGATTACCACTCGACTGCACCTGGAGATACCCTCGAGGTCTGCATTGTTAACATGTACTCAGAAGCCTCTGGCAATCGTCTCTGGTGAAGACGTGTGAAACTCACTCTCCAGGCAGTGTGGAACTGTGAGGGACTGAGGGTGGGCTCAACTCTCAGAAGTAAGATGCTTTTGGACAAGGCATTAAGCTACCATCTCACATATGGAACCTTGTATGTAGCACCTGTCTACCACAAGAATTACTGGGAAATCGTGAATTGAGCTTGGAGGCACTCGTCTTGTGTGCCGGGAGATTCCAATTACCTCTCCCAGCACTTCCGTCAAACAGCGAGCCTAGGCCTTTAGAAGCCAAGGGTACCAGCATGCTGGCTGTGGAGGTACAGGCCATAAGCTCAACTCTTAGAAGTGTGTATGCATGGGAGGCAGATGTCTGCTACCCGCTCGTACATGGGATTTGGAACCTAGCTACACTCTGGTTGAGGAAAGCCGTTGGAAATCGCTGTATTCAACTCAGATACACGGGAGTTCAGGCCCAGTGCTCACACATGCTTTTCCCGCAACCTCTCCCAGCCCCTAACATTAGGATGTTAGCAGCTACTCCTACAGTCAGGCAGCATGCGGGAGGGTTCTGCCCTGTCCTCAGCTCTCTCAGGGAAGCATGTCTTGAAGCCAGCTGTCAACTAGCTGCATTCCTATCGCAGTGAGAAGGTAGCAGTACTCTGAGTCAGGAGGTTCCAAATTACCAGTCGACTGCACCTGGAGATACCCTCCAGGTCTGCATTGTTAACTTGTACTCAAAAGCCTCTGGCAATCGTCTCTGGTGAAGACGTGTGAAACTCACTCTGCAGGCAGTGTGGAACTGTGAGGGACTGAGGGTGGGCTCAACTCTCAGAAGTAAGATGCTTTTGGACAAGGCGTTCAGCTACCATCTCACATATGGAACTTAGTATGTAGCACCTGTCTACCACAAGAATTACTGGGAAATCGTGAATTGAGCTTGGAGGCACTCGTCTTGTGTGCCGGGAGATTCCAATTACCTCTCCCAGCACTTCCGTCAAACAGCGAGCCTAGGCCTTTTAGAAGCCAAGGGTACCAGCAGGCTGGATGTGGAGGTACAGGCCATAAGATCAACTCTCAGAAGTGTGTATGCATGGGAGGCAAATATGTCTGCTACCCGCTCGTACATGGGATTTGGAACCTAGCTACACTCTGGTTGAGGAAAGCCGTTGGAAATCGCTGTATTCAACTCAGATACACGGGAGTTCAGGCCCAGTGCTCACACATGCTTTTCCCGCAACCTCTCCCAGCCACTAACATTAGGATGATAGCAGCTACTCCTACAGTCAGGCAGCCTGCGGGAGGATTCTGCCCTGTCCTCAGCTCTCTCAGGGAAGCATGTCTTGAAGCCAGCTGTCAACTAGCTGCATTCCTATGGCAGTGAGAAGGTAGCAGTACTCTGAGTCAGGAGGTTCCAAGATTACCAGTCGACTGCACCTGGAGATACCCTCCAGGTCTGCATTGTTAACTTGTACTCAGAAGCCTCTGGCAATCGTCTCTGGTGAAGACGTGTGAAACTCACTCTGCAGGCAGTGTGGAACTGTGAGGGACTGAGGGTGGGCTCAACTCTCAGAAGTAAGATGCTTTTGGACAAGGCGTTCAGCTACCAACTCACATATGGAACTTAATATGTAGCACCTGTCTACCACAAGAATTACTGGGAAATCGTGAATTGAGCTTGGAGGCACTAGTCTTGTGTGCCGGGAGATTCCAATTACCTCTCCCAGCACTTCCGTCAAACAGCGAGCCTAGGCCTTTTAGAAGCCAAGGGTACCAGCAGGCTGGATGTGGAGGTACAGGCCATAAGCTCAACTCTCAGAAGTGTGTATGCATGGGAGACAGATGTCTGCTACCCGCTCGTACATGGGATTTGGAACCTAGCTACACTCTGGTTGAGGAAAGCCGTTGGAAATCGCTGTATTCAACTCAGATACACGGGAGTTCAGGCCCAGTGCTCACACATGCTTTTCCCGCAACCTCTCCCAGCCACTAACATTAGGATGTTAGCAGCTACTCCTACAGTCAGGCAGCATGCGGGAGGGTTCTGCCCTGTCTTCAGCTCTCTCAAGGAAGCATGTCTTGAAGCCAGCTAGCTGTCAACTAGCTGCATTCCTATGGCAGTGCGAAGGTAGCAGTATTCTGAGTCAGGAGGTTCCAAATTACCAGTCGACTGCACCTGGGGATACCCTCCAGGTCTGCATTGTTACCCTGCGTCTCAGAAGCCTCTGGCAAACGTCTCTGCTGAAGACCTGCGAAACTCACTCTGCAGGTAGTGTGGAACTGTGAGGGACTGAGGGTGAGCTCAACTCTCAGAAGTAAGATGGTTTTGGACAAGGCGTTCAGCTACCCTCTCACGTATGGAACTTAGTATGTAGCACCAGTCTACCACAGGAATTACTAGGAAATCGCTGAACTGAGCTTGGAGGCACTAGTCTTGTGTGCCGGGTGATTCCAATTACCTCTCCCAGCACTTCCGTCAAACAGCGAGCCTAGGCCTTTTAGAAGCCAAGGGTACCAGCAGGCTGGATGTGGAGGTACAGGCCATAAGCTCAACTCTCAGAAGTGTGTATGCATGGGAGGCAGATGTCTGCTACCCACTCGGACATGGGAGTTGGAACCTAGCTACACTGTGATTGAAGAAGGCCATTGGAAATCGCTGTATTCAACTCAGATACACGGGAGTTCAGGCCCAGTGCTCACACATGCTTTTCCCGCAACCTCTCCCAGCCACTAACATTAGGATGTTAGCAGCTACTCCTACAGTCAGGCAGCATGCGGGAGGGTTCTGCCCTGTCCTCAGCTCTCACAGGGAAGCATGTCTTAAAACCAGCTGTCAACTAGCTGCATTCCTATGGCAGTGAGAAGGTAGAAGTACTCTGAGTCTGGAGGTTCCAAGATTACCACTCTATTGCACCTGGAGATACCCTCCAGGTCTGCATTGTTAACTTGTACTCAGAAGCCTCTGGCAATCGTCTCTGGTGAAGACGTGTGAAACTTACTCTGCAGGCAGTGTGGAACTGTGAGGGACTGAGGGTGGGCTCAACTCTCAGAAGTAAGATGCTTTTGGACAAGGCGTTCAGCTACCATCTCACATATGGAACTTAGTATGTAGCACCTGTCTACCACAAGAATTACTGGGAAATCGTGAATTGAGCTTGGAGGCACTCGTCTTGTGTGCCGGGAGATTCCAATTACCTCTCCCAGCACTTCCGTCAAACAGCGAGCCTAGGACTTTTAGAAGCCAAGGGTACCAGCAGGCTGGATGTGGAGGTACAGGCCATAAGCTCAACTCTCAGAAGTGTGTATGCATGGGAGGCAGATGTCTGCTACCCGCTCGTACATGGGATTTGGAACCTAGCTACACTCTGGTTGAGGAAAGCCGTTGGAAATCGCTGTATTCAACTCAGATACACGGGAGTTCAGGCCCAGTGCTCACACATGCTTTTCCCGCAACCTCTCCCAGCCACTAACATTAGGATGTTAGCAGCTACTCCTACAGTCAGGCAGCATGCGGGAGGGTTCTGCTCTGTCCTCACCTCTCTCAGGGAAGCATGTCTTGAAGCCAGCTAGCTGTCAACTAGCTCCATTCCTATGTCAGTGAGAAGGTAGCTGTATTCTGAGTCAGGAGGTTCCAAGATTACCAGTCGACTGCACCTGGGGATACCCTCCAGGTCTGCATTGTTACCCTGCGTCTCAGAAGCCTCTGGCAAACGTCTCTGCTGAAGACCAGCGAAACTCACTCTGCAGGCAGTGTGGAACTGTGAGGGACTGAGGGTGATCTCAACTCTCAGAAGTAAGATGGTTTTGGACAAGGCGTTCAGCTACCCTCTCACGTATGGAACTTAGTATGTAGCACCAGTCTACCACAAGAATTACTAGGAAATCGCTGAACTGACCTTGGAGGCACTAGTCTTGTGGGCCGGGAGATTCCAATTACCTCTCCCAGCACTTCCGTCAAACAGCGAGCCTAGGCCTTTTAGAAGCCAAGGGTACCAGCAGGCTGGATGTGGAAGTACAGGCCATAAGCTCAACTCTCAGAAGTGTGCATGCATGGGAGGCAGATGTCTGCTACCCACTCGGACATGGGAGTTGGAACCTAGCTACACTGTGATTGAAGAAGGCCATTGGAAATCGCTGTATTCAACTCAGATACACGGGAGTTCAGGCCCAGTGCTCACACATGCTTTTCCCGCAACCTCTCCCAGCCACTAACATTAGGATGTTAGCAGCTACTCCTACAGTCAGGCAGGATGCGGGAGGGTTCTGCCCTGTCCTCAGCTCTCACAGGGAAGCATGTCTTGAAGCCAGCTGTCAACTAGCTGCATTCCTATGGCAGTGAGAAGGTAGCAGTACTCTGAGTCAGGAGGTTCCAAGATTACCACTCTACTGCACCTGGAGATACTCTCCAGGTCTGCATTGTTAACTTGTACTCAGAAGCCTCTGGCAATCGTCTCTGGTGAAGACGTGTGAAACTCACTCTGCAGGCAGTGTGGAAGTGTGAAGGACTGAAAGTGTGCTCAACTCTCAGAAGTAAGATGCTTTTGGACAAGGCGTTCAGCTACCTTGTCACATATGGAACTTAGTATGTAGCACCTGTCTACCACAAGAATTACTGGGAAATCGTGAATTGAGCTTGGAGGCACTCATCTTGTGTGCCGGGAGATTCCAGTTACCTCTCCCAGCACTTCAGTCAAACAGCGAGCCTAGGCCTTTTAGAAGCCAAGGGTACCAGCAGGCTGGCTGTGGAGGTACAGGCCATAAGCTGAACTCTCAGAAGTGTGTATGCATGGGAGGCAGATGTCTGCTACCCGCTCGTACATGGGATTTGGAACCTAGCTACACTCTGGTTGAGGAAAGCCGTTGGAAATCGCTGTATTCAACTCAGATACACGGGAGTTCAGGCCCAGTGCTCACACATGCTTTTCCCGCAACCTCTCCCAGCCACTAACATTAGGATGTTAGCAGCTACTCCTACAGTCAGGCAGGATGCGGGAGGGTTCTGCCCTGTCCTCAGCTCTCTCAGGGAAGCATGTCTTGAAGCCAGCTAGCTGTCAACTAGCTGCATTCCTATGGCAGTGAGAAGGTAGCAGTATTCTGAGTCAGGAGGTTCCAAGATTACCAGTCGACTGCACCTGGGGATACCCTCCAGGTCTGCATTGTTACCCTGCGTCTCAGAAGCCTCTGGCAAACGTCTCTGCTGAAGACCTGCGAAACTCACTCTGCAGGCAGTGTGGAACAGTGAGGGACTGAGGGTGGGCTCAACTCTCAGAAGTAAGATGCTTTTGGACAAGGCGTTCAGCTACCATCTCACATATGGAACTTAGTATGTAGCAGTTGTCTACTACAAGAATTACTGGGAAACCGTGAATTGAGCTTGGAGGCACTCGTCTTGTGTGCCGGGAGATTCCAATTACCTCTCCCAGCACTTCCGTCAAACAGCGAGCCTAGGCCTTTTAGAAGCCAAGGGTACCAGCAGGCTGGATGTGCAGGTACAGGCCATAAGCTCAACTCTCAGAAGTGTGTATGCATGGGAGGCAGATGTCTGCTATCCGCTCGTACATGGGATTTGGAACCTAAGTACACTCTGGTTGAGGAAAGCCGTTGGAAATCGCTGTATTCAACTCAGATACACGGGAGTTCAGGCCCAGTGCTCACACATGCATTTCCCGCAACCTCTCCCAGCCACTAACATTAGGATGTTAGCAGCTACTCCTACAGTCAGGCAGGATGCGGGAGGGTTCTGCCCTGTCCTCAGCTCTCTCAGGGAAGCATGTCTTGAAGCCAGCTAGCTGTCAACTAGCTGCATTCCTATGGCAGTGAGAAGGTAGCAGTATTCTGAGTCAGGAGGTTCCAAGATTACCAGTCGACTGCACCTGGGGATACCCTCCAGGTCTGCATTGTTACCCTGCGTCTCAGAAGCCTCTGGCAAACGTCTCTGCTGAAGACCTGCGAAACTCACTCTGCAGGCAGTGTGGAACTGTGAGGGACTGAGGCTGAGCTCAACTCTCAGAAGTAAGATGGGTTTGGACAAGGCGTTCAGCTACCCTGTCACGTATGGAAATTAGTATGTAGCACCAGTCTACCACAGGAATTACTAGGAAATCGCTGAACTGAGCTTGGAGGCACTAGTCTTGTGTGCCGGGTGATTCCAATTACCTCTCCCAGCACTTCCGTCAAACAGCGAGCCTAGGCCTTTTAGAAGCCAAGGGTACCAGCAGGCTGGATGTGGAGGTACAGGCCATAAGCTCAACTCTCAGAAGTGTGTATGCATGGGAGGCAGATGTCTGCTACCCACTCGGACATGGGAGTTGGAACCTAGCTACACTGTGATTGAAGAAGGCCATTGGAAATCGCTGTATTCAACTCACATACACGGGAGTTCAGGCCCAGTGCTCACACATGCTTTTCCCGCAACCTCTCCCAGCCACTAACATAAGGAGGTTAGCAGCTACTCCTACAGTCAGGCAGGATGCGGGAGGGTTCTGCCGTGTCCTCAGCTCTCACAGGGAAGCATGTCTTGAAGCCAGCTGTCAACTAGCTGCATTCCTATGGCAGTGAGAAGGTAGCAGTACTCTGAGTCAGGAGGTTCCAAGATTACCACTCTACTGCACCTGGAGATACCCTCCAGGTCTGCATTGTTAATTGTACTCAGAAGCCTCTGGCAATCGTCTCTGGTGAAGACGTGTGAAACTCACTCTGCAGGCAGTGTGGAACTGTGAGGGACTGAGGGTGGACTCAACTCTCAGAAGTAAGATGCTTTTGGACAAGGCGTTCAGCTACCATCTCACATATGGAACTGAGTATGTAGCACCTGTCTACCACAAGAATTACTGGGAAATCTTGAATTGAGCTTGGAGGCACTCGTCTTGTGTGCCGGGAGATTCCAATTACCTCTCCCAGCACTTCCGTCAAACAGCGAGCCTAGGCCTTTTAGAAGCCAAGGGTACCAGCAGGCTGCATGTGGAGGTACAGGCCATAAGCTCAACTCTCAGAAGTGTGTATGCATGGGAGGCAGATGTCTGCTACCCGCTCGTACATGGGATTTGGAACCTAGCTACACTCTGGTTGAGGAAAGCCGTTGGAAATCGCTGTATTCAACTCAGATACACGGGAGTTCAGGCCCAGAGCTCACACATGCTTTTCCCGCAACCTCTCCCAGCCACTAACATTAGGATGTTAGCAGCTACTCCTACAGTCAGGCAGCATGCGGGAGGGTTCTGCCCTGTCCTCAGCTCTCTCAGGGAAGCATGTCTTGAAGCCAGCTAGCTGTCAACTAGCTGCATTCCTATGGCAGTGAGAAGGTAGCAGTATTCTGAGTCAGGAGGTTCCAAGATTACCAGTCGACTGCACCTGGGGATACCCTCCAGGTCTGCATTGTTACCCTGCGTCTCAGAAGCCTCTGGCAAACGTCTCTGCTGAAGACCTGCGAAACTCACTCTGCAGGCAGTGTGGAACTGTGAGGGACTGAGGGTGAGCTCAACTCTCAGAAGTAAGATGGTTTTGGACAAGGCGTTCAGCTACCCTCTCACGTATGGAACTTAGTATGTAGCACCAGTCTACCACAGGAATTACTAGGAAATCGCTGAACTGAGCTTGGAGGCACTAGTCTTGTGTGCCGGGTGATTCCAATTACCTCTCCCAGCACTTCCGTCAAACAGCGAGCCTAGGCCTTTTAGAAGCCAAGGGTACCAGCAGGCTGGATGTGGAAGTACAGACCATAAGCTCAACTCTCAGAAGTGTGCATGCATGGGAGGCAGATGTCTGCTACCCACTCGGACATGGGAGTTGGAACCTAGCTACACTGTGATTGAAGAAGGCCATTGGAAATCGCTGTATTCAACTCAGATACACGGGAGTTCAGGCCCAGTGCTCACACATGCTTTTCCCGCAACCTCTCCCAGCCACTAACATTAGGATGTTAGCAGCTACTCCTACAGTCAGGCAGGATGCGGGAGGGTTCTGCCCTGTCCTCAGCTCTCACAGGGAAGCATGTCTTGAAGCCAGCTGTCAACTAGCTGCATTCCTATGGCAGTGAGAAGGTAGCAGTACTCTGAGTCAGGAGGTTCCAAGATTACCACTCTACTGCACCTGGAGATACCCTCCAGGTCTGCATTGTTAACTTGTACTCAGAAGCCTCTGGCAATCGTCTCTGGTGAAGATGTGTGAAACTCACTCTGCAGGCAGTGTGGAACTGTGAGGGACTGAGGGTGGGCTCAACTCTCAGAAGTAAGATGCTTTTGGACAAGGCGTTCACCTACCATCTCACATATGGAACTTAGTATGTAGCACCTGTCTACCACAAGAATTACTGGGAAATCGTGAATTGAGCTTGGAGGTACTCGTCTTGTGTGCCGGGAGATTCCAATTACCTCTCCCAGCACTTCCGTCAAACAGCGAGCCTAGGCCTTTTAGAAGCCAAGGGTACCAGCAGGCTGGATGTGGAGGTACAGGCCGTAAGCTCAACTCTCAGAAGTGTGTATGCATGGGAGGCAGATGTCTGCTACCCGCTCGTACATGGGATTTGAAACCTAAGTACACTCTGGTTGAGGAAAGCCGTTGGATATCGCTGTATTCAACTCAGATACACGGGAGTTCAGACCCAGTGCTCACACATGCTTTTCCCGCAACCTCTCCCAGCCACTAACATTAGGATGTTAGCAGCTACTCCTACAGTCAGGCAGCATGCGGGAGGGTTCTGCCCTGTCTTCAGCTCTCTCAGGGAAGCATGTCTTGAAGCCAGCTAGCTGTCAACTAGCTGCATTCCTATGGCAGTGAGAAGGTAGCAGTATTCTGAGTCAGGAGGTTCCAAGATTACCAGTCGACTGCACCTGGGGATACCCTCCAGGTCTGCATTGTTACCCTGCGTCTCAGAAGCCTCTGGCAAACGTCTCTGCTGAAGACCTGCGAAACTCACTCTGCAGGCAGTGTGGAACTGTGAGGGACTGAGGGTGAGCTCAACTCTCAGAAGTAAGATGGTTTTGGACAAGGCGTTCAGCTACCCTCTCACGTATGGAACTTAGTATGTAGCACCAGTCAACCACAGGAATTACTAGGAAATCGCTGAACTGAGCTTGGAGGCACTAGTCTTGTGTGCCGGGTGATTCCAATTACCTCTCCCAGCACTTCCGTCAAACAGGGAGCCTAGGCCTTTTAGAAGCCAAGGGTACCAGCAGGCTGGATGTGGAGGTACAGGCCATAAGCTCAACTCTCAGAAGTGTGTATGCATGGGAGGCAGATGTCTGCTACCCACTCGGACATGGGAGTTGGAACCTAGCTACACTGTGATTGAAGAAGGCCATTGGAAATCGCTGTATTCAACTCAGATACACGGGAGTTCAGGCCCAGTGCTCACACATGCTTTTCCCGCAACCTCTCACAGCCATTAACATTAGGATGTTAGCAGCTACTCCTACAGTCAGGCAGGATGCGGGAGGGTTCTGCCCTGTCCTCAGCTCTCACAGGGAAGCATGTCTTGAAGCCAGCTGTCAACTAGCTGCATTCCTATGGCAGTGAGAAGGTAGCAGTACTCTGAGTCAGGAGGTTTCAAGATTACCACTATACTGCACCTGGAGATACTCTCCAGGTCTGCATTGTTAACTTGTACTCAGAAGCCTCTGGCAATCGTCTCTGGTGAAGACGTGTGAAACTCACTCTGCAGGCAGTGTGGAAGTGTGAAGGACTGAGGGTGTGCTCAACTCTCAGAAGTAAGATGCTTTTGGACAAGGCATTCAGCTACCTTGTCACATATGGAACTTAGTATGTAGCACCTGTCTACCACAAGAATTACTGGGAAATCGTGAATTGAGCTTGGAGGCACTCGTCTTGTGTGCCGGGAGATTCCAGTTACCTCTCCCAGCACTTCCGTCAAACAGCGAGCCTAGGCCTTTTAGAAGCCAAGGGTACCAGCAGGCTGGCTGTGGAGGTACAGGCCATAAGCTGAACTCTCAGAAGTGTGTATGCATGGGAGGCAGATGTCTGCTACCCGCTCGTACATGGGATTTGGAACCTAGCTACACTCTGGTTGAGGAAAGCCGTTGGAAATCGCTGTATTCAACTCAGATACACGGGAGTTCAGGCCCAGTGCTCACACATGCTTTTCCCGCAACCTCTCCCAGCCACTAACATTAGGATGTTAGCAGCTACTCCTACAGTCAGGCAGGATGCGGGAGGGTTCTGCCCTGTCCTCAGCTCTCACAGGGAAGCATGTCTTGAAGCCAGCTGTCAACTAGCTGCATTCCTATGGCAGTGAGAAGGTAGCAGTACTCTGAGTCAGGTGGTTCCAAGATTACCAGTCGACTGCACCTGGAGATACCCTCCAGGTCTGCATTGTTAACTTGTACTCAGAAGCCTCTGGCAATCGTCTCTGGTGAAGACGTGTGAAACTCACTCTGCAGGCAGTGTGGAACTGTGAGGGACTGAGGGTGGGCTCAACTCTCAGAAGTAAGATGCTTTTGGACAAGGCGTTCAGCTACCATCTCACATATGGAACTTAGTATGGAGCACCTGTCTACCACAAGAATTACTGGGAAATCGTGAATTGAGCTTGGAGGCACTCGTCTTGTGTGCCGGGAGATTCCAGTTACCTCTCCCAACACTTCCGTCAAACAGCGAGCCTAGGCCTTTTAGAAGCCAAGGGTACCAGCAGGCTGGATGTGGAGGTACAGGCCATAAGCTCAACTCTCAGAAGTGTGTATGCATGGGAGGCAGATGTCTGCTACCCGCTCGTACATGGGATTTGGAACCTAGCTACACTCTGGTTGAGGAAAGCCGTTGGAAATCGCTGTATTCAACTCAGATACACGGGAGTTCAGGCCCAGTGCTCACACATGCTTTTCCCGCAACCTCTCCCAGCCACTAAAATTAGGATGTTAGCAGCTACTCCTACAGTCAGGCAGCATGCGGGAGGGTTCTGCCCTGTCTTCAGCTCTCTCAGGGAAGCATGTCTTGAAGCCAGCTAGCTGTCAACTAGCTGCATTCCTATGGCAGTGAGAAGGTAGCAGTATTCTGAGTCAGGAGGTTCCAAGATTACCAGTCGACTGCACCTGGGGATACCCTCCAGGTCTGCATTGTTACCCTGCGTCTCAGAAGCCTCTGGCAAACGTCTCTGCTGAAGACCTGCGAAACTCACTCTGCAGGCAGTGTGGAACTGTGAGGGACTGAGGGTGAGCTCAACTCTCAGAAGTAAGATGGTTTTGGACAAGGCGTTCAGCTACCCTCTCACGTATGGAACTTAGTATGTAGCACCAGTCTACCAGAGGAATTACTAGGAAATCGCTGAACTGAGCTTGGAGGCACTAGTCTTGTGTGCCGGGTGATTCCAATTACCTCTCCCAGCACTTCCGTCAAACAGCGAGCCTAGGCCTTTTAGAAGCCAAGGGTACCAGCAGGCTGGATGTGGAGGTACAGGCCATAAGCTCAACTCTCAGAAGTGTGTATGCATGGGAGGCAGATGTCTGCTACCCGCTCGTACATGGGATTTGGAACCTAGCTACACTCTGGTTGAGGAAAGCCGTTGGAAATCGCTGTATTCAACTCAGATACACGGGAGTTCAGGCCCAGTGCTCACACATGCTTTTCCCGCAACCTCTCCCAGCCACTAACATTAGGATGTTAGCAGCTACTCCTACAGTCTGGCAGCATGCGGGAGGGTTCTGCCCTGTCCTCAGCTCTCTCAGGGAAGCATGTCTTGAAGCCAGCTAGCTGTCAACTAGCTGCATTCCTATGGCAGTGAGAAGGTAGCAGTATTCTGAGTCAGGAGGTTCCAAGATTACCAGTCGACTGCACCTGGGGATACCCTCCAGGTCTGCATTGTTACCCTGCGTCTCAGAAGCCTCTGGCAAACGTCTCTGCTGAAGACCTGCGAAACTCACTCTGCAGGCAGTGTGGAACAGTGAGGGACTGAGGGTGGGCTCAACTCTCAGAAGTAAGATGCTTTTGGACAAGGCGTTCAGCTACCATCTCACATATGGAACTTAGTATGTAGCAGTTGTCTACCACAAGAATTACTGGGAAACCGTGAATTGAGCTTGGAGGCACTCGTCTTGTGTGCCGGGAGATTCCAATTACCTCTGCCAGCACTTCCGTCAAACAGCGAGCCTAGGCCTTTTAGAAGCCAAGGGTACCAGCAGGCTGGATGTGCAGGTACAGGCCATAAGCTCAACTCTCAGAAGTGTGTATGCATGGGAGGCAGATGTCTGCTATCCGCTCGTACATGGGATTTGGAACCTAAGTACACTCTGGTTGAGGAAAGCCGTTGGAAATCGCTGTATTCAACTCAGATACACGGGAGTTCAGGCCCAGTGCTCACACATGCATTTCCCGCAACCTCTCCCAGCCACTAATATTAGGATGTTAGCAGCTACTCCTACAGTCAGGCAGGATGCGGGAGGGTTCTGCCCTGTCCTCAGCTCTCTCAGGGAAGCATGTCTTGAAGCCAGCTAGCTGTCAACTAGCTGCATTCCTATGGCAGTGAGAAGGTAGCAGTACTCTGAGTCAGGAGGTTCCAAGATTACCACTCTACTGCACCTGGAGATACGCTCCAGGTCTGCATTGTTAATTGTACTCAGAAGCCTCTGGCAATCGTCTCTGGTGAAGACGTGTGAAACTCATTCTGCAGGCAGTGTGGAACTGTGAGGGACTGAGGGTGGGCTCAACTCTCAGAAGTAAGATGCTTTTGGACAAGGCGTTCAGCTACCATCTCACATATGGAACTTAGTATGGAGCACCTGTCTACCACAAGAATTACTGGGAAATCGTGAATTGAGCTTGGAGGCACTCGTCTTGTGTGCTGGGAGATTCCAATTACCTCTCCCAGCACTTCCGTCAAACGGCGAGCCTAGGCCTTTTAGAAGCCAAGGGTACCATCAGGCTGGATGTGGAGGTACAGGCCATAAGCTCAACTCTCAGAAGTGTGTATGCATGGGAGGCAGATGTCTGCTACCCGCTCGTACATGGGATTTGGAACCTAGCTACACTCTGGTTGAGGAAAGCCGTTGGAAATCGCTGTATTCAACTCAGATACACGGGAGTTCAGGCCCAGTGCTCACACATACTTTTCCCGCAACCTCTCCCAGCCACTAACATTAGGATGTTAGCAGCTACTCCTACAGTCAGGCAGCATGCGGGAGGGTTCTGCCCTGTCCTCAGCTCTCTCAGGGAAGCATGTCTTGAAGCCAGCTAGCTGTCAACTAGCTGCATTCCTATGGCAGTGAGAAGGTAGCAGTACTCTGAGTCAGGAGGTTCCAAGATTACCACTCTACTGCACCTGGAGATACCCTCCAGGTCTGCATTGTTAACTTGTACTCAGAAGCCTCTGGCAATCGTCTCTGGTGAAGACGTGTGTAACTCACTCTGCAGGCAGTGTGGAACTGTGAGGGACTGAGGGTGGGCTCAACTCTCAGAAGTAAGATGCTTTTGGACAAGGCGTTCACCTACCATCTCACATATGGAACTTAGTATGTAGCACCTGTCTACCACAAGAATTACTGGGAAATCGTGAATTGAGCTTGGAGGCACTCGTCTTGTGTGCCGGGAGATTCCAATTACCTCTCCCAGCACTTCCGTCAAACAGCGAGCCTAGGCCTTTTAGAAGCCAAGGGTACCAGCAGGCTGGATGTGGAGGTACAGGCCGTAAGCTCAACTCTCAGAAGTGTGTATGCATGGGAGGCAGATGTCTGCTACCCGCTCGTACATGGGATTTGAAACCTAGCTACACTCTGGTTGAGGAAAGCCGTTGGATATCGCTGTATTCAACTCAGATACACGGGAGATCAGACCCAGTGCTCACACATGCTTTTCCCGCAACCTCTCCCAGCCACTAACATTAGGATGTTAGCAGCTACTCCTACAGTCAGGCAGCATGCGGGAGGGTTCTGCCCTGTCTTCAGCTCTCTCAGGGAAGCATGTCTTGAAGCCAGCTAGCTGTCAACTAGCTGCATTCCTATGGCAGTGAGAAGGTAGCAGTATTCTGAGTCAGGAGGTTCCAAGATTACCAATCGACTGCACCTGGGGATACCCTCCAGGTCTGCATTGTTACCCTGCGTCTCAGAAGCCTCTGGCAAACGTCTCTGCTGAAGACCTGCGAAACTCACTCTGCAGGCAGTGTGGAAGTGTGAGGGACTGAGGGTGAGCTCAACTCTCAGAAGTAAGATGGTTTTGGACAAGGCGTTCAGCTACCCTCTCACGTATGGAACTTAGTATGTAGCACCAGTCTACCACAGGAATTACTAGGAAATCGCTGAACTGAGCTTGGAGGCACTAGTCTTGTGTGCCGGGTGATTCCAATTACCTCTCCCAGCACTTCCGTCAAACAGGGAGCCTAGGCCTTTTAGAAGCCAAGGGTACCAGCAGGCTGGATGTGGAGGTACAGGCCATAAGCTCAACTCTCAGAAGTGTGTATGCATGGGAGGCAGATGTCTGCTACCCACTCGGACATGGGAGTTGGAACCTAGCTACACTGTGATTGAAGAAGGCCATTGGAAATCGCTGTATTCAACTCAGATACACGGGAGTTCAGGCCCCGTGCTCACACATGCTTTTCCCGCAACCTCTCACAGCCATTAACATTAGGATGTTAGCAGCTACTCCTACAGTCAGGCAGGATGCGGGAGGGTTCTGCCCTGTCCTCAGCTCTCACAGGGAAGCATGTCTTGAAGCCAGCTGTCAACTAGCTGCATTCCTATGGCAGTGAGAAGGTAGCAGTACTCTGATTCAGGAGGTTCCAAGATTACCACTCTACTGCACCTGGAGATACTCTCCAGGTCTGCATTGTTAACTTGTACTCAGAAGCCTCTGGCAATCGTCTCTGGTGAAGACGTGTGAAACTCACTCTGCAGGCAGTGTGGAAGTGTGAAGGACTGAGGGTGTGCTCAACTCTCAGAAGTAAGATGCTTTTGGACAAGGCCTTCAGCTACCTTGTCACATATGGAACTTAGTATGTAGCACCTATCTACCACAAGAATTACTGGGAAATCGTGAATTGAGCTTGGAGGCACTCGTCTTGTGTGACGGGAGATTCCAATTACCTTTCCCAGCACTTCCGTCAAACAGCGAGCCTAAGCCTTTTAGAAGCCAAGGGTACCAGCAGGCTGGATGTGGAGGTACAGGCCATAAGCTCAACTCTCAGAAGTGTGTATGCATGGGAGGCAGATGTCTGCTACCCGCTCGTACATGGGATTTGGAACCTAGCTACACTCTGGTTGAGGAAAGCCGTTGGAAATCGCTGTATTCAACTCAGATACACGGGAGTTCAGGCCCAGTGCTCACACATGCTTTTCCCGCAACCTCTCCCAGCCACTAACATTAGGATGTTAGCAGCTACTCCTACAGTCAGGCAGGATGCGGGAGGGTTCTGCCCTGTCCTCAGCTCTCACAGGGAAGCATGTCTTGAAGCCAGCTGTCAACTAGCTGCATTCCTATGGCAGTGAGAAGGTAGCAGTACTCTGAGTCAGGTGGTTCCAAGATTACCACTCTACCGCACCTGGAGATACCCTCCAGGTCTGCCTTGTTAACTTGTACTCAGAAGCCTCTGGCAATCGTCTCTGGTGAAGAAGTGTGAAACTCACTCTGCAGGCAGTGTGGAACTGTGAGGGACTGAGGGTGGGCTCAACTCTCAGAAGTAAGATGCTTTTGGACAAGGCGTTCAGCTACCCTCTCACGTATGGAACTTAGTATGTAGCACCAGTCTACCACAGGAATTACTAGGAAATCGCTGAACTGAGCTTGGAGCCACTAGTCATGTGTGCCGGGTGATTCCAATTACCTCTCCCAGCACTTCCGTCAAACAGCGAGCCTAGGCCTTTTAGAAGCCAAGGGTACCAGCAGGCTGGATGTGGAGGTACAGGCCATAAGCTCAACTCTCAGAAGTGTGTATGCATGGGAGGCAGATGTCTGCTACCCGCTCGTACATGGGATTTGGAACCTAGCTACACTCTGGTTGAGGAAAGCCGTTGGAAATCGCTGTACTCAACTCAGATACACGGGAGTTCAGGCCCAGTGCTCACACATGCTTTTCCCGCAACCTCTCCCAGCCACTAACATAAGGATGTTAGCAGCTACTCCTAGAGTCAGGCAGCATGCGGGAGGGTTCTGCCCTGTCCTCAGCTCTCTCAGGGAAGCATGTCTTGAAGCCAGCTAGCTGTCAACTAGCTGCATTACTATGGCAGTGAGAAGGTAGCAGTATTCTGAGTCAGGAGGTTCCAAGATTACCAGTCGACTGCACCTGGGGATACCCTCCAGGTCTGCATTGTTACCCTGCGTCTCAGAAGCCTCTGGCAAACGTCTCTGCTGAAGACCTGCGAAACTCACTCTGCAGGCAGTGTGGAACTGTGAGGGACTGAGGGTGAGCTCAACTCTCAGAAGTAAGATGGTTTTGGACAAGGCGTTCAGCTACCCTCTCACGTATGGAACTTAGTATGTAGCACCAGTCTACCAAAGGAATTACTAGGAAATCGCTGAACTGAGCCTGGAGGCACTAGTCTTGTGTGCCGGGTGATTCCAATTACCTCTCCCAGCACTTCCGTCAAACAGCGAGCCTAGGCCTTTTAGAAGCCAAGGGTACCAGCAGGCTGGATGTGGAGGTACAGGCCATAAGCTCAACTCTCAGCAGTGTGTATGCATGGGAGGCAGATGTCTGCTACCCACTCGGACATGGGAGTTGGAACCTAGCTACACTGTGATTGAAGAAGGCCATTGGAAATCGCTGTGTTCAACTCAGATACACGGGAGTTCAGGCCCAGTGCTCACACATGCTTTTCCTGCAACCTCTCCCAGCCACTAACATAAGGATGTTAGCAGCTACTCCTACAGTCAGGCAGCATGCTGGAGGGTTCTGCCCTGTCCTCAGCTCTCTCAGGGAAGCATGTCTTGAAGCCAGCTGTCAACTAGCTGCATTCCTATGGCAGTGAGAAGGTAGCAGTACTCTGAGTCAGGAGGTTCCAAGATTACCACTCGACTGCACCTGGAGATACACTCCAGGTCTGCATTGTTAACTTGTACTCAGAAGCCTCTGGCAATCGTCTCTGGTGAAGACGTGTGAAACTCACTCTGCAGGCAGTGTGGAACTGTGAGGGACTGAGGGTGGGCTCAACTCTCAGAAGTAAGATGCTTTTGGACAAGGCGTTCAGCTACCATCTCACATATGGAACTTAGTATGGAGCACCTGTCTACCACAAGAATTACTGGGAAATCGTGAATTGAGCTTGGAGGCACTCGTCTTGTATGCCGGGAGATTCCAATTACCTCTCCCAGCACTTCCGTCAAACAGCGAGCCTAGGCCTTTTAGAAGCCAAGGGTACCAGCAGGCTGGATGTGGAGGTACAGGCCATAAGCTCAACTCTCAGAAGTGTGTATGCATGGGAGGCAGATGTCTGCTACCCACTCGGACATGGGACTTGGAACCTAGCTACACTGTGATTGAAGAAGGCCATTGGAAATCGCTGTATTCAACTCAGATACACGGGAGTTCAGGCCCAGTGCTCACACATGCTTTTCCCGCAACCTCTCCCAGCCACTAACATTAGGATGTTAGCAGCTACTCCTACAGTCAGGCAGGATGCGGGAGGGTTCTGCCCTGTCCTCAGCTCTCACAGGGAAGCATGTCTTGAAGCCAGCTGTCAACTAGCTGCATTCCTATGGCAGTGAGAAGGTAGCAGTACTCTGAGTCAGGAGGTTCCAAGATTACCAGTCGACTGCACCTGGAGATACCCTCCAGGTATGCATTGTTAACTTGTACTCAGAAGCCTCTGGCAATCGTCTCTGGTGAAGACGTGTGAAACACACTCTGCAGGCAGTGTGGAACTGTGAGGGACTGAGGGTGGGCTCAACTCTCAGAAGTAAGATGCTTTTGGACAAGGCGTTCAGCTACCATCTCACATATGGAACTTAGTATGTAGCACCGGTCTACCACAAGAATTACTGTGAAATCGTGAATTGAGCTTGGAGGCACTCGTCTTGTGTGCCGGGAGATTCCAATTACCTCTCCCAGCACTTCCGTCAAACAGCGAGCCTAGGCCTTTTAGAAGCCAAGGGTACCAGCAAGCTGGATGTGGAGGTACAGGCCATAAGCTCAACTCTCAGAAGTGTGTATGCATGGGAGGCAGATGTCTGCTACCCGCTCGTACATGGGATTTGGAACCTAGCTACACTCTGGTTGAGGAAAGCCGTTGGAAATCGCTGTACTCAACTCAGATACACGGGAGTTCAGGCCCAGTGCTCACACATGCTTTTCCCGCAACCTCTCCCAGCCACTAACATAAGGATGTTAGCAGCTACTCCTACAGTCAGGCAGCATGCGGGAGGGTTCTGCCCTGTCCTCAGCTCTCTCAGGGAAGCATGTCTTGAAGCCAGCTAGCTGTCAACTAGCTGCATTCCTATGGCAGTGAGAAGGTAGCAGTATTCTGAGTCAGGAGGTTCCAAGATTACCAGTCGACTGCACCTGGGGATACCCTCCAGGTCTGCATTGTTACCCTGCGTCTCAGAAGCCTCTGGCAAACGTCTCTGCTGAAGACCTGCGAAACTCACTCTGCAGGCAGTGTGGAACTGTGAGGTACTGAGGGTGAGCTCAACTCTCAGAAGTAAGATGGTTTAAGACAAGGCGTTCAGCTACCCTCTCACGTATGGAACTTAGTATGTAGTACCATTCTACGACAGGAATTACTAGGAAATCGCTGAACTGAGCTTGGAGGCACTAGTCTTGTGTGCCGGGTGATTCCAATTACCTCTCCCAGCACTCCGTCAAACAGCGAGCCTAGGCCTTTTAGAAGCCAAGGGTACCAGCAGGCTGGATGTGGAGGTACAGGCCATTAGCTCAACTCTCAGAAGTGTGTATGCATGGGAGGCAGATGTCTGCTATCCACTCGGACATGGGAGTTGGAACCTAGCTACACTGTGATTGAAGAAGGCCATTGGAAACCGCTGTATTCAACTCAGATACACGGGAGTTCAGGCCCAGTGCTCACACATGCTTTTCCCGCAACCTCTCCCAGCCACTAACATTAGGATGTTAGCAGCTACTCCTACAGTCAGGCAGGATGCGGGAGGGTTCTGCCCTGTCCTCAGCTCTCACAGTGAAGCATGTCTTGAAGCCAGCTGTCAACTAGCTGCATTCCTATGGCAGTGAGAAGGTAGCAGTACTCTGAGTCAGGAGGTTCCAAGATTACCAGTCGACTGCACCTGGAGATACCCTCCAGGTATGCATTGTTAACTTGTACTCAGAAGCCTCTGGCAATCGTCTCTGGTGAAGACGTGTTGAACACACTCTGCAGGCAGTGTGGAACTGTGAGGGACTGAGGGTGGGCTCAAATCTCAGAAGAAAGATGCTTTTGGACAAGGCGTTCAGCTACCATCTCACATATGGAACTTAGTATGTAGCACCTGTCTACCACAAGAATTACTGGGAAATCGTGAATTGAGTTTGGAGGCACTCGTCTTGTGTGCCGGGAGATTCCAATTACCTCTCCCAGCACTTCCGTCAAACAGCGAGCCTAGGCCTTTTAGAAGCCAAGGGTACCAGCAGGCTGGATGTGGAGGTACAGGCCGTAAGCTCAACTCTCAGAAGTGTGTATGCATGGGAGGCAGATGTCTGCTACCCGCTAGTACTTGGGATTTGGAACCTAGCTACACTCTGGTTGAGTAAAGTCGTTGGAAATCGCTGTATTCAACTCAGATACACGGGAGTTCAGGCCCAGTGCTCACACATGCTTTTCCCGCAACCTCTCCCAGCCACTAACATTAGGATGTTAGCAGCTACTCCTAAAGTCAGGCAGCATGCGGGAGGGTTCTGCCCTGTCCTCAGCTCTCTCAGGGAAGCATGTCTTGAAGCCAGCTAGCTGTTAACTAGCTGCATTACTCTGGCAGTGAGAAGGTAGCAGTATTCTGAGTCAGGAGGTTCCAAGATTACCAGTCGACTGCACCTGGGGATACCCTCCAGGTCTGCATTGTTACCCTGCGTCTCAGAAGCCTCTGGCAAACGTCTCTGCTGAAGACCGGTGAAAATCACTCTGCAGGCAGTGTGGAACTGTGAGGGACTGAGGGTGAGCTCAACTCTCAGTAGTAAGATGCTTTTGGACAAGGCGTTCAGCTACCCTCTCACGTATGGAACTTAGTATGTAGCACCAGTCTACCACAGGAATTACTAGGAAATCGCTGAACTGAGCTTGGAGGCACTAGTCTTGTGTGCCGGGTGATTCCAATTACCTCTCCCAGCACTTCCGTCAAACAGCGAGCCTAGGCCTTTTAGAAGCCAAGGGTACCAGCAGGCTGGATGTGGAGGTACAGGCCATAAGCTCAACTCTCAGAAGTGTGTATGCATGGGAGGCAGATGTCTGCTACCCGCTCGTACATGGGATTTGGATCCTAGCTACAGTCTGGTTGAGGAAAGCCGTTGGAAATCGCTGTATTCAACTCAGATACACGGGAGTTCAGGCCCAGTGCTCACACATGCTTTTCCCGCAACCTCTCCCAGCCACTAACATTAGGATGTTAGCAGCTACTCCTACAGTCAGGCAGCATGCGGGAGGGTTCTGCCCTGTCTTCAGCTCTCTCAGGGAAGCATGTCTTGAAGCCAGCTAGCTGTCAACTAGCTGCATTCCTATGAGAGTGAGAAGGTAGCAGTATTCTGAGTCAGGAGGTTCCAAGATTACCAGTCGACTGCACCTGGGGATTCCCTCCAGGTCTGCATTGTTACCCTGCATCTCAGAAGCCTCTGGCAAACGTCTCTGCTGAAGACCTGCGAAACTCACTCTGCAGGCAGTGTGGAACTGTGAGGGACTGAGGGTGAGCTCAACTCTCAGAAGTAAGATGGTTTTGGACAAGGCGTTCAGCTACCCTCTCACGTATGGAACTTAATATGTAGCACCAGTCTACCACAGGAATTACTAGGAAATCGCTGAACTGAGCTTGGAGGCACTAGTCTTGTGTGCCGGGTGATTCCAATTACCTCTCCCAGCACTTCCGTCAAACAGAGAGCCTAGGCCTTTTAGAAGCCAAGGGTACCAGCAGGCTGGATGTGGAGGTACAGGCCATAATCTCAACTCTCAGAAGTGTGTATGCATGGGAGGCAGATGTCTGCTACCCACTCGGACATGGGAGTTGGAACCTAGCTACACTGTGATTGAAGAAGGCCATTGGAAATCGCTGTATTCAACTCAGATACACGGGAGTTCAGTCCCAGTGCTCACACATGCTTTTCCCGCAACCTCTCCCAGCCACTAACATTAGATGTTAGCAGCTACTCCTACAGTCAGGCAGGATGCGGGAGGGTTCTGCCCTGTCCTCAGCTCTCACAGGGAAGCATGTCTTGAAGCCAGCTGTCAACTAGCTGCATTCCTATGGCAGTGAGAAGGTAGCAGTACTCTGAGTCAGGAGGTTCCAAGATTACCAGTCGACTGCACCTAGAGATACCCTCCAGGTCTGCATTGTTAACTTGTACTCAGAAGCCTCTGGCAATCGTCTCTGGTGAAGACGTGTGAAACTCACTCTGCAGGCAGTGTGGAACTGTGAGGGACTGAGGGTGGGGTCAACTCTCAGAAGTAAGATGCTTTCGGACAAGGCGTTCAGCTACCATCTCACATATGGAACTTAGTATGGAGCACCTGTCTACCACAAGAATTACTGGGAAATCGTGAATTGAGCTTGGAGGCACTCGTCTTGTGTGCCGGGAGATTCCAATTACCTCTCCCAGCACTTCCGTCAAACAGCGAGCCTAGGCCTTTTAGAAGCCAAGGGTACCAGCAGGCTGGATGTGGAGGTACAGGCCATAAGCTCAACTCTCAGAAGTGTGTATGCATGGGAGGCAGATGTCTGCTACCCGCTCGTACATGTGATTTGGAACATAGCTACACTCTGGTTGAGGAAAGCCGTTGGAAATCGCTGTATTCAACTCAGATACACGGGAGTTCAGGCCCAGTGCTCACACATGCTTTTCCCGCAACCTCTCCCAGCCACTAACATTAGGATGTTAGCAGCTACTCCTACATTCAGGCAGCATGCGGGAGGGTTCTGCCCTGTCCTCAGCTCTCTCATGGAAGCATGTCTTGAAGCCAGCTAGCTGTCAACTAGCTGCATTCCTATGGCAGTGAGAAGGTAGCAGTATTCTGAGTCAGGAGGTTCCAAGATTACCAGTCGACTGCACCTGGGGATACCCTCCAGGTCTGCATTGTTACCCTGCGTCTCAGAAGCCTCTGGCAAACGTCTCTGCTGAAGACCTGCGAAACTCACTCTGCAGGCAGTGTGGAACTGTGAGGGACTGTGGGTGAGCTCAACTCTCAGAAGTAAGATGGTTTTGGACAAGGCGTTCAGCTACCCTCTCACGTATGGAACTTAGTATGTAGCACCAGTCTACCACAGGAATTACTAGGAAATCGCTGAACTGAGCTTGGAGGCACTAGTCTTGTGTGCCGGGTGATTCCAATTACCTCTCCCAGCACTTCCGTCAAACAGCGAGCCTAGGCCTTTTAGAAGCCAAGGGTACCAGCAGGCTGGATGTGGAGGTACAGGCCATAAGCTCACCTCTCAGAAGTGTGTATGCATGGGAGGCAGATGTCTGCTACCCGCTCGTACATGGGATTTGGAACCTAGCTACACTCTGGTTGAGGAAAGCCGTTGGAAATCGCTGTATTCAACTCAGATACACGGGAGTTCAGGCCCAGTGCTCACACATCCTTTTCTCGCAACCTCTCCCAGCCACTAACATAAGGATGTTAGCAGCTACTCCTAGTGTCAGGCAGCATGCGGGAGGGTTCTGCCCTGTCTTCACCTCTCTCAGGGAAGCATGTCTTGAAGCCAGCTAGCTGTCAACTAGCTGCATTCCTATGGCAGTGAGAAGGTAGCAGTATTCTGAGTCAGGAGGTTCCAAGATTACCAGTCGACTGCACCTGGGGATACCCTCCAGGTCTGCATTGTTACCCTGCGTCTCAGAAGCCTCTGGCACACGTCTCTGCTGAAGACCGGCGAAACTCACTCTGCAGGCAGTGTGGAAGTGTGAGGGACTGAGGGTGAGCTCAAGTCTCAGAAGTAAGATGGTTTTGGACAAGGCGTTCGGCTACCCTCTCACGTATGGAACTTAGTATGTAGCACCAGTCTACCACAGGAATTACTAGGAAATCGCTGAACTGAGCTTGGAGGCACTAGTCTTGTGTGCCGGGTGATTCCAATTACCTCTCCCAGCACTTCCGTCAAACAGGGAGCCTAGGCCTTTTAGAAGCCAAGGGTACCAGCAGGCTGGATGTGGAGGTACAGGCCATAAGCTCAACTCTCAGAAGTGTGTATGCATGGGAGGCAGATGTCTGCTACCCACTCGGACATGGGAGTTGGAACCTAGCTACACTGTGATTGAAGAAGGCCATTGGAAATCGCTGTATTCAACTCAGATACACGGGAGTTCAGGCCCAGTGCTCACACATGCTTTTCCCGCAACCTCTCCCAGCCACTAACATTAGGATGTTAGCAGCTACTCCTACAGTCAGGCAGGATGCGGGAGGGTTCTGCCCTGTCCTCAGCTCTCACAGGGAAGCATGTCTTGAAGCCAGCTGTCAACTAGCTGCATTCCTATGGCAGTGAGAAGGTAGCAGTACTCTGAGTCAGGAGGTTCCAAGATTAACACTCTACTGCACCTGGAGATACCCTCCAGGTCTGCATTGTTAACTTGTACTCAGAAGCCTCTGGCAATCGTCTCTGGTGAAGACGTGTGAAACTCACTCTGCAGGCAGCGTGGAACTGTGAGGGACTGAGGGTGGGCTCAACTCTCAGAAGTAAATGCTTTTGGACAAGGCGTTCAGCTACCATCTCACATATGGAACTTAGTATGGAGCACCTGTCTACCACAAGAATTACTGGGAAATCGTGAATTGAGCTTGGAGGCACTCGTCTTGTGTGCCGGGAGATTCCAATTACCTCTCCCAGCACTTCCGTCAAACAGCGAGCCTAGGCCTTTTAGAAGCCAAGGGTACCAGCAGGCTGGATGTGGAGGTACAGGCCATAAGCTCAACTCTCAGAAGTGTGTATGCATGGGAGGCAGATGTCTGCTACCCGCTCGTACATGGGATTTGGAACCTAGCTACACTCTGGTTGAGGAAAGCCGTTGGAAATCGCTGTATTCAACTCAGATACACGGGAGTTCAGGCCCAGTGCTCACACATGCTTTTCCCGCAACCTCTCCCAGCCACTAACATTAGGATGTTAGCAGCTACTCCTACAGTCAGGCAGCATGCGGGAGGGTTCTGCCCTGTCCTCAGCTCTCTCATGGAAGCATGTCTTGAAGCCAGCTAGCTGTCAACTAGCTGCATTCCTATGGCAGTGAGAAGGTAGCAGTATTCTGAGTCAGGAGGTTCCAAGATTACCAGTCGACTGCACCTGGGGATACCCTCCAGGTCTGCATTGCTACCCTGCGTCTCAGAAGCCTCTGGCAAACGTCTCTGCTGAAGACCTACGAAACTCACTCTGCAGGCAGTGTGGAACTGTGAGGGACTGAGGGTGAGCTCAACTCTCAGAAGTAAGATGGTTTTGGACAAGGCGTTCAGCTACCCTCTCACGTATGGAACTTAGTATGTAGCACCAGTCTACCACAGGAATTACTAGGAAATCGCTGAACTGAGCTTGGAGGCACTAGTCTTGTGTGCCGGGTGATTCCAATTACCTCTCCCAGCACTTCCGTCAAACACCGAGCCTAGGCCTTTTAGAAGCCAAGGGTACCAGCAGGCTGGATGTGGAGGTACAGGCCATAAGCTCAACTCTCAGAAGTGTGTATGCATGGGAGGCAGATGTCTGCTACCCGCTCGTACATGGAATTTGGAACCTAGCTACACTCTGGTTGAGGAAAGTCGTTGGAAATCGCTGTATTCACTCAGATACACGGGAGTTCAGGCCCAGTGCTCACACATGCTTTTCCCGCAACCTCTCCCAGCCACAGTCAGGCAGGATGCGGGAGGGTTCTGCCCTGTCCTCAGCTCTCTCAGGGAAGCATGTCTTGAAGCCAGCTAGCTGTCAACTAGCTGCATTACTATGGCAGTGAGAAGGTAGCAGTATTCTGAGTCAGGAGGTTCCAAGATTACCAGTCGACTGCACCTGGAGATACTCACCATGTCTGCATTGTTACCCTGCGTCTCAGAAGCCTCTGGCAAACGTCTCTGCTGAAGACCTGCGAAACTCACTCTGCAGGCAGTGTGGAACTGTGAGGGACTGAGGCTGAGCTCAACTCTTAGAAGTAAGATGGTTTTGGACAAGGCGTTCAGCTACCCTCTCACGTATGGAACTTAGTATGTAGCACCAGTCTACCACAGGAATTACTAGGAAATCGCTTAACTGAGCTTGGAGGCACTAGTCTTGTGTACCGGGTGATTCCAATTACCTCTCCCAGCACTTCCGTCAAACAGCGAGCCTAGGCCTTTTAGAAGCCAAGGGTACCAGCAGGCTGGATGTGGAGGTACAGGCCGTAAGCTCAACTCTCAGAAGTGTGTATGCATGGGAGGCAGATGTCTGCTACCCACTCGGACATGGGAGTTGGAACCTAGCTACACTGTGATTGAAGAAGGCCATTGGAAATCGCTGTATTCAACTCAGATACACGGGAGTTCAGGCCCAGTGCTCACACATGCTTTTCCCGCAACCTCTCCCAGCCACTAACATAAGGATGTTAGCAGCTACTCCTACAGTCAGGCAGCATGCGGGAGGGTTCTGCCCTGTCCTCAGCTCTCTCAGGGAAGCATGTCTTGAAGCCAGCTAGCTGTCAACTTGCTGCATTCCTATGGCAGTGAGAAGGTAGCAGTATTCTGAGTCAGGAGGTTCCAAGATTACCACTCTACTGCACCTGGGGATACCCTCCAGGTCTGCATTGTTACCCTGCGTCTCAGAAGCCTCTGGCAAACGTCTCTGCTGAAGACCTGTGAAACTCACTCTGCAGGCAGTGTGGAACTGTTAGGGACTGAGGCTGAGCTCAACTCTCAGAAGTAAGATGGTTTTGGACAAGGCGTTCAGCTACCCTCTCACGTATGGAACTTAGTATGTAGCACCAGTCTACCACAGGAATTACTAGGAAATCGCTGAACTGAGCTTGGAGGCACTAGTCTTGTGTGCCGGGTGATTCCAATTACCTCTCCCAGCACTTCCGTCAAACAGCGAGCCTAGGCCTTTTAGAAGCCAAGGGTACCAGCAGGCTGGATGTGGAGGTACAGGCCATAAGCTCAACTCTCAGAGGTGTGTATGCATGGGAGACAGATGTCTGCTACCCACTCGGACATGGGAGTTGGAACCAGCTACACTGTGATTGAAGAAGGCCATTGGAAATCGCTGTATTCAACTCAGATACACGGGAGTTCAGGCCCAGTGCTCACACATGCTTTTCCCGCAACCTCTCCCAGCCACTAACATTAGGATGTTAGCAGCTACTCCTACAGTCAAGCAGCATGCGGGAGGGTTCTGCCCTGTCCTCAGCTCTCTCAGGGAAGCATGTCTTGAAGCCAGCTAGCTGTCAACTACCTGCATTCCTATGGCAGTGAGAAGGTAGCAGTATTCTGAGTCAGGAGGTTCCAAGATTACCAGTCGACTGCACCTGGAGATACCCTCCAGGTCTGCATTGTTACCCTGCGTCTCAGAAGCCTCTGGCAAACGTCTCTGCTGAAGACCTGCGAAACTCACTCTGCAGGCAGTGTGGAACTGTGAGGGACTGAGGCTGAGCTCAACTCTCAGAAGTAAGATTGTTTTGGACAAGGCGTTCAGCTACCCTCTCACGTATGGAACTTAGTATGTAGCACCAGTCTATCACAGGAATTACTAGGAAATCGCTGAACTGAGCTTGGAGGCACTAGTCTTGTGTGCCGGGTGATTCCAATTACCTCTCCCAGCACTTCCGTCAAACAGCGAGCCTAGGCCATTTAGAAGCCAAGGGTACCACCAGGCTGGATGTGGAGGTACAGGCTATAAGCTCAACTCTCAGAAGTGTGTATGCATGGGAGGCAGGTGTCTGCTACCCACTCGGACATGGGAGTTGGAACCTAGCTACACTGTGATTGAAGAAGGCCATTGGAAATCGCTGTATTCAACTCAGATACACGGGAGTTCAGGCCCAGTGCTCACACATGCTTTTCCCGCAACCTCTCCCAGCCACTAACATTAGGATGTTAGCAGCTACTCCTACAGTCAGGCAGCATGCGGGAGGGTTCTGCCCTGTCCTCAGCTCTCTCAGGGAAGCATGTCTTGAAGCCAGCTAGCTGTCAACTAGCTGCATTCCTATAGCAGTGAGAAGGTAGCAGTATTCTGAGTCAGGAGGTTCCAAGATTACCAGTCGACTGCACCTGGGGATACCCTCCAGGTCTGCATTGTTACCCTGCGTCTCAGAAGCCTCTGGCAAACGTCTCTGCTGAAGACCTGCGAAACTCACTCTGCAGGCAGTGTGGAACTGTGAGGGACTGAGGCTGAGCTCAACTCTCAGAAGTAAGATGGTTTTGGACAAGGCGTTCAGCTACCCTCTCACGTATGGAACTTAGTATGTAGCACCAGTCTACCACAGGAATTACTAGGAAATCGCTGAACTGAGCTTGGAGGCACTAGTCTTGTGTGCCGGGTGATTCCAATTACCTCTCCCAGCACTTCCGTCAAACAGCGAGCCTAGGCCTTTTAGAAGCCAAGGGTACCAGCAGGCTGGATGTGGAGGTACAGGCCATAAGCTCAACTCTCAGAAGTGTGTATGCATGGGAGGCAGATGTCTGCTACCCGCTAGTACATGGGATTTGGAACCTAGCTACACTCTGGTTGAGTAAAGTCGTTGGAAATCGCTGTATTCAACTCAGATACACGGGAGTTCAGGCCCAGTGCTCACACATGCTTTTCCCGCAACCTCTCCCAGCCACTAACATTAGGATGTTAGCAGCTACTCCTAAAGTCAGGCAGCATGCGGGAGGGTTCTGCCCTGTCCTCAGCTCTCTCAGGGAAGCATGTCTTGAAGCCAGCTAGCTGTCAACTAGCTGCATTACTATGGCAGTGGGAAGGTAGCAGTATTCTGAGTCAGGATGTTCCAAGATTACCAGTCGACTGCACCTGGGGATACCCTCCAGGTCTGCATTGTTACCCTGCGTCTCAGAAGCCTCTGGCAAACGTCTCTGCTGAAGACCGGCGAAAATCACTCTGCAGGCAGTGTGGAACTGTGAGGGACTGAGGGTGAGCTCAACTCTCAGTAGTAAGATGCTTTTGGACAAGGCGTTCAGCTACCCTCTCACGTATGGAACTTAGTATGTAGCACCAGTCTACCACAGGAATTACTAGGAAATCGCTGAACTGAGCTTGGAGGCACTAGTCTTGTGTGCCGGGTGATTCCAATTACCTCTCCCAGCACTTCCGTCAAACAGCGAGCCTAGGCCTTTTAGAAGCCAAGGGTACCAGCAGGCTGGATGTGGAGGTACAGGCCGTAAGCTCAACTCTCAGAAGTGTGTATGCATGGGAGGCAGATGTCTGCTACCCGCTCGTACATGGGATTTGGATCCTAGCTACAGTCTGGTTGAGGAAAGCCGTTGGAAATCGCTGTATTCAACTCAGATACACGGGAGTTCAGGCCCAGTGCTCACACATGCTTTTCCCGCAACCTCTCCCAGCCACTAACATTAGGATGTTAGCAGCTACTCCTACAGTCAGGCAGCATGCGGGAGGGTTCTGCCCTGTCTTCAGCTCTCTCAGGGAAGCATGTCTTGAAGCCAGCTAGCTGTCAACTAGCTGCATTCCTATGAGAGAGAGAAGGTAGCAGTATTCTGAGTCAGGAGGTTCCAAGATTACCAGTCGACTGCACCTGGGGATTCCCTCCAGGTCTGCATTGTTACCCTGCATCTCAGAAGCCTCTGGCAAACGTCTCTGCTGAAGACCTGCGAAACTCACTCTGCAGGCAGTGTGGAACTGTGAGGGACTGAGGGTGAGCTCAACTCTCAGAAGTAAGATGGTTTTGGACAAGGCGTTCAGCTACCCTCTCACGTATGGAACTTAATATGTAGCACCAGTCTACCACAGGAATTACTAGGAAATCGCTGAACTGAGCTTGGAGGCACTAGTCTTGTGTGCCGGGTGATTCCAATTACCTCTCCCAGCACTTCCGTCAAACAGAGAGCCTAGGCCTTTTAGAAGCCAAGGGTACCAGCAGGCTGGATGTGGAGGTACAGGCCATAATCTCAACTCTCAGAAGTGTGTATGCATGGGAGGCAGATGTCTGCTACCCACTCGGACATGGGAGTTGGAACCTAGCTACACTGTGATTGAAGAAGGCCATTGGAAATCGCTGTATTCAACTCAGATACACGGGAGTTCAGTCCCAGTGCTCACACATGCTTTTCCCGCAACCTCTCCCAGCCACTAACATTAGATGTTAGCAGCTACTCCTACAGTCAGGCAGGATGCGGGAGGGTTCTGCCCTGTCCTCAGCTCTCACAGGGAAGCATGTCTTGAAGCCAGCTGTCAACTAGCTGCATTCCTATGGCAGTGAGAAGGTAGCAGTACTCTGAGTCAGGAGGTTCCAAGATTACCAGTCGACTGCACCTAGAGATACCCTCCAGGTCTGCATTGTTAACTTGTACTCAGAAGCCTCTGGCAATCGTCTCTGGTGAAGACGTGTGAAACTCACTCTGCAGGCAGTGTGGAACTGTGAGGGACTGAGGGTGGGGTCAACTCTCAGAAGTAAGATGCTTTCGGACAAGGCGTTCAGCTACCATCTCACATATGGAACTTAGTATGGAGCACCTGTCTACCACAAGAATTACTGGGAAATCGTGAATTGAGCTTGGAGGCACTCGTCTTGTGTGCCGGGAGATTCCAATTACCTCTCCCAGCACTTCCGTCAAACAGCGAGCCTAGGCCTTTTAGAAGCCAAGGGTACCAGCAGGCTGGATGTGGAGGTACAGGCCATAAGCTCAACTCTCAGAAGTGTGTATGCATGGGAGGCAGATGTCTGCTACCCGCTCGTACATGTGATATGGAACATAGCTACACTCTGGTTGAGGAAAGCCGTTGGAAATCGCTGTATTCAACTCAGATACACGGGAGTTCAGGCCCAGTGCTCACACATGCTTTTCCCGCAACCTCTCCCAGCCACTAACATTAGGATGTTAGCAGCTACTCCTACATTCAGGCAGCATGCGGGAGGGTTCTGCCCTGTCCTCAGCTCTCTCATGGAAGCATGTCTTGAAGCCAGCTAGCTGTCAACTAGCTGCATTCCTATGGCAGTGAGAAGGTAGCAGTATTCTGAGTCAGGAGGTTCCAAGATTACCAGTCGACTGCACCTGGGGATACCCTCCAGGTCTGCATTGTTACCCTGCGTCTCAGAAGCCTCTGGCAAACGTCTCTGCTGAAGACCTGCGAAACTCACTCTGCAGGCAGTGTGGAACTGTGAGGGACTGTGGGTGAGCTCAACTCTCAGAAGTAAGATGGTTTTGGACAAGGCGTTCAGCTACCCTCTCACGTATGGAACTTAGTATGTAGCACCAGTCTACCACAGGAATTACTAGGAAATCGCTGAACTGAGCTTGGAGGCACTAGTCTTGTGTGCCGGGTGATTCCAATTACCTCTCCCAGCACTTCCGTCAAACAGCGAGCCTAGGCCTTTTAGAAGCCAAGGGTACCAGCAGGCTGGATGTGGAGGTACAGGCCATAAGCTCAACTCTCAGAAGTGTGTATGCATGGGAGGCAGATGTCTGCTACCCACTCGGACATGGGAGTTGGAACCTAGCTACACTGTGATTGAAGAAGGCCATTGGAAATCGCTGTATTCAACTCAGATACACGGGAGTTCAGGCCCAGTGCTCACACATGCTTTTCCCGCAACCTCTCCCAGCCACTAACATTAGGATGTTAGCAGCTACTCCTATAGTCAGGCAGGATGCGGGATGGTTCTGCCCTGTCCTCAGCTCTCACAGGGAAGCATGTCTTGAAGCCAGCTGTCAACTAGCTGCATTCCTATGGCAGTGAGAAGGTAGCAGTACTCTGAGTCAGGAGGGTCCAAGATTACCAGTCGACTGCACCTGGAGATACCCTCCAGGTATGCATTGTTAACTTGTACTCAGAAGCCTCTGGCAATCGTCTCTGGTGAAGACGTGTGAAACTCACTCTGCAGGCAGTGTGGAACTGTGAGGGACTGAGGGTGGGCTCAACTCTCAGAAGTAAGATGCTTTTGGACAAGGCGTTCAGCTACCATCTCACATATGGAACTTAGTATGTAGCACCGGTCTACCACAAGAATTACTGGGAAATCGTGAATTGAGCTTGGAGGCACTCGTCTTGTGTGCCGGGAGATTCCAATTACCTCTCCCAGCACTTCCGTCAAACAGGGAGCCTAGGTCTTTTAGAAGCCAAGGGTACCAGCAGGCTGGATGTGGAGGTACAGGCCATAAGCTCAACTCTCAGAAGTGTGTATGCATGGGAGGCAGATGTCTGCTACCCGCTCGTACATGGGATTTGGAACCTAGCTACACTCTGGTTGAGGAAAGCCGTTGGAAATCGCTGTATTCAACTCAGATACACGGGAGTTCAGGCCCAGTGCTCACACATGCTTTTCCCGCAACCTCTCCCAGCCACTAACATTAGGATGTTAGCAGCTACTCCTACAGTCAGGCAGCATGCGGGAGGGTTCTGCCCTGTCTTCAGCTCTCTCAGGGAAGCATGTCTTGAAACCAGCTAGCTGTCAACTAGCTGCATTCCTATGGCAGTGAGAAGGTAGCAGTATTCTGAGTCAGGAGGTTCCACGATTACCAGTCGACTGCACCTGGGGATACCCTCCAGGTCTGCATTGTTACCCTGCGTCTCAGAAGCCTCTGGCAAACGTCTCTGCTGAAGACCTGCGAAACTCACTCTGCAGGCAGTGTGGAACTGTGAGGGACTGAGGGTGAGCTCAACTCTCAGAAGTAAGATGGTTTTGGACAAGGCGTTCAGCTACCCTCTCACGTATGGAACTTAATATGTAGCACCAGTCTACCACAGGAATTACTAGAAATCGCTGGACTGAGCTTGGAGGCACTAGTCTTGTGTGCCGGGTGATTCCAATTACCTCTCCCAGCACTTCCGTCAAACAGCGAGCCTAGGCCTTTTAGAAGCCAAGGGTACCAGCAGGCTGGATGTGGAGGTACAGGCCATTAGCTCAACTCTCAGAAGTGTGTATGCATGGGAGGCAGATGTCTGCTACCCACTCGGACATGGGATTTTGGACCTAGCTACACTGTGATTGAAGAAGGCCATTGGAAACCGCTGTATTCAACTCAGATACACAGGAGTTCAGGCCCAGTGCTCACACATGCTTTTCCCGCAACCTCTCCCAGCCACTAACATTAGGATGTTAGCAGCTACTCCTACAGTCAGGCAGGATGCGGGAGGGTTCTGCCCTGTCCTCAGCTCTCACAGGGAAGCATGTCTTGAAGCCAGCTGTCAACTAGCTGCATTCCTATGGCAGTGAGAAGGTAGCAGTACTCTGAGTCAGGAGGTTCCAAGATTACCAGTCGACTGCACCTGGAGATACCCTCCAGGTATGCATTGTTAACTTGTACTCAGAAGCCTCTGGCAATCGTCTCTGGTGAAGACGTGCGAAACTCACTCTGCAGGCAGTGTGGAACTGTGAGGGACTGAGGGTGGGCTCAACTCTCAGAAGTAAGATGCTTTTGGACAAGGCGTTCAGCTACCATCTCACATATGGAACTTAGTATGTAGCACCTGTCTACCACAAGAATTACTGGGAAATCGTGAATTGAGCTTGGAGGCACTCGTCTTGTGTGCCGGGAGATTCCAATTACCTCTCCCAGCACTTCCGTCAAACAGCGAGCCTAGGCCTTTTAGAAGCCAAGGGTACCAGCAAGCTGGATATGGAGGTACAGGCCATAAGCTCAACTCTCAGAAGTGTGTATGCATGGGAGGCAGATGTCTGCTACCCGCTCGTACATGGGATTTGGAACCTAGCTACACTCTAGTTGAGGAAAGCCGTTGGAAATCGCTGTACTCAACTCAGATACACGGGAGTTCAGGCCCAGTGCTCACACACGCTTTTCCCGCAACCTCTCCCAGCCACTAACATAAGGATGTTAGCAGCTACTCCTACAGTCAGGCAGCATGCGGGAGGGTTCTGCCCTGTCCTCAGCTCTCTCAGGAAAGCATGTCTTGAAGCCAGCTAGCTGTCAACTAGCTGCATTCCTATGGCAGTGAGAAGGTAGCAGTATTCTGAGTCAGGAGGTTCCAAGATTACCAGTCGACTGCACCTGGGGATACCCTCCAGGTCTGCATTGTTACCCTGCGTCTCAGAAGCCTCTGGCAAACGTCTCTGCTGAAGACCTGCGAAACTCACTCTGCAGGCAGTGTGGAACTGTGTGGGAATGAGGCTGAGCTCAACTCTCAGAAGTAAGATGGTTTTGGACAAGGCGTTCAGCTACCCTCTCACGTATGGAACTTAATATGTAGCACCAGTCTACCACAGGAATTACTAGGAAATCGCTGAACTGAGCTTGGAGGCACTAGTCTTGTGTGCCGGGTGATTCCAATTACCTCTCCCAGCACTTCCGACAAACAGAGAGCCTAGGCCTTTTAGAACCCAAGGGTACCAGCAGGCTGGATGTGGAGGTACAGGCCATAATCTCAACTCTCAGAAGTGTGTATGCATGGGAGGCAGATGTCTGCTACCCACTCGGACATGTGAGTTGGAACCTAGCTACACTGTGATTGAAGAAGGCCATTGGAAATCGCTGTATTCAACTCAGATACACGGGAGTTCAGGCCCAGTGGTCACACATGCTTTTCCCACAACCTATCCCAGCCACTAACATTAGGATGTTAGCAGCTACTCCTACAGTCAGGCAGGATGCGGGAGGGTTCTGCCCTGTCCTCAGCTCTCACAGGGAAGCATGTCTTGAAGCCAGCTGTCAACTAGCTGCATTCCTATGGCAGTGAGAAGGTAGCAGTACTCTGAGTCAGGAGGTTCCAAGATTAAAAGTCGACTGCACCTGGAGATACCCTCCAGGTCTGCATTGTTAACTTGTACTCAGAAGCCTCTGGCAATCGTCTCTGGTGAAGACGTGTGAAACTCACTCTGCAGGCAATGTGGAACTGTGAGGGACTGAGGGTGGGCTCAACTCTCTGAAGTAAGATGCTTTTGGACAAGGCGTTCAGCTACCATCTCACATATGGAACTTAGTATGGAGCACCTGTCTACCACAAGAATTACTGGGAAATCGTGAATTGAGCTTGGAGGCACTCGTCTTGTGTGCCGGGAGATTCCAATTACCTCTCCCAGCACTTCCGTCAAACAGCGAGCCTAGGCCTTTTAGAAGCCAAGGGTACCAGCAGGCTGGATGTGGAGGTACAGGCCATAAGCTCAACTCTCAGAAGTGTGTATGCATGGGAGGCAGATGTCTGCTACCCGCTCGTACATGGGATTTGGAACCTAGCTACACTCTGGTTGAGGAAAGTCGTTGGAAATCGCTGTATTCAACTCAGATACACGGGAGTTCAGGCCCAGTGCTCACACATGCTTTTCCCGCAACCTCTCCCAGCCACTAACATTAGGATGTTAGCAGCTACTCCTACAGTCAGGCAGGATGCGGGAGGGTTCTGCCCTGTCCTCAGCTCTCTCAGGGAAGCATGTCTTGAAGCCAGCTAGCTGTCAACTAGCTGCATTCCTATGGCAGTGAGAAGGTAGCAGTATTCTGAGTCAGGAGGTTCCAAGATTACCAGTCGACTGCACCTGGGGATACCCTCCAGGTCTGCATTGTTACGCTGCTTCTCAGAAGCCTCTGGCAAACGTCTCTGCTGAAGACCTGCGAAACTCACTCTGCAGGCAGTGTGGAACTGTGAGGGACTGAGGGTGAGCTCAACTCTCAGAAGTAAGATGGTTTTGGACAAGACGTTCAGCTACCCTCTCACGTATGGAACTTAGTATGTAGCACCAGTCTACCACAGGAATTACTAGGAAATCGCTGAACTGAGCTTGGAGGCCCTAGTCTTGTGTGCCGTGTGATTCCAATTACCTCTCCCAGCACTTCCGTCAAACAGGGAGCCTAGGCCTTTTAGAAGCCAAGGGTACCAGCAGGCTGGATGTGGAGGTACAGGCCATAAGCTCAACTCTCAGAAGTGTGTATGCATGGGAGGCAGATGTCTGCTACCCGCTCGTACATGGGATTTGGAACCTAGCTACACTCTGGTTGAGGAAAGCCGTTGGAAATCGCTGTATTCAACTCAGATACACGGGAGTTCAGGCCCAGTGCTCACACATGCTTTTCCCGCAACCTCTCCCAGCCACTAACATTAGGATGTTAGCATCTACTCCTACAGTCAGGCAGCATGCGGGAGGGTACTGCCCTGTCTTCAGCTCTCTCAGGGAAGCATGTCTTGAAACCAGCTAGCTGTCAACTAGCTGCATTCCTATGGCAGAGAGAAGGTAGCAGTATTCTGAGTCAGGAGGTTCCAAGATTACCAGTCGACTGCACCTGGGGATACCCTCCAGGTCTGCATTGTTACCCTGCGTCTCAGAAGCCTCTGGCAAACGTCTCTGCTGAAGACCTGCGAAACTCACTCTGCAGGTAGTGTGGAACTGTGAGGGACTGAGGGTGAGCTCAACTCTCAGAAGTAAGATGGTTTTGGACAAGGCGTTCAGCTACCCTCTCACGTATGGAACTTAATATGTAGCACCAGTCTACCACAGGAATTACTAGGAAATCGCTGGACTGAGCTTGGAGGCACTAGTCTTGTGTGCCGGGTGATTCCAATTACCTCTCCCAGCACTTCCGTCAAACAGCGAGCCTAGGCCTTTTAGAAGCCAAGGGTACCAGCAGGCTGGATGTGGAGGTACAGGCCATTAGCTCAACTCTCAGAAGTGTGTATGCATGGGAGGCAGATGTCTGCTACCCACTCGGACATGGGAGTTGGGACCTAGCTACACTGTGATTGAAGAAGGCCATTGGAAACCGCTGTATTCAACTCAGATACACAGGAGTTCAGGCCCAGTGCTCACACATGCTTTTCCCGCAACCTCTCCCAGCCACTAACATTAGGATGTTAGCAGCTACTCCTACAGTCAGGCAGGATGCGGGAGGGTTCTGCCCTGTCCTCAGCTCTCACAGGGAAGCATGTCTTGAAGCCAGCTGTCAACTAGCTGCATTCCTATGGCAGTGAGAAGGTAGCAGTACTCTGAGTCAGGAGTTTCCAAGATTACCAGTCGACTGCACCTGGAGATACCCTCCAGGTATGCATTGTTAACTTGTACTCAGAAGCCTCTGGCAATCGTCTCTGGTGAAGACGTGCGAAACTCACTCTGCAGGCAGTGTGGAACTGTGAGGGACTGAGGGTGGGCTCAACTCTCAGAAGTAAGATGCTTTTGGACAAGGCGTTCAGCTACCATCTCACATATGGAACTTAGTATGTAGCACCTGTCTACCACAAGAATTACTGGGAAATCGTGAATTGAGCTTGGAGGCACTCGTCTTGTGTGCCGGGAGATTCCAATTACCTCTCCCAGCACTTCCGTCAAACAGCGAGCCTAGGCCTTTTAGAAGCCAAGGGTACCAGCAAGCTGGATATGGAGGTACAGGCCATAAGCTCAACTCTCAGAAGTGTGTATGCATGGGAGGCAGATGTCTGCTACCCGCTCGTACATGGGATTTGGAACCTAGCTACACTCTGGTTGAGGAAAGCCGTTGGAAATCGCTGTACTCAACTCAGATACACGGGAGTTCAGGCCCAGTGCTCACACATGCTTTTCCCGCAACCTCTCCCAGCCACTAACATAAGGATGTTAGCAGCTACTCCTACAGTCAGGCAGCATGCGGGAGGGTTCTGCCCTGTCCTCAGCTCTCTCAGGAAAGCATGTCTTGAAGCCAGCTAGCTGTCAACTAGCTGCATTCCTATGGCAGTGAGAAGGTAGCAGTATTCTGAGTCAGGAGGTTCCAAGATTACCAGTCGACTGCACCTGGGGATACCCTCCAGGTCTGCATTTTTACCCTGCGTCTCAGAAGCCTCTGGCAAACGTCTCTGCTGAAGACCTGCGAAACTCACTCTGCAGGCAGTGTGGAACTGTGAGGGAATGAGGCTGAGCTCAACTCTCAGAAGTAAGATGGTTTTGGACAAGGCGTTCAGCTACCCTCTCACGTATGGAACTTAATATGTAGCACCAGTCTACCACAGGAATTACTAGGAAATCGCTGAACTGAGCTTGGAGGCACTAGTCTTGTGTGCCGGGTGATTCCAATTACCTCTCCCAGCACTTCCGACAAACAGAGAGCCTAGGCCTTTTAGAACCCAAGGGTACCAGCAGGCTGGATGTGGAGGTATAGGCCATAATCTCAACTCTCAGAAGTGTGTATGCATGGGAGGCAGATGTCTGCTACCCACTCGGACATGTGAGTTGGAACCTAGCTACACTGTGATTGAAGAAGGCCATTGGAAATCGCTGTATTCAACTCAGATACACGGGAGTTCAGGCCCAGTGGTCACACATGCTTTTCCCACAACCTATCCCAGCCACTAACATTAGGATGTTAGCAGCTACTCCTACAGTCAGGCAGGATGCGGGAGGGTTCTGCCCTGTCCTCAGCTCTCACAGGGAAGCATGTCTTGAAGCCAGCTGTCAACTAGCTGCATTCCTATGGCAGTGAGAAGGTAGCAGTACTCTGAGTCAGGAGGTTCCAAGATTACCAGTCGACTGCACCTGGAGATACCCTCCAGGTATGCATTGTTAACTTGTACTCAGAAGCCTCTGGCAATCGTCTCTGGTGAAGACGTGTGAAACTCACTCTGCAGGCAATGTGGAACTGTGAGGGACTGAGGGTGGGCTCAACTCTCTGAAGTAAGATGCTTTTGGACAAGGCGTTCAGCAACCATCTCACATATGGAACTTAGTATGGAGCACCTGTCTACCACAAGAATTACTGGGAAATCGTGAATTGAGCTTGGAGGCACTCGTCTTGTGTGCCGGGAGATTCCAATTACCTCTCCCAGCACTTCCGTCAAACAGCGAGCCTAGGCCTTTTAGAAGCCAAGGGTACCAGCAGGCTGGATGTAGAGGTACAGGCCATAAGCTCAACTCTCAGAAGTGTGTATGCATGGGAGGCAGATGTCTGCTACCCGCTCGTACATGGGATTTGGAACCTAGCTACACTCTGGTTGAGGAAAGCCGTCGGAAATCGCTGTATTCAACTCAGATACACGGGAGTTCAGGCCCAGTGCTCACACATGCTTTTCCCGCAACCTCTCCCAGCCACTAACATAAGGATGTTAGCAGCTACTCCTAAAGTCAGGCAGCATGCGGGAGGGTTCTGCCCTGTCTTCAGCTCTCTCAGGGAAGCATGTCTTGAAGCCAGCTAGCTGTCAACTAGCTGCATTCTTATGGCAGTGAGAAGGTAGCAGTATTCTGAGTCAGGAGGTTCCAAGATTACCAGTCGACTGCACCTGGGGATACCCTCCAGGTCTGCATTGTTACCCTGCGTCTCAGTAGCCTCTGGCAAACGTCTCTGCTGAAGACCTGCGAAACTCACTCTGCAGGCAGTGTGGAACTGTGAGGGACTGAGGGTGGGCTCAACTCTCAGAAGTAAGATGCTTTTGGACAAGGCGTTCAGCTACCATCTCACATATGGAACTTAGTATGTAGCACCTGTCTACCACAAGAATTACTGGGAAATCGTGAATTGAGCTTGGAGGCACTCGTCTTGTGTGCCGGGAGATTCCAATTACCTCTCCCAGCACTTCCGTCAAACAGCGAGCCTAGGCCTTTTAGAAGCCAAGGGTACCAGCAAGCTGGATGTGGAGGTACAGGCCATAAGCTCAACTCTCAGAAGTGTGTATGCATGGGAGGCAGATGTCTGCTACCCGCTCGTACATGGGATTTGGAACCTAGCTACACTCTGGTTGAGGAAAGCCGTTGGAAATCGCTGTACTCAACTCAGATACACGGGAGTTCAGGCCCAGTGCTCACACATGCTTTTCCCACAACCTCTCCCAGCCACTAACATAAGGATGTTAGCAGCTACTCCTACATACAGGCAGCATGCGGGAGGATTCTGCCCTGTCCTCAGCTCTCTCAGGGAAGCATGTCTTGAAGCCAGCTAGCTGTCAACTAGCTGCATTACTATGGCAGTGAGAAGGTAGCAGTATTCTGAGTCAGGAGGTTCCAAGATTACCAGTCGACTGCACCTGGGGATACCCTCCAGGTCTGCATTGTTACCCTGCGTCTCAGAAGCCTCTGGCAAACGTCTCTGCTGAAGACCTGCGAAACTCACTCTGCAGGCAGTGTGGAACTGTGAGGGACTGAGGGTGAGCTCAACTCTCAGAAGTAAGATGGTTTTGGACAAGGCGTTCAGCTACCCTCTCACGTATGGAACTTAGTATGTAGCACCAGTCTACCAAAGGAATTACTAGGAAATCGCTGAACTGAGCTTGGAGGCACTAGTCTTGTGTGCCGGGTGATTCCAATTACCTCTCCCAGCACTTCCGTCAAACAGCGAGCCTAGGCCTTTTAGAAGCCAAGGGTACCAGCAGGCTGGATGTGGAGGTACAGGCCATAAGCTCAACTCTCAGAAGTGTGTATGCATGGGAGGCAGATGTCTGCTACCCACTCGGACATGGGAGTTGGAATCTAGCTACACTGTGATTGAAGAAGGCCATTGGAAATCGCTGTGTTCAACTCAGATACACGGGAGTTCAGGCCCAGTGCTCACACATGCTTTTCCCGCAACCTCTCCCAGCCACTAACATAAGGATGTTAGCAGCTACTCCTACAGTCAGGCAGCATGCTGGAAGGTTCTGCCCTGTCCTCAGCTCTCTCAGGGAAGCATGTCTTGAAGCCAGCTAGCTGTCAACTAGCTGCATTCCTATGGCAGTGAGAAGGTAGCAGTACTCTGAGTCAGGAGGTTCCAAGATTACCACTCGACTGCACCTGGAGATAACCTCCAGGTCTGCATTGTTAACCTGTACTCAGACGCCTCTGGCAATGGTCTCTGGTGAAGACGTGTGAAACTCACTCTGCAGGCAGTGTGGAACTGTGAGGGACTGAGGGTGGGCTCAACTCTCAGAAGTAAGATGCTTTTGGACAAGGCGTTCAGCTACCATCTCACATATGGAACTTAGTATGGAGCACCTGTCTACCACAAGAATTACTGGGAAATCGTGAATTGAGCTTGGAGGCACTCGTCTTGTGTGCCGGGAGATTCCAATTACCTCTCCCAGCACTTCCGTCAAACAGCGAGCCTAGGCCTTTTAGAAGCCAAGGGTACCAGCAGGCTGGATGTGGAGGTACAGGCCATAATCTCAACTCTCAGAAGTGTGTATGCATGGGAGGCAGATGTCTGCTACCCGCTCGTACATGGGATTTGGAACCTAGCTACACTCTGGTTGAGGAAAGCCGTTGGAAATCGCTGTATTCAACTCAGATACACGGGAGTTCAGGCCCAGTGCTCACACATGCCTTTCCCGCAACATCTCCCAGCCACTAACATTAGGATGTTAGCAGCTACTCCTACAGTCAGACAGCATGCGGGAGGGTTCTGCCCTGTCCTCAGCTCTCACAGGGAAGCATGTCTTGAAGCCAGCTGTCAACTAGCTGCATTCCTATGGCAGTGAGAAGGTAGCAGTATTCTGAGTCAGGAGGTTCCAAGATTACCAGTCGACTGCACCTGGGGATACCCTCCAGGTCTGCATTGTTACCCTGCGTCTCAGAAGCCTCTGGCAAACGTCTCTGCTGAAGACCTGCGAAACTCACTCTGCAGGCAGTGTGGAACTGTGAGGGAATGAGGCTGAGCTCAACTCTCAGAAGTAAGATGGTTTTGGACAAGGCGTTCAGCTTCCCTCTCACGTATGGAACTTAATATGTAGCACCAGTCTACCACAGGAATTACTAGGAAATCGCTGAACTGAGCTTGGAGGCACTGTCTTGTGTGCCGGGTGATTCCAATTACCTCTCCCAGCACTTCCGTCAAACAGAGAGCCTAGGCCTTTTAGAAGCCAAGGGTACCAGCAGGCTGGATGTGGAGGTACAGGCCATAATCTCAACTCTCAGAAGTGTGTATGCATGGGAGGCAGATGTCTGCTACCCACTCGGACATGTGAGTTGGAACCTAGCAACACTGTGATTGAAGAAGGCCATTGGAAATCGCTGTGTTCAACTCAGATACACGGGAGTTCAGGCCCAGTGGTCACACATGCTTTTCCCACAACCTATCCCAGCCACTAACATTAGGATGTTAGCAGCTACTCCTACAGTCAGGCAGCATGCGGGAGGGTTCTGCCCTGTCCTCAGCTCTCTCAGGGAAGCATGTCTTGAAGCCAGCTACCTGTCAACTAGCTGCATTCCTATGGCAGTGAGAAGGTAGCAGTATTCTGAGTCAGGAGGTTCCAAGATTACCAGTCGACTGCACCTGGGGATACCCTCCAGGTCTGCATTGTTACCCTGCGTCTCAGAAGCCTCTGGCAAACGTCTCTGCTGAAGACCTGCGAAACTCACTCTGCAGGCAGTGTGGAACTGTGAGGGACTGAGGGTGAGCTCAACTCTCAGAAGTAAGATGGTTTTGGACAAGGCGTTCAGCTACCCTCTCACGTATGGAACTTAATATGTAGCACCAGTCTACCACAGGAATTACTAGGAAATCGCTGAACTGAGCTTGGAGGCACTAGTCTTGTGTGCCGGGTGATTACAATTACCTCTCCCAGCACTTCCGTCAAACAGCGAGCCTAGGCCTTTTAGAAGCCAAGGGTACCAGCAGGCTGGATGTGGAGGTACAGGCCATAAGCTCAACTCTCAGAAGTGTGTATGCATGGGAGGCAGATGTCTGCTACCCGCTCGTACATGGGATTTGGAACCTAGCTACACTCTGGTTGAGAAAAGCCGTTGGAAATCGCTGTATTCAACTCAGATACACGGGAGTTCAGGCCCAGTGCTCACACATGCTTTTCCCGCAACCTCTCCCAGCCACTAACATTAGGATGTTAGCAGCTACTCCTACAGTCAGGCAGCATGCGGGAGGGTTCTGCCCTGTCCTCAGCTCTCTCAGGGAAGCATGTCTTGAAGCCAGCTGTCAACTAGCTGCATTCCTATGGCAGTGAGAAGGTAGCAGTACTCTGAGTCAGGAGGTTCCAAGATTACCAGTCGACTGCACCTGGAGATACCCTCCAGGTCTGCATTGTTAACTTCTACTCAGAAGCCTCTGGCAATCGTCTCTGGTGAAGACGTGTGAAACTCACTCTGCAGGCAGTGTGGAACTGTGAGGGACTGAGGGTGGGCTCAACTCTCAGAAGTAAGATGCTTTTGGACAAGGCGTTCAGCTACCATCTCACATATGGAACTTAGTATGTAGCACCTGTCTACCACAAGAATTACTGGGAAATCGTGAATTGAGCTTGGAGGCACTCGTCTTGTGTGCCGGGAGATTCCAATTACCTCTCCCAGCACTTCCGTCAAACAGCGAGCCTAGGCCTTTTAGAAGCCAAGGGTACCAGCAGGCTGGATGTGGAGATACAAGCCATAAGCTCAACTCTCAGAAGTGGTTATGCATGGGAGGCAGATATCTGCTACCCGCTCGTACATGGGATTTGGGACCTAGCTACACTCTGGTTGAGGAAAGCCGTTGGAAATCGCTGTATTCAACTCAGATACACGGGAGTTCAGGCCCAGTGCTCACACATGCTTTTCCCGCAACCTCTCCCAGCCACTAACATTAGGATGTTAGCAGCTACTCCTACAGTCAGGCAGCATGCAGGAGGGTTCTGCCCTGTCTGCAGCTCTCTCAGGGAAGCATGTCTTGAAGCCAGCTAGCTGTCAACTAGCTGCATTCCTATGGCAGTGAGAAGGTAGCAGTATTCTGAGTCAGGAGGTTCCAAGATTACCAGTCGACTGCACCTGGGGATACCCTCCAGGTCTGCATTGTTACCCTGCGTCTCAGTAGCCTCTGGCAAACGTCTCTGCTGAAGACCTGCGAAACTCACTCTGCAGGCAGTGTGGAACTGTGAGGGACTGAGGGTGAGCTCAACTCTCAGAAGTAAGTTGGTTTTGGACAAGGCGTTCAGCTACCCTCTCACGTATGGAACTTAGTATGTAGCACCAGTCTACCAGAGGAATTACTAGGAAATCGCTGAACTGAGCTTGGAGGCACTAGTCTTGTGTGCCGGGTGATTCCAATTACCTCTCCCAGCACTTCCGTCAAACAGCGAGCCTAGGCCTTTTAGAAGCCAAGGGTACCAGCAGGCTGGATGTGGAGGTACAGGCCATTAGCTCAACTCTCAGAAGTGTGTATGCATGGGAGGCAGATGTCTGCTACCCACTCGGACATGGGAGTTGGAACCTAGCTACACTGTGATTGAAGAAGGCCATTGGAAATCGCTGTGTTCAACTCAGATACACGGGAGTTCAGGCCCAGTGCTCACACATGCTTTTCCCGCAACCTCTCCCAGCCACTAACATAAGGATGTTAGCAGCTACTCCTACAGTCAGGCAGCATGCTGGAAGGTTCTGCCCTGTCCTCAGCTCTCTCAGGGAAGCATGTCTTGAAGCCAGCTAGCTGTCAACTAGCTGCATTCCTATGGCAGTGAGAAGGTAGCAGTACTCTGAGTCAGGAGGTTCCAAGATTACCAGTCGACTGCACCTGGGGATACCCTCCAGGTCTGCATTGCTACCCTGCGTCTCAGAAGCCTCTGGCAAACGTCTCTGCTGAAGACCTGCGAAACTCACTCTGCAGGCAGTGTGGAACTGTGAGGGACTGAGGCTGAGCTCAACTCTCAGAAGTAAGATGGTTTTGGACAAGGCATTCAGCTACCCTCTCACGTATGGAACTTAGTATGTAGCACCAGTCTACCACAGGAATTACAAGGAAATCGCTGAACTGAGCTTGGAGGCACTAGTCTTGTGTGCCGGGTGATTCCAATTACCTCTCCCAGCACTTCCGTCAAACAGCGAGCCTAGGCCTTTTAGAAGCCAAGGGTACCAGCAGGCTGGATGTGGAGGTACAGGCCATAAGCTCAACTCTCAGAAGTGTGTATGCATGGGAGGCAGATGTCTGCTACCCACTCGGACATGGGAGTTGGAACCTAGCTACACTGTGATTGAAGAAGGCCATTGGAAATCGCTGTATTCAACTCAGATACACGGGAGTTCAGGCCCAGTGCTCACACATGCTTTTCCCGCAACCTCTCCCAGCCACTAACATTAGGATGTTAGCAGCTACTCCTACAGTCAGGCAGGATGCGGGAGGGTTCTGCCCTGTCCTCAGCTCTCACAGGGAAGCATGTCTTGAAGCCAGCTGTCAACTAGCTGCATTCCTATGGCAGTGAGAAGGTAGCAGTACTCTGCGTCAGGAGGTTCCAAGATTACCAGTCGACTGCACCTGGAGATACCCTCCAGGTCTGCATTGTTAACTTGTACTCAGAAGCCTCTGGCAATCGTCTCTGGTGAAGACGTGTGAAACTCACTCTGCAGGCAGTGTGGAACTGTGAGGGACTGAGGGTGGGCTCAACTCTCAGAAGTAAGATGCTTTTGGACAAGGCGTTCAGCTACCATCTCACATATGGAACTTAGTATGGAGCACCTGTCTACCACAAGAATTACTGGGAAATCGTGAATTGAGCTTGGAGGCACTCGTCTTGTGTGCCGGGAGATTCCAATTACCTCTCCCAGCACTTCCGTCAAACAGCGAGCCTAGGCCTTTTAGAAGCCAAGGGTACCAGCAGGCTGGATGTGGAGATACAAGCCATAAGCTCAACTCTCAGAAGTGTGTATGCATGGGAGGCAGATATCTGCTACCCGCTCGTACATGGGATTTGGGACCTAGCTACACTCTGGTTGAGGAAAGCCGTTGGAAATCGCTGTATTCAACTCAGATACACCGGAGTTCAGGCCCAGTGCTCACACATGCTTTTCCCGCAACCTCTCCCAGCCACTAACATTAGGATGTTAGCAGCTACTCCTACAGTCAGGCAGCATGCGGGAGGGTTCTGCCCTGTCCTCAGCTCTCTCAGGGAAGCATGTCTTGAAGCCAGCTAGCTGTCAACTAGCTGCATTCCTATAGCAGTGAGAAGGTAGCAGTATTCTGAGTCAGGAGGTTCGAAGATTACCAGTCGACTGCACCTGGGGATACCCTCCAGGTCTGCATTGTTACCCTGCGTCTCAGAAGCCTCTGGCAAACGTCTCTGCTGAAGACCTGCGAAACTCACTCTGCAGGCAGTGTGGAACTGTGAGGGAATGAGGCTGAGCTCAACTCTCAGAAGTAAGATGGTTTTGGACAAGGCGTTCAGCTACCCTCTCAGGTATGGAACTTAATATGTAGCACCAGTCTACCACAGGAATTACTAGGAAATCGCTGAACTGAGCTTGGAGGCACTAGTCTTGTGTGCCGGGTGATTCCAATTACCTCTCCCAGCACTTCCGTCAAACAGAGAGCCTAGGCCTTTTAGAAGCCAAGGGTACCAGCAGGCTGGATGTGGAGGTACAGGCCATAATCTCAACTCTCAGAAGTGTGTATGCATGGGAGGCAGATGTCTGCTACCCACTCGGACATGTGAGTTGGAACCTAGCTACACTGTGATTGAAGAAGGCCATTGGAAATCGCTGTATTCAACTCAGATACACGGGAGTTCAGGCCCAGTGGTCACACATGCTTTTCCCACAACCTATCCCAGCCACTAACATTAGGATGTTAGCAGCTACTCCTACAGTCAGGCAGGATGCGGGAGGGTTCTGCCCTGTCCTCAGCTCTCACAGGGAAGCATGTCTTGAAGCCAGCTGTCAACTAGCTGCATTCCTATGGCAGTGAGAAGGTAGCAGTACTCTGAGTCAGGAGGTTCCAAGATTACCAGTCGACTGCACCTGGAGATACCCTCCAGGTCTGCATTGTTAACTTGTACTCAGAAGCCTCTGGCAATCGTCTCTGGTGAAGACGTGTGAAACTAACTCTGCAGGCAGTGTGGAACTGTGAGGGACTGAGGGTGGGCTCAACTCTCTGAAGTAAGATGCTTTTGGACAAGGCGTTCAGCTACCATCTCACATATGGAACTTAGTATGGAGCACCTGTCTACCACAAGAATTACTGGGAAATCGTGAATTGAGCTTGGAGGCACTCGTCTTGTGTGCCGGGAGATTCCAATTACCTCTCCCAGCACTTCCGTCAAACAGCGAGCCTAGGCCTTTTAGAAGCCAAGGGTACCAGCAGGCTGGATGTGGAGGTACAGGCCATAAGCTCAACTCTCAGAAGTGTGTATGCATGGGAGGCAGATGTCTGCTACCCGCTCGTACATGGGATTTGGAACCTAGCTACACTCTGGTTGAGGAAAGCCGTTGGAAATCGCTGTATTCAACTCAGATACACGGGAGTTCAGGCCCAGTGCTCACACATGCTTTTCCCGCAACCTCTCCCAGCCACTAACATAAGGATGTTAGCAGCTACTCCTAAAGTCAGGCAGCATGCGGGAGGGTTCTGCCCTGTCTTCAGCTCTCTCAGGGAAGCATGTCTTGAAGCCAGCTAGCTGTCAACTAGCTGCATTCCTATGGCAGTGAGAAGGGAGCAGTATTGTGAGTCAGGAGGTTCCAAGATTACCAGTCGACTGCACCTGGGGATACCCTCCAGGTCTGCATTGTTACCCTGCGTCTCAGTAGCCTCTGGCAAACGTCTCTGCTGAAGACCTGCGAAACTCACTCTGCAGGCAGTGTGGAACTGTGAGGGACTGAGGGTGAGCTCAACTCTCAGAAGTAAGATGGTTTTGGACAAGGCGTTCAGCTACCCTCTCACGTATGGAACTTAGTATGTAGCACCAGTCTACCAGAGGAATTACTAGGAAATCGCTGAACTGAGCTTGGAGGCACTAGTCTTGTGTGCCGGGTGATTCCAATTACCTCTGCCAGCACTTCCGTCAAACAGCGAGCCTAGGCCTTTTAGAAGCCAAGGGTACCAGCAGGCTGGATGTGGAGGTACAGGCCATTAGCTCAACTCTCAGAAGTGTGTATGCATGGGAGGCAGATGTCTGCTACCCACTCGGACATGGGAGTTGGAACCTAGCTACACTGTGATTGAAGAAGGCCATTGGAAATCGCTGTGTTCAACTCAGATACACGGGAGTTCAGTCCCAGTGCTCACACATGCTTTTCCCGCAACCTCTCCCAGCCACTAACATAAGGATGTTAGCAGCTACTCCTACAGTCAGGCAGCATGCTGGAAGGTTCTGCCCTGTCCTCAGCTCTCTCAGGGAAGCATGTCTTGAAGCCAGCTAGCTGTCAACTAGCTGCATTCCTATGGCAGTGAGAAGGTAGCAGTACTCTGAGTCAGGAGGTTCCAAGATTACCACTCGACTGCACCTGGAGATACCCTCCAGGTCTGCATTGTTAACTTGTACTCAGAAGCCTCTGGCAATCGTCTCTGGTGAAGACGTGTGAAACTCACTCTGCAGGCAGTGTGGAACTGTGAGGGACTGAGGGTGGGCTCAACTCTCAGAAGTAAGATGCTTTTGGACAAGGCGTTCAGCTACCATCTCACATATGGAACTTAGTATGTAGCACCTGTCTACCACAAGAATTACTGGGAAATCATGAATTGAGCTTGGAGGCACTCGTCTTGTGTGCCGGGAGATTCCAATTACCTCTCCCAGCACTTCCGTCAAACAGCGAGCCTAGGCCTTTTATAAGCCAAGGGTACCAGCAGGCTGGATGTGGAGGTACAGGCCATAAGCTCAACTCTCAGAAGTGTGTATGCATGGGAGGCAGATGTCTGCTACCCACTCGGACATGGGAGTTGGAACCTAGCTACACTGTGATTGAAGAAGGCCATTGGAAATCGCTGTATTCAACTCAGATACACGGGAGTTCAGGCCCAGTGCTCACACATGCTTTTCCCGCAACCTCTCCCAGCCACTAACATTAGGATGTTAGCAGCTACTCCTACAGTCAGGCAGGATGCGGGAGGGATCTGCCCTGTCCTCAGCTCTCACAGGGAAGCATGTCTTGAAGCCAGCTGTCAACTAGCTGCATTCCTATGGCAGTGAGAAGGTAGCAGTACTCTGCGTCAGGAGGTTCCAAGATTACCAGTCGACTGCACCTGGAGATACCCTCCAGGTCTGCATTGTTAACTTGTACTCAGAAGCCTCTGGCAATCGTCTCTGGTGAAGACGTGTGAAACTCACTCTGCAGGCAGTGTGGAACTGTGAGGGACTGAGGGTGGGCTCAACTCTCAGAAGTAAGATGCTTTTGGACAAGGCGTTCAGCTACCATCTCACATATGGAACTTAGTATGGAGCACCTGTCTACCACAAGAATTACTGGGAAATCGTGAATTGAGCTTGGAGGCACTCGTCTTGTGTGCCGGGAGATTCCAATTACCTCTCCCAGCACTTCCGTCAAACAGCGAGCCTAGGCCTTTTAGAAGCCAAGGGTACCAGCAGGCTGGATGTGGAGGTACAGGCCATAAGCTCAACTCTCAGAAGTGTGTATGCATGGGAGGCAGATGTCTGCTACCCGCTCGTACATGGGATTTGGAACCTAGCTACACTCTGGTTGAGGAAAGCCGTTGGAAATCGCTGTATTCAACTCAGATACACGGGAGTTCAGGCCCAGTGCTCACACATGCTTTTCCCGCAACCTCTCCCAGCCACTAACATTAGGATGTTAGCAGCTACTCCTACAGTCAGGCAGCATGCGGGCGGGTTCTGCCCTGTCCTCAGCTCTCTCAGGGAAGCATGTCTTGAAGCCAGCTAGCTGTCAACTAGCTGCATTCCTATGGCAGTGAGAAGGTAGCAGTATTCTGAGTCAGGAGGTTCCAAGATTACCAGTCGACTGCACCTGGGGATACCCTCCAGGTCTGCATTGTTACCCTGCGTCTCAGAAGCCTCTGGCAAACGTCTCTGCTGAAGACCTGCGAAGCTCACTCTGCAGGCAGTGTGGAACTGTGAGGGACTGATGCTGAGCTCAACTCTCAGAAGTAAGATGGTCTTGGACAAGGCGTTCAGCTACCCTCTCACGTATGGAACTTAATATGTAGCACCAGTCTACCACAGGAATTACTAGGAAATCGCTGAACTGAGCTTGGAGGCACTAGTCTTGTGTGCCGGGTGATTCAAATTACCTCTCCCAGCACTTCCGTCAAACAGCGAGCCTAGGCCTTTTAGAAGCCAAGGGTACCAGCAGGCTGGATGTGGAGGTACAGGCCATAAGCTCAACTCTCAGAAGTGTGTATGCATGGGAGGCAGATGTCTGCTACCCACTCGGACATGGGAGTTGGAACCTAGCTACACTGTGATTGAAGAAGGCCATTGGAAATCGCTGTATTCAACTCAGATACACGGGAGTTCAGGCCCAGTGCTCACACATGCTTTTCCCGCAACCTCTCCCAGCCACTAACATTAGGATGTTAGCAGCTACTCCTACAGTCAGGCAGGATGCGGGAGGGTTCTGCCCTGTCCTCAGCTCTCACAGGGAAGCATGTCTTGAAGCCAGCTGTCAACTAGCTGCATTCCTATGGCAGTGAGAAGGTAGCAGTACTCTGAGTCAGGAGGTTCCAAGATTGCCACTCGACTGCACCTGGAGATACCCTCCAGGTCTGCATTGTTAACTTGTACTCAGAAGCCTCTGGCAATCGTCTCTGGTGAAGACGTGTGAAACTCACTCTGCAGGCAGTGTGGAACTGTGAGGGACTGAGGGTGGGCTCAACTCTCAGAAGTAAGATGCTTTTGGACAAGGCGTTCAGCTACCATCTCACATATGGAACTTAGTATGGAGCACCTGTCTACCACAAGAATTACTGGGAAATCGTGAATTGAGCTTGGAGGCACTCGTCTTGTGTGCCGGGAGATTCCAATTACCTCTCCCAGCACTTCCGTCAAACAGCGAGCCTAGGCCTTTTAGAAGCCAAGGGTACCAGCAGGCTGGATGTGGAGGTACAGGCCATAAGCTCAACTCTCAGAAGTGTGTATGCATGGGAGGCAGATGTCTGCTACCCGCTCGTACATGGGATTTGGAACCTAGCTACACTCTGGTTGAGGAAAGCCGTTGGAAATCGCTGTATTCAACTCAGATACACGGGAGTTCAGGCCCAGTGCTCACACATGCTTTTCCCGCAACCTCTCCCAGCCACTAACATTAGGATGTTAGCAGCTACTCCTACAGTCAGGCAGCATGCGGGAGGGTTCTGCCCTGTCCTCAGCTCTCTCAGGGAAGCATGTCTTGAAGCCAGCTAGCTGTCAACTAGCTGCATTCCTATGGCAGTGAGAAGGTAGCAGTATTCTGAGTCAGGAGGTTCCAAGATTACCAGTCGACTGCACCTGGGGATACCCTCCAGGTCTGCATTGTTACCCTGCGTCTCAGAAGCCTCTGGCAAACGTCTCTGCTGAAGACCTGCGAAACTCACTCTGCAGGCAGTGTGGAACTGTGAGGGACTGATGCTGAGCTCAACTCTCAGAAGTAAGATGGTCTTGGACAAGGCGTTCAGCTACCCTCTCACGTATGGAACTTAATATGTAGCACCAGTCTACCACAGGAATTACTAGGAAATCGCTGAACTGAGCTTGGAGGCACTAGTCTTGTGTGCCGGGTGATTCAAATTACCTCTCCCAGCACTTCCGTCAAACAGCGAGCCTAGGCCTTTTAGAAGCCAAGGGTACCAGCAGGCTGGATGTGGAGGTACAGGCCATAAGCTCAACTCTCAGAAGTGTGTATGCATGGGAGGCAGATGTCTGCTACCCACTCGGACATGGGAGTTGGAACCTAGCTACACTGTGATTGAAGAAGGCCATTGGAAATCGCTGTATTCAACTCAGATACACGGGAGTTCAGGCCCAGTGCTCACACATGCTTTTCCCGCAACCTCTCCCAGCCACTAACATTAGGATGTTAGCAGCTACTCCTACAGTCAGGCAGGATGCGGGAGGGTTCTGCCCTGTCCTCAGCTCTCACAGGGAAGCATGTCTTGAAGCCAGCTGTCAACTAGCTGCATTCCTATGGCAGTGAGAAGGTAGCAGTACTCTGAGTCAGGAGGTTCCAAGATTGCCACTCGACTGCACCTGGAGATACCCTCCAGGTCTGCATTGTTAACTTGTACTCAGAAGCCTCTGGCAATCGTCTCTGGTGAAGACGTGTGAAAATCACTCTGCAGGCAGTGTGGAACTGTGAGGGACTGAGGGTGGGCTCAACTCTCAGAAGTAAGATGCTTTTGGACAAGGCGTTCAGCTACCATCTCACATATGGAACTTAGTATGGAGCACCTGTCTACCACAAGAATTACTGGGAAATCGTGAATTGAGCTTGGAGGCACTCGTCTTGTGTGCCGGGAGATTCCAATTACCTCTCCCAGCACTTCCGTCAAACAGCGAGCCTAGGCCTTTTACAAGCCAAGAGTACCAGCAAGCTGGATGTGGAGGTACAGGCCATAAGCTCAACTCTCAGAAGTGTGTATGCATGGGAGGCAGATGTCTGCTACCCGCTCGTACATGGGATTTGGAACCTAGCTACACTCTGGTTGAGGAAAGCCGTTGGAAATCGCTGTATTCAACTCAGATACACGGGAGTTCAGACCCAGTGCTCACACATGCTTTTCCCGCAACCTCTCCCAGCCACTAACATTAGGATGTTAGCAGCTACTCCTACAGTCAGGCAGCATGCGGGAGAGTTCTGCCCTGTCCTCAGCTCTCTCAGGGAAGCATGTCTTGAAGCCAGCTAGCTGTCAACTAGCTGCATTCCTATGGCAGTGAGAAGGTAGCAGTATTCTGAGTCAGGAGGTTCCAAGATTACCAGTCGACTGCACCTGGGGATACCCTCCAGGTCTGCATTGTTACCCTGCGTCTCAGAAGCCTCTGGCAATCGTCTCTGGTGAAGACCTGCGAAACTCACTCTGCAGGCAGTGTGGAACTGTGAGGGACTGAGGGTGAGCTCAACTCTCAGAAGTAAGATGGTTTTGGACAAGACGTTCAGCTACCCTCTCACGTATGGAACTTAGTATGTAGCACCAGTCTACCACAGGAATTACTAGGAAATCGCTGAACTGAGCTTGGAGGCACTAGTCTTGTGTGCCGGGTGATTCCAATTACCTCTCCCAGCACTTCCGTCAAACAGCGAGCCTAGGCCTTTTAGAAGCCAAGGGTACCAGCAGGCTGGATGTGGAGGTACAGGCCATAAGCTCAACTCTCAGAAGTGTATATGCATGGGAGGCAGATGTCTGCTACCCACTCGGACATGGGAGTTGGAACCTAGCTACACTGTGATTGAAGAAGGCCATTGGAAATCGCTGTATTCAACTCAGATACACGGGAGTTCAGGCCCAGTGCTCACACATGCTTTTCCCGCAACCTCTCCCAGCCACTAACATTAGGATGTTAGCAGCTACTCCTACAGTCAGGCAGGATGCGGGAGGGTTCTGCCCTGTCCTCAGCTCTCACAGGGAAGCATGTCTTGAAGCCAGCTGTCAACTAGCTGCATTCCTATGGCAGTGAGAAGGTAGCAGTACTCTGAGTCAGGAGGTTCCAAGATTACACTCGACTGCACCTGGAGATACCCTCCAGGTCTGCATTGTTAACTTGTACTCAGAAGCCTCTGGCAATGGTCTCTGGTGAAGACGTGTGAAACTCACTCTGCAGGCAGTGTGGAACTGTGAGGGACTGAGGGTGGGCTCAACTCTCAGAAGTAAGATGCTTTTGGACAAGGCGTTCAGCTACCATCTCACATATGGAACTTAGTATGGAGCACCTGTCTACCACAAGAATTACTGGGAAATCGTGAATTGAGCTTGGAGGCACTCGTCTTGTGTGCCGGGTGTTTCCAATTACCTCTCCAGCACTTCCGTCAAACAGCGAGCCTAGGCCTTTTAGAAGCCAAGGGTACCAGCAGGCTGGATGTGGAGGTACAGGCCATAAGCTCAACTCTCAGAAGTGTGTATGCATGGGAGGCAGATGTCTGCTACCCGCTCATACATGGGATTTGGAACCTAGCTACACTCTGGTTGAGGAAAGCCGTTGGAAATCGCTGTATTCAACTCAGATACACGGGAGTTCAGGCCCAGTGCTCACACATGCTTTTCCCGCAACCTCTCCCAGCCACTAACATTAGGATGTTAGCAGCTACTCCTACAGTCAGGCAGGATGCGGGAGGGTTCTGCCTGTCCTCAGCTCTCACAGGGAAGCATGTCTTGAAGCCAGCTGTCAACTAGCTGCATTCCTATGGCAGTGAGAAGGTAGCAATACCCTGAGTCAGGAGGTTCCAAGATTACCAGTCGACTGCACCTGGAGATACCCTCCAGGTCTGCATTGTTAACTTGTACTCAGAAGCCTCTGGCAATCGTCTCTGGTGAAGACGTGTGAAACTCACTCTGCAGGCAGTGTGGAAGTGTGAGGGACTGAGGGTGGGCTCAACTCTCAGAAGTAAGATGCTTTTGGACAAGGCGTTCAGCTACCATCTCACATATGGAACTTAGTGTGTAGCACCTGTCTACCACAAGAATTACTGGGAAATCGTGAATTGAGCTTGGAGGCACTCGTCTTGTGTGCCGGGAGATTCCAATTACCTCTCCCAGCACTTCCGTCAAACAGCGAGCCTAGGCCTTTTAGAAGCCAAGGGTACCAGCAGGCTGGATGTGGAGGTACCGGCCATAAGCTCAACTCTCAGAAGTGTGTATGCATGGGAGGCAGATGTCTGCTACCCGCTCGTACTTGGGATTTGGAACCTAGCTACACTCTGGTTGAGGAAAGTCGTTGGAAACCGCTGTATTCAACTCAGATACACGGCAGTTCAGGCCCAGTGCTCACACATGCTTTTCCCGCAACCTCTCCCAGCCCCTAACATTAGGATGTTAGCAGCTACTCCTACAGTCAGGCAGCATGCGGGAGGGTTCTGCCCTGTCTTCAGCTCTCTCAGGGAAGCATGTCTTGAAGCCAGCTAGCTGTCAACTAGCTGCATTCCTATGGCAGTGAGAAGGTAGCAGTATTCTGAGTCAGGAGGTTCAAAGATTACCAGTCGACTGCAGCTGGAGATACCCTCCAGGTCTGCATTGTTACCCTGCGTCTCAGAAGGCTCTGGCAAACGTCTCTGCTGAAGACCTGCGAAACTCACTCTGCAGGCAGTGTGGAACTGTGAGGGACTGAGGCTGAGCTCAACTCTCAGAAGTAAGATGGTTTTGGACAAGGCGTTCAGCTACCCTCTCACGTATGGAACTTAGTATGTAGCAACAGTCTACCACAGGAATTACTAGGAAATCGCTGAACTGAGCTTGGAGGCACTCGTCTTGTGTGCCGGGAGATTCCAATTACCTCTCCCAGCACTTCCGTCAAACAGCGAGCCTAGGCCTTTTACAAGCCAAGGGTACCAGCAAGCTGGATGTGGAGGTACAGGCCATAAGCTCAACTCTCAGAAGTGTGTATGCATGGGAGGCAGATGTCTGCTACCCGCTCGTACATGGGATTTGGAACCTAGCTACACTCTGGTTGAGGAAAGCCGTTGGAAATCGCTGTATTCAACTCAGATACACGGTAGTTCAGGCCCAGTGCTCACACATGCTTTTCCCGCAACCTCTCCCAGCCACTAACATTAGGATGTTAGCAGCTACTCCTACAGTCAGGCAGCATGCGGGAGAGTTCTGCCCTGTCCTCAGCTCTCTCAGGGAAGCATGTCTTGAAGCCAGCTAGCTGTCAACTAGCTGCATTACTATGGCAGTGAGAAGGTAGCAGTATTCTGAGTCAGGAGGTTCCAAGATTACCAGTCGACTGCACCTGGGGATTCCCTCCAGGTCTGCGTTGTTACCCTGCGTCTCAGAAGCCTCTGGCAATCGTCTCTGGTGAAGACCTGCGAAACTCACTCTGCAGGCAGTGTGGAACTGTGAGGGACTGAGGGTGAGCTCAACTCTCAGAAGTAAGATGGTTTTGGACAAGGCGTTCAGCTACCCTCTCACGTATGGAACTTAGTATGTAGCACCAGTCTACCACAGGAATTACTAGGAAATCGCTGAACTGAGCTTGGAGGCACTAGTCTTGTGTGCCGGGTGCTTTCAATTACCTCTCCCAGCACTTCCGTCAAACAGCGAGCCTAGGCCTTTTAGAAGCCAAGGGTACCAGCAGGCTGGATGTGGAGGTATAGGCCATAAGCTCAACTCTCAGAAGTGTGTATGCATGGGAGGCAGATGTCTGCTACCCACTCTGACATGGGAGTTGGAACCTAGCTACACTGTGATTGAAGAAGGCCATTGGAAGTCGCTGTATTCAACTCAGATACACGGGAGTTCAGGCCCAGTGCTCACACATGCTTTTCCCGCAAACTCTCCCAGCCACTAACATTAGGATGTTAGCAGCTACTCCTACAGTCAGGCAGGATGCGGGAGGGTTATGCCCTGTCCTCAGCTCTCACAGGGAAGCATGTCTTGAAGCCAGCTGTCAACTAGCTGCATTCCTATGGCAGTGAGAAGGTAGCAGTACTCTGAGTCAGGAGGTTCCAAGATTACCAGTAAACTGCACCGGGAGATACCCTCCAGGTCTGCATTGTTAACTTGTACTCAGAAGCCTCTGGCAATCGTCTCTGGTGAATACGTGTGAAACTCACTCTGCAGGCAGTGTGGAACTGTGAGGGACTGAGGGTGGGCTCAACTCTCAGAAGTAAGATGCTTTTGGACAAGGCGTTCAGCTACCATCTCACATATGGAACTTAGTATGTAGCACCTGTCTACCACAAGAATTACTGGGAAATCGTGAATTGAGCTTGGAGACACTCGTCTTGTGTGCCGGGAGATTCCACTTACCTCTCCCAGCACTTCCGTCAAACAGCGAGCCTAGGCCTTTTACAAGCCAAGGGTACCAGCAAGCTGGATGTGGAGGTACAGGCCATAAGCTCAACTCTCAGAAGTGTGTATGCATGGGAGGCAGATGTCTGCTACCCGCTCGTACATGGGATTTGGAACCTAGCTACACTCTGGTTGAGGAAAGCCGTTGGAAATCGCTGTATTCAACTCAGATACACGGGAGTTCAGGCCCAGTGCTCACACATGCTTTTCCCGCAACCTGTCCCAGCCACTAACATTAGGATGTTAGCAGCTACTCCTACAGACAGGCAGCATGCGGGAGGGTTCTGCCCTGTCTTCAGCTCTCTCAGGGAAGCAAGTCTTAAAGCCAGCTAGCTGTCAACTAGCTGCATTCCTATGGCAGTGAGAAGGTAGCAGTATTCTGAGTCAGGAGGTTCCAAGATTACCAGTCGACTGCACCTGGAGATACCCTCCAGGTCTGCATTGTTACCCTGCGTCTCAGAAGCCTCTGGCAAACGTCTCTGCTGAAGACCTGCGAAACTCACTCTGCAGGCAGTGTGGAACTGTGAGGGACTGAGGGTTAGCTCAACTCTCAGAAGTAAGATGGTTTTGGACAAGGCGTTCAGCTACCATCTCACGTATGGAACTTAGTATGTAGCACCAGTCTACCACAGGAATTACTAGGAAATCGCTGAACTGAGCTTGGAGGCACTAGTCTTGTGTGCCGGGTGATTCCAATTACCTCTCCCAGCACTTCCGTCAAACAGCGAGCCTAGGCCTTTTAGAAGCCAAGGGTACCAGCAGGCTGGATGTGGAGGTACAGGCCATAAGCTCAACTCTCAGAAGTGTATATGCATGGGAGGCAGATGTCTGCTACCCACTCGGACATGGGAGTTGGAACCTAGCTACACTGTGATTGAAGAAGGCCATTGGAAATCGCTGTATTCAACTCAGATACACGGGAGTTCAGGCCCAGTGCTCACACATGCTTTTCCCGCAACCTCTCCCAGCCACTAACATTAGGATGTTAGCAGCTACTCCTACAGTCAGGCAGGATGCGGGAGGGTTCTGCCCTGTCCTCAGCTCTCACAGGGAATCATGTCTTGAAGCCAGCTGTCAACTAGCTGCATTCCTATGGCAGTGAGAAGGTAGCAGTACTCTGAGTCAGGAGGTTCCAAGATTACCACTCGACTGCACCTGGAGATACCCTCCAGGTCTGCATTGTTACCTTGTACTCAGAAGCCTCTGGCAATGGTCTCTGGTGAAGACGTGTGAAACTCACTCTGCAGGCAGTGTGGAACTGTGAGGGACTGAGGGTGGGCTCAACTCTCAGAAGTAAGATGCTTTTGGACAAGGCGTTCAGCTACCATCTCACATATGGAACTTAGTATAGAGCACCTGTCTACCACAAGAATTACTGGGAAATCGTGAATTGAGCTTGGAGGCACTCGTCTTGTGTGCCGGGTGTTTCCAATTACCTCTCCCAGCACTTCCGTCAAACAGCGAGCCTAGGCCTTTTACAAGCCAAGGGTACCAGCAGGCTGGATGTGGAGGTACAGGCCATAAGCTCAACTCTCAGAAGTGTGTATGCATGGGAGGCACATGTCTGCTACCCGCTCGTACATGGGATTTGGAACCTAGCTACACTCTGGTTGAGGAAAGCCGTTGGAAATCGCTGTATTCAACTCAGATACACGGGAGTTCAGGCCCAGTGCTCACACATGCTTTTCCCGCAACCACTCCCAGCCACTAACATTAGGATGTTAGCACCTACTCCTACAGTCAGGCAGCATGCGGGAGGGTTCTGCCCTGTCCTCAACTCTCTCAGGGAAGCATGTCTTGAAGCCAGCTAGCTGTCAACTAGCTGCATTCCTATGGCAGTGAGAAGGTAGCAGTATTCTGAGTCAGGAGGTTCCAAGATTACCAGTCGACTGCACCTGGAGATACCCTCCAGGTCTGCATTGTTACCCTGCGTCTCAGAAGCCTCTGGCAAAAGTCTCTGCTGAAGACCTGCGAAACTCACTCTGCAGGCAGTGTGGAACTGTGAGGGACTGAGGGTGAGCTCAACTCTCAGAAGTAAGATGGTTTTGGACAAGGCGTTCAGCTACCCTCTCACGTATGGAACTTAGTATGTAGCACCAGTCTACCACAGGAATTACTAGGAAATCGCTGAACTGAGCTTGGAAGCACTAGTCTTGTGTACCGGAAGATTCCAATTACCTCTCCCAGCACTTCCGTCATACAGCGAGCCTAGGCCTTTTAGAAGCCAAGTGTACCAGCAGGCTGGATGTGGAGGTACAGGCCATAAGCTCAACTCTCAGAAGTGTGTATGCATGGGAGGCAGATGTCTGCTACCCACTCGGACATGGGAGTTGGAACCTAGCTACACTGTGATTGAAGAAGGCCATTGGAAATCGCTGTATTCAACTCAGATACACGGGAGTTCAGGCCCAGTGCTCACACATGCTTTTCCCGCAACCTCTCCCAGCCACTAACATTAGGATGTTAGCAGCTACTCCTACAGTCAGGCAGGATTCGGGAGGGTTCTGCCCGGTCCTCAGCTCTCACAGGGAAGCATGTCTTGAAGCCAGCTGTCAACTAGCTGCATTCCTATGGAAGTGAGAAGGTAGCAGTACTCTGAGTCAGGAGGTTCCAAGATTACCACACGACTACACCTGGAGATACCCTCCAGGTCTGCATTGTTAACTTGTATTCAGAAGCCTCTGGCAATCGTCTCTGGTGAAGACGTGTGAAACTCACTCTGCAGGCAGTGTGGAACTGTGAGGGACTGAGGGTGGGCTCAACTCTCAGAAGTAAGATGCTTTTGGACAAGGCGTTCAGCTACCATCTCACATATGGAACTTAGTATGGAGCACCTGTCTACCACAAGAATTACTGGGAAATCGTGAATTGAGCTTGGAGGCACTCGTCTTGTGTGCCGGGAGATTCCAATTACCTATCCCAGCACTTCCGTCTAACAGCGAGCCTAGGCCTTTTACAAGCCAAGGGTACCAGCAGGCTGGATGTGGAGGTACAGGCCATAAGCTCAACTCTCAGAAGTGTGTATGCATGGGGCGCAGATGTCTGCTACCCGCTGGTACATGGGATTTGGAACCTAGCTACACTCTGGTTGAGGAAAGCCGTTGGAAATCGCTGTATTCAACTCAGATACACGGGAGTTCAGGCCCAGTGCTCACACATGCTTTTCCCGCAACCTCTCCCAGCCCCTAACATTAGGATGTTAGCAGCTACTCCTACAGTCAGGCAGCATGCGGGAGGGTTCTGCCCTGTCTTCTGCTCTCTCAGGGAAGCATGTCTTGAAGCCAGCTAGCTGTCAACTAGCTGCATTCCTATGGCAGTCAGAAGGTAGCAGTATTCTGAGTCAGGAGGTTCCAAGATTACCAGTCGACTGCAGCTGGAGATACCCTCCAGGTCTGCATTGTTACCCTGCGTCTCAGAAGGCTCTGGCAAACGTCTCTGCTGAAGACCTGCGAAACACACTCTGCAGGCAGTGTGGAACTGTGAGGGACTGAGGGTGAGCTCAACTCTCAGAAGTAAGATGGTTTTGGACAAGGCGTTCAGCTACCCTCTCACGTATGGAACTTAGTATGTAGCACCAGTCTACCACAGGAATTACTAGGAAATCGCTGAACTGAGCTTGGAGGCACTAGTCTTGTGTGCCGGGTGTTTCCAATTACCTCTCCCAGCAATTCCGTCAAACAGCGAGCCTAGGCATTTTAGAAGCCAAGGGTACCAGCAGGCTGGATGTGGAGGTACAGGCCATAAGCTCAACTCTCAGAAGTGTATATGCATGGGAGGCAGATGTCTGCTACCCACTCGGACATGGGAGTTGGAACCTAGCTACACTGTGATTGAAGAAGGCCATTGGAAATCGCTGTATTCAACTCAGATACACGGGAGTTCAGGCCCAGTGCTCAAACATGCTTTTCCCGCAACCTCTCCCAGCCACTAACATTAGGATGTTAGCAGCTACTCCTACAGTCAGGCAGGATGCGGGAGGGTTCTGCCCTGTCCTCAGCTCTCACAGGGAAGCATGTCTTGAAGCCAGCTGTCAACTAGCTGCATTCCTATGGCAGTGAGAAGGTAGCAGTACTCTGAGTCAGGAGGTTCCAAGATTACCACTCGACTGCACCTGGAGATACCCTCCAGGTCTGCATTGTTAACTTGTACTCAGAAGACTCTGGCAATCGTCTCTGGTGAAGACGTGTGAAACTCACTCTGCAGGCAGTGTGGAACTGTGAGGGACTGAGGGTGGGCTCAACTCTCAGAAGTAAGATGCTTTTGGACAAGGCGTTCAGCTACCATCTCACATATGGAACTTAGTATGGAGCACCTGTCTACCACAAGAATTACTGGGAAATCGTGAATTGAGCTTGGAGGCACTCGTCTTGTGTGCCGGGAGATTCCAATTACCTCTCCCAGCACTTCCGTCAAACAGCGAGCCTAGGCCTTTTACAAGCCAAGGGTACCAGCAAGCTGGATGTGGAGGTACAGGCCATAAGCTCAACTCTCAGAAGTGTGTATGCATGGGAGGCAGATGTCTGCTTCCCGCTCGTACATGGGATTTGGAACCTAGCTACACTCTGGTTGAGGAAAGCCGTTGGAAATCGCTGTATTCAACTCAGATACACGGGAGTTCAGGCCCAGTGCTCACACATGCTTTTCCCGCAACCTCTCCCAGCCACTAACATTAGGATGTTAGCAGCTACTCCTACAGTCAGGCAGCATGCGGGAGAGTTCTGCCCTGTCCTCAGCTCTCTCAGGGAAGCATGTCTTGAAGCCAGCTGTCAACTAGCTGCATTCCTATGGCAGTGAGAAGGTAGCAGTATTCTGAGTCAGGAGGTTCCAAGATTACCAGTCGACTGCACCTGGAGATACCCTCCAGGTCTGCATTGTTACCCTGCGTCTCAGTAGCCTCTGGCAAACGTCTCTGCTGAAGACCTGCGAAACTCACTCTGCAGGCAGTGTGGAACTGTGAGGGACTGAGGGTGAGCTCAACTCTCAGAAGTAAGATGGTTTTGGACAAGGCGTTCAGCTACCCTCTCACGTATGGAACGTAGTATGTAGCACCAGTCTACCACAGGAATTACTAGGAAATCGCTGAACTAAGCTTGGAGGCACTAGTCTTGTGTGCCGGGTGATTCCAATTACCTCTCCCAGCACTTCCGTCAAACAGCGAGCCTAGGCCTTTTAGAAGCCAAGGGTACCAGCAGGCTGGATGTGGAGGTACAGGCCATAAGCTCAACTCTCAGAAGTGTATATGCATGGGAGGCAGATGTCTGCTACCCACTCGGACATGGGAGTTGGAACCTAGCTACACTGTGATTGAAGAAGGCCATTGGAAATCGCTGTATTCCACTCAGATACACGGGAGTTCAGGCCCAGTGCTCACACATGCTTTTCCCGCAACCTCTCTCAGCCACTAACATTAGGATGTTAGCAGCTACTCCTACAGTCAGGCAGGATGCGGGAGGGTTCTGCCCTGTCCTCAGCTCTCACAGGGAAGCATGTCTTGAAGCCAGCTGTCAACTAGCTGCATTCCTATGGCAGTGAGAAGGTAGCAGTACTCTGAGTCAGGAGGTTCCAAGATTACCACTCGACTGCACCTGGAGATACCCTCCAGGTCTGCATTGTTACCTTGTACTCAGAAGCCTCTGGCAATGGTCTCTGGTGAAGACGTGTGAAACTCACTCTGCAGGCAGTGTGGAACTGTGAGGGACTGAGGGTGGGCTCAACTCTCAGAAGTAAGATGCTTTTGGACAAGGCGTTCAGCTACCATCTCACATATGGAACTTAGTATGGAGCACCTGTCTACCACAAGAATTACTGGGAAATCGTGAATTGAGCTTGGAGGCACTCGTCTTGTGTGCCGGGTGATTCCAATTACCTCTCCCAGCACTTCCGTCAAACAGCGAGCCTAGGCCTTTTAGAAGCCAAGGGTACCAGCAGGCTGGATGTGGAGGTACAGGCCATAAGCTCAACTCTCAGAAGTGTGTATGCATGGGAGGCAGATGTCTGCTACCCACTCGGACATGGGAGTTGGAACCTAGCTACACTGTGATTGAAGAAGGCCATTGGAAATCGCTGTATTCAACTCAGATACACGGGAGTTCAGGCCCAGTGCTCACACATGCTTTTCCCGCAACCTCTCCCAGCCAATAACATTAGGATGTTAGCAGCTACTCCTACAGTCAGGCAGGATGCAGGAGAGTTATGCCCTGTCCTCAGCTCTCACAGGGAAGCATGTCTTGAAGCCAGCTGTCAACTAGCTGCATTCCTATGGCAGTGAGAAGGTAGCAGTACTCTGAGTCAGGAGGTTCCATAATTACCACTCTACTGCACCTGGAGATACCCTCCAGGTCTACATTGTTAACTTGTACTCAGAAGCCTCTGGCAATCGTCTCTGGAGAAGACGTGTGAAACTCACTCTGCAGGCAGTGTGGAACTGTGAGGGACTGAGGGTGGGCTCAACTCTCAGAAGTAAGATGCTTTTGGACAAGGCGTTCAGCTACCATCTCACATATGGAACTTAGTATGTAGCACCTGACTACCACAAGAATTACTGGGAAATCGTGAATTGAGCTTGGAGGCACTCGTCTTGTGTGCCGGGAGATTCCAATTACCTCTCCCAGCACTTCCGTCAAACAGCGAGCCTAGGCCTTTTAGAAGCCAAGGGTACCAGCAGGCTGGATGTGGAGGTACAGGCCATAAGCTCAACTCTCAGAAGTGTGTATGCATGGGAGGCAGATGTCTGCTACCCGCTCGTACATGGGATTTGGATCCTAGCTACACTCTGGTTGAGGAAAGCCGTTGGAAATCGCTGTATTCAACTCAGATACACGGGAGTTCAGGCCCAGTGCTCACACATGCTTTTCCCACAACCTCTCCCAGCCACTAACATTAGGATGTTAGCAGCTACTCCTACAGACAGGCAGCATGCGGGAGGGTTCTGCCCTGTCTTCAGCTCTCTCAGGGAAGCAAGTCTTGAAGCCAGCTAGCTGTCAACTAGCTGCATTCCTATGGCAGTGAGAAGGTAGCAGTATTCTGAGTCAGGAGGTTCCAAGATTACCAGTCGACTGCAGCTGGAGATACCCTCCAGGTCTGCATTGTTACCCTTCGTCTCAGAAGGCTCTGGCAAACGTCTCTGCTGAAGACCTGCGAAACTCACTCTGCAGGCAGTGTGGAACTGTGAGGGACTGAGGGTGAGCTCAACTCTCAGAAGTAAGATGGTTTTGGACAAGGCGTTCAGCTACCCTCTCACGTATGGAACTTAGTATGTAGCACCAGTCTACCACAGGAACTACTAGGAAATCGCTGAACTGAGCTTGGAGGCACTAGTCTTGTGTGCCGGGTGATTCCAATTACCTCTCCCAGCACTTCCGTCAAACAGCGAGCCTAGGCCTTTTAGAAGCCAAGAGTACCAGCAGGCTGGATGTGGAGGTACAGGCCATAAGCTCAACTCTCAGAAGTGTATATGCATGGGAGGCAGATGTCTGCTACCCACTCGGACATGGGAGTTGGAACCTAGCTACACTGTGATTGAAGAAGGCCATTGGAAATCGCTGTATTCAACTCAGATACACGGGAGTTCAGGCCCAGTGCTCACACATGCTTTTCCCGCAACCTCTCCCAGCCACTAACATTAGGATGTTAGCAGCTACTCCTACAATCAGGCAGGATGCGGGAGCGTTCTGCCCTGTCCTCAGCTCTCACAGGGAAGCATGTCTTGAAGCCAGCTGTCAACTAGCTGCATTCCTATGGCAGTGAGAAGGTAGCAGTACTCTGAGTCAGGAGGTTCCAAGATTACCACTCGACTGCACCTGGAGATACCCTCCAGGTCTGCATTGTTAACTTGTACTCAGAAGCCTCTGGCAATCGTCTCTGGTGAAGACGTGTGAAACTCACTCTGCAGGCAGTGTGGAACTGTGAGGGACTGAGGGTGGGCTCAACTCTCAGAAGTAAGATGCTTTTGGACAAGGCGTTCAGCTACCATCTCACATATGGAACTTAGTATGGAGCACCTGTCTACCACAAGAATTACTGGGAAATCGTGAATTGAGCTTGGAGGCACTCGTCTTGTGTGCCGGGTGTTTCCAATTACCTCTCCCAGCACTTCCGTCAAACAGCGAGCCTAGGCCTTTTACAAGCCAAAGGTACCAGCAGGCTGGATGTGGAGGTACAGGCCATAAGCTCAACTCTCAGAAGTGTGTATGCATGGGAGGCAGATGTCTGCTACCCGCTCGTACATGGGATTTGGAAACTAGCTACACTCTGGTTGAGGAAAGCCGTTGGAAATCGCTGTATTCAACTCAGATACACGGGAGTTCAGGCCCAGTGCTCACACATGCTTTTCCCGCAACCACTCCCAGCCACTAACATTAGGATGTTAGCACCTACTCCTACAGTCAGGCAGCATGCGGGAGGGTTCTGCCCTGTCCTCAACTCTCTCAGGGAAGCATGTCTTGAAGTCAGCTAGCTGTCAACTAGCTGCATTCCTATGGCAGTGAGAAGGTAGCAGTATTCTGAGTCAGGAGGTTCCAAGATTACCAGTCGACTGCACCTGGAGATACCCTCCAGGTCTGCATTGTTACCCTGCGTCTCAGAAGCCTCTGGCAAAAGTCTCTGCTGAAGACCTGCGAAACTCACTCTGCAGGCAGTGTGGAACTGTGAGGGACTGAGGGTGAGCTCAACTCTCAGAAGTAAGATGGTTTTGGACAAGGCGTTCAGCTACCCTCTCACGTATGGAACTTAGTATGTAGCACCAGTCTACCACAGGAATTACTAGGAAATCGCTGAACTGAGCTTGGAGGCACTAGTCTTGTGTACCCGGTGATTCCAATTACCTCTCCCAGCACTTCCGTCAAACAGCGAGCCTAGGCCTTTTAGAAGCCAAGGGTACCAGCAGGCTGGATGTGGAGGTACAGGCCATAAGCTCAACTCTCAGAAGTGTGTATGCATGGGAGGCAGATGTCTGCTACCCACTCGGACATGGGAGTTGGAACCTAGCTACACTGTGATTGAAGAAGGCCATTGGAAATCGCTGTATTCAACTCAGATACACGGGAGTTCAGGCCCAGTGCTCACACATGCTTTTCCCGCAACCTCTCCCAGCCAGTAACATTAGGATGTTAGCAGCTACTCCTACAGTCAGGCAGGATGCGGGAGGGTTCTGCCCTGTCCTCAGCTCTCACAGGGAAGCATGTCTTGAAGCCAGCTGTCAACTAGCTGCATTCCTATGGCAGTGAGAATGTAGCAGTACTCTGAGTCAGGAGGTTCCAAGATTACCACTCGACTGCACCTGGAGATACCCTCCAGGTCTGCATTGTTAACTTGTACTCAGAAGCCTCTGGCAATCGTCTCTGGTGAAGACGTGTGAAACTCACTCTGCAGGCAGTGTGGAACTGTGAGGGACTGAGGGTGGGCTCAACTCTCAGAAGTAAGATGCTTTTGGACAAGGCGTTCAGCTACCATCTCACATATGGAACTTAGTATGGAGCACCTGTCTACCACAAGAATTACTGGGAAATCGTGAATTGAGCTTGGAGGCACTCGTCTTGTGTGCCGGGTGATTCCAATTACCTCTCCCAGCACTTCCGTCAAACAGCGAGCCTAGGCCTTTTAGAAGCCAAGGGTACCAGCAGGCTGGATGTGGAGGTACAGGCCATAAGCTCAACTCTCAGAAGTGTGTATGCATGGGAGGCAGATGTCTGCTACCCGCTCGTACATGGGATTTGGAACCTAGCTACACTCTGGTTGAGGAAAGCCGTTGGAAATCGCTGTATTCAACTCAGATACACGGGAGTTCAGGCCCAGTGCTCACACATGCTTTTCCCGCAACCTCTCCCAGCCCCTAACATTAGGATGTTAGCAGCTACTCCTACAGTCAGGCAGCATGCGGGAGGGTTCTGCCCTGTCTTCAGCTCTCTCAGGGAAGCATGTCTTGAAGCCAGCTAGCTGTCAACTAGCTGCATTCCTATGGCAGTGAGAAGGTAGCAGTATTCTGAGTCAGGAGGTTCCAAGATTACCAGTCGACTGCAGCTGGAGATACCCTCCACGTCTGCATTGTTACCCTTCGTCTCAGAAGGCTCTGGCAAACGTCTCTGCTGAAGACCTGCGAAACTCACTCTGCAGGCAGTGTGGAACTGTGAGGGACTGAGGGTGAGCTCAACTCTCAGAAGTAGGATGGTTTTGGACAAGGCGTTCAGCTACCCTCTCACGTATGGAACTTAGTATGTAGCACCAGTCTACCACAGGAATTACTAGGAAATCGCTGAACTGAGCTTGGAGGCACTAGTCTTGTGTGCCGGGTGTTTCCAATTACCTCTCCCAGCAATTCCGTCAAACAGCGAGCCTAGGCATTTTAGAAGCCAAGGGTACCAGCAGGCTGGATGTGGAGGTACAGGCCATAAGCTCAACTCTCAGAAGTGTGTATGCATGGGAGGCAGATGTCTGCTACCCACTCGGACATGGGAGTTGGAACCTAGCTACACTGTGATTGAAGAAGGCCATTGGAAATCGCTGTATTCAACTCAGATACACGGGAGTTCAGGCCCAGTGCTCACACATGCTTTTCCCGCAACCTCTCCCAGCCACTAACATTAGGATGTTAGCAGCTACTCCTACAGTCAGGCAGGATGCGGGAGGGTTCTGCCCTGTCCTCAGCTCTCACAGGGAAGCATGTCTTGAAGCCAGCTGTCAACTAGCTGCATTCCTATGGCAGTGAGAAGGTAGCAGTACTCTGAGTCAGGATGTTCCAAGATTACCACTCGACTGCACCTGGAGATACCCTCCAGGTCTGCATTGTTACCTTGTACTCAGAAGCCTCTGGCAATCGTCTCTGGTGAAGACGTGTGAAACTCACTCTGCAGGCAGTGTGGAACTGTGAGGGCCTGAGGGTGGGCTCAACTCTCAGAAGTAAGATGCTTTTGGACAAGACGTTCAGCTACCATCTCACATATGGAACTTAGTATGGAGCACCTGTCTACCACAAGAATTACTGGGAAATCGTGAATTGATCTTGGAGGCACTCGTCTTGAGTGCCGGGAGATTCCAATTACCTCTCCCAGCACTTCCGTCAAACAGCGAGCCTAGGCCTTTTAGAAGCCAAGTGTACCAGCAGGCTGGATGTGGAGGTACAGGCCATAAGCTCAACTCTCAGAAGTGTGTATGCATGGGAGGCAGATGTCTGCTACCCGCTCGTACATGGGATTTGGAACCTAGCTACACTCTGGTTGAGGAAAGCCGTTGGAAATCGCTGTATTCAACTCAGATACACGGGAGTTCAGGCCCAGTGCTCACACATGCTTTTCCCGCAACCTCTCCCAGCCACTAACATTAGGATGTTAGCAGCTACTCCTACAGTCAGGCAGCATGCGGGAGGGATCTGCCCTGTCCTCGGCTCTCTCAGGGAAGCATGTCTTGAAGCCAGCTAGCTGTCAACTAGCTGCATTCCTATGGCAGTGAGAAGGTAGCAGTATTCTGAGTCAGGAGGTTCCAAGATTACCAGTCGACTGCATCTGGGGATACCCTCCAGGTCTGCATTGTTACCCTGCGTCTCAGAAGCCTCTGGCAAACCTCTCTGCTGAAGACCTGCGAAACTCACTCTGCAGGCAGTGTGGAACTGTGAGGGACTGAGGGTGAGCTCAACTCTCAGAAGTAAGATGGTTTTGGACAAGGCGTTCAGCTACCCTCTCACGTATGGAACTTAGTATGTAGCACCAGTCTACCACAGGAATTACTAGGAAATCGCTGAACTGAGCTTGGAGGCACTAGTCTTGTGTGCCGGGTGATTCCAATTACCTCTCCCAGCACTTCCGTCAAACAGCGAGCCTAGGCCTTTTAGAAGCCAAGGGTACCAGCAGGCTGGATGTGGAGGTACAGGCCATAAGCTCAACTCTCAGAAGTGTGTATGCATGGGAGGCAGATGTCTGCTACCCACTCGGACATGGGAGTTGGAACCTAGCTACACTGTGATTGAAGAAGGCCATTGGAAATCGCTGTTCAACTCAGATACACGGGAGTTCAGGCCCAGTGCTCACACATGCTTTTCCCGCAACCTCTCCCAGCCACTAACATTAGGATGTTAGTAGCTACTCCTACAGTCAGGCAGGATGCGGGAGGGTTATGCCCTGTCCTCAGCTCTCACAGGGAAGCATGTCTTGAAGTCAGCTGTCAACTAGCTGCATTCCTATGGCAGTGAGAAGGTAGCAGTACTCTGAGTCAGGATGTTCCAAGATTACCACTCGACTGCACCTGGAGATACCCTCCAGGTCTGCATTGTTACCTTGTACTCAGAAGCCTCTGGCAATCGTCTCTGGTGAAGACGTGTGAAACTCACTCTGCAGGCAGTGTGGAACTGTGAGGGCCTGAGGGTGGGCTCAACTCTCAGAAGTAAGATGCTTTTGGACAAGACGTTCAGCTACCATCTCACATATGGAACTTAGTATGGAGCACCTGTCTACCACAAGAATTACTGGGAAATCGTGAATTGATCTTGGAGGCACTCGTCTTGAGTGCCGGGAGATTCCAATTACCTCTCCCAGCACTTCCGTCAAACAGCGAGCCTAGGCCTTTTAGAAGCCAAGTGTACCAGCAGGCTGGATGTGGAGGTACAGGCCATAAGCTCAACTCTCAGAAGTGTGTATGCATGGGAGGCAGATGTCTGCTACCCGCTCGTACATGGGATTTGGAACCTAGCTACACTCTGGTTGAGGAAAGCCGTTGGAAATCGCTGTATTCAACTCAGATACACGGGAGTTCAGGCCCAGTGCTCACACATGCTTTTCCCGCAACCTCTCCCAGCCACTAACATTAGGATGTTAGCAGCTACTCCTACAGTCAGGCAGCATGCGGGAGGGATCTGCCCTGTCCTCGGCTCTCTCAGGGAAGCATGTCTTGAAGCCAGCTAGCTGTCAACTAGCTGCATTCCTATGGCAGTGAGAAGGTAGCAGTATTCTGAGTCAGGAGGTTCCAAGATTACCAGTCGACTGCATCTGGGGATACCCTCCAGGTCTGCATTGTTACCCTGCGTCTCAGAAGCCTCTGGCAAACCTCTCTGCTGAAGACCTGCGAAACTCACTCTGCAGGCAGTGTGGAACTGTGAGGGACTGAGGGTGAGCTCAACTCTCAGAAGTAAGATGGTTTTGGACAAGGCGTTCAGCTACCCTCTCACGTATGGAACTTAGTATGTAGCACCAGTCTACCACAGGAATTACTAGGAAATCGCTGAACTGAGCTTGGAGGCACTAGTCTTGTGTGCCGGGTGATTCCAATTACCTCTCCCAGCACTTCCGTCAAACAGCGAGCCTAGGCCTTTTAGAAGCCAAGGGTACCAGCAGGCTGGATGTGGAGGTACAGGCCATAAGCTCAACTCTCAGAAGTGTGTATGCATGGGAGGCAGATGTCTGCTACCCACTCGGACATGGGAGTTGGAACCTAGCTACACTGTGATTGAAGCAGGCCATTGGAAATCGCTGTTCAACTCAGATACACGGGAGTTCAGGCCCAGTGCTCACACATGCTTTTCCCGCAACCTCTCCCAGCCACTAACATTAGGATGTTAGTAGCTACTCCTACAGTCAGGCAGGATGCGGGAGGGTTATGCCCTGTCCTCAGCTCTCACAGGGAAGCATGTCTTGAAGTCAGCTGTCAACTAGCTGCATTCCTATGGCAGTGAGAAGGTAGCAGTACTCTGAGTCAGGATGTTCCAAGATTACCACTCGACTGCACCTGGAGATACCCTCCAGGTCTGCATTGTTACCTTGTACTCAGAAGCCTCTGGCAATCGTCTCTGGTGAAGACGTGTGAAACTCACTCTGCAGGCAGTGTGGAACTGTGAGGGCCTGAGGGTGGGCTCAACTCTCAGAAGTAAGATGCTTTTGGACAAGACGTTCAGCTACCATCTCACATATGGAACTTAGTATGGAGCACCTGTCTACCACAAGAATTACTGGGAAATCGTGAATTGATCTTGGAGGCACTCGTCTTGAGTGCCGGGAGATTCCAATTACCTCTCCCAGCACTTCCGTCAAACAGCGAGCCTAGGCCTTTTAGAAGCCAAGTGTACCAGCAGGCTGGATGTGGAGGTACAGGCCATAAGCTCAACTCTCAGAAGTGTGTATGCATGGGAGGCAGATGTCTGCTACCCGCTCGTACATGGGATTTGGAACCTAGCTACACTCTGGTTGAGGAAAGCCGTTGGAAATCGCTGTATTCAACTCAGATACACGGGAGTTCAGGCCCAGTGCTCACACATGCTTTTCCCGCAACCTCTCCCAGCCACTAACATTAGGATGTTAGCAGCTACTCCTACAGTCAGGCAGCATGCGGGAGGGATCTGCCCTGTCCTCGGCTCTCTCAGGGAAGCATGTCTTGAAGCCAGCTAGCTGTCAACTAGCTGCATTCCTATGGCAGTGAGAAGGTAGCAGTATTCTGAGTCAGGAGGTTCCAAGATTACCAGTCGACTGCATCTGGGGATACCCTCCAGGTCTGCATTGTTACCCTGCGTCTCAGAAGCCTCTGGCAAACCTCTCTGCTGAAGACCTGCGAAACTCACTCTGCAGGCAGTGTGGAACTGTGAGGGACTGAGGGTGAGCTCAACTCTCAGAAGTAAGATGGTTTTGGACAAGGCGTTCAGCTACCCTCTCACGTATGGAACTTAGTATGTAGCACCAGTCTACCACAGGAATTACTAGGAAATCGCTGAACTGAGCTTGGAGGCACTAGTCTTGTGTGCCGGGTGATTCCAATTACCTCTCCCAGCACTTCCGTCAAACAGCGAGCCTAGGCCTTTTAGAAGCCAAGGGTACCAGCAGGCTGGATGTGGAGGTACAGGCCATAAGCTCAACTCTCAGAAGTGTGTATGCATGGGAGGCAGATGTCTGCTACCCACTCGGACATGGGAGTTGGAACCTAGCTACACTGTGATTGAAGAAGGCCATTGGAAATCGCTGTTCAACTCAGATACACGGGAGTTCAGGCCCAGTGCTCACACATGCTTTTCCCGCAACCTCTCCCAGCCACTAACATTAGGATGTTAGTAGCTACTCCTACAGTCAGGCAGGATGCGGGAGGGTTATGCCCTGTCCTCAGCTCTCACAGGGAAGCATGTCTTGAAGTCAGCTGTCAACTAGCTGCATTCCTATGGCAGTGAGAAGGTAGCAGTACTCTGAGTCAGGAGGTTCCATAATTACCACTCTACTGCACCTGGAGATACCCTCCAGGTCTACATTGTTAACTTGTACTCAGAAGCCTCTGGCAATCGCCTCTGGTGAAGACGTGTGAAACTCACTCTGCAGGCAGTGTGGAACTGTGAGGGACTGAGGGTGGGCTCAACTCTCAGAAGTAAGATGCTTTTGGACAAGGCGTTCAGCTACCATCTCACATATGGAACTTAGTATGTAGCACCTGACTACCACAAGAATTACTGGGAAATATTGAATTGAGCTTGGAGGCACTCGTCTTGTGTGCCGGGAGATTCCAATTACCTCTCCCAGCACTTCCGTCAAACAGCGAGCCTAGGCCTTTTAGAAGCCAAGGGTACCAGCAGGCTGGATGTGGAGGTACAGGCCATAAGCTCAACTCTCAGAAGTGTGTATGCATGGGAGGCAGATGTCTGCTACCCGCTCGTACATGGGATTTGGATCCTAGCTACACTCTGGTTGAGGAAAGCCGTTGAAATCGCTGTATTCAACTCAGATACACGGGAGTTCAGGCCCAGTGCTCACACATGCTTTTCCCGCAACCTCTCCCAGCCACTAACATAAGGATGTTAGCAGCTACTCCTACAGTCAGGCAGGATGCGGGAGGGTTCTGCCCTGTCCTCAGCTCTCACAGGGAAGCATGTCTTGAAGCCAGCTGTCAACTAGCTGCATTCCTATGGCAGTGAGAAGGTAGCAGTACTCTGAGTCAGGAGGTTCCAAGATTACCACTCTACTGCACCTGGAGATACCCTCCAGGTCTGCATTGTTAACTTGTACTCAGAAGCCTCTGGCAATCGTCTCTGGTGAAGACGTGTGAAACTCACTCTGCAGGCAGTGTGGAAGTGTGAGGGACTGAGCGTGTGCTCAACTCTCAGAAGTAAGATGCTTTTGGACAAGGCGTTCAGCTACCTTCTCACATATGGAACTTAGTATGTAGCACCTGTCTACCACAAGAATTACTGGGAAATCGTGAATTGAGCTTGGAGGCACTCGTCTTGTGTACCGGGAGATTCCAATTACCTCTCCCAGCACTTCCGTCAAACAGCGAGCCTAGGCCTTTTAGAAGCCAACGGTACCAGCAGGCTGGATGTGGAGGTACAGGCCATAAGCTCAACTCTCAGAAGTGTGTATGCATGGGAGGCAGATGTCTGCTTCCCGCTCGTACATGGGATTTGGAACCTAGCTACACTCTGGTTGAGGAAAGTCGTTGGAAATCGCTGTATTCAACTCAGATACACGGGAGTTCAGGCCCAGTGCTCACACATGCTTTTCCCGCAACCTCTCCCAGCCACTAACATTAGGATGTTAGAAGCTACTCCTACAGTCAGGCAGCATGCGGGAGGGTTCTGCCCTGTCCTCAGCTCTCACAGGGAAGCATGTCTTGAAGCCAGCTGTCAACTAGCTGCATTCCTATGGCAGTGAGAAGGTAGCAGTATTCTGAGTCAGGAGGTTCCAAGATTACCAGTCGACTGCACCTGGGGATACCCTCCAGGTCTGCATTGTTACCCTGCGTCTCAGAAGCCTCTGGCAAACGTCTCTGCTGAAGACCTGCGAAACTCACTCTGCAGGCAGTGTGGAACTGTGAGGGACTGAGGCTGAGCTCAAATCTCAGAAGTTAGATGGTTTTGGACAAGGCGTTCAGCTACCCTCTCACGTATGGAACTTAGTATGTAGCACCAGTCTACCACAGCAATTGCTAGGAAATCGCTGAACTGAGCTTTGAGGCACTAGTCTTGTGTGCCGGGTGATTCAAATTACCTCTCCCAGCACTTCCGTCAAACAGCGAGCCTAGGCATTTTAGAAGCCAAGGGTACCAGCAGGCTGGATGTGGAGGTACAGGCCGTAAGCTCAACTCTCAGAAGTGTGTATGCATGGGAGGCAGATGTCTGCTACCCACTCGGACATGGGAGTTGGAACCTAGCTACACTGTGATTGAAGAAGGCCATTGGAAATCGCTGTATTCAACTCAGATACACGGGAGTTCAGGCCCAGTGCTCACACATGCTTTTCCCGCAACCTCTCCCAGCCACTAACATAAGGATGTTAGCAGCTACTCCTACAGTCAGGCAGGATGCGGGAGGGTTCTGCCCTGTCCTCAGCTCTCACAGGGAAGCATGTCTTGAAGCCAGCTGTCAACTAGCTGCATTCCTATGGCAGTGAGAAGGTAGCAGTACTCTGAGTCAGGAGGTTCCAAGATTACCACTCTTCTGCACCTGGAGATACCCTCCAGGTCTGCATTGTTAACTTGTACTCAGAAGCCTCTGGCAATCGTCTCTGGTGAAGACGTGTGAAACTCACTCTGCAGGCAGTGTGGAAGTGTGAGGGACTGAGGGTGGGCTCAACTCTCAGAAGTAAGATGCTTTTGGACAAGGCGTTCAGCTACCTTCTCACATATGGAACTTAGTATGTAGCACCTGTCTACCACAAGAATTACTGGGAAATCGTGAATTGAGCTTGGAGGCACTCGTCTTGTGTGCCGGGAGATTCCAATTACCTCTCCCAGCACTTCCGTCAAACAGCGAGCCTAGGCCTTTTAGAAGCCAAGGGTACCAGCAGGCTGGATGTGGAGGTACAGGCCATAAGCTCAACTCTCAGAAGTGTGTATGCATGGGAGGCAGATGTCTGCTACCCACTCGAACATGGGAGTTGGAACCTAGCTACACTGTGATTGAAGAAGGCCATTGGAAATCGCTGTATTCAACTCAGATACACGGGAGTTCAGGCCCAGTGCTCACACATGCTTTTCCCGCAACCTCTCCCAGCCACTAACATAAGGACGTTAGCAGATACTCCTACAGTCAGTCAGGATGCGGGAGGGTTCTGCCCTGTCCTCAGCACTCACAGGGAAGCATGTCTAGAAGCCAGCTGTCAACTAGCTGCATTCCTATGGCAGTGAGAAGGTAGCAGTACTCTGAGTCAGGAGGTTCCAAGATTACCACTCTTCTGCACCTGGAGATACCCTCCAGGTCTGCATTGTTAACTTGTACTCAGAAGCCTCTGGCAATCGTCTCTGGTGAAGACGTGTGAAACTCACTCTGCAGGCAGTGTGGAACTGTGGGGGACTGAGGGTGGGCTCAACTCTAAGAAGTAAGACGCTTTTGGACAAGGCGTTCAGCTACCATCTCACATATGGAACTTATTATGGAGCACCTGTCTACCACAAGAATTACTGGGAAATCGTGAATTGAGCTTGGAGGCACTCGTCTTGTGTGCCGGGAGATTCCAATTACCTCTCCCAGCACTTCCGTCAAACAGCGAGCCTAGGCCTTTTAGAAGCCAAGGGTACCAGCAGGCTGGATGTGGAGGTACAGGCCATAAGCTCAACTCTCAGAAGTGTGTATGCATGGGAGGCAGATGTCTGCTACCCACTCGGACATGGGAGTTGGAACCTAGCTACACTGTGATTGAAGAAGGCCATTGGAAATCGCTGTATTCAACTCAGATACACGGGAGTTCAGGCCCAGTGCTCACACATGCTTTTCCCGCAACCTCTCCCAGCCACTAACATTAGGATGTTAGTAGCTACTCCTACAGTCAGGCAGGATGCGGGAGGGTTATGCCCTGTCCTCAGCTCTCACAGGGAAGCATGTCTTGAAGCCAGCTGTCAACTAGCTGCATTCCTATGGCAGTGAGAAGGTAGCAGTACTCTGAGTCAGGAGGTTCCATAATTACCACTCTACTGCACCTGGAGATACCTTCCAGGTCTACATTGTTAACTTGTACTCAGAAGCCTCTGGCAATCGTCTCTGGTGAAGACGTGTGAAACTCACTCTGCAGGCAGTGTGGAACTGTGAGGGACTGAGGGTGGGCTCAACTCTCAGAAGTAAGATGCTTTTGGACAAGGCGTTCAGCTACCATCTCACATATGGAACTTAGTATGTAGCACCTGACTACCACAAGAATTACTGGGAAATCGTGAATTGAGCTTGGAGGCACTCGTCTTGTGTGCCGGGAGATTCCAATTACCTCTCCCAGCACTTCCGTCAAACAGCGAGCCTAGGCCTTTTAGAAGCCAAGGGTACCAGCAGGCTGGATGTGGAGGTACAGGTCATAAGCTCAACTCTCAGAAGTGTGTATGCATGGGAGGCAGATGTCTGCTACCCGCTCGTACATGGGATTTGGATCCTAGCTACACTCTGGTTGAGGAAAGCCGTTGGAAATCGCTGTATTCAACTCAGATACACGGGAGTTCAGGCCCAGTGCTCACACATGCTTTTCCCGCAACCTCTCCCAGCCACTAACTTTAGGATGTTAGCAGCTACTCCTACAGTCAGGCAGCATGCGGGAGGGTTCTGCCCTGTCCTCAGCTCTCACAGGGAAGCATGTCTTGAAGCCAGCTGTCAACTAGCTGCATTCCTATGGCAGTGAGAAGGTAGCAGTACTCTGAGTCAGGAGGTTCCAAGATTACCACTCTACTGCACCTGGAGATACTCTCCAGGTCTGCATTGTTAACTTGTACTCAGAAGCCTCTGGCAATCGTCTCTGGTGAAGACGTGTGAAACTCACTCTGCAGGCAGTGTGGAACTGTGAGGGACTGAGGGTGGGCTCAACTCTCAGAAGTAAGATGCTTTTGGACAAGGCGTTCAGCTACCATCTCACATATGGAACTTAGTATGTAGCACCTGACTACCACAAGAATTACTGGGAAATCGTGAATTGAGCTTGGAGGCACTCGTCTTGTGTGCCGGGAGATTCCAATTACCTCTCCCAGCACTTCCGTCAAACAGCGAGCCTAGGCCTTTTAGAAGCCAAGGGTACCAGCAGGCTGGATGTGGAGGTACAGGCCATAAGCTCAACTCTCAGAAGTGTGTATGCATGGGAGGCAGATGTCTGCTACCCGCTCGTACATGGGATTTGGATCCTAGCTACACTCTGGTTGAGGAAACCCGTTGGAAATCGCTGTATTCAACTCAGATACACGGGAGTTCAGGCCCAGTGCTCACACATGCTTTTCCCGCAACCTCTCCCAGCCACTAACATAAGGATGTTAGCAGCTACTCCTACAGTCAGGCAGGATGCGGGAGGGTTCTGCCCTGTCCTCAGCTCTCACAGGGAAGCATGTCTTGAAGCCAGCTGTCAACTAGCTGCATTCCTATGGCAGTGAGAAGGTAGCAGTACTCTGAGTCAGGAGGTTCCAAGATTACCACTCTACTGCACCTGGAGATACCCTCCAGGTCTGCATTGTTAACTTGTACTCAGAAGCCTCTGGCAATGGTCTCTGGTGAAGACGTGTGAAACTCACTCTGCAGGCAGTGTGGAAGTGTGAGGGACTGAGGGTGTGCTCAACTCTCAGAAGTAAGATGCTTTTGGACAAGGCGTTCAGCTACCTTCTCACATATGGAACTTAGTATGTAGCACCTGTCTACAACAAGAATTACTGGGAAATCGTGAATTGAGCTTGGAGGCACTCGTCTTGTGTACCGGGAGATTCCAATTACCTCTCCCAGCACTTCCGTCAAACAGCGAGCCTAGGCCTTTTAGAAGCCAACGGTACCAGCAGGCTGGATGTGGAGGTACAGGCCATAAGCTCAACTCTCAGAAGTGTGTATGCATGGGAGGCAGATGTCTGCTTCCCTCTGGTACATGGGATTTGGAACCTAGCTACACTCTGGTTGAGGAAAGCCGTTGGAATTCGCTGTATTCAACTCAGATACACGGGAGTTCAGGCCCAGTGCTCACACATGCTTTTCCCGCAACCTCTCCCAGCCACTAACATTAGGATGTTAGCAGCTACTCCTACAGTCAGGCAGCATGCGGGAGGGTTCTGCCCTGTCCTCAGCCCTCACAGGGAAGCATGTCTTGAAGCCAGCTGTCAACTAGCTGCATTCCTATGGCAGTGAGAAGGTAGCAGTACTCTGAGTCAGGAGGTTCCAAGATTACCACTCTACTGCACCTGGGCATACCCTCCAGGTCTGCATTGTTACCTTGTACTCAGAAGCCTCTGGCAATCGTCTCTGGTGAAGACGTGTAAAACTCACTCTGCAGGCAGTGTAGAAGTGTGAGGGACTGAGGGTGGGCTCAACTCTCAGAAGTAAGATGCTTTTGGACAAGGCGTTCAGCTACCAACTCACATATGGAACTTAGTATGTAGCACCTGACTACCACAAGAATTACTGGGAAATCGTGAATTGAGCTTGGAGGCACTCGTCTTGTGTGCCGGGAGATTCCAATTACCTCTTCCAGCACTTCCGTCAAACAGCGAGCCTAGGCCTTTTAGAAGCCAAGGGTACCAGCAGGCTGGATGTGGAGGTACAGGCCATAAGCTCAACTCTCAGAAGTGTGTATGCATGGGAGGCAGATGTCTGCTACCCGCTCGTACATGGGATTTGGAACCTAGCTACACTCTGGTTGAGGAAAGCCGTTGGAAATCGCTGTATTCAACTCAGATACACGGGAGTTCAGGCCCAGTGCTCACACATGCTTTTCCCGCAACCTCTCCCAGCCACTAACATTAGGATGTTAGCAGCTACTCCTACAGTCAGGCAGCATGCGGGAGGGTTCTGCCCTGTCCTCAGCTCTCTCAGGGAAGCATGTCTTGAAGCCAGCTAGCTGTCAACTAGCTGCATTCCTATGGCAGTGAGAAGGTAGCAGTACTCTGAGTCAGGAGGTTCCAAGATTACCACTCTACTGCACCTGGAGATACCCTCCAGGTCTGCATTGTTAACTTGTACTCAGAAGCCTCTGGCAATCGTCTCTGGTGAAGACGTGTGAAACTCACTCTGCAGGCAGTGTGGAACTGTGAGGGACTGAGGGTGGGCTCAACACTCAGAAGTAAGATGTTTTTGAACAAGGCGTTCAGCTACCATCTCAATATGGAACTTAGTATGTAGCAGTTGTCTACCACAAGAATTACTGGGAAATCGTGAATTGAGCTTGGAGGCACTCGTCTTGTGTGCCGGGAGATTCCAATTACCTCTCCCAGCATTTCCGTCAAACAGCGAGCCTAGGCCTTTTAGAAGCCAAGGGTACCAGCAGGCTGGATGTGGAGGTACAGGCCATAAGCTCAACTCTCAGAAGTGTGTATGCATGGGAGGCAGATGTCTGCTACCCGCTCGTACATGGGATTTGGAACCTAGCTACAGTCTCGTTGAGGAAAGCCGTTGGAAATCCCTGTATTCAACTCAGATACACGGGAGTTCAGGCCCAGTGCTCACACATGCTTTTCCCGCAACCTCTCCCAGCCACTAACATTAGGATGTTAGCAGCTACTCCTACATTCAGGCAGCATGCGGGAGGGTTCTTCCCTGTCCTCAGCTCACTCAGGGAAGCATGTCTTGAAGCTAGCTGTCAACTAGCTGCATTCCTATGGCAGTGAGAAGGTAGCAGTACTCTGAGTCAGGAGGTTCCAAGATTACCACTCTACTGCACCTGGAGATACCCTCCAGGTCTGCATTGTTACCTTGTACTCAGAAGCCTCTGGCAATCGTCTCTGGTGAAGACGTGTAAAACTCACTCTGCAGGCAGTGTGGAAGTGTGAGGGACTGAGGGTGGGCTCAACTCTCAGAAGTAAGATGCTTTTGGACAAGGCGTTCAGCTACCTTCTCACATATGGAACTTAGTATGTAGCACCTGTCTACCACAAGAATTACTGGGAAATCGTGAATTGATCTTGGAGGCACTCGTCTTGTGTGCCGGGATATTCCAATTACCTCTCCCAGCACTTCCGTCAAACAGCGAGCCTAGGCCTTTTAGAAGCCAAGGGTACCAGGAGGCTGGATGTGGAGGTACATGCCGTAAGCTCAACTCTCAGAAGTGTGTATGCATGGGAGGCAGATGTCTGCTACCCACTCGTACATGGAATTTGGAACCTAGCTACACTCTGTTTGAGGAAAGCCGTTGGAAATCGCTGTATTCAACTCAGATACACGGGAGTTCAGGCCCAGTGCTCACACATGCTTTTCCCGCAACTTCTCCCAGCCACTAACATAAGGATGTTAGCAGCTACTCCTACAGTCAGGCAGCATGCGGGAGGGTTCTGCCCTGTCCTCAGCTCTCTTAGGGAAACATGTCTTGAAGCCAGCTAGCTGTCAACTAGCTGCATTCCTTTGACAGTGAAAAGGTAGCAGTATTCTGAGTCAGGAGGTTCCAAGATTACCAGTCGACTGCACCTGGGGATACCCTCCAGGTCTGCATTGTTACCCTGCGTCTCAGAAGCCTCTGGCAAACGTCTCTGCTGAAGACCTGCGAAACTCACTCTGCAGGCAGTGTGGAACTGTGAGCGACTGAGGGTGAGCTCAACTCTCAGAAGTAAGATGGTTTTGGACAAGGCGTTCAGCTACCTTCTCACATATGGAACTTAGTATGGAGCACCTGTCTACCACAAGAATTACTGGGAAATCGTGAATTGAGCTTGGAGGCACTCGTCTTGTGTGCCCGGAGATTCCAATTACCTCTCCCAGCACTTCCGTCAAACAGCGAGCCTAGGCCATTTAGAAGCCAAGGGTACCAGCAGGCTGGATGTGGAGGTACAGGCCATAAGCTCAACTCTCAGAAGTGTGTATGCATGGGAGGCAGATGTCTGCTACCCACTCGGACATGGGAGTTGGAACCTAGCTACACTGTGATTGAAGAAGGCCATTGGAAATCGCTGTATTCAACTCAGATACACGGGAGTTCAGGCCCAGTGCTCACACATGCTTTTCCCGCAACCTCTCCCAGCCACTAACATTAGGATGTTAGCAGCTACTCCTACAGTCAGGCAGGATGCGGGAGGGTTCTGCCCTGTCCTCAGCTCTCTCAGGGAAGCATGTCTTGAAGCCAGCTAGCTGTCAACTAGCTGCATTCCTATGGCAGTGAGAAGGTAGCAGTATTCTGAGTCAGAGGGTTCCAAGATTACCAGTCGACTGCACCTGGAGATACCCTCCAGGTCTGCATTGTTACCCTGCGTCTCAGAAGCCTCTGGCAAACGTCTCTGCTGAAGACCTGCGAAACTCACTCTGCAGGCAGTGTGGAACTGTGAGGGACTGAGGCTGAGCTCAACTCTCAGAAGTAAGATGGTTTTGGACAAGGCGTTCAGCTACCCTCTCACGTATGGAACTTAGTATGTAGCACCAGTCTACCACAGGAATTACTAGGAAATCGCTGAACTGAGCTTGGAGGCACTAGTCTTGTGTGCCGGGTGATTCCAATTACCTCTCCCAGCAGTTCCGTCAAACAGCGAGCCTAGGCCTTTTAGAAGCCAAGGGTACCAGCAGGCTGGATGTGGAGGTACAGGCCATAAGCTCAACTCTCAGAAGTGTGTATGCATGGGAGGCAGATGTCTGCTACCCACTCGGACATGGGAGTTGGAACGTAGCTACACTGTGATTGAAGAAGGCCATTGGAAATCGCTGTATTCAACTCAGATACACGGGAGTTCAGGCCCAGTGCTCACACATGCTTTTACCGCAACCTCTCCCAGCCACTAACATAAGGATGTTAGCAGCTACTCCTACAGTCAGGCAGCATGCGGGAGGGTTCTGCCCTGTCCTCAGCTCTCTCAGGGAAGCATGTCTTGAAGCCAGCTAGCTGTCAACTAGCTGCATTCCTATGGCAGTGAGAAGGTAGCAGTACTCTGAGTCAGGAGTTTCCAAGATTACCACTCTACTGCACCTGGAGATATCCTCCAGGTCTGCATTGTTAACTTGTACTCAGAAGCCTCTGGCAATCGTCTATGGTGAAGACGTGTGAAACTCACTCTGCAGGCAGTGAGGAACTGTGAGGGACTGAGGGTGGGCTCAACTCTCAGAAGTAAGATGCTTTTGGACAAGGCGTTCAGCTACCATCGCACATATGGAACTTAGTATGTAGCACCTGTCTACCACAAGAATTACTGGGAAATCGTGAATTGAGCTTGGAGGCACTCGTCTTGTGTGCCGGGAGATTCCAATTACCTCTCCCAGCACTTGCGTCAAACAGCGAGCCTAGGCCTTTTAGAAGCCAAGGGTACCAGCAGGCTGGATGTGGAGGTACAGGCCATAAGCTCAACTCTCAGAAGTGTGTATGCATGGGAGGCAGATGTCTGCTACCCGCTCGTACATGGGATTTGGAACCTAGCTACACTCTGGTTGAGGAAAACCGTTGGAAATCGCTGTATTCAACTCAGATACACGGGAGTTCAGGCCCAGTGCTCACACATGCTTTTCCCGCAACCTCTCCCAGCCACTAACATTAGGATGTTAGCAGCTACTCCTACAGTCAGGCAGCATGCGGGAGGGTTCCTCCCTGTCCTCAGCTCTCACAGTGAAGCATGTCTTGAAGCCAGCTAGCTGTCAACTAGCTGCATTCCTATGGCAGTGAGAAGGTAGCAGTATTCTGAGTCAGGAGGTTCCAAGATTACCAGTCGACTGCACCTGGGGATACCCTCCAGGTCTGCATTGTTACCCTGCGTCTCAGAATCCTCTGGCAAACGTCTCTGCTGAAGACCTGCGAAACTCACTCTGCAGGCAGTGTGGAACTGTGAGGGACTGAGGCTGAGCTCAACTCTCAGAAGTAAGATGGTTTTGGACAAGGCGTTCAGCTACCCTCTCACGTATGGAACTTAGTATGTAGCACCAGTCTACCACAGGAATTACTAGGAAATCGCTGAACTGAGCTTGGAGGCACTAGTCTTGTGTGACGGGTGACTCCAATTACCTCTCCCAGCACTTCCGTCAAACAACGAGCCTAGGCCTTTTAGAAGCCAAGGGTACCAGCAGGCTGGATCTGGAGGTACAGGCCATAAGCTCAACTCTCAGAAGTGTGTATGCATGGGAGGCAGATGTCTCCTACCCGCTCGTACATGGGAGTTGGAACCTAGATACACTCTGGTTGAGGAAAGTCGTTGGAAATCGCTGTATTCAACTCAGATACATGGGAGTTCAGGCCCAGTGCTCACACATGCTTTTCCCGCAACCTCTCCCAGCCACTAACATTAGGATGTTAGCAGCTACTCCTACAGTCAGGCAGGATGCGGGAGGGTTCTGCCCTATCCTCAGCTCTCACAGGGAAGCATGTCTTGAAGCCAGCTAGCTGTCAACTAGCTGCATTCCTATGGCAGTGAGAAGGTAGCAGTATTCTGAGTCAGGAGGTTCCAAGATTACCAGTCGACTGCACCTGGGGATACCCTCCAGGTCTGCATTGTTACCCTGCGTCTCAGAAGCCTCTGGCAAACGTCTCTGCGGAAGACCTGCGAAACTCACTCTGCAGGTAGTGTGGAACTGTGAGGGACTGAGGCTGAGCTCAACTCTCAGAAGTAAGAAGGTTTTGGACAAGGCGTTCAGCTACCCTCTCACGTATGGAACTTAGTATGTAGCACCAGTCTACCACAGGAATTACTAGGAAATCGCTGAACTGAGCTTGGAGGCACTAGTCTTGTGAGCCGGGTGATTCCAATTACCTCTCCCAGCACTTCCGTCAAACAGCGAGCCTAGGCCTTTTAGAAGCCAAGGGTACCAGCAGGCTGGATGTGGAGGTACAGGCCATAAGCTCAACTCTCAGAAGTGTGTATGCATGGGAGGCAGATGTCTGCTACCCGCTCGTACATGGAATTTGGAACCTAGCTACACTCTGGTTGAGGAAAGTCGTTGGAAATCGCTGTATTCAACTCAGATACACGGGAGTTCAGGCCCAGTGCTCACACATGCTTTTCCCGCAACCTCTCCCAGCCACTAACATTAGGATGTTAGCAGCAACTCCTACAGTCAGGCAGCATGCGGGAGGGTTCTGCCCTGTCCTCAGCTCTCTCAGGGAAGCATGTCTTGAAGCCAGCTAGCTGTCAACTAGCTGCATTCCTATGGCAGTGAGAAGGTAGCAGTATTCTGAGTCAGGAGGTTCCAAGATTACCAGTCGACTGCACCTGGAGATACCCTCCAGGTCTGCATTGTTACCCTGCGTCTCAGAAGCCTCTGGCAAACGTCTCTGCTGAAGACCTGCGAAACTCACTCTGCAGGCAGTGTGGAACTGTGAGGGACTGAGGCTGAGCTCAACTATCAGAAGTAAGAAGGTTTTGGACAAGGCGTTCAGCTACCCTCTCACGTATGGAACTTAGTATGTAGCACCAGTCTACCACAGGAATTACTAGGAAATCGCTAAACTGAGCTTGGAGGCACTAGTCTTGTGTGCCGGGTGATTCCAATTACCTCTCCCAGCACTTCCGTCAAACACCGAGCCTAGGCCTTTTAGAAGCCAAGGGTACCAGCAGGCTGGATGTGGAGGTACAGGCCATAAGCTCAACTCTCAGAAGTGTGTATGCATGGGAGGCAGATGTCTGCTACCCGCTCGTACATGGAATTTGGAACCTAGCTACACTCTGGTTGAGGAAAGTCGTTGGAAATCGCTGTATTCAACTCAGATACACGGGAGTTCAGGCCCAGTGCTCACACATGCTTTTCCCGCAACCTCTCCCAGCCACTAACATTAGGATGTTAGCAGCTACTCCTACAGTCAGGCAGCATGCGGGAGGGTTCTGCCCTGTCCTCAGTTCTCTCAGGGAAGCATGTCTTGAAGCCAGCTAGCTGTCAACTAGCTGCATTCCTATGGCAGTGAGAAGGTAGCAGTATTCTGAGTCAGGAGGTTCCAAGATTACCAGTCGACTGCACCTGGGGATACCCTCCAGGTCTGCATTGTTACCCTGCGTCTCAGAAGCCTCTGGCAAACGTCTCTGCTGAAGACCTGCGAAACTCACTCTGCAGGCAGTGTGGAACTGTGAGGGACTGAGGCTGAGCTCAACTCTCAGAAGTAAGATGGTTTTGGACAAGGCGTTCAGCTACCCTCTCACGTATGGAACTTAGTATGTAGCACCAGTCTACCACAGGAATTACTAGGAAATCGCTGAACTGAGCTTGTAGGCACTAGTCTTGTGTGCCGGGTGATTCCAATTACCTCTCCCAGCACTTCCGTCAAACAGCGAGCCTAGGCCTTTTAGAAGCCAAGGGTACCAGCAGGCTGGATGTGGAGGTACAGGCCAAGAGCTCAATTCTCAGAAGTGTGTATGCATGGGAGGCAGATGTCTGCTACCCGCTCGTACATGGAATTTGGAACCTAGCTACACTCTGGTTGAGGAAAGTCGTTGGAAATCGCTGTATTCAACTCAGATACACGGGAGTTCAGGCCCAGTGCTCACACATGCTTTTCCCGCAACCTCTCCCAGCCACTAACATTAGGATGTTAGAAGCTACTCCTACAGTCAGGCAGGATGCGGGAGGGTTCTGCCCTGTCCTCAGCTCTCACAGGGAAGCATGTCTTGAAGCCAGCTGTCAACTAGCTGCATTCCTATGGCAGTGAGAATGTAGCAGTACTCTGAGTCAGGAGGTTCCAAGATTACCACTCTACTGCACCTGGAGATACCCTCCAGGTCTGCATTGTTACCCTGCGTCTCAGAAGCCTCTGGCAAACGTCTCTGCTGAAGACCTTGGAAACTCACTCTGCAGGCAGTGTGGAACTGTGAGGGTCTGAGGCTGAGCTCAACTCTCAGAAGTAAGATGGTTTTGGACAAGGCGTTCAGCTACCCTCTCACGTATGGAACTTAGTATGTAGCACCAGTCTACCACAGGAATTACTAGGAAATCGCTGAACTGAGCTTGGAGGCACTAGTCTTGTGTGCCGGGTGATTCCAATTACCTCTCCCAGCACTTCCGTCAAACAGCGAGCCTAGGCCTTTTAGAAGCCAAGGGTACCAGCAGGCTGGATGTGGAGGTACAGGCCATAAGCTCAACTCTCAGAAGTGTGTATGCATGGGAGGCAGATGTCTGCTACCCACTCGGACATGGGAGTTGGAACCTAGCTACACTGTGATTGAAGAAGGCCATTGGAAATCGCTGTATTCAACTCAGATACACGGGAGTTCAGGCCCAGTGCTCACACATGCTTTTCCCGCAACCTCTCCCAGCCACTAACATAAGGATGTTAGCAGCTACTCCTACAGTCAGGCAGGATGCGGGAAGGTTCTGCCCTGTCCTCAGCTCTCACAGGGAAGCATGTCTTGAAGCCAGCTGTCAACTAGCTGCATTCCTATGGCAGTGAGAAGGTAGCAGTACTCTGAGTCAGGAGGTTCCAAGATTACCACTCTACTGCACCTGGAGATACCCTCCAGGTCTGCATTGTTAACTTGTACTCAGAAGCCTCTGGCAATCGTCTCTGTTGAAGACGTGTGAAACTCACTCTGCAGGCAGTGTGGAAGTGTGAGGGACTGAGGGTGTGCTCAACTCTCAGAAGTAAGATGCTTTTGGACAAGGCGTTCAGCTACCTTCTCACATATGGAACTTAGTATGTAGCACCTGTCTACCACAAGAATTACTGGGAAATCGTGAATTGAGCTTGGAGGCACTCGTCTTGTGTGCCGGGAGATTCCAATTACCTCTCCCAGCACTTGCGTCAAACAGCGAGCCTAGGCCTTTTAGAAGCCAAGGGTACCAGCAGGCTGGATGTGAAGGTACAGGCCATAAGTTCAACTCTCAGAAGTGTGTATGCATGGGAGGCAGATGTCTGCTACCCGCTCGTACATGGGATTTGGAACCTAGCTACACTCTGGTTGAGGAAAGTCGTTGGAAATCGCTGTATTCAACTCAGATACACGGGAGTTCAGGCCCAGTGCTCACACATGCTTTTCCCGCAACCTCTCCCAGCCACTAACATTAGGATGTTAGCAGCTACTCCTACAGTCAGGCAGCATGCGGGAGGGTTCTGCCCTGTCCTCAGCTCTCTCAGGGAAGCATGTCTTGAAGCCAGCTAGCTGTCAACTAGCTGCATTCCTATGGCAGTGAGAAGGTAGCAGTATTCTGAGTCAGGAGGTTCCAAGATTACCAGTCGACTGCACCTGGGGATACCCTCCAGGTCTGCATTGTTACCCTGCTTCTCAGAAGCCTCTGGCAAACGTCTCTGCTGAAGACCGGCGAAACTCACTCTGCAGGCAGTGTGGAACTGTGAGGGACTGAGGCTGAGCTCAACTCTCAGAAGTAAGATGGTTTTGGACAAGGCGTTCAGCTACCCTCTCACGTATGGAACTTAGTATGTAGCACCAGTCTACCACAGGAATTACTAGGAAATCGCTGAACTGAGCTTGGAGGCACTAGTCTTGTGTGCCGGGTGATTCCAATTACCTCTCCCAGCACTTCCGTCAAACACCGAGCCTAGGCCTTTTAGAAGCCAAGGGTACCAGCAGGCTGGATGTGGAGGTACAGGCCATAAGCTCAACTCTCAGAAGTGTGTATGCATGGGAGGCAGATGTCTGCTACACGCTCGTACATGGGATTTGGAACCTAGCTACACTCTGGTTGAGGAAAGTCGTTGGAAATCGCTGTATTCAACTCAGATACACGGGAGTTCAGGCCCAGTACTCACACATGCTTTTCCCGCAACCTCTCCCAGCCACTAACATTAGGATGTTAGCAGCTACTCCTACAGTCAGGCAGGATGCGGGAGGGTTCTGCCCTGTCCTCAGCTCTCTCAGGGACGCATGTCTTGAAGCCAGCTACCTGTCAACTAGCTTCATTCCTATAGCAGTGAGAAGGTAGCAGTATTCTGAGTCAGGAGGTTCCAAGATTACCAGTCGACTACACCTGGGGATACCCTCCAGGTCTGCATTGTTACCCTGCGTCTCAGAAGCCTCTGGCAAATGTCTCTGCTGAAGACCTGCGAAACTCACTCTGCAGGCAGTGTGGAAGTGTGAGGGACTGAGGCTGAGCTCAACTCTCAGAAGTAAGATGGTTTTGGACAAGGCGTTCAGCTACCCTCTCACGTATGGAACTTAGTATGTAGCACCAGTCTACCACAGGAATTACTAGGAAATCGCTGAACTGAGCTTGTAGGCACTAGTCTTGTGTGCCGGGTGATTCCAATTACCTCTCCCAGCACTTCCGTCAAACAGCGAGCCTAGGCCTTTTAGAAGCCAAGGGTACCAGCAGGCTGGATGTGGAGGTACAGGCCAAGAGCTCAATTCTCAGAAGTGTGTATGCATGGGAGGCAGATGTCTGCTACCCGCTCGTACATGGAATTTGGAACCTAGCTACACTCTGGTTGAGGAAAGTCGTTGGAAATCGCTGTATTCAACTCAGATACACGGGAGTTCAGGCCCAGTGCTCACACATGCTTTTCCCGCAACCTCTCCCAGCCACTAACATTAGGATGTTAGAAGCTACTCCTACAGTCAGGCAGGATGCGGGAGGGTTCTGCCCTGTCCTCAGCTCTCACAGGGAAGCATGTCTTGAAGCCAGCTGTCAACTAGCTGCATTCCTATGGCAGTGAGAATGTAGCAGTACTCTGAGTCAGGAGGTTCCAAGATTACCACTCTACTGCACCTGGAGATACCCTCCAGGTCTGCATTGTTACCCTGCGTCTCAGAAGCCTCTGGCAAACGTCTCTGCTGAAGACCTTGGAAACTCACTCTGCAGGCAGTGTGGAACTGTGAGGGTCTGAGGCTGAGCTCAACTCTCAGAAGTAAGATGGTTTTGGACAAGGCGTTCAGCTACCCTCTCACGTATGGAACTTAGTATGTAGCACCAGTCTACCACAGGAATTACTAGGAAATCGCTGAACTGAGCTTGGAGGCACTAGTCTTGTGTGCCGGGTGATTCCAATTACCTCTCCCAGCACTTCCGTCAAACAGCGAGCCTAGGCCTTTTAGAAGCCAAGGGTACCAGCAGGCTGGATGTGGAGGTACAGGCCATAAGCTCAACTCTCAGAAGTGTGTATGCATGGGAGGCAGATGTCTGCTACCCACTCGGACATCTGAGTTGGAACCTAGCTACACTGTGATTGAAGAAGGCCATTGGAAATCGCTGTATTCAACTCAGATACACGGGAGTTCAGGCCCAGTGCTCACACATGCTTTTCCCGCAACCTCTCCCAGCCACTAACATAAGGATGTTAGCAGCTACTCCTACAGTCAGGCAGGATGCGGGAAGGTTCTGCCCTGTCCTCAGCTCTCACAGGGAAGCATGTCTTGAAGCCAGCTGTCAACTAGCTGCATTCCTATGGCAGTGAGAAGGTAGCAGTACTCTGAGTCAGGAGGTTCCAAGATTACCACTCTACTGCACCTGGAGATACCCTCCAGGTCTGCATTGTTAACTTGTACTCAGAAGCCTCTGGCAATCGTCTCTGTTGAAGACGTGTGAAACTCACTCTGCAGGCAGTGTGGAAGTGTGAGGGACTGAGGGTGTGCTCAACTCTCAGAAGTAAGATGCTTTTGGACAAGGCGTTCAGCTACCTTCTCACATATGGAACTTAGTATGTAGCACCTGTCTACCACAAGAATTACTGGGAAATCGTGAATTGAGCTTGGAGGCACTCGTCTTGTGTGCCGGGAGATTCCAATTACCTCTCCCAGCACTTGCGTCAAACAGCGAGCCTAGGCCTTTTAGAAGCCAAGGGTACCAGCAGGCTGGATGTGAAGGTACAGGCCATAAGTTCAACTCTCAGAAGTGTGTATGCATGGGAGGCAGATGTCTGCTACCCGCTCGTACATGGGATTTGGAACCTAGCTACACTCTGGTTGAGGAAAGTCGTTGGAAATCGCTGTATTCAACTCAGATACACGGGAGTTCAGGCCCAGTGCTCACACATGCTTTTCCCGCAACCTCTCCCAGCCACTAACATTAGGATGTTAGCAGCTACTCCTACAGTCAGGCAGCATGCGGGAGGGTTCTGCCCTGTCCTCAGCTCTCTCAGGGAAGCATGTCTTGAAGCCAGCTAGCTGTCAACTAGCTGCATTCCTATGGCAGTGAGAAGGTAGCAGTATTCTGAGTCAGGAGGTTCCAAGATTACCAGTCGACTGCACCTGGGGATACCCTCCAGGTCTGCATTGTTACCCTGCTTCTCAGAAGCCTCTGGCAAACGTCTCTGCTGAAGACCGGCGAAACTCACTCTGCAGGCAGTGTGGAACTGTGAGGGACTGAGGCTGAGCTCAACTCTCAGAAGTAAGATGGTTTTGGACAAGGCGTTCAGCTACCCTCTCACGTATGGAACTTAGTATGTAGCACCAGTCTACCACAGGAATTACTAGGAAATCGCTGAACTGAGCTTGGAGGCACTAGTCTTGTGTGCCGGGTGATTCCAATTACCTCTCCCAGCACTTCCGTCAAACACCGAGCCTAGGCCTTTTAGAAGCCAAGGGTACCAGCAGGCTGGATGTGGAGGTACAGGCCATAAGCTCAACTCTCAGAAGTGTGTATGCATGGGAGGCAGATGTCTGCTACACGCTCGTACATGGGATTTGGAACCTAGCTACACTCTGGTTGAGGAAAGTCGTTGGAAATCGCTGTATTCAACTCAGATACACGGGAGTTCAGGCCCAGTACTCACACATGCTTTTCCCGCAACTTCTCCCAGCCACTAACATTAGGATGTTAGCAGCTACTCCTACAGTCAGGCAGGATGCGGGAGGGTTCTGCCCTGTCCTCAGCTCTCTCAGGGACGCATGTCTTGAAGCCAGCTACCTGTCAACTAGCTTCATTCCTATAGCAGTGAGAAGGTAGCAGTATTCTGAGTCAGGAGGTTCCAAGATTACCAGTCGACTGCACCTGGGGATACCCTCCAGGTCTGCATTGTTACCCTGCGTCTCAGAAGCCTCTGGCAAATGTCTCTGCTGAAGACCTGCGAAACTCACTCTGCAGGCAGTGTGGAAGTGTGAGGGACTGAGGCTGAGCTCAACTCTCAGAAGTAAGATGGTTTTGGACAAGGCGTTCAGCTACCCTCTCACGTATGGAACTTAGTATGTAGCACCAGTCTACCACAGGAATTACTAGGAAATCGCTCAACTGAGCTTGGAGGCACTAGTCTTGTGTGCCGGGTGATTCCAATTACCTCTCCCAGCACTTCCGTCAAACAGCGAGCCTAGGCCTTTTAGAAGCCAAGGGTACCAGCAGGCTGGATGTGGAGGTACAGGCCATAAGCTCAACTCTCAGAAGTGTGTATGCATGGGAGGCAGATGTCTGCTACCCACTCGGACATGGGAGTTGGAACCTAGCTACACTGTGATTGAAGAAGGCCATTGGAAATCGCTGTATTCAACTCAGATACACGGGAGTTCAGGCCCAGTGCTCACACATGCTTTTCCCGCAACCTCTCCCAGCCACTAACATTAGGATGTTAGCAGCTACTCCTACAGGCAGGCAGCATGCGGGAGGGGTCTGCCCTGTCCTCACTCTCTCAGGGAAGCATGTCTTGAAGCCAGCTAGCTGTCAACTAGCTGCATTCCTATGGCAGTGAGAAGGTAGCAGTATTCTGAGTCAGGAGGTTCCAAGATTACCACTCTACTGCACCTGGGGATACCCTCCAGGTCTGCATTGTTACCCTGCGTCTCAGAAGCCTCTGGCAAACGTCTCTGCTGAAGACCTGCGAAACTCACTCTGCAGGCAGTGTGGAACTGTGAGGGACTGAGGCTGAGCTCAACTCTCAGAAGTAAGATGGTTTTGGACAAGGCGTTCAGCTACCCTCTCACGTATGGAACTTAGTATGTAGCACCAGTCTACCACAGGAATTACTAGGAAATCGCTGAACTGAGCTTGGAGGCACTAGTCTTGTGTGCCGGGTGATTCCAATTACCTCTCCCAGCACTTCCGTCAAACAGCGAGTCTAGGCCTTTTAGAAGCCAAGGGTACCAGCAGGCTGGATGTGGAGGTACAGGCCATAAGCTCAACTCTCAGAAGTGTGTATGCATGGGAGGCAGATGTCTGCAACCCACTCGGACATAGGAGTTGGAACGTAGCTACACTGTGATTGAAGAAGGCCATTGGAAATCGCTGTATTCAACTCAGATACACGGGAGTTCAGGCCCAGTGCTCACACATGCTTTTCCCGCAACCTCTCCCAGCCACTAACATAAGGATGTTAGCAGCTACTCCTACAGTCAGGGAGCATGCGGGAGGGTTTTGCCCTGTCCTCAGCTCTCTCAGGGAAGCATGTCTTGAAGCCAGCTAGCTGTCAACTAGCTGCATTCCTGTGGCAGTGACAAGGTAGCAGTATTCTGAGTCAGGAGGTTCCAAGATTACCAGTCGACTGCACCTGGGGATACCCTCCAGGTCTGCATTGTTACCCTGCGTCTCAGAAGCCTCTGGCAAACGTCTCTGGTGAAGACGTGTGAAACTCACTCTGCAGGCAGTGTGGAACTGTGAGGGACTGAGGGTGGGCTCAACTCTCAGAAGTAAGATGCTTTTGGACAAGGCGTTCAGCTACCATCTCACATATGGAACTTAGTATGTAGCACCTGTCTACCACAAGAATTACTGGGAAATCGCTGAACTGAGCTTGGAGGCACTCGTCTTGTGTGCCGGGAGATTCCAATTACCTCTCCCAGCACTTTCGTCAAACAGCGAGCCTAGGCCGTTTAGATGCCAAGGGTACCAGCAGGCTGGATGTGGAGGTACAGGCCATAAGCTCAACTCTCAAAAGTGTGTATGCATGGGAGGCAGATGTCTGCTACACACTCGGACATGGGAGTTGGAACCTAGCTACACTGTGATTGAAGAAGGCCATTGGAAATCGCTGTATTCAACTCAGATACACGGGAGTTCAGGCCCAGTGCTCACACATGCTTTTCCCGCAACCTCTCCCAGCCACTAACATTAGGATGTTAGCAGCTACTCCTACAGTCAGGCAGCATGCGGGAGGGTTCTGCCCTGTCCTCAGCTCTCTCAGGGAAGCATGTCTTGAAGCCAGCTAGCTGTCAACTAGCTGCATTCCTATGGCAGTGAGAAGGTAGCAGTATTCTGAGTCAGGAGGTTCCAAGATTACCAGTCGACTGCACCTGGGGATACCCTCCAGGTCTGCATTGTTACCCTGCGTCTCAGAAGCCTCTGGCAAACGTCTCTGCTGAAGACCTGCGAAACTCACTCTGCAGGCAGTGTGGAACTGTGAGGGACTGAGGCTGAGCTCAACTCTCAGAAGTAAGATGGTTTTGGACAAGGCGTTCAGCTACCCTCTCACGTATGGAACTTAGTATGTAGCACCAGTCTACCACAGGAATTACTAGGAAATCGCTGAACTGAGCTTGGAGGCACTAGTCTCGTGAGCCGGGTGATTCCAATTACCTCTCCCAGCACTTCCGTCAAACAGCGAGCCTAGGCCTTTTAGAAGCCAAGGGTACCAGCAGGCTGGATGTGGAGGTACAGGCCATAAGCTCAACTCTCAGAAGTGTGTATGCATGGGAGGCAGATGTCTGCTACCCGCTCGTACATGGAATTTGGAACCTAGCTACACTCTGGTTGAGGAAAGTCGTTGGAAATCGCTGTATTCAACTCAGATACACGGGAGTTCAGGCCCAGTGCTCACACATGCTTTTCCCGCAACCTCTCCCAGCCACTAACATTAGGATGTTAGCAGCAACTCCTACAGTCAGGCAGCATGCGGGAGGGTTCTGCCCTGTCCTCAGCTCTCTCAGGGAAGCATGTCTTGAAGCCAGCTAGCTGTCAACTAGCTGCATTCCTATGGCAGTGAGAAGGTAGCAGTATTCTGAGTCAGGAGGTTCCAAGATTACCAGTCGACTGCACCTGGAGATACCCTCCAGGTCTGCATTGTTACCCTGCGTCTCAGAAGCCTCTGGCAAACGTCTCTGCTGAAGACCTGCGAAACTCACTCTGCAGGCAGTGTGGAACTGTGAGGGACTGAGGCTGAGCTCAACTCTCAGAAGTAAGAAGGTTTTGGACAAGGCGTTCAGCTACCCTCTCACGTATGGAACTTAGTATGTAGCACCAGTCTACCACAGGAATTACTAGGAAATCGCTGAACTGAGCTTGGAGGCACTAGTCTTGTGTGCCGGGTGATTCCAATTACCTCTCCCAGCACTTCCGTCAAACACCGAGCCTAGGCCTTTTAGAAGCCAAGGGTACCAGCAGGCTGGATGTGGAGGTACAGGCCATAAGCTCAACTCTCAGAAGTGTGTATGCATGGGAGGCAGATGTCTGCTACCCGCTCGTACATGGAATTTGGAACCTAGCTACACTCTGGTTGAGGAAAGTCGTTGGAAATCGCTGTATTCAACTCAGATACACGGGAGTTCAGGCCCAGTGCTCACACATGCTTTTCCCGCAACCTCTCCCAGCCACTAACATTAGGATGTTAGCAGCTACTCCTACAGTCAGGCAGGATGCGGGAGGGTTCTGCCCTGTCCTCAGCTCTCTCAGGGAAGCATGTATTGAAGCCAGCTAGCTGTCAACTAGCTGCATTCCTATGGCAGTGAGAAGGTAGCAGTATTCTGAGTCAGGAGGTTCCAAGATTACCAGTCGACTGCACCTGGGGATACCCTCCAGGTCTGCATTGTTACCCTGCGTCTCAGAAGCCTCTGGCAAACGTCTCTGCTGAAGACCTGCGAAACTCACTCTGCAGGCAGTGTGGAACTGTGAGGGACTGAGGCTGAGCTCAACTCTCAGAAGTAAGATGGTTTTGGACAAGGCGTTCAGCTACCCTCTCACGTATGGAACTTAGTATGTAGCACCAGTCTACCACAGGAATTACTAGGAAATCGCTGAACTGAGCTTGGAGGCACTAGTCTCGTGAGCCGGGTGATTCCAATTACCTCTCCCAGCACTTCCGTCAAACAGCGAGCCTAGGCCTTTTAGAAGCCAAGGGTACCAGCAGGCTGGATGTGGAGGTACAGGCCATAAGCTCAACTCTCAGAAGTGTGTATGCATGGGAGGCAGATGTCTGCTACCCGCTCGTACATGGAATTTGGAACCTAGCTACACTCTGGTTGAGGAAAGTCGTTGGAAATCGCTGTATTCAACTCAGATACACGGGAGTTCAGGCCCAGTGCTCACACATGCTTTTCCCGCAACCTCTCCCAGCCACTAACATTAGGATGTTAGCAGCAACTCCTACAGTCAGGCAGCATGCGGGAGGGTTCTGCCCTGTCCTCAGCTCTCTCAGGGAAGCATGTCTTGAAGCCAGCTAGCTGTCAACTAGCTGCATTCCTATGGCAGTGAGAAGGTAGCAGTATTCTGAGTCAGGAGGTTCCAAGATTACCAGTCGACTGCACCTGGAGATACCCTCCAGGTCTGCATTGTTACCCTGCGTCTCAGAAGCCTCTGGCAAACGTCTCTGCTGAAGACCTGCGAAACTCACTCTGCAGGCAGTGTGGAACTGTGAGGGACTGAGGCTGAGCTCAACTCTCAGAAGTAAGAAGGTTTTGGACAAGGCGTTCAGCTACCCTCTCACGTATGGAACTTAGTATGTAGCACCAGTCTACCACAGGAATTACTAGGAAATCGCTGAACTGAGCTTGGAGGCACTAGTCTTGTGTGCCGGGTGATTCCAATTACCTCTCCCAGCACTTCCGTCAAACACCGAGCCTAGGCCTTTTAGAAGCCAAGGATACCAGCAGGCTGGATGTGGAGGTACAGGCCATAAGCTCAACTCTCAGAAGTGTGTATGCATGGGAGGCAGATGTCTGCTACCCGCTCGTACATGGAATTTGGAACCTAGCTACACTCTGGTTGAGGAAAGTCGTTGGAAATCGCTGTATTCAACTCAGATACACGGGAGTTCAGGCCCAGTGCTCACACATGCTTTTCCCGCAACCTCTCCCAGCCACTAACATTAGGATGTTAGCAGCTACTCCTACAGTCAGGCAGGATGCGGGAGGGTTCTGCCCTGTCCTCAGCTCTCTCAGGGAAGCATGTATTGAAGCCAGCTAGCTGTCAACTAGCTGCATTCCTATGGCAGTGAGAAGGTAGCAGTATTCTGAGTCAGGAGGTTCCAAGATTACCAGTCGACTGCACCTGGGGATACCCTCCAGGTCTGCATTGTTACCCTGCGTCTCAGAAGCCTCTGGCAAACGTCTCTGCTGAAGACCTGCGAAACTCACTCTGCAGGCAGTGTGGAACTGTGAGGGACTGAGGCTGAGCTCAACTCTCAGAAGTAAGATGGTTTTGGACAAGGCGTTCAGCTACCCTCTCACGTATGGAACTTAGTATGTAGCACCAGTCTACCACAGGAATTACTAGGAAATCGCTGAACTGAGCTTGGAGGCACTAGTCTTGTGTGCCGGGTGATTCCAATTACCTCTCCCAGCACTTCCGTCAAACAGCGAGCCTAGGCCTTTTAGAAGCCAAGGGTACCAGCAGGCTGGATGTGGAGGTACAGGCCATAAGCTCAACTCTCAGAAGTGTGTATGCATGGGAGGCAGATGTCTGCTACCCACTCGGACATCTGAGTTGGAACCTAGCTACACTGTGATTGAAGAAGGCCATTGGAAATCGCTGTATTCAACTCAGATACACGGGAGTTCAGGCCCAGTGCTCACACATGCTTTTCCCGCAACCTCTCCCAGCCACTAACATAAGGATGTTAGCAGCTACTCCTACAGTCAGGCAGGATGCGGGAAGGTTCTGCCCTGTCCTCAGCTCTCACAGGGAAGCATGTCTTGAAGCCAGCTGTCAACTAGCTGCATTCCTATGGCAGTGAGAAGGTAGCAGTACTCTGAGTCAGGAGGTTCCAAGATTACCACTCTACTGCACCTGGAGATACCCTCCAGGTCTGCATTGTTAACTTGTATTCAGAAGCCTCTGGCAAACGTCTCTGGTGAAGACGTGTGAAACTCACTCTGCAGGCAGTGTGGAAGTGTGAGGGACTGAGGGTGTGCTCAACTCTCAGAAGTAAGATGCTTTTGGACAAGGCGTTCAGCTACCTTCTCACATATGGAACTTAGTATGTAGCACCTGTCTACCACAAGAATTACTGGGAAATCGTGAATTGAGCTTGGAGGCACTCGTCTTGTGTGCCGGGAGATTCCAATTACCTCTCCCAGCACTTCCGTCAAACAGCGAGCCTAGGCCTTTTAGAAGCCAAGGGTACCAGCAGGCTGGATGTGAAGGTACAGGCCATAAGTTCAACTCTCAGAAGTGTGTATGCATGGGAGGCATATGTCTGCTACCCGCTCGTACATGGGATTTGGAACCTAGCTACACTCTGGTTGAGGAAAGTCGTTGGAAATCGCTGTATTCAACTCAGATACACGGGAGTTCAGGCCCAGTGCTCACACATGCTTTTCCCGCAACCTCTCCCAGCCACTAACATTAGGATGTTAGCAGCTACTCCTACAGTCAGGCAGCATGCGGGAGGGTTCTGCCCTGTCCTCAGCTCTCTCAGGGAAGCATGTCTTGAAGCCAGCTAGCTGTCAACTAGCTGCATTCCTATGGCAGTGAGAAGGTAGCAGTATTCTGAGTCAGGAGGTTCCATGATTACCAGTCGACTGCACCTGGGGATACCCTCCAGGTCTGCATTGTTACCCTGCTTCTCAGAAGCCTCTGGCAAACGTCTCTGCTGAAGACCGGCGAAACTCACTCTGCAGGCACTGTGGAACTGTGAGGGACTGAGGCTGAGCTCAACTCTCAGAAGTAAGATGGTTTTGGACAAGGCGTTCAGCTACCCTCTCACGTATGGAACTTAGTATGTAGCACCAGTCTACCACAGGAATTACTAGGAAATCGCTGAACTGAGCTTGGAGGCACTAGTCTTGTGTGCCGGGTGATTCCAATTACCTCTCCCAGCACTTCCGTCAAACAGCGAGCCTAGGCCTTTTAGAAGCCAAGGGTACCAGCAGGCTGGATGTGGAGGTACAGGCCATAAGCTCAACTCTCAGAAGTGTGTATGCATGGGAGGCAGATGTCTGCTACACGCTCGTACATGGGATTTGGAACCTAGCTACACTCTGGTTGAGGAAAGTCGTTGGAAATCGCTGTATTCAACTCAGATACACGGGAGTTCAGGCCAAGTACTCACACATGCTTTTCCCGCAACCTCTCCCAGCCACTAACATTAGGATGTTAGCAGCTACTCCTACAGTCAGACAGGATGCGGGAGGGTTCTGCCCTGTCCTCAGCTCTCTCAGGGAAGCATGTCTTGAAGCCAGCTAGCTGTCAACTAGCTGCATTCCTATAGAAGTGAGAAGGTAGCAGTATTCTGAGTCAGGAGGTTCCAAGATTACCAGTCGACTGCACCTGGGGATACCCTCCAGGTCTGCATTGTTACCCTGCGTCTCAGAAGCCTCTGGCAAACGTCTCTGCTGAAGACCTGCGAAACTCACTCTGCAGGCAGTGTGGAACTGTGAGGGACTGAGGCTGAGCTCAACTCTCAGAAGTAAGATGGTTTTGGACAAGGCGTTCAGCTACCCTCTCACGTATGGAACTTAGTATGTAGCACCAGTCTACCACAGGAATTACTAGGAAATCGCTCAACTGAGCTTGGAGGCACTAGTCTTGTGTGCCGGGTGATTCCAATTACCTCTCCCAGCACTTCCGTCAAACAGCGAGCCTAGGCCTTTTAGAAGCCAAGGGTACCAGCAGGGTGGATGTGGAGGTACAGGCCATAAGCTCAACTCTCAGAAGTGTGTATGCATGGGAGGCAGATGTCTGCTACCCACTCGGACATGGGAGTTGGAACCTAGCTACACTGTGATTGAAGAAGGCCATTGGAAATCGCTGTATTCAACTCAGATACACGGGAGTTCAGGCCCAGTGCTCACACATGCTTTTCCCCAACCTCTCCCAGCCACTAACATAAGGATGTTAGCAGCTACTCCTACAGTCAGGCAGGATGCGGGAGGGTTCTGCCCTGTCCTCAGCTCTCACAGGGAAGCATGTCTTGAAGCCAGCTGTCAACTAGCTGCATTCCTATGGCAGTGAGAAGGTAGCAGTACTCTGAGTCAGGAGGTTCCAAGATTACCACTCTACTGCACCTGGAGATACCCTCCAGGTCTGCATTGTTAACTTGTACTCAGAAGCCTCTGGCAATCGTCTCTGGTGAAGACGTGTGAAACTCACTCTGCAGGCAGTGTGGAAGTGTGAGGGACTGAGGGTGTGCTCAACTCTCAGAAGTAAGATGCTTTTGGACAAGGCGTTCAGCTACCTTCTCACATATGGAACTTAGTATGTAGCAGTTGTCTACCACAAGAATTACTGGGAAATCGTGAATTGAGCTTGGAGGCACTCGTCTTGTGTGCCGGGAGATTCCAATTACCTCTCCCAGCACTTCCGTCAAACAGCGAGCCTAAGCCTTTTAGAATCCAAGGGTACCAGCAGGCTGGATGTGGAGGTACAGGCCATAAGCTCAACTCTCAGAAGTGTGTATGCATGGGAGGCAGATGTCTGCTACCCGCTCTTGCATGGGATTTGGAACCTAGCTACACTCTGGTTGAGGAAAGTCGTTGGAAATCGCTGTATTCAACTCAGATACACGGGAGTTCAGGCCCAGTGCTCACACATGCTTTTCCCGCAACCTCTCCCAGCCACTAACATTAGGATGTTAGCAGCTACTCCTACAGTCAGGCAGCATGCGGGAGGGTTCTGCCCTGTCCTCAGCTCTCTCAGGGAAGCATGTCTTGAAGCCAGCTAGCTGTCAACTAGCTGCATTCCTATAGCAGTGAGAAGGTAGCAGTATTCTGAGTCAGGAGGTTCCAAGATTACCAGTCGACTGCACCTGGGGATACCCTCCAGGTCTGCATTGTTACCCTGCTTCTCAGAAGCCTCTGGCAAACGTCTCTGCTGAAGACCTGCGAAACTCACTCTGCAGGCAGTGTGGAACTGTGAGGGACTGAGGGTGAGCTCAACTCTCAGAAGTAAGATGGTTTTGGACAAGGCGTTCAGCTACACTCTCACGTATGGAACTTAGTATGTAGCACCAGTCTACCACAGGAATTACTAGGAAATCGTTGAACTGAGCTTGGAGGCACTAGTCTTGTGTGCCGGGTGATTCCAATTACCTCTCCCAGCACTTCCGTCAAACAGCGAGCCTAGGCCTTTTAGAAGCCAAGGGTACAAGCAGGCTGGATGTGGAGGTACAGGCCATAACCTCAACTCTCAGAAGTGTATATGCATGGGAGGCAGATGTCTGCTACCCACTCGGGCATGGGAGTTGGAACCTAGCTACACTGTGATTGAAGAAGGCCATTGGAAATCGCTGTATTCAACTCAGATACACGGGAGTACAGGCCCAGTGCTCACACATGCTTTTCCCGCAACATCTCCAAGCCACTAACATAAGGATGTTAGCAGCTACTCCTACAGTCAGGCAGGATGCGGGAGGGTTCTGCCCTGTCCTCAGCTCTCACAGGGAAGCATGTCTTGAAGCCAGCTGTCAACTAGCTGCATTCCTATGGCAGTGAGAAGGTAGAAGTACTCTGAGTCAGGAGGTGCCAAGATTACCACTCTACTGCACCTGGAGATACCCTCCAGGTCTGCATTGTTAACTTGTACTCAGAAGCCTCTGGCAATCGTCTCTGGTGAAGACGTGTGAAACTCACTCTGCAGGCAGTGTGGAACTGTGAGGGACTGAGGGTGTGCTCAACTCTCAGAAGAAAGATGCTTTTGGACAAGGCGTTCAGCTACCTTCTCACATATGGAACTTAGTATGTAGCACCTGTGTACCACAAGAATTACTGGGAAATCGTGAATTGAGCTTGGATGCACTCGTCTTGTGTGCCCGGAGATTCCAATTACCTCTCCCAGCACTTCCGTCAAACAGGGAGCCTAGGCCTTTTAGAAGCCAAGGGTACCAGCAGGCTGGATGTGGAGGTACAGGCCATAAGCTCAACTCTCAGAAGTGTGTATGCATGGGAGGCAGATGTCTGCTACCCGCTCGTACATGGGATTTGGAACCTAGCTACACTCTGGTTGAGGAAAGTCGTTGGAAATCGCTGTATTCAACTCAGATACACGGGAGTTCAGGCCCAGTGCTCACACATGCTTTTCCCGCAACCTCTCCCAGCCACTAATATTAGGATGTTAGCAGCTACTCCTACAGTCAGGCAGGATGCGGGAGGGTTCTGCCCTGTCCTCAGCTCTCTCAGGGAAGCATGTCTTGAAGCCAGCTAGCTGTCAACCATCTGCATTCCTATAGCAGTGAGAAGGTAGCAGTATTCTGAGTCAGGAGGTTCCAAGATTACCAGTCGACTGCACCTGGGGATACCCTCCAGGTCTGCATTCTTACCCTGCGTCTCAGAAGCCTCTGGCAAACGTCTCTGGTGAAGACGTGTGAAACTCACTCTGCAGGCAGTGTGGAAGTGTGAGGGACTGAGGGTGTGCTCAACTCTCAGAAGTAAGATGCTTTTGGACAAGGCGTTCAGCTACCTTCTCACATATGGAACTTAGTATGTAGCACCTGTCTACCACAAGAATTACTGGGAAATCGTGAATTGAGCTTGGAGGCACTCGTCTTGTGTGCCGGGAGATTCCAATTACCTCTCCCAGCATTTCCGTCAAACAGCGAGCCTAGGCCTTTTAGAAGCCAAGGGTACCAGCAGGCTGGATGTGGAGGTACAGGCCATAAGCTCAACTCTCAGAAGTGTGTATGCATGGGAGGCAGATGTCTGCTACCCGCTCGTACATGGGATTTGGAACCTAGCTACACTCTGGTTGAGGAAAGTCGTTGGAAATCGCTGTATTCAACTCAGATACACGGGAGTTCAGGCCCAGTGCTCACACATGCTTTTCCCGCAACCTCTCCCAGCCACTAACATTAGGATGTTAGCAGCTACTCCTACAGTCAGGCAGCATGCGGGAGGGTTCTGCCCTGTCCTCAGCTCTCTCAGGGAAGCATGTCTTGAAGCCAGCTAGCTGTCAACTAGCTGCATTCCTATGGCAGTGAGAAGGTAGCAGTATTCTGAGTCAGGAGGTTCCAAGATTACCAGTCGACTGCACCTGGGGATACCCTCCAGGTCTGCATTGTTACCCTGCTTCTCAGAAGCCTCTGGCAAACGTCTCTGCTGAAGACCGGCGAAACTCACTCTGCAGGCAGTGTGGAACTGTGAGGGACTGAGGGTGTGCTCAACTCTCAGAAGTAAGATGGTTTTGGACAAGGCGTTCAGCTACCCTCTCACGTATGGAACTTAGTATGTAGCAGCAGTCTACCACAGGAATTACTAGGAAATCGCTGAACTGAGCTTGGAGACACTAGTCTTGTGTGCCGGGTGATTCCAATTACCTCTCCCAGCACTTCCGTCAAACAGCGAGCCTAGGCCTTTTAGAAGCCAAGGGTACCAGCAGGCTGGATGTGGAGGTACAGGCCATAAGCTCAACTCTCAGAAGTGTGTATGCATGGGAGGCAGATGTCTGCTACCCACTCGGACATGGGAGTTGGAACCTAGCTACACTGTGATTGAAGAAGGCCATTGGAAATCGCTGTATTCAACTCAGATACACGGGAGTTCAGGCCCAGTGCTCACACATGCTTTTCCCGCAACCTCTCCCAGCCACTAATATAAGGATGTTAGCAGCTACTCCTACAGTCAGGCAGGATGCGGGAGGGTTCTGCCCTGTCCTCAGCTCTCACAGGGAAGCATGTCTTGAAGCCAGCTGTCAACTAGCTGCATTCCTATGGCAGTGAGAAGGTAGCAGTACTCTGAGTCAGGAGGTTCCAAGATTACCACTCTACTGCACCTGGAGATACCCTCCAGGTCTGCATTGTTAACTTGTACTCAGAAGCCTCTGGCAATCGTCTCTGGTGAAGACGTGTGAAACTCACTCTGCAGGCAGTGTGGAACTGTGAGGGACTGAGGGTGGGCTCAACTCTCAGAAGTAAGATGCTTTTGGACAAGGCGTTCAGCTACACTCTCACGTATGGAACTTAGTATGTAGCACCAGTCTACCACAGGAATTACTAGGAAATCGCTGAACTGAGCTTGGAGGCACTAGTCTTGTGTGCCGGGTGATTCCAATTACATCTCCCAGCACTTCCGTCAAACAGCGAGCCTAGGCCTTTTAGAAGCCAAGGGTACCAGCAGGCTGGATGTGGAGGTACAGGCCATAAGCTCAACTCTCAGAAGTGTGTATGCATGTGAGGCAGATGTCTGCTACCCGCTCGTACATGGGATTTGGAACCTAGCTACACTCTGGTTGAGGAAAGTCGTTGGAAATCGCTGTATTCAACTCAGATACACGGGAGTTCAGGCCCAGTGCTCACACATGCTTTTCCCGCAACCTCTCCCAGCCACTAACATTAGGATGTTAGCAGCTACTCCTACAGTCAGGCAGCATGCTGGAGGGTTCTGCCCTGTCCTCAGCTCTCTCAGGGAAGCATGTCTTGAAGCCAGCTAGCTGTCAACTAGCTGCATTCCTATGGCAGTGAGAAGGTAGCAGTATTCTGAGTCAGGAGGTTCCAAGATTACCAGTCGACTGCACCTGGGGATACCCTCCAGGTCTGCATTGTTACCCTGCGTCTCAGAAGCCTCTGGCAAACGTCTCTGCTGAAGACCTGCGAAACTCACTCTGCAGGCAGTGTGGAACTGTGAGGGACTGAGGCTGAGCTCAACTCTCAGAAGTAAGATGGTTTTGGACAAGGCGTTCAGCTACCCTCTCACGTATGGAACTTAGTATGTAGCAGCAGTCTACCACAGGAATTACTAGGAAATCGCTGAACTGAGCTTGGAGGCACTAGTCTTGTGTGCCGGGTGATTCCAATTACCTCTCCCAGCACTTCCGTCAAACAGCGAGCCTAGGCCTTTTAGAAGCCAAGGGTACCAGCAGGCTGGATGTGGAGGTACAGGCCATAAGCTCAACTGTCAGAAGTGTGTATGCATGGGAGGCAGATGTCTGCTACCCGCTCGTACATGGGATTTGGAACCTAGCTACACTCTGGTTGAGGAAAGTCGTTGGAAATCGCTGTATTCAACTCAGATACACGGGAGTTCAGGCCCAGTGCTCACACATGCTTTTCCCGCAACCTCTCCCAGCCACTAACATTAGGATGTTAGCAGCTACTCCTACAGTCAGGCAGGATGCGGGAGGGTTCTGCCCTGTCCTCAGCTCTCTCAGGGAAGCATGTCTTGAAGCCAGCTAGATGTCAACTAGCTGCATTCCTATAGCAGTGAGAAGGTAGCAGTATTCTGAGTCAGGAGGTTCCAAGATTACCAGTCGACTGCACCTGGGGATACCCTCCAGGTCTGCATTGTTACCCTGCGTCTCAGAAGCCTCTGGCAAACGTCTCTGCTGAAGACCTGCGAAACTCACTCTGCAGGCAGTGTGGAACTGTGAGGGACTGAGGCTGAGCTCACCTCTCAGAAGTAAGATGGTTTTGGACAAGGCGTTCAGCTACCCTCTCACGTATGGAACTTAGTATGTAGCAGCAGTCTACCACAGGAATTACTAGGAAATCGCTGAACTGAGCTTGGAGGCACTAGTCTTGTGTGCCGGGTGATTCCAATTACCTCTCCCAGCACTTCCGTCAAACAGCGAGCCTAGGCCTTTTAGAAGCCAAGGGTACCAGCAGGCTGGATGTGGAGGTACAGGCCATAAGCTCAACTGTCAGAAGTGTGTATGCATGGGAGGCAGATGTCTGCTATCCGATCGTACATGGGATTTGGAACCTAGCTACACTCTGGTTGAGGAAAGTCGTTGGAAATCGCTGTATTCAACTCAGATACACGGGAGTTCAGGCCCAGTGCTCACACATGCTTTTCCCGCAACCTCTCCCAGCCACTAACATTAGGATGTTAGCAGCTACTCCTACAGTCAGGCAGGATGCGGGAGGGTTCTGCCCTGTCCTCAGCTCTCTCAGGGAAGCATGTCTTGAAGCCAGCTAGATGTCAACTAGCTGCATTCCTATAGCAGTGAGAAGGTAGCAGTATTCTGAGTCAGGAGGTTCCAAGATTACCAGTCGACTGCACCTGGGGATACCCTCCAGGTCTGCATTGTTACCCTGCGTCTCAGAAGCCTCTGGCAAACGTCTCTGCTGAAGACCTGCGAAACTCACTCTGCAGGCAGTGTGGAACTGTGAGGGACTGAGGCTGAGCTCACCTCTCAGAAGTAAGATGGTTTTGGACAAGGCGTTCAGCTACCCTCTCACGTATGGAACTTAGTATGTAGCACCAGTCTACCACAGGAATTACTAGGAAATCGCTGAACTGAGCTTGGAGGCACTAGTCTTGTGTGCCGGGTGATTCCAATTACCTCTCCCAGCACTTCCGTCAAACAGCGAGCCTAGGCCTTTTAGAAGCCAAGGGTACCAGCAGGCTGGATGTGGAGGTACAGGCCATAAGCTCAACTCTCAGAAGTGTGTATGCATGGGAGGCAGATGTCTGCTACCCACTCGGACATGGGAGTTGGAACCTAGCTACACTGTGATTGAAGAAGGCCATTGGAAATCGCTGTATTCAACTCAGATACACGGGAGTTCAGGCCCAGTGCTCACACATGCTTTTCCCGCAACCTCTCCCAGCCACTAACATAAGGATGTTAGCAGCTACTCCTACAGTCAGGCAGGATGCGGGAGGGTTCTGCCCTATCCTCAGCTCTCACAGGGAAGCATGTCTTGAAGCCACCTGTCAACTAGCTGCATTCCTACGGCAGTGAGAAGGTAGCAGTACTCTGAGTCAGGAGGTTCCAAGATTACCACTCTACTGCACCTGGAGATACCCTCCAGGTCTGCATTGTTAACTTGTACTCAGAAGCCTCTGGCAATCGTCTCTGGTGAAGACGTGTGAAACTCACTCTGCAGGCAGTGTGGAAGTGTGAGGGACTGAGGCTGAGCTCAACTCTCAGAAGTAAGATGGTTTTGGACAAGGCGTTCAGCTACCCTCTCACGTATGGAACTTAGTATGTAGCACCAGTCTACCACAGGTATTACTAGGAAATCGCTGAACTGAGCTTGGAGGCACTAGTCTTGTGTGCCGGGTGATTCCAATTACCTCTCCCAGCACTTCCGTCAAACAGCGAGCCTAGGCCTTTTAGAAGCCAAGGGTACCAGCAGGCTGGATGTTGAGGTACAGGCCATAAGCTCAACTCTCAGAAGTGTGTATGCATGGGAGGCAGATGTCTGCTACCCACTCGGACATGGGAGTTGGAACCTAGCTACACTGTGATTGAAGAAGGCCATTGGAAATCGCTGTATTCAACTCAGATACACGGGAGTTCAGGCCCAGTGCTCACACATGCTTTTCCCGCAACCTCTCCCAGCCACTAACATAAGGATGTTAGCAGCTACTCCTACAGTCAGGCAGGATGCGGGAAGGTTCTGCCCTGTACTCAGCTTTCAAAGGGAAGTATGTCTTGAAGCCAGCTGTCAACTAGCTGCATTCCTATGGCAGTGAGAAGGTAGCAGTACTCTGAGTCAGGAGGTACCAAGATTACCACTCTACTGCACCTGGAGATACCCTCCAGGTCTGCATTGTTAACTTGTACTCAGAAGCCTCTGGCAATCGTCTCTGGTGAAGACGTGTGAAACTCACTCTGCAGGCAGTGTGGAACTGTGAGGGACTGAGGGTGGGCTCAACTCTCAGAAGTAAGATGCTTTTGGACATGGCGTTCAGCTACCATCTCACATATGGAACTTAGTATGTAGCACCTGTCTACCACAAGAATTACTGGGAAATCGTGAATTGAGCTTGGAGGCACTCGTCTTGTGTGCCGGGAGATTCCAATTACCTCTCCCAGCACTTCCGTCAAACAGCGAGCCTAGGCCTTTTAGAAGCCAAGGGTACCAGCAGGCTGGATATGGAGGTACAGGCCGTAAGCTCAACTCTCAGAAGTGTGTATGCATGGGAGGCAGATGTCTGCTACCCGCTCGTACATGGGATTTGGAACCTAGCTACACTCTGGTTGAGGAAAGTCGTTGGAAATCGCTGTATTCAACTCACATACACGGGAGTTCAGGCCCAGTGCTCACACATGCTTTTCCCGCAACCTCTCCCAGCCACTAACATTAGGATGTTAGCAGCTACTCCTAAAGTCAGGCAGCATGCGGGAGGGTTCTGCCCTGTCCTCAGCTCTCTCAGGGAAGCATGTCTTGAAGCCAGCTAGCTGTCAACTAGCTGCATTCCTATGGCAGTGAGAAGGTAGCAGTATTCTGAGTCAGGAGGTTCCAAGATTACCAGTCGACTGCAGCTGGAGATACCCTCCAGGTCTGCATTGTTACCCTGCGTCTCAGAAGCCTCTGGCAAACGTCTCTGCTGAAGACCTGCGAAACTCACTCTGCAGGCAGTGTGGAACTGTGAGGGACTGAGGCTGAGCTCAACTCTCAGAAGTAAGATTGTTTTGGACAAGGCGTTCAGCTACCATCTCACGTATGGAACTTAGTATGTAGCACCAGTCTACCACAGGAATTACTAGGAAATCGCTGAACTGAGCTTGGAGGCACTAGTCTTGTGTGCCGGGTGATTCCAATTACCTCTCCCAGCACTTCCGTCAAACAGCGAGCCTAGGCCTTTTAGAAGCCAAGGGTACCAGCAGGCTGGATGTGGAGGTACAGGCCATAAGCTCAACTCTCAGAAGTGTGTATGCATGGGAGGCAGATGTCTGCTACCCACTCGGACATGGGAGTTGGAACGTAGCTACACTGTGATTGAAGAAGGCCATTGGAAATCGCTGTATTCAACTCAGATACACGGGAGTTCAGGCCCAGTGCTCACACATGCTTTTCCCGCAACCTCTCCCAGCCACTAACATAAGGATGTTAGCAGCTACTCCTACAGTCAGGGAGCATGTGGGAGGGTTTTGCCCTGTCCTCAGCTCTCTCAGGGAAGCATGTCTTGAAGCCAGCTAGCTGTCAACTAGCTGCATTCCTGTGGCAGTGACAAGGTAGCAGTATTCTGAGTCAGGAGGTTCCAAGATTACCAGTCGACTGCACCTGGGGATACCCTCCAGGTCTGCATTGTTACCCTGCGTCTCAGAAGCCTCTGGCAAACGTCTCTGGTGAAGACGTGTGAAACTCACTCTGCAGGCAGTGTGGAACTGTGAGGGACTGAGGGTGGGCTCAACTCTCAGAAGTAAGATGCTTTTGGACAAGGCGTTCAGCTACCATCTCACATATGGAACTTAGTATGTAGCACCTGTCTACCACAAGAATTACTGGGAAATCGTGAATTGAGCTTGGAGGCACTCGTCTTGTGTGCCGGGAGATTCCAATTACCTCTCCCAGCACTTTCGTCAAACAGCGAGCCTAGGCCTTTTACATGCCAAGGTTACCAGCAGGCTGGATGTGGAGGTACAGGCCATAAGCTCAACTCTCAGAAGTGTGTATGCATGGGAGGCAGATGTCTGCTACACACTCGGACATGGGAGTTGGAACCTAGCTACACTGTGATTGAAGAAGGCCATTGGAAATCGCTGTATTCAACTCAGATACACGGGAGTTCAGGCCCAGTGCTCACACATGCTTTTCCCGCAACCTCTCCCAGCCACTAACATTAGGATGTTAGCAGCTACTCCTACAGTCAGGCAGCATGCGGGAGGGTTCTGCCCTGTCCTCAGCTCTCTCAGGGAAGCATGTCTTGAAGCCAGCTAGCTGTCAACTAGCTGCATTCCTATGGCAGTGAGAAGGTAGCAGTATTCTGAGTCAGGAGGTTCCAAGATTACCAGTCGACTGCACCTGGGGATACCCTCCAGGTCTGCATTGTTACCCTGCGTCTCAGAAGCCTCTGGCAAACGTCTCTGCTGAAGACCTGCGAAACTCACTCTGCAGGCACTGTGGAACTGTGAGGGACTGAGGCTGAGCTCAACTCTCAAAAGTAAGATGGTTTTGGACAAGGCGTTCAGCTACCCTCTCACGTATGGAACTTAGTATGTAGCACCAGTCTACCACAGGAATTACTAGGAAATCGCTGAACTGAGCTTGGAGGCACTCGTCTTGTGTGCCGGGTGATTCCAATTACCTCTCCCAGCACTTCCGTCAAACAGCGAGCCTAGGCCTTTTAGAAGCCAAGGGTACCAGCAGGCTGGATATGGAGGTACAGGCCATAAGCTCAACTCTGAGAAGTGTGTATGCATGGGAGGCAGATGTCTGCTACCCGCTCGTACATGGAATTTGGAACCTAGCTACACTCTGGTTGAGGAAAGTCGTTGGAAATCGCTGTATTCAACTCAGATACACGGGAGTTCAGGCCCAGTGCTCACACATGCTTTTCCCGCAACCTCTGCCAGCCACTAATATTAGGATGTTAGCAGCTACTCCTACAGTCAGGCAGCATGCGGGAGGGTTCTGCCCTGTCCTCAGCTCTCTCAGGGAAGCATGTCTTGAAGCCAGCTAGCTGTCAACTAGCTGCATTCCTATGGCAGTGAGAAGGTAGCAGTATTCTGAGTCAGGAGGTTCCAAGATTACCAGTCGACTGCACCTGGAGATACCCTCCAGGTCTGCATTGTTACCCTGCGTCTCAGAAGCCTCTGGCAAACGTCTCTGGTGAAGACGTGTGAAACTCACTCTGCAGGCAGTGTGGAACTGTGAGGGACTGAGGGTGGGCTCAACTCTCAGAATTAAGATGCTTTTGGACAAGGCGTTCAGCTACCAACTCACATACGGAACTTAGTATGTAGCACCTGTCTACCACAAGAATTACTGGGAAATCGTGAATTGAGCTTGGAGGCACTCGTCTTGTGTGCCGGGAGATTCCAATTACCTCTCCCAGCACTTCCGTCAAACAGCGAGCCTAGGCCTTTTAGAAGCCAAGGGTACCAGCAGGCTGGATGTGGAGGTACAGGCCATAAGCTCAACTCTCAGAAGTGTGTATGCATGGGAGACAGATGTCTGCTACCCACTCGGACATGTTAGTTGGAACCTAGCTACACTGTGATTGAAGAAGGCCATTGGAAATCGCTGTATTCAACTCAGATACACGGGAGTTCAGGCCCAGTGCTCACACATGCTTTTCCCGCAACCTCTCCCAGCCACTAACATTAGGATGTTAGCAGCTACTCCTACAGTCAGGCAGCATGCGGGAGGGTTCTGCCCTGTCCTCAGCTCTCTCAGGGAAGCATGTCTTGAAGCCAGCTAGCTGTCAACTAGCTGCATTCCTATGGCAGTGAGAAGGTAGCAGTATTCTGAGTCAGGAGGTTCCAAGATTACCAGTCGACTGCACCTGGGGATACCCTCCAGGTCTGCATTGTTACCCTGCGTCTCAGAAGCCTCTGGCAAACGTCTCTGCTGAAGACCTGCGAAACTCACTCTGCAGGCAGTGTGGAATTGTGAGGGACTGAGGCTGAGCTCAACTCTCAGAAGTAAGATGGTTTTGGACAAGGCGTTCAGCTACCCTCTCACGTATGGAACTTAGTATGTAGCACCAGTCTACCACAGGAATTACTAGGAAATCGCTGAACTGAGCTTGGAGGCACTAGTCTTGTGTGACGGGTGATTCCAATTACCTCTCCCAGCACTTCCGTCAAACAGCGAGCCTAGTCCTTTTAGAAGCCAAGGGTACCAGCAGGCTGGATGTCGAGGTACAGGCCATAAGCTCAACTTTCAGAAGTGTGTATGCTTGGGAGGCAGATGTCTGCTACCCGCTCGTACATGGAATTTGGAACCTAGCTACAGTCTGGTTGAGGAAAGCCGTTGGAAATCGCTGTATTCAACTCAGATACACGGGAGTTCAGGCCCAGTGCTCACACATGCTTTTTGCGCAACCTCTCCCAGCCACTAACATAAGGATGTTAGCAGCTACTCCTACAGTCAGGCAGGATGCGGGAGGGTTCTGCCCTGTCCTCAGCTCTCACAGGGAAGCATGTCTTGAAGCCAGCTGTCAACTAGCTGCATTCCTATGGCAGTGAGAAGGTAGCAGTACTCTGAGTCAGGAGGTTTCAAGATTACCACTCTACTGCACCTGGAGATACCCTCCAGGTCTGCATTGTTAACTTGTACTCAGAAGCCTCTGGCAATCGTCTCTGGTGAAGACGTGTGAAACTCACTCTGCAGGCAGTGTGGAAGTGTGAGGGACTGAGGGTGTGCTCAACTCTCAGAAGTAAGATGCTTTTGGACAAGGCGTTCAGCTACCATCTCACATATGGAACTTAGTATGTAGCACCTGTCTACCACAAGAATTACTGGGAAATCGTGAATTGAGCTTGGAGGCACTCGTCTTGTGTGCCGGGAGATTCCAATTACCTCTCCCAGCATTTCCGTCAAACAGTGAGCCTAGGCCTTTTAGAAGCCAAGGGTACCAGCAGGCTGGATGTGGAGGTACAGGCCGTAAGCTCAACTCTCAGAAGTGTGTATGCATGGGAGGCAGATGTCTGCTACCCGCTCGTACATGGGATTTGGAACCTAGCTACACTCTGGTTGAGGAAAGTCGTTGGAAATCGCTGTATTCAACTCAGATACACGGGAGTTCAGGCCCAGTGCTCACACATGCTTTTCCCGCAACCTCTCCCAGCCACTAACATTAGGATGTTAGCAGGTACTCCTACAGTCAGGCAGCATGCGGGAGGGTTCTGCCCTGTCCTCAGCTCTCTCAGGGAAGCATGTCTTGAAGCCAGCTAGCTGTCAAATAGCTGCATTCCTATGGCAGTGAGAAGGTAGCAGTATTCTGAGTCAGGAGGTTCCAAGATTACCAGTCGACTGCACCTGGAGATACCCTCCAGGTCTGCATTGTTACCCTGCGTCTCAGAAGCCTCTGTTAAACGTCTCTGGTGAAGACGTGTGAAACTCACTCTGCAGGCAGTGTGGAACTGTGAGGGACTGTGGGTGGGCTCAACTCTCAGAATTAAGATGCTTTTGGACAAGGCGTTCAGCTGCCAACTCACATACGGAACTTAGTATGTAGCACCTGTCTACCACAAGAATTACTGGGAAATCGTGAATTGAGCTTGGAGGCACTCGTCTTGTGTGCCGGGAGATTCCAATTACCTCTCCCAGCACTTCCGTCAAACAGCGAGCCTAGGCCTTTTAGAAGCCAAGGGTACCAGCAGGCTGGATGTGGAGGTACAGGCCATAAGCTCAACTCTCAGAAGTGTGTATGCATGGGAGACAGATGTCTGCTACCCACTCGGACATGTTAGTTGGAACCTAGCTACACTGTGATTGAAGAAGGCCATTGGAAATTGCTGTATTCAACTCAGATACACGGGAGTTCAGGCCCAGTGCTCACACATGCTTTTCCCGCAACCTCTCCCAGCCACTAACATTAGGATGTTAGCAGCTACTCCTACAGTCAGGCAGCATGCGGGAGGGTTCTGCCCTGTCCTCAGCTCTCTCAGGGAAGCATGTCTTGAAGCCAGCTAGCTGTCAACTAGCTGCATTCCTATGGCAGTGAGAAGGTAGCAGTATTCTGAGTCAGGAGGTTCCAAGATTACCAGTCGACTGCACCTGGGGATACCCTCCAGGTCTGCATTGTTACCCTGCGTCTCGGAAGCCTCTGGCAAACGTCTCTGCTGAAGACCTGCGAAACTCACTCTGCAGGCACTGTGGAACTGTGAGGGACTGAGGCTGAGCTCAACTCTCAAAAGTAAGATGGTTTTGGACAAGGCGTTCAGCTACCCTCTCACGTATGGAACTTAGTATGTAGCACCAGTCTACCACAGGAATTACTAGGAAATCGCTGAACTGAGCTTGGAGGCACTCGTCTTGTGTGCCGGGTGATTCCAATTACCTCTCCCAGCACTTCCGTCAAACAGCGAGCCTAGGCCTTTTAGAAGCCAAGGGTACCAGCAGGCTGGATATGGAGGTACAGGCCATAAGCTCAACTCTGAGAAGTGTGTATGCATGGGAGGCAGATGTCTGCTACCCGCTCGTACATGGAATTTGGAACCTAGCTACACTCTGGTTGAGGAAAGTCGTTGGAAATCGCTGTATTCAACTCAGATACACGGGAGTTCAGGCCCAGTGCTCACACATGCTTTTCCCGCAACCTCTGCCAGCCACTAATATTAGGATGTTAGCAGCTACTCCTACAGTCAGGCAGCATGCGGGAGGGTTCTGCCCTGTCCTCAGCTCTCTCAGGGAAGCATGTCTTGAAGCCAGCTAGCTGTCAACTAGCTGCATTCCTATGGCAGTGAGAAGGTAGCAGTATTCTGAGTCAGGAGGTTCCAAGATTACCAGTCGACTGCACCTGGAGATACCCTCCAGGTCTGCATTGTTACCCTGCGTCTCAGAAGCCTCTGGCAAACGTCTCTGGTGAAGACGTGTGAAACTCACTCTGCAGGCAGTGTGGAACTGTGAGGGACTGAGGGTGGGCTCAACTCTCAGAATTAAGATGCTTTTGGACAAGGCGTTCAGCTACCAACTCACATACGGAACTTAGTATGTAGCACCTGTCTACCACAAGAATTACTGGGAAATCGTGAATTGAGCTTGGAGGCACTCGTCTTGTGTGCCGGGAGATTCCAATTACCTCTCCCAGCACTTCCGTCAAACAGCGAGCCTAGGCCTTTTAGAAGCCAAGGGTACCAGCAGGCTGGATGTGGAGGTACAGGCCATAAGCTCAACTCTCAGAAGTGTGTATGCATGGGAGACAGATGTCTGCTACCCACTCGGACATGTTAGTTGGAACCTAGCTACACTGTGATTGAAGAAGGCCATTGGAAATCGCTGTATTCAACTCAGATACACGGGAGTTCAGGCCCAGTGCTCACACATGCTTTTCCCGCAACCTCTCCCAGCCACTAACATTAGGATGTTAGCAGCTACTCCTACAGTCAGGCAGCATGCGGGAGGGTTCTGCCCTGTCCTCAGCTCTCTCAGGGAAGCATGTCTTGAAGCCAGCTAGCTGTCAACTAGCTGCATTCCTATGGCAGTGAGAAGGTAGCAGTATTCTGAGTCAGGAGGTTCCAAGATTACCAGTCGACTGCACCTGGGGATACCCTCCAGGTCTGCATTGTTACCCTGCGTCTCAGAAGCCTCTGGCAAACGTCTCTGCTGAAGACCTGCGAAACTCACTCTGCAGGCAGTGTGGAATTGTGAGGGACTGAGGCTGAGCTCAACTCTCAGAAGTAAGATGGTTTTGGACAAGGCGTTCAGCTACCCTCTCACGTATGGAACTTAGTATGTAGCACCAGTCTACCACAGGAATTACTAGGAAATCGCTGAACTGAGCTTGGAGGCACTAGTCTTGTGTGACGGGTGATTCCAATTACCTCTCCCAGCACTTCCGTCAAACAGCGAGCCTAGTCCTTTTAGAAGCCAAGGGTACCAGCAGGCTGGATGTCGAGGTACAGGCCATAAGCTCAACTTTCAGAAGTGTGTATGCTTGGGAGGCAGATGTCTGCTACCCGCTCGTACATGGAATTTGGAACCTAGCTACAGTCTGGTTGAGGAAAGCCGTTGGAAATCGCTGTATTCAACTCAGATACACGGGAGTTCAGGCCCAGTGCTCACACATGCTTTTTGCGCAACCTCTCCCAGCCACTAACATAAGGATGTTAGCAGCTACTCCTACAGTCAGGCAGGATGCGGGAGGGTTCTGCCCTGTCCTCAGCTCTCACAGGGAAGCATGTCTTGAAGCCAGCTGTCAACTAGCTGCATTCCTATGGCAGTGAGAAGGTAGCAGTACTCTGAGTCAGGAGGTTTCAAGATTACCACTCTACTGCACCTGGAGATACCCTCCAGGTCTGCATTGTTAACTTGTACTCAGAAGCCTCTGGCAATCGTCTCTGGTGAAGACGTGTGAAACTCACTCTGCAGGCAGTGTGGAAGTGTGAGGGACTGAGGGTGTGCTCAACTCTCAGAAGTAAGATGCTTTTGGACAAGGCGTTCAGCTACCATCTCACATATGGAACTTAGTATGTAGCACCTGTCTACCACAAGAATTACTGGGAAATCGTGAATTGAGCTTGGAGGCACTCGTCTTGTGTGCCGGGAGATTCCAATTACCTCTCCCAGCATTTCCGTCAAACAGTGAGCCTAGGCCTTTTAGAAGCCAAGGGTACCAGCAGGCTGGATGTGGAGGTACAGGCCGTAAGCTCAACTCTCAGAAGTGTGTATGCATGGGAGGCAGATGTCTGCTACCCGCTCGTACATGGGATTTGGAACCTAGCTACACTCTGGTTGAGGAAAGTCGTTGGAAATCGCTGTATTCAACTCAGATACACGGGAGTTCAGGCCCAGTGCTCACACATGCTTTTCCCGCAACCTCTCCCAGCCACTAACATTAGGATGTTAGCAGGTACTCCTACAGTCAGGCAGCATGCGGGAGGGTTCTTCCCTGTCCTCAGCTCTCTCAGGGAAGCATGTCTTGAAGCCAGCTAGCTGTCAAATAGCTGCATTCCTATGGCAGTGAGAAGGTAGCAGTATTCTGAGTCAGGAGGTTCCAAGATTATCAGTCGACTGCACCTGGAGATACCCTCCAGGTCTGCATTGTTACCCTGCGTCTCAGAAGCCTCTGTTAAACGTCTCTGGTGAAGACGTGTGAAACTCACTCTGCAGGCAGTGTGGAACTGTGAGGGACTGTGGGTGGGCTCAACTCTCAGAATTAAGATGCTTTTGGACAAGGCGTTCAGCTACCAACTCACATACGGAACTTAGTATGTAGCACCTGTCTACCACAAGAATTACTGGGAAATCGTGAATTGAGCTTGGAGGCACTCGTCTTGTGTGCCGGGAGATTCCAATTACCTCTCCCAGCACTTCCGTCAAACAGCGAGCCTAGGCCTTTTAGAAGCCAAGGGTACCAGCAGGCTGGATGTGGAGGTACAGGCCATAAGCTCAACTCTCAGAAGTGTGTATGCATGGGAGACAGATGTCTGCTACCCACTCGGACATGTTAGTTGGAACCTAGCTACACTGTGATTGAAGAAGGCCATTGGAAATCGCTGTATTCAACTCAGATACACGGGAGTTCAGGCCCAGTGCTCACACATGCTTTTCCCGCAACCTCTCCCAGCCACTAACATTAGGATGTTAGCAGCTACTCCTACAGTCAGGCAGCATGCGGGAGGGTTCTGCCCTGTCCTCAGCTCTCTCAGGGAAGCATGTCTTGAAGCCAGCTAGCTGTCAACTAGCTGCATTCCTATGGCAGTGAGAAGGTAGCAGTATTCTGAGTCAGGAGGTTCCAAGATTACCAGTCGACTGCACCTGGGGATACCCTCCAGGTCTGCATTGTTACCCTGCGTCTCAGAAGCCTCTGGCAAACGTCTCTGCTGAAGACCTGCGAAACTCACTCTGCAGGCAGTGTGGAATTGTGAGGGACTGAGGCTGAGCTCAACTCTCAGAAGTAAGATGGTTTTGGACAAGGCGTTCAGCTACCCTCTCACGTATGGAACTTAGTATGTAGCACCAGTCTACCACAGGAATTACTAGGAAATCGCTGAACTGAGCTTGGAGGCACTAGTCTTGTGTGACGGGTGATTCCAATTACCTCTCCCAGCACTTCCGTCAAACAGCGAGCCTAGTCCTTTTAGAAGCCAAGGGTACCAGCAGGCTGGATGTCGAGGTACAGGCCATAAGCTCAACTTTCAGAAGTGTGTATGCTTGGGAGGCAGATGTCTGCTACCCGCTCGTACATGGAATTTGGAACCTAGCTACAGTCTGGTTGAGGAAAGCCGTTGGAAATCGCTGTATTCAACTCAGATACACGGAAGTTCAGGCCCAGTGCTCACACATGCTTTTCCCGCAACCTCTCCCAGCCACTAATATTAGGATGTTAGCAGCTACTCCTACAGTCAGGCAGGATGCTGGAGGGTTCTGCCCTGTCCTCAGTTCTACAGGGAAGCATGTCTTGAAGCCAGCTGTCAACTAGCTGCATTCCTATGGCAGTGAGAAGGTAGCAGTACTCTGAGTCAGGAGGTTCCAAGATTACCACTCTACTGCACCTGGAGATACCCTCCAGGTCTGCATTGTTAACTTGTACTCAGAAGCCTCTGGCAATCGTCTCTGGTGAAGACGTGTGAAACTCACTCTGCAGGCAGTGTGGAAGTGTGAGGGACTGAGGGTGTGCTCAACTCTCAGAAGTAAGATGCTTTTGGACAAGGCGTTCAGCTACCATCTCACATATGGAACTTAGTATGTAGCACCTGTCTACCACAAGAATTACTGGGAAATCGTGAATTGAGCTTGGAGGCACTCGTCTTGTGTGCCGGGAGATTCCAATTACCTCTCCCAGCATTTCCGTCAAACAGTGAGCCTAGGCCTTTTAGAAGCCAAGGGTACCAGCAGGCTGGATGTGGAGGTACAGGCCGTAAGCTCAAGTCTCAGAAGTGTGTATGCATGGGAGGCAGATGTCTGCTACCCGCTCGTACATGGGATTTGGAACCTAGCTACACTCTGGTTGAGGAAAGTCGTTGGAAATCGCTGTATTCAACTCAGATACACGGGAGTTCAGGCCCAGTGCTCACACATGCTTTTCCCGCAACCTCTCCCAGCCACTAACATTAGGATGTTAGCAGCTACTCCTACAGTCAGGTAGCATGCGGGAGGGGTCTGCCCTGTCCTCAGCTCTCTCAGGGAAGCATGTCTTGAAGCCAGCTAGCTGTCAACTAGCTGCATTCCTTTGGCAGTGAGAAGGTAGCAGTATTCTGAGTCAGGAGGTTCCAAGATTACCAGTCGACTGCACCTGGGGATACCCTCCAGGTCTGCATTGTTACCCTGCGTCTCAGAAGCCTCTGGCAAACGTCTCTGCTGAAGACCTGCGAAACTCACTCTGCAGGCAGTGTGGAACTGTGAGGGACTGAGGCTGAGCTCAACTCTCAGAAGTAAGATTGTTTTGGACAAGGCGTTCAGCTACCCTCTCACGTATGGAACTTAGTATGTAGCACCAGTCTACCACAGGAATTACTAGGAAATCGCTGAACTGAGCTTGGAGGCACTAGTCTTGTGTGCCCGGTGATTCCAATTACCTCTCCCAGCACTTCCGTCAAACAGCGAGCCTATTCCTTTTAGAAGCCAAGGGTACCAGCAGGCTGGATGTGGAGGTACAGGCCATAAGCTCAACTCTCAGAAGTGTGTATGCATGGGAGGCAGATGTCTGCTACCCACTCGGACATGGGAGTTGGAACGTAGCTACACTGTGATTGAAGAAGGCCATTGGAAATCGCTGTATTCAACTCAGATACACGGGAGTTCAGGCCCAGTGCTCACACATGCTTTTCCCGCAACCTCTCCCAGCCACTAACATAAGGATGTTAGCAGCTACTCCTACAGTCAGGGAGCATGCGGGAGGGTTTTGCCCTGTCCTCAGCTCTCTCAGGGAAGCATGTCTTGAAGCCAGCTAGCTGTCAACTAGCTGCATTCCTGTGGCAGTGACAAGGTAGCAGTATTCTGAGTCAGGAGGTTCCAAGATTACCAGTCGACTGCACCTGGGGATACCCTCCAGGTCTGCATTGTTACCCTGCGTCTCAGAAGCCTCTGGCAAACGTCTCTGGTGAAGACGTGTGAAACTCACTCTGCAGGCAGTGTGGATCTGTGAGGGACTGAGGGTGGGCTCAACTCTCAGAAGTAAGATGCTTTTGGACAAGGCGTTCAGCTACCATCTCACATATGGAACTTAGTATGTAGCACCTGTCTACCACAAGAATTACTGGGAAATCGTGAATTGAGCTTGGAGGCACTCGTCTTGTGTGCCGGGAGATTCCAATTACCTCTCCCAGCACTTTCGTCAAACAGCGAGCCTAGGCCTTTTAGATGCCAAGGGTACCAGCAGGCTGGATGTGGAGGTACAGGCCATAAGCTCAACTCTCAGAAGTGTGTATGCATGGGAGGCAGATGTCTGCTACACACTCGGACATGGGAGTTGGAACCTAGCTACACTGTGATTGAAGAAGGCCATTGGAAATCGCTGTATTCAACTCAGATACACGGGAGTTCAGGCCCAGTGCTCACACATGCTTTTCCCGCAACCTCTCCCAGCCACTAACATTAGGATGTTAGCAGCTACTCCTACAGTCAGGCAGGATGCGGGAGGGTTCTGCCCTGTCCTCAGCTCTCTCAGGGAAGCATGTCTTGAAGCCAGCTGTCAACTAGCTGCATTCCTATGGCAGTGAGAAGGTAGCAGTATTCTGAGTCAGGAGGTTCCAAGATTACCAGTCGACTGCACCTGGGGATACCCTCCACGTCTGCATTGTTACCCTGCGTCTCAGAAGCCTCTGGCAAACGTCTCTGCTGAAGACCTGCGAAACTCACTCTGCAGGCACTGTGGAACTGTGAGGGACTGAGGCTGAGCTCAACTCTCAGAAGTAAGATGGTTTTGGACAAGGCGTTCAGCTACCCTCTCACGTATGGAACTTAGTATGTAGCACCAGTCTACCAGAGGAATTACTAGGAAATCGCTGAACTGAGCTTGGAGGCACTAGTCTTGTGTGCCGGGTGATTCCAATTACCTCTCCCAGCACTTCCGTCAAACAGCGAGCCTAGGCCTTTTAGAAGCCAAGGGTACCAGCAGGCTGGATGTGGAGGTACACGCCATAAGCTCAACTCTCAGAAGTGTGTATGCATGGGAGGCAGATGTCTGCTACCCGCTCGTACTTAGAATTTAGAACCTAGCTACACTCTGGTTGAGGAAAGTCGTTGGAAATCGCTGTATTCAACTCAGATACACGGGAATTCAGGCCCAGTGCTCACACATGCTTTTCCCGCAACCTCTCCCAGCCACTAACATTAGGATGTTAGCAGCTACTCCTACAGTCAGGCAGCATGCGGGAGGGTTCTGCCCTGTCCTCAGCTCTCTCAGGGAAGCATGTCTTGAAGCCAGCTAGCTGTCAACTAGCTACATCCCTATCGCAGTGAGAAGGTAGCAGTATTCTGAGTCAGGAGGTTCCAAGATTACCAGTCGACTGCACCTGGGGATACCCTCCAGGTCTGCATTGTTACCCTGCGTCTCAGAAGCCTCTGGCAAACGTCTCTACTGAAGACCTGCGAAACTCACTCTGCACGCAGTGTGGAACTGTGAGGGACTGAGGCTGAGCTCAACTCTCAGAAGTAATAAGGTTTTGGACAAGGCGTTCAGCTACCCTCTCACGTATGGAACTTAGTATGTAGCACCAGTCTACCACAAGAATTACTAGGAAATCGCTGAACTGAGCTTTGAGGCACTAGTCTTGTGTACCGGGTGATTCCAATTACCTCTCCCAGCACTTCCGTCAAACAGCGAGCCTAGGCCTTTTAGAAGCCAAGGGTACCAGCAGGCTGGATGTGGAGGTACAGGCCATAAGCTCAACTCTCAGAACTGTGTATGCATGGGAGACAGATGTCTGCTACCCGCTCGTACATGGGATTTGGAACCTAGCTACACTCTGGTTGAGGAAAGCCGTTGGAAATCGCTGTATTCAACTCAGATACACGGGAGTTCAGGCCCAGTGCTCACACATGCTTTTCCCGCAACCTCTCCCAGCCACTAACATTAGGATGTTTGCAGCTACTCCTACAGTCAGGCAGCATGCGGGAGGGTTCTGCCCTGTCCTCAGCTCTCTCAGGGAAGCATGTCTTGAAGCCAGCTAGCTGTCAACTAGCTGCATTCCTATGGCAGTGAGAAGGTAGCAGTATTCTGAGTCAGGAGGTTCCAAGATTACCACTCTACTGCACCTGGGGATACCCTCCAGGTCTGCATTGTTACCCTGCGTCTCAGAAGCCTCTGGCAAACGTCTCTGCTGAAGACCTGCGAAACTCACTCTGCAGGCAGTGTGAAACTGTGAGGGACTGAGGGTGAGCTCAACTCTCAGAAGTAAGATGGTTTTGGACAAGGCGTTCAGCTACCCTCTCACGTATGGAACTTAGTATGTAGCACCAGTCTACCACAGGAATTACTAGGAAATCGCTGAACTGAGCTTGGAGGCACTAGTCTTGTGTGCCGGGTGATTCCAATTACCTCTCCCAGCACTTCCGTCAAACAGCGAGCCTAGGCCTTTTAGAAGCCAAGGGTACCAGCAGGCTGGATGTGGAGGTACAGGCCATAAGCTCAACTCTCAGAAGTGTGTATGCATGGGAGGCAGATGTCTGCTACCCGCTCGTACATGGGAGTTGGAACCTAGCTACACTCTGGTTGAGGAAAGTCGTTGGAAATCGCTGTATTCAACTCAGATACACGGGAGTTCAGGCCCAGTGCTCACACATGCTTTTCCCGCAACCTCTCCCAGCCACTAACATTAGGATGTTAGCAGCTACTCCTACAGTCAGGCAGGATGCGGGAGGGTTCTGCCATGTCCTCAGCTCTCACAGGGAAGCATGTCTTGAAGCCAGCTAGCTGTCAACTAGCTGCATTCCTATGGCAGTGAGAAGGTAGCAGTATTCTGAGTCAGGAGGTTCCAAGATTACCAGTCGACTGCACCTGGGGATACCCTCCAGGTCTGCATTGTTACCCTGCGTCTCAGAAGCCTCTGGCAAACGTCTCTGCTGAAGACCTGCGAAACTCACTCTGCAGGCAGTGTGGAACTGTGAGGGACTGAGGCTGAGCTCAACTCTCAGAAGTAAGATGGTTTTGGACAAGGCGTTCAGCTACCCTCACACGTATGGAACTTAGTATGTAGCACCAGTCTACCACAGGAATTACTAGGAAATCGATGAAATGAGCTTGGAGGCACTAGTCTTGTGTGCCGGGTGATTCCAATTACCTCTCCCAGCACTTCCGTCAAACAGCGAGCCTAGGCCTTTTAGAAGCCAAGGGTACCAGCAGGCTGGATGTGGAGGTACAGGCCATAAGCTCAACTCTCAGAAGTGTGTATGCATGGGAGGCAGATGTCTGCTACCCACTCGGACATGGGAGTTGGAACCTAGCTACACTGTGATTGAAGAAGGCCATTGGAAATCGCTGTATTCAACTCAGATACACGGGAGTTCAGGCCCAGTGCTCACACATGCTTTTCCCGCAACCTCTCCCAGCCACTAACATAAGGATGTTAGCAGCTACTCCTACAGTCAGGCAGGATGCGGGAGGGTTCTGCCCTGTCCTCAGCTCTCACAGGGAAGCATGTCTTGAAGCCAGCTGTCAACTAGCTGCATTCCTATGGCAGTGAGAAGGTAGCAGTACTCTGAGTCAGGAGGTTCCAAGATTACCACTCTACTGCACCTGGAGATACCCTTCAGGTCTGCATTGTTAACTTGTACTCAGAAGCCTCTGGCAATCGTCTCTGCTGAAGACGTGTGAAACTCACTCTGCAGGCAGTGTGGAACTGTGAGGGACTGAGGGTGGTCTCAACTTTCAGAAGTAAGAAGGTTTTGGACAAGGCGTTCAGCTACCCTCTCACGTATGGAACTTAGTATGTAGCACCAGTCTACCACAGGAATTACTAGGAAATCGCTGAACTGAGCTTGGAGGCACTAGTCTTGTGTGCCGGGTGATTCCAATTACCTCTCCCAGCACTTCCGTGAAACAGCGAGCCTAGGCCTTTTAGAAACCAAGGGTACCAGCAGGCTGGATGTGGAGGTACAGGCCATAAGCTCAACTCTCAGAAGTGTGTATGCATGGGAGGCAGATGTCTGCTACCCGCTCGTACATGGAATTTGGAACCTAGCTACACTCTGGTTGAGGAAAGTCGTTGGAAATCCTTGTATTCAACTCAGATACACGGGAGTTCAGGCCCAGTGCTCACACATGCTTTTCCCGCAACCTCTCCCAGCCACTAACATTAGGATGTTAGCAGCTACTCCTACAGTCAGGGAGCATGCGGGAGGGTTCTGCCCTGTCCTCAGCTCTCTCAGGGAAGCATGTCTTGAAGCCAGCTAGCTGTCAACTAGCTGCATTCCTATGGCAGTGAGAAGGTAGCAGTATTCTGAGTCAGGAGGTTCCAAGATTACCAGTCGACTGCACCTGGGTATACCCTCCAGGTCTGCATTGTTACCCTGCGTCTCAGAAGCCTCTGGCAAACGTCTCTGCTGAAGACCTGCGAAACTCACTCTGCAGGCAGTGTGGAACTGTGAGGGACTGAGGCTTAGCTCAACTCTCAGAAGTAAGAAGGTTTTGGACAAGGCGTTCAGCTACCCTCTCACGTATGGAACTTAGTATGTAGCACCAGTCTACCACAGGAATTACTAGGAAATCGCTGAACTGAGCTTGGAGGCACTAGTCTTGTGTGCCGGGTGATTCCAATTACCTCTCCCAGCACTTCCGTCAAACACCGAGCCTAGGCCTTTTAGAAACCAAGGGTACCAGCAGGCTGGATGTGGAGGTACAGGCCATAAGCTCAACTCTCAGAAGTGTGTATGCATGGGAGGCAGATGTCTGCTACCCGCTCCTACATGGAATATGGAACCTAGCTACACTCTGGTTGAGGAAAGTCGTTGGAAATCGCTGTATTCAACTCAGATACACGGGAGTTCAGGCCCAGTGCTCACACATGCTTTTCCCGCAACCTCTCCCAGCCACTAACATTAGGATGTTAGCAGCTACTCCTACAGTCAGGCAGCATGCGGGAGGGTTCTGCCCTGTCCTCAGCTCTCTCAGGGAAGCATGTCTTGAAGCCAGCTAGCTGTCAACTAGCTGCATTACTATGGCAGTGAGAAGGTAGCAGTATTCTGAGTCAGGAGGTTCCAAGATTACCAGTCGACTGCACCTGGGGATACCCTCCAGGTCTGCATTGTTACCCTGCGTCTCAGAAGCCTCTGGCAAACGTCTCTGCGGAAGACCTGCGAAACTCACTCTGCAGGCAGTGTGGAACTGTGAGGGACTGAGGCTGAGCTCAACTCTCAGAAGTAAGAAGGTTTTGGACAAGGCGTTCAGCTACCCTCTCACGTATGGAACTTAGTATGTAGCACCAGTCTACCACAGGAATTACTAGGAAATCGCTGAACTGAGCTTGGAGGCACTAGTCTTGTGTGCCGGGTGATTCCAATTACCTCTCCCAGCACTTCCGTCAAACAGCGAGCCTAGGCCTTTTAGAAGCCAAGGGTACCAGCAGGCTGGATGTGGAGGTACAGGCCATAAGCTCAACTCTCAGAAGTGTGTATGCATGGGAGGCAGATGTCTGCTACCCGCTCGTACATGGGATTTGGAACCTAGCTACACTCTGGTTGAGGAAAGTCGTTGGAAATCGCTGTATTCAACTCAGATACACGGGAGTTCAGGCCCAGTGCTCACACATGCTTTTCCCGCAACCTCTCCCAGCCACTAACATTAGGATGTTAGCAGCTACTCCTACAGTCAGGCAGCATGCGGGAGGGTTCTGCCCTGTCCTCAGCTCTCTCAGGGAAGCATGTCTTGAAGCCAGCTAGCTGTCAACTAGCTGCATTCCTATGGCAGTGAGAAGGTAGCAGTATTCTGAGTCAGGAGGTTCCAAGATTACCAGTCGACTGCACCTGGGGATACCCTCCAGGTCTGCATTGTTACCCTGCGTCTCAGAAGCCTCTGGCAAACGTCTCTGCTGAAGACCTGCGAAACTCACTCTGAAGGCAGTGTGGAACTGTGAGGGACTGAGGCTGAGCTCAACTCTCAGAAGTAAGATGGTTTTGGACAAGGCGTTCAGCTACCCTCTCACGTATGGAACTTAGTATGTAGCACCAGTCTACCACAGGAATTACTAGGAAATCGCTGAACTGAGCTTGGAGGCACTAGTCTTGTGTGCCGGGTGATTCCAATTACCTCTCCCAGCACTTCCGTCAAACAGCGAGCCTAGGCATTTTAGAAGCCAAGGGTACAAGCAGGCTGGATGTGGAGGTACAGGCCATAAGCTCAACTCTCAGAAGTGTATATGCATGGGAGGCAGATGTCTGCTACCCACTCGGGCATGGGAGTTGGAACCTAGCTACACTGTGATTGAAGAAGGCCATTGGAAATCGCTGTATTCAACTCAGATACACGGGAGTACAGGCCCAGTGCTCACACATGCTTTTCCCGCAACATCTCCCAGCCACTAATATAAGGATGTTAGCAGCTACTCCTACAGTCAGGCAGGATGCGGGAGGGTTCTGCCATGTCCTCAGCTCTCACAGGGAAGCATGTCTTGAAGCCAGCTGTCAACTAGCTGCATTCCTATGGCAGTGAGAAGGTAGCAGTACTCTGAGTCAGGAGGTTCCAAGATTACCACTCTACTGCACCTGGAGATACCCTCCAGGTCTGCATTGTTACCCTGCGTCTCAGAAGCCTCTGGCAAACGTCTCTGCTGAAGACCTGCGAAACTCACTCTGCAGGCAGTGTGGAACTGTGAGGGACTGAGGCTGAGCTCAACTCTCAGAAGTAAGATGGTTTTGGACAAGGCGTTCAGCTACCCTCTCACGTATGGAACTTAGTATGTAGCACCAGTCTACCACAGGAATTACTAGGAAATCGCTGAACTGAGCTTGGAGGCACTAGTCTTGTGTGCCGGGTGATTCCAATTGCCTCTCCCAGCACTTCCGTCAAACAGCGAGCCTAGGCCTTTTAGAAGCCAAGGGTACCAGCAGGCTGGATGTGGAGGTACAGGCCATAAGCTCAACTCTCAGAAGTGTGTATGCATGGGAGGCAGATGTCTGCTACCCACTCGGACATGGGAGTTGGAACCTAGCTACACTGTGATTGAAGAAAGCCATTGGAAATCGCTGTATTCAACTCAGATACACGGGAGTTCAGGCCCAGTGCTCACACATGCTTTTCCCGCAACCTCTCCCAGCCACTAACATAAGGATGTTAGCAGCTACTCCTACAGTCAGGCAGGATGCGGGAGGGTTCTGCCCTGTCCTCAGCTCTCACAGGGAAGCATGTCTTGAAGCCATCAGTCAACTAGATGCATTCCTATGGCAGTGAGAAGGTAGCAGTACTCTGAGTCAGGAGGTTCCAAGATTACCACTCTACTGCACCTGGAGATACCCTCCAGGTCTGCATTGTTAACTTGTACTCAGAAGCCTCTGGCAATCGTCTCTGGTGAAGACGTGTGAAACTCACTCTGCAGGCAGTGTGGAAGTGTGAGGGACTGAGGGTGTGCTCAACTCTCAGAAGTAAGATGCTTTTGGACAAGGCGTTCAGCTACCTTCTCACATATGGAACTTAGTATGTAGCACCTGTGTACCACAAGAATTACTGGGAAATCGTGAATTGAGCTTGGAGGCACTCGTCTTGTGTGCCGGGAGATTCCAATTACCTCTCCCAGCACTTCCGTCAAACAGCGAGCCTAGGCCTTTTAGAAGCCAAGGGTACCAGCAGGCTGGATGTGGAGGTACAGGCCATAAGCTCAACTCTCAGAAGTGTGTATGCCTGGGAGGCAGATGTCTGCTACCCGCTCGTACATGGGATTTGGAACCTAGCTACACTCTGGTTGAGGAAAGTCGTTGGAAATCGCTGTATTCAACTCAGATACACGGGAGTTCAGGCCCAGTGCTCACACATGCTTTTCCCGCAACCTCTCCCAGCCACTAACATTAGGATGTTAGCAGCTACTCCTACAGTCAGGCAGCATGCGGGAGGGTTCTGCCCTGTCCTCAGCTCTCTCAGGGAAGCATGTCTTGAAGCCAGCTAGCTGTCAACTAGCTGCATTCCTATGGCAGTGAGAAGGTAGCAGTATTCTGAGTCAGGAGGTTCCAAGATTACCAGTCGACTGCACCTGGGGATACCCTCGAGTTCTGCATTGTTACCCTGCGTCTCAGAAGCCTCTGGCAAAAGTCTCTGCTGAAGACCTGCGAAACTCACTCTGCAGGAAGTGTGGAACTGTGAGGGACTGAGGCTGAGCTCAACTCTCAGAAGTAAGAAGGTTTTGGACAAGGCGTTCAGCTACCCTCTCACGTATGGAACTTAGTATGTAGCACCAGTCTACCACAGGAATTACTAGGAAATCGCTGAACTGAGCTTTGAGGCACTAGTCTTGTGTGCCGGGAGATTCCAATTACCTCTCCCAGCACTTCCGTCAAACAGCGAGCCTAGGCCTTTTAGAAGCCAAGGGTACCAGCAGGCTGGATGTGGAGGTACAGGCCATAAGCTCAACTCTCAGAAGTGTGTATGCATGGGAGGCAGATGTCTGCTACCCGCTGGTACATGGGATTTGGAACCTAGCTACACTCTGGTTGAGGAAAGTCGTTGGAAATCGCTGTATTCAACTCAGATACCCGGGAGTTCAGGCCCAGTGCTCACACATGCTTTTCCCGCAACCTCTCCCAGCCACTAACATTAGGATGTTAGCAGCTACTCCTACAGTCAGGCAGCATGCGGGAGGGTTCTGCCCTGTCCTCAGCTCTCTCAGGGAAGCATGTCTTGAAGCCAGCTAGCTGTGAACTAGCTGCATTCCTATGGCAGTGAGAAGGTAGCAGTATTCTGATTCAGGAGGTTCCAAGATTACCAGTCGACTGCACCTGGGGATACCCTCCAGGTCTGCATTGTTACCCTGCGTCTCAAAAGCCTCTGGCAAACGTCTCTGCTGAAGACCTGCGAAACTCACTCTGCAGGCAGTGTGGAACTGTGAGGGACTGAAGCTGAGCTCAACTCTCAGAAGTAAGATGCTTTTGGACAAGGCGTTCAGCTACCTTCTCACATATGGAACTTAGTATGTAGCACCTGTCTACCACAAGAATTACTGGGAAATCGTGAATTGAGCTTGGAGGCACTCGTCTTGTGTGCCGGGAGATTCCAATTACCTCTCCCAGCACTTCCGTCAAACAGCGAGCCTAGGCCTTTTAGAAGCCAAGGGTACCAGCAGGCTGGATGTGGAGGTACAGGCCATAAGCTCAACTCTCAGAAGTGTGTATGCATGGGAGGAAGATGTCTGCTACCCACTCGGACATGGGAGTTGGAACCTAGCTACACTGTGATTGAAGAAGGCCATTGGAAATTGCTGTATTCAACTCAGATACACGGGAGTTCAGGCCCAGTGCTCACACATGCTTTTCCCGCAACCTCTCCCAGCCACTAACATAAGGATGTTAGCAGCTACTCCTACAGTCAGGCAGGATGCGGGAGGGTTCTGCCCTGTCCTCAGCTCTCACAGGGAAGCATGACTTGAAGCCAGCTGTCAACTAGCTGCATTCCTATGGCAGTGAGAAGGTAGCAGTACTGTGAGTCAGGAGGTTCCAAGATTACCACTCTACTGCACCTGGAGATACCCTCCAGGTCTGCATTGTTAACTTGTACTCAGAAGCCTCTGGCAATCGTCTCTGGTGAAGACGTGTGAAACTCACTCTGCAGGCAGTGTGGATCTGTGAGGGACTGAGGGTGGGCTCAACTCTCAGAAGTAAGATGCTTTTGGACAAGGCGTTCAGCTACCATCTCACATATGGAACTTAGTATGTAGCACCTGTCTACCACAAGAATTACTGGGAAATCGTGAATTGAGCTTGGAGGCACTCGTCTTGTGTGCCGGGAGATTCCAATTACCTCTCCCAGCACTTCCGTCAAACAGCGAGCCTAGGCCTTTTAGAAGCCAAGGGTACCAGCAGGCTGGATGTGGAGGCACAGGCCATAAGCTCAACTCTCAGAAGTGTGTATGCATGGGAGGCAGATGTCTGCTACCCGCTCGTACAAGGGATTTGGAACCTAGCTACACTCTGGTTGAGGAAAGTCGTTGGAAATCGCTGTATTCAACTCAGATACACGGGAGTTCAGGCCCAGTGCTCACACATGCTTTTCCCGCAACCTCTCCCAGCCACTAACATTAGGATGTTAGCAGCTACTCCTACATTCAGGCAGCATGCGGGAGGGTTCTGCCCTGTCCTCAGCTCTCTCAGGGAAGCATTTCTTGAAGCCAGCTAGCTGTGAACTAGCTGCATTCCTATGGCAGTGGGAAGGTAGCAGTATTCTGAGTCCGGAGGTTCCAAGATTACCAGTCGACTGCACCTGGGGATACCCTCCAGGTCTGCATTGTTACCCTGCATCTCAGAAGCCTCTGGCAAACGTCTCTGCTGAAGACCTGCGAAACTCACTCTGCAGGCAGTGTGGAACTGTGAGGGACTGAGGCTGAGCTCAACTCTCAGAAGTAAGATGGTTGGACAAGGCGTTCAGCTACCCTCTCATGTATGGAACTTAGTATGTAGCACCAGTCTACCACAGGAATTACTAGGAAATCGCTGAACTGAGCTTGGAGGCACTAGTCTTGTGTGCCGGGTGATTCCAATTACCTCTCCCAGCACTTCCGTCAAACAGCAAGCCTAGGCCTTTTAGAAGCCAAGGGTACCAACAGGCTGGATGTGGAGGTACAGGCCATAAGCTCAACTCTCAGAAGTGTGTATGCATGGGAGGCAGATGTCTGCTACCCGCTCGTACATGGGATTTGGTATTACTACACTCTGGTTGAGGAAAGTCGTTGGAAATCGCTGTATTCAACTCAGATACACGGGAATTCAGGCCCAGTGCTCACACATGCTTTTCCCGCAACCTCTCCCAGCCGCTAACATAAGGATGTTAGCAGCTACTCCTACAGTCAGGCAGGATGCGGGAGGGTTCTGCCCTGTCCTCAGCTCTCACAGGGAAGCATGTCTTGAAGCCAGCTGTCAACTAGCTGCATTCCTATGGCAGTGAGAAGGTAGCAGTACTCTGAGTCAGGAGGTTCCAAGATTACCACTCTACTGCACCTGGAGATACCCTCCAGGTCTGCATTGTTAACTTGTACTCAGAAGCCTCTGGCAATCGTCTCTGGTGAAGACGTGTGAAACTCACTCTGCAGGCAGTGTGGATCTGTGAGGGACTGAGGGTGGGCTCAACTCTCAGAAGTAAGATGCTTTTGGACAAGGCGTTCAGCTAATATCTCACATATGGAACTTAGTATGTAGCACCTGTCTACCACAAGAATCACTGGGAAATCGTGAATTGAGCTTGGAGGCACTCGTCTTGTGTGCCGGGAGATTCCAATTACCTCTCCCAGCACTTCCGTCAAACAGCGAGCCTAGGCCTTTTAGAAGCCAAGGGTACCAGCAGGCTGGATGTGGAGGTACAGGCCATAAGCTCAAATCTCAGAAGTGTGTATGCATGGGAGGCAGATGTCTGCTACCCGCTCGTACATGGTATTTGGAAGGTAGCTACACTCTGGTTGAGGAAAGCCGTTGGAAATCGCTGTATTCAACTCAGATACACGGGAGTTCAGGCCCCGTGCTCACACATGCTTTTCCCGCAACCTCTCCCAGCCACTAACATTAGGATGTTAGCAGCTACTCCTACAGTCAGGGAGCATGCGGGAGGGTTCTGCCCTGTCCTCAGCTCTCTCAGGGAAGCATGTCTTGAAGCCAGCTAGCTGTCAACTAGCTGCATTCCTATGGCAGTGAAAAGGTAGCAGTATTCTGAGTCAGGAGGTTCCAAGATTACCAGTCGACTGCACCTGGGGATACCCTCCAGGTCTGCATTGTTACCCTGCGTCTCAGAAGCCTCTTGCAAACGTCTCTGATGAAGACCTGCGAAACTCACTCTGCAGGCAGTGTGGAACTGTGAGGGACTGAGGCTGAGCTCAACTCTCAGAAGTAAGATGGTTTTGGACAAGGCGTTCAGCTACCTTCTCACATATGGAACTTAGTATGGAGCACCTGTCTACCACAAGAATTACTGGGAAATCGTGAATTGAGCTTGGAGGCACTCGTCTTGTGTGCCGGGAGATTCCAATTACCTCTCCCAGCACTTCCGTCAAACAGCGAGCCTAGGCCTTTTAGAAGCCAAGGGTACCAGCAGGCTGGATGTGGAGGTACAGGCCATAAGCTCAACTCTCAGAAGTGTGTATGCATGGGAGGCAGATGTCTGCTACCCGCTCGTACATGGGATTTGGAACCTAGCTACACTCTGGTTGAGGAAAGTCGTTGGAAATCGCTGTATTCAACTCAGATACACGGGAGTTCAGGCCCAGTGCTCACACATGCTTTTCCCGCAACCTCTCCCAGCCACTAACATTAGGATGTTAGCAGCTACTCCTACAGTCAGGCAGCATGCGGGAGGGTTCTGCCCTGTCCTCAGCTCTCTCAGGGAAGCATGTCTTGAAGCCAGCTAGCTGTCAACTAGCTGCATTCCTATGGCAGTGAGAAGGTAGCAGTATTCTGAGTCAGGAGGTTCCAAGATTACCAGTCGACTGCACCTGGGGATAACCTCCAGGTCTGCATTGTTACCCTGCGTCTCAGAAGCCTCTGGCAAACGTCTCTGCTGAAGACCTGCGAAACTCACTCTGCAGGCAGTGTGGAACTGTGAGGGACTGAGGCTGAGCTCAACTCTCAGAAGTAAGATGGTTTTGGACAAGGCGTTCAGCTACCCTCTCACGTATGGAACTTAGTATGTAGCACCAGTCTACCACAGGAATTACTAGGAAATCGCTGAACTGAGCTTGGAGGCACTAGTCTTGTGTGCCGGGTGATTCCAATTACCTCTCCCAGCACTTCCGTCAAACAGCGAGCCTAGGCCTTTTAGAAGCCAAGGGTACCAGCAGGCTGGATGTGGAGGTACAGGCCATAAGCTCAACTCTCAGAAGTGTGTATGCATGGGAGGCAGATGTCTGCTACCCACTCGGACATGGGAGTTGGTACCTAGCTACACTGTGATTGAAGAAGGCCATTGGAAATCGCTGTATTCAACTCAGATACACGGGAGTTCAGGCCCAGTGCTCACACATGCTTTTCCCGCAACCTCTCCCAGCCACTAACATTAGGATGTTAGCAGCTACTCCTACAGTCAGGCAGCATGCGGGAGGGTTCTGCCCTGTCCTCAGCTCTCTCAGGGAAGCATGTCTTGAAGCCAGCTAGCTGTCAACTAGCTGCATTCCTATGGCAGTGAGAAGGTAGCAGTATTCTGAGTCAGGAGGTTCCAAGATTACCAGTCGACTGCACCTGGGGATACCCTCCAGGTCTGCATTGTTACCCTGCGTCTCAGAAGCCTCTGGCAAACGTCTCTGCGGAAGACCTGCGAAACTCACTCTGCAGGCAGTGTGGAACTGTGAGGGACTGAGGCTGAGCTCAACTCTCAGAAGTAAGAAGGTTTTGGACAAGGCGTTCAGCTACCCTCTCACGTATGGAACTTAGTATGTAGCACCAGTCTACCACAGGAATTACTAGGAAATCGCTGAACTGAGCTTGGAGGCACTAGTCTTGTGTGCCGGGTGATTCCAATTACCTCTCCCAGCACTTCCGTCAAACAGCGAGCCTAGGCCTTTTAGAAGCCAAGGGTACCAGCAGGCTGGATGTGGAGGTACAGGCCATAAGCTCAACTCTCAGAAGTGTGTATGCATGGGAGGCAGATGTCTGCTACCCGCTCGTACATGGGATTTGGAACCTAGCTACACTCTGGTTGAGGAAAGTCGTTGGAAATCGCTGTATTCAACTCAGATACACGGGAGTTCAGGCCCAGTGCTCACACATGCTTTTCCCGCAACCTCTCCCAGCCACTAACATTAGGATGTTAGCAGCTACTCCTACAGTCAGGCAGCATGCGGGAGGGTTCTGCCCTGTCCTCAGCTCTCTCAGGGAAGCATGTGTTGAAGCCAGCTAGCTGTCAACTAGCTGCATTCCTATGGCAGTGAGAAGGTAGCAGTATTCTGAGTTAGGAGGTTCCAAGATTACCAGTCGACTGCACCTGGGGATACCCTCCAGGTCTGCATTGTTACCCTGCGTCTCAGAAGCCTCTGGCAAACGTCTCTGCTGAAGACCTGCGAAACTCACTCTGCAGGCAGTGTGGAACTGTGAGGGACTGAGGCTGAGCTCAACTCTCAGAAGTAAGATGGTTTTGGACAAGGCGTTCAGCTACCCTCTCACGTATGGAACTTAGTATGTAGCACCAGTCTACCACAGGAATTACTAGGAAATCGCTGAACTGAGCTTGGAGGCACTAGTCTTGTGTGCCGGGTGATTCCAATTACCTCTCCCAGCACTTCCGTCAAACAGCGAGCCTAGGCATTTTAGAAGCCAAGGGTACAAGCAGGCTGGATGTGGAGGTACAGGCCATAAGCTCAACTCTCAGAAGTGTATATGCATGGGAGGCAGATGTCTGCTACCCACTCGGGCATGGGAGTTGGAACCTAGCTACACTGTGATTGAAGAAGGCCATTGGAAATCGCTGTATTCAACTCAGATACACGGGAGTACAGGCCCAGTGCTCACACATGCTTTTCCCGCAACATCTCCCAGCCACTAATATAAGGATGTTAGCAGCTACTCCTACAGTCAGGCAGGATGCGGGAGGGTTCTGCCATGTCCTCAGCTCTCACAGGGAAGCATGTCTTGAAGCCAGCTGTCAACTAGCTGCATTCCTATGGCAGTGAGAAGGTAGCAGTACTCTGAGTCAGGAGGTTCCAAGATTACCACTCTACTGCACCTGGAGATACCCTCCAGGTCTGCATTGTTACCCTGCGTCTCAGAAGCCTCTGGCAAACGTCTCTGCTGAAGACCTGCGAAACTCACTCTGCAGGCAGTGTGGAACTGTGAGGGACTGAGGCTGAGCTCAACTCTCAGAAGTAAGATGGTTTTGGACAAGGCGTTCAGCTACCCTCTCACGTATGGAACTTAGTATGTAGCACAAGTCTACCACAGGAATTACTAGGAAATCGCTGAACTGAGCTTGGAGGCACTAGTCTTGTGTGCCGGGTGATTCCAATTACCTCTCCCAGCACTTCCGTCAAACAGCGAGCCTAGGCCTTTTAGAAGCCAAGGGTACCAGCAGGCTGGATGTGGAGGTACAGGCCATAAGCTCAACTCTCAGAAGTGTGTATGCATGGGAGGCAGATGTCTGCTACCCACTCGGACATGGGAGTTGGAACCTAGCTACACTGTGATTGAAGAAAGCCATTGGAAATCGCTGTATTCAACTCAGATACACGGGAGTTCAGGCCCAGTGCTCACACATGCTTTTCCCGCAACCTCTCCCAGCCACTAACATAAGGATGTTAGCAGCTACTCCTACAGTCAGGCAGGATGCGGGAGGGTTCTGCCCTGTCCTCAGCTCTCTCAGGGAAGCATGTCTTGAAGCCATCAGTCAACTAGATGCATTCCTATGGCAGTGAGAAGGTAGCAGTACTCTGAGTCAGGAGGTTCCAAGATTACCACTCTACTGCACCTGGAGATACCCTCCAGGTCTGCATTGTTACCTTGTACTCAGAAGCCTCTGGCAATCGTCTCTGGTGAAGACGTGTGAAACTCACTCTGCAGGCAGTGTGGAAGTGTGAGGGACTGAGGGTGTGCTCAACTCTCAGAAGTAAGATGCTTTTGGACAAGGCGTTCAGCTACCTTCTCACATATGGAACTTAGTATGTAGCACCTGTGTACCACAAGAATTACTGGGAAATCGTGAATTGAGCTTGGAGGCACTCGTCTTGTGTGCCGGGAGATTCCAATTACCTCTCCCAGCACTTCCGTCAAACAGCGAGCCTAGGCCTTTTAGAAGCCAAGGGTACCAGCAGGCTGGATGTGGAGGTACAGGCCATAAGCTCAACTCTCAGAAGTGTGTATGCCTGGGAGGCAGATGTCTGCTACCCGCTCGTACATGGGATTTGGAACCTAGCTACACTCTGGTTGAGGAAAGTCGTTGGAAATCGCTGTATTCAACTCAGATACACGGGAGTTCAGGCCCAGTGCTCACACATGCTTTTCCCGCAACCTCTCCCAGCCACTAACATTAGGATGTTAGCAGCTACTCCTACAGTCAGGCAGCATGCGGGAGGGATCTGCCCTGTCCTCAGCTCTCTCAGGGAAGCATGTCTTGAAGCCAGCTAGCTGTCAACTAGCTGCATTCCTATGGCAGTGAGAATGTAGCAGTATTCTGAGTCAGGAGGTTCCAAGATTACCAGTCGACTGCACCTGGAGATACTCTCCAGGTCTGCATTGTTAACTTGTACTCAGAAGCCTCTGGCAATCGTCTCTGGTGAAGACGTGTGAAACTCACTCTGCAGGCAGTGTGGAACTGTGAGGGACTGACGGTGGGCTCAACTCTCAGAAGTAAGATGCTTTTGGACAAGGCGTTCAGCTACCATCTCACATATGGAACTTAGTATGTAGCACCTGTCTACCACAAGAATTACTGGGAAATCGTGAATTGAGCTTGGAGGCACTCGTCTTGTGTGCCGGGAGATTCCAATTACCTCTCCCAGCACTTCCGTCAAACAGCGAGCCTAGGCCTTTTAGAAGCCAAGGGTACCAGCAGGCTGGATGTGGAGGTACAGGCCATAAGCTCAACTCTCAGAAGTGTGTATGCATGGGAGGCAGATGTCTGCTACCCGCTCGTACATGGGATTTGGAACCTAGCTACACTCTGGTTGAGGAAAGTCGTTGGAAATCGCTGTATTCAACTCAGATACACGGGAGTTCAGGCCCAGTGCTCACACATGCTTTTCCCGCAACCTCTCCCAGCCACTAACATTAGGATGTTAGCAGCTACTCCTACAGTCAGGCAGCATGCGGGAGGGTTCTGCCCTGTCCTCAGCTCTCTCAGGGAAGCATGTCTTGAAGCCAGCTAGCTGTCAACTAGCTGCATTCCTATAGAAGTGAGAAGGTAGCAGTATTCTGAGTCAGGAGGTTCCAGGATTACCAGTCGACTGCACCTGGGGATACCCTCCAGGTCTGCATTGTTACCCTGCGTCTCAGAAGCCTCTGGCAAACGTCTCTGCTGAAGACCTGCGAAACTCACTCTGCAGGCAGTGTGGAACTGTGAGGGACTGAGGCTGAGCTCAACTCTCAGAAGTAAGATGGTTTTGGACAAGGCGTTCAGCTACCCTCTCACGTATGGAACTTAGGATGTAGCACCAGTCTACCACAGGTATTACTAGGAAATCGCTGAACTGAGCTTTTAGGCACTAGTCTTGTGTGCCGGGTGATTCCAATTACCTCTCCCAGCACTTCCGTCAAACAGCGAGCCTAGGCCTTTTAGAAGCCAAGGGTACCAGCAGGCTGGATGTGGAGGTACAGGCCATAAGCTCAACTCTCAGAAGTGTGTATGCATGGGAGGCAGATGTCTGCTACCCACTCGGACATGGGAGTTGGAACCTAGCTACACTGTGATTGAAGAAGGCCATTGGAAATCGCTGTATTCAACTCAGATACACGGGAGTTCAGGCCCAGTGCTCACACATGCTTTTCCCGCAACCTCTCCCAGCCACTAACATAAGGATGTTAGCAGCTACTCCTACAGTCAGGCAGGATGCGGGAGGGTTCTGCCCTGTCCTCAGCTCTCACAGGGAATCATGTCTTGAAACCAGCTGTCAACTAGCTGCATTCCTATGGCAGTGAGAAGGTAGCAGTACTCTGAGTCAGGAGGTTCCAAGATTACCACTCTACTGCACCTGGAGATACCCTCCAGGTCTGCATTGTTAACTTGTACTCAGAAGCCTCTGGCAATCGTCTCTGGTGAAGACGTGTGAAACTCACTCTGCAGGCAGTGTGGAAGTGTGAGGGACTGAGGGTGTGCTCAACTCTCAGAAGTAAGATGCTTTTGGACAAGGCGTTCAGCTACCTTCTCACATATGGAACTTTGTATGTAGCACCTGTCTACCACAAGAATTACTGGGAAATCGTTAATTGAGCGTGGAGGCACTCGTCTTGTGTGCCGGGAGATTCCAATTACCTCTCCCAGCACTTCCGTCAAACAGCGAGCCTAGGCCTTTTAGAAGCCAAGGGTACCAGCAGGCTGGATGTGGAGGTACAGGCCATAAGCTCAACTCTCAGAAGTGTGTATGCATGGGAGGCAGATGTCTGCTACCCGCTGGTATGGGATTTGGAACCTAGCTACACTCTGGTTGAGGAAAGTCGTTGGAAATCGCTGTATTCAACTCAGATACACGGGAGTTCAGGCCCAGTGCTCACACATGCTTTTCCCGCAACCTCTCCCAGCCACTAACATTAGGATGTTAGCAGCTACTCCTACAGTCAGGCAGCATGCGGGAGGGTTCTGCCCTGTCCTCAGCTCTCTCAGGGAAGCATGTCTTGAAGCCAGCTAGCTGTGAACTAGCTGCATTCCTATGGCAGTGAGAAGGTAGCAGTATTCTGATTCAGGAGGTTCCAAGATTACCAGTCGACTGCACCTGGGGATACCCTCCAGGTCTGCATTGTTACCCTGCGTCTCAAAAGCCTCTGGCAAACGTCTCTGCTGAAGACCTGCGAAACTCACTCTGCAGGCAGTGTGGAACTGTGAGGGACTGAAGCTGAGCTCAACTCTCAGAAGTAAGATGCTTTTGGACAAGGCGTTCAGCTACCTTCTCACATATGGAACTTAGTATGTAGCACCTGTCTACCACAAGAATTACTGGGAAATCGTGAATTGAGCTTGGAGGCACTCGTCTTGTGTGCCGGGAGATTCCAATTACCTCTCCCAGCACTTCCGTCAAACAGCGAGCCTAGGCCTTTTAGAAGCCAAGGGTACCAGCAGGCTGGATGTGGAGGTACAGGCCATAAGCTCAACTCTCAGAAGTGTGTATGCATGGGAGGCAGATGTCTGCTACCCGCTCGTACATGGGATTTGGAACCTAGCTACACTCTGGTTGAGGAAAGTCGTTGGAAATCGCTGTATTCAACTCAGATACACGGGAGTTCAGGCCCAGTGCTCACACATGCTTTTCCCGCAACCTCTCCCAGCCACTAACATTAGGATGTTAGCAGCTACTCCTACAGTCAGGCAGCATGCGGGAGGGTTCTGCCCTGTCCTCAGCTCTCTCAGGGAAGCATGTCTTGAAGCCAGCTAGCTGTCAACTAGCTGGATTCCTATGGCAGTGAGAAGGTAGCAGTATTGTGAGTCAGGAGGTTCCAAGATTAGCAGTCTACTGCACCTGGGGATACCCTCCAGGTCTGCATTGTTACCCTGCGTCTCAGAAGCCTCTGGCAAACGTCTCTGCTGAAGACCTGCGAAACTCACTCTGCAGGCAGTGTGGAACTGTGAGGGACTGAGGCTGAGCTCAACTCTCAGAAGTAAGATGGTTGGACAAGGCGTTCAGCTACCCTCTCATGTATGGAACTTAGTATGTAGCACCAGTCTACCACAGGAATTACTAGGAAATCGCTGAACTGAGCTTGGAGGCACTAGTCTTGTGTGCCGGGTGATTCCAATTACCTCTCCCAGCACTTCCGTCAAACAGCAAGCCTAGGCCTTTTAGAAGCCAAGGGTACCAACAGGCTGGATGTGGAGGTACAGGCCATAAGCTCAACTCTCAGAAGTGTGTATGCATGGGAGGCAGATGTCTGCTACCCGCTCGTACATGGGATTTGGTATTACTAAACTCTGGTTGAGGAAAGTCGTTGGAAATCGCTGTATTCAACTCAGATACACGGGAGTTCAGGCCCAGTGCTCACACATGCTTTTCCCGCAACCTCTCCCAGCCACTAACATAAGGATGTTAGCAGCTACTCCTACAGTCAGGCAGGATGCGGGAGGGTTCTGCCCTGTCCTCAGCTCTCACAGGGAAGCATGTCTTGAAGCCAGCTGTCAACTAGCTGCATTCCTATGGCAGTGAGAAGGTAGCAGTACTCTGAGTCAGGAGGTTCCAAGATTACAACTCTACTGCACCTGGAGATACCCTCCAGGTCTGCATTGTTAACTTGTACTCAGAAGCCTCTGGCAATCGTCTCTGGTGAAGACGTGTGAAACTCACTCTGCAGGCAGTGTGGATCTGTGAGGGACTGAGGGTGGGCTCAACTCTCAGAAGTAAGATGCTTTTGGACAAGGCGTTCAGCTAATATCTCACATATGGAACTTAGTATGTAGCACCTGTCTACCACAAGAATCACTGGGAAATCGTGAATTGAGCTTGGAGGCACTCGTCTTGTGTGCCGGGAGATTCCAATTACCTCTCCCAGCACTTCCGTCAAACAGCGAGCCTAGGCCTTTTAGAAGCCAAGGGTACCAGCAGGCTGGATGTGGAGGTACAGGCCATAAGCTCAACTCTCAGAAGTGTGTATGCATGGGAGGCAGATGTCTGCTACCCGCTCGTACATGGTATTTGGAAGGTAGCTACACTCTGGTTGAGGAAAGCCGTTGGAAATCGCTGTATTCAACTCAGATACACGGGAGTTCAGGCCCCGTGCTCACACCTGCTTTTCCCGCAACCTCTCCCAGCCACTAACATTAGGATGTTAGCAGCTACTCCTACAGTCAGGCAGCATGCGGGAGGGTTCTGCCCTGTCCTCAGCTCTCTCAGGGAAGCATGTCTTGAAGCCAGCTAGCTGTCAACTAGCTGCATTCCTATGGCAGTGAAAAGGTAGCAGTATTCTGAGTCAGGAGGTTCCAAGATTACCAGTCGACTGCACCTGGGGATACCCTCCAGGTCTGCATTGTTACCCTGCGTCTCAGAAGCCTCTTGCAAACGTCTCTGATGAAGACCTGCGAAACTCACTCTGCAGGCAGTGTGGAACTGTGAGGGACTGAGGCTGAGCTCAACTCTCAGAAGTAAGATGGTTTTGGACAAGGCGTTCAGCTACTTTCTCACATATGGAACTTAGTATGGAGCACCTGTCTACCACAAGAATTACTGGGAAATCGTGAATTGAGCTTGGAGGCACTCGTCTTGTGTGCCGGGAGATTCCAATTACCTCTCCCAGCACTTCCGTCAAACAGCGAGCCTAGGCCTTTTAGAAGCCAAGGGTACCAGCAGGCTGGATGTGGAGGTACAGGCCATAAGCTCAACTCTCAGAAGTGTGTATGCATGGGAGGCAGATGTCTGCTACCCGCTCGTACATGGGATTTGGAACCTAGCTACACTCTGGTTGAGGAAAGTCGTTGGAAATCGCTGTATTCAACTCAGATACACGGGAGTTCAGGCCCAGTGCTCACACATGCTTTTCCCGCAACCTCTCCCAGCCACTAACATTAGGATGTTAGCAGCTACTCCTACAGTCAGGCAGCATGCGGGAGGGTTCTGCCCTGTCCTCAGCTCTCTCAGGGAAGCATGTCTTGAAGCCAGCTAGCTGTGAACTAGCTGCATTCCTATGGCAGTGAGAAGGTAGCAGTATTCTGAGTCAGGAGGTTCCAAGATTACCAGTCGACTACACCTGGGGATACCCTCCAGGTCTGCATTGTTACCCTGCGTCTCAGAAGCCTCTGGCAAAGGTCTCTGCTGAAGACCTGCGAAACTCACTCTGCAGGCAGTGTGGAACTGTGAGGGACTGAGGCTGAGCTCAACTCTCAGAAGTAAGATGGTTTTGGACAAGGCGTTCAGCTACCCTCTCACGTATGGAACTTAGTATGTAGCACCAGTCTACCACAGGAATTACTAGGAAATCGCTGAACTGAGCTTGGAGGCACTAGTCTTGTGTGCCGGGTGATTCCAATTACCTCTCCCAGCACTTCCGTCAAACAGCGAGCCTAGGCCTTTTAGAAGCCAAGGGTACCAGCAGGCTGGATGTGGAGGTACAGGCCATAAGCTCAACTCTCAGAAGTGTGTATGCATGGGAGGCAGATGTCTGCTACCCACTCGGACATGGGAGTTGGTACCTAGCTACACTGTGATTGAAGAAGGCCATTGGAAATCGCTGTATTCAACTCAGATACACGGGAGTTCAGGCCCAGTGCTCACACATGCTTTTCCCGCAACCTCTCGCAGCCACTAACATAAGGATGTTAGCAGCTACTCCTACAGTCAGGCAGGATGCGGGAGGGTTCTGCCCTGTCCTCAGCTCTCACAGGGAAGCATGTCTTGAAGCCAGCTGTCAACTAGCTGCATTCCTATGGCAGTGAGAAGGTAGCAGTACTCTGAGTCAGGAGGTTCCAAGATTACCACTCTACTGCACCTGGAGATACCCTCCAGGTCTGCATTGTTAACTTGTACTCAGAAGCCTCTGGCAATCGTCTCTGGTGAAGACGTGTGAAACTCACTCTGTAGGCAGTGTGGAAGTGTGAGGGACTGAAGGTGGGCTCAACTCTCAGAAGTAAGATGCTTTTGGACAAGGCGTTCAGCTACCATCTCACATATGGAACTTAGTATGTAGCACCTGTCTACCACAAGAATTACTGGGAAATCTTGAATTGAGCTTGGAGGCACTTGTCTTGTGTGCCGGCTGATTCCAAATACCTCTCCCAGCACTTCCGTCAAACAGCAAGCCTAGGCCTTTTAGAAGCCAAGGGTACCAGCAGGCTGGATGTGGAGGTACAGGCCATAAGCTCAACTCTCAGAAGTGTGTATGCATGGGAGGCAGATGTCTGCTACCCGCTCGTACATGGGATTTGGAACCTAGCTACACTCTGGTTGAGGAAAGTCATTGGAAATCGCTGTATTCAACTCAGATACACGGGAGTTCAGGCCCAGTGCTCACACATGCTTTTCCCGCAACCTCTCCCAGCCACTAACATTAGGATGTTAGCAGCTACTCCTACAGTCAGGCAGCATGCGGGAGGGTTCTGCCCTGTCCTCAGCTCTCTCAGGGAAGCATGTCTTGAAGCCAGCTAGCTGTCAACTAGCTGCATTCCTATGGCAGTGAGAAGGTAGCAGTATTCTGAGTCAGGAGGTTCCAAGATTACCAGTCGACTGCACCTGGGGAAACCCTCCAGGTCTGCATTGTTACCCTGCGTCTCAGAAGCCTCTGGCAAACGTCTATTGTGAAGACGTGTGAAACTCACTCTGCAGGCAGTGTGGAACTGTGAGGGACTGAGGCTGAGCTCAACTCTCAGAAGTAAGATTGTTTTGGACAAGGCGTTCAGCTACCCTCTCACGTATGGAACTTAGTATGTAGCACCAGTCTACCACAGGAATTACTAGGAAATCGCTGAACTGAGCTTGGAGGCACTAGTCTTGTGTGCCGGGTGATTCCAATTACCTCTCCCAGCACTTCCGTCAAACAGCGAGCCTAGGCCTTTTAGAAGCCAAGGGTACCAGCAGGCTCGATGTGGAGGTACAGGCCATAAGCTCAACTCTCAGAAGTGTGTATGCATGGGAGGCAGATGTCTGCTACCCACTCGGACATGGGAGTTGGTACCTAGCTACACTGTGATTGAAGAAGGCCATTGGAAATCGCTGTATTCAACTCAGATACACGGGAGTTCAGGCCCAGTGCTCACACATGCTTTTCCCGCAACCTCTCCCAGCCACTAACATAAGGATGTTAGCAGCTACTCCTACAGTCAGGCAGGATGCGGGAGGGTTCTGCCCTGTCCTCAGCTCTCTCAGGGAAGCATGTCTTGAAGCCAGCTGTCAACTAGCTGCATTCCTATGGCAGTGAGAAGGTAGCAGTACTCTGAGTCAGGAGGTTCCAAGATTACCACTCTACTGCACCTGGAGATACCCTCCAGGTCTGCATTGTTAACTTGTACTCAGAAGCCTCTGGCAATCGTCTCTGGTGAAGACGTGTGAAACTCACTCTGCAGGCAGTGTGGAACTGTGAGGTACTGAAGGTGGGCTCAACTCTCAGAAGTAAGATGCTTTTGGACAAGGCGTTCAGCTACCCTCTCACGTATGGAACTTAGTATGTAGCACCAGTCTACCACAGGAATTACTAGGAAATCGCTGAACTGAGCTTGGAGGCACTAGTCTTGTGTGCCGGGTGATTCCAATTACCTCTCCCAGCACTTCCGTCAAACAGCGAGCGTAGGCCTTTTAGAAGCCAAGGGTACCAGCAGGCTGGATGTGGAGGTACAGGCCATAAGCTCAACTCTCAGAAGTGTGTATGCATGGGAGGCAGATGTCTGCTACCCACTCGGACATGGGAGTTGGAACCTAGCTACACTGTGATTGAAGAAGGCCATTGGAAATCGCTGTATTCAACTCAGATACACGGGAGTTCAGGCCCAGTGCTCACACATGCTTTTCCCGCAACCTCTCCCAGCCACTAACATAAGGATGTTAGCAGCTACTCCTACAGTCAGGCAGGATGCGGGAGGGTTCTGCCCTGTCCTCAGCTCTCACAGGGAAGCATGTCTTGAAGCCAGCTGTCAACTAGCTGCATTCCTATGGCAGTGAGAAGGTAGCAGTACTCTGAGTAGGAGGTTCCAAGATTACCAGTCTACTGCACCTGGAGATACCCTCCAGGTCTGCATTGTTAACTTGTACTCAGAAGCCTCTGGCAATCGTCTCTGGTGAAGACGTGTGAAACTCACTCTGCAGGCAGTGTGGAACTGTGAGGGACTGAGGGTGTGCTCAACTCTCAGAAGTAAGATGCTTTTGGACAAGGCGTTCAGCTACCATCTCACATATGGAACTTAGTATGTAGCACCTGTCTACCACAAGAATTACTGGGAAATCGTGAATTGAGCTTGGAGGCACTCGTCTTGTGTGCCGACTGATTCCAAATACCTCTCCCAGCACTTCCGTCAATCAGCGAGCCTAGGCCTTTTAGAAGCCAAAGGTACCAGCAGGCTGGATGTGGAGGTACAGGCCATAAGCTCAACTCTCAGAAGTGTGTATGCATGGGAGGCAGATGTCTGCTACCCGCTCGTACATGGGATTTGGAACCTAGCTACACTCTGGTTGAGGAAAGCCGTTGGAAATCGCTGTATTCAACTCAGATATACGGGAGTTCAGGCCCAGTGCTCACACATGCTTTTCCCGCAACCTCTCCCAGCCACTAACATTAGGATGTTTGCAGCTACTCCTACAGTCAGGCAGCATCCGGGAGGGTTCTGCCCTGTCCTCAGCTCTCTCATGGAAGCATGTCTTGAAGCCAGCTAGGTGTCAACTACCTGCATTCCTATGGCAGTGAGAAGGTAGCAGTATTCTCAGTCAGTAGGTTCCAAGATTACCAGTCGACTGCACCTGGGGATACCCTCCAGGTCTGCATTGTTACCCTGCGTCTCAGAAGCCTCTGGCAAACGTCTCTGCTGAAGACCTGCGAAACTCACTCTGCAGGCAGTGTGGAACTGTGAGGGACTGAGGCTGAGCTCAACTCTCAGAAGTAAGATGGTTTTGGACAAGGCGTTCAGCTACCCTCTCACGAATGAATTTAGTATGTAGCACCAGTCTACCACAGGAATTACTAGGAAATCGCTGAACTGAGCTTGGAGGCACTAGTCTTGTGTGCCGGGTGATTCCAAATACCTCTCCCAGCACTTCCGTGAAACAGCGAGCCTAGGCCTTTTAGAAGCCAAGGGTACCAGCAGGCTGGATGTGGAGGTACAGGCCATAAGCTCAACTCTCAGAAGTGTGTATGCATGGGAGGCAGATGTCTGCTACCCACTCGGACATGGGAGTTGGAACCTAGCTACACTGTGATTGAAGAAGGCAATTGGAAATCGCTGTATTCAACTCAGATACACGGGAGTTCAGGCCCAGTGCTCACACATGCTTTTCCCGCAACCTCTCCCAGCCACTAACATAAGGATGTTAGCAGCTACTCCTACAGTCAGACAGGATGCGGGAGGGTTCTGCCCTGTCCTCAGCTCTCACAGGGAAGCATGTCTTGAAGCCACCTGTCAACTAGCTGCATTCCGATGGCAGTGAGAAGGTAGCAGTACTCTGAGTCAGGATGTTCTAAGATTACCACTCTACTGCACCTGGAGATACCCTCCAGGTCTGCATTGTTAACTTGTACTCAGAAGCCTCTGGCAATCGTCTCTGGTGAAGACGTGTGAAACTCACTCTGCAGGCAGTGTGGAACTGTGAGGGACTGAGGGTGGCCTCAACTCTCAGAAGTAAGATGCTTTTGGACAAGGCGTTCAGCTACCATCTCACATATGGAACTTAGTATGTAGCACCTGTCTACCACAAGAATTACTGGGAAATCGTGAATTGAGCTTGGAGGCACTCGTCTTGTGTGCCGGCTGATTCCAAATACCTCTCCCAGCACTTCCGTCAAACAGCGAGCCTAGGCCTTTTAGAAGCCAAGGGTACCAGCAGGCTGGATGTGGTGGTACAGGCCATAAGCTCAACTCTCAGAAGTGTGTATGCATGGGAGGCAGATGTCTGCTACCCGCTCGTACATGGGATTTGGAACCTAGCTACACTCTGGTTGAGGAAAGTTATTGGAAATCGCTGTATTCAACTCAGATACACGGGAGTTCAGGCCCAGTGCTCACACATGCTTTTCCCGCAACCTCTCCCAGCCACTAACATTAGGATGTTAGCAGCTACTCCTACAGTCAGGCAGCATGCGGGAGGGTTCTGCCCTGTCCTCAGCTCTCTCAGGAAGCATGTCTTGAAGCCAGCAAGCTGTCAACTAGCTGCATTCCTATGGCAGTGAGAAGGTAGCAGTATTGTGAGTCAGGAGGTTCCAAGATTACCAGTCGACTACACCTGGGGATAACCTCCAGGTCTGCATTGTTACCCTGCGTCTCAGAAGCCTCTGGCAAACGTCTCTGCTGAAGACCTGCGAAACTCACTCTGCAGGCAGTGTGGAACTGTGAGGGACTGAGGCTGAGCTCAACTCTCAGAAGTAAGATGGTTTTGGACAAGGCGTTCAGCTACCCTCTCACGTATGGAACTTAATATGTAGCACCAGTCTACCACAGGAATTACTAGGAAATCGCTGAACTGAGCTTGGAGGCACTAGTCTTGTGTGCCGGGTGATTCCAATTACCTCTCCCAGCACTTCCGTCAAACAGCGAGCCTAGGCCTTTTAGAAGCCAGGGGTACCAGCAGGCTGGATGTGGAGGTACAGGCCATAAGCTCAACTCTCAGAAGTGTGTATGCATGGGAGGCAGATGTCTGCTACCCACTCGGACATGGGAGTTGGTACCTAGCTACACTGTGATTGAAGAAGGCCATTGGAAATCGCTGTATTCAACTCAGATACACGGGAGTTCAGGCCCAGTGCTCACACATGCTTTTCCCGCAACCTCTCCCAGCCACTAACATAAGGATGTTAGCAGCTACTCCTACAGTCAGGCAGGATGCGGGAGGGTTCTGCCCTGTCCTCAGCTCTCACAGGGAAGCATGTCTTGAAGCCAGCTGTCAACTAGCTGCATTCCTATGGCAGTGAGAAGGTAGCAGTACTCTGAGTCAGGAGGTTCCAAGATTACCACTCTACTGCACCTGGAGATACCCTCCAGGTCTGCATTGTTAACTTGTACTCAGAAGCCTCTGGCAATCGTCTCTGGTGAAGACGTGTGAAACTCACTCTGCAGGCAGTGTGAAACTGTGAGGGACTGAAGGTGGGCTCAACTCTCAGAAGTAAGATGCTTTTGGACAAGGCGTTCAGCTACCATCTCACATATGGAACTTCGTATGTAGCACCTGTCTACCACAAGAATTACTGGGAAATCGTGAATTGAGCTTGGAGGCACTCGTCTTGTGTGCCGGCTGATTCCAAATACCTCTCCCAGCACTTCCGTCAAACAGCGAGCCTAGGCCTTTTAGAAGCCAAGGGTACCAGCAGGCTGGATGTGGAGGTATAGGCCATAAGCTCAACTCTCAGAAGTGTGTATGCATGGGAGGCAGATGTCTGCTACCCGCTCGTACATGGGATTTGGAACCTAGCTACACTCTGGTTGAGGAAAGTCATTGGAAATCGCTGTATTCAACTCAGATACAAGGGAGCTCAGGCCCAGTGCTCACACATGGTTTTCCCGCAACCTCTCCCAGCCACTAACATTAGGATGTTAGCAGCTACTCCTACAGTCAGGCAGCATGCGGGAGGGTTCTGCCCTGTCCTCAGCTCTCTCATGGAAGCATGTCTTGAAGCCAGCTAGCTGTCAACTAGCTGCATTCCTATGGCAGTGAGAAGGTAGCAGTATTCTGAGTCAGGAGGTTCCAAGATTACCAGTCGACTGCACCTGGGGATACCCTCCAGGTCTGCATTGTTACCCTGCGTCTCAGAAGCCTCTGGCAAACGTCTCTGCTGAAGACCTGCGAAACTCACTCTGCAGGCAGTGTGGAACTGTGAGGGACTGAGGCTGAGCTCAACTCTCAGAAGTAAGATGGTTTTGGACAAGGCGTTCAGCTACCCTCTCACGTATGGAACATAGTATGTAGCACCAGTCTACCACAGGAATTACTAGGAAATCGCTGAACTGAGCTTGGAGGCACTAGTCTTGTGTGCCGGGTGATTCCAATTACCTCTCCCAGCACTTCCGTCATACAGCGAGCGTAGGCCTTTTAGAAGCCAAGGGTACCAGCAGGCTGGATGTGGAGGTACAGGCCATAAGCTCAACTCTCAGAAGTGTGTATGCATGGGAGGCAGATGTCTGCTACCCACTCGGACATGGGAGTTGGAACATAGCTACACTGCGATTGAAGAAGGCCATTGGAAATCGCTGTATTCAACTCAGATACACGGGAGTTCAGGCCCAGTGCTCACACATGTTTTTCCGCAACCTGTCCCAGCCACTAACATAAGGATGTTAGCAGCTACTCCTACAGTCAGGCAGGATGGGGGAGGGTTCTGCCCTGTCCTCAGCTCTCACAGGGAAGCATGTCTTGAAGCCAGCTGTCAACTAGCTGCATTCCTATGGCAGTGAGAAGGTAGCAGTACTCTGAGTCAGGAGGTTCCAAGATTACCACTCTACTGCACCTGGAGATACCCTCCAGGTCTGCATTGTTAACTTGTACTCAGAAGCCTCTGGCAATTGTCTCTGGTGAAGACGTGTGAAACTCACTCTGCAGGCAGTGTGGAAGTGTGAGGGACTGAGGGTGTGCTCAACTCTCAGAAGTAAGATGCTTTTGGACAAGGCGTTCAGCTACCTTCTCACATATGGAACTTAGTATGTAGCACCTGTCTACCCCAAGAATTACTGGGAAATCGTGAATTGAGCTTGGAGGCACTCGTCTTGTGTGCCGGGAGATTCCAATTACCTCTCCCAGCACTTCCGTCAAACAGCGAGCCTAGGCCTTTTAGAAGCCAAGGGTACCAGCAGGCTGGATGTGGAGGTACAGGCCATAAGCTCAACTCTCAGAAGTGTGTATGCATGGGAGGCAGATGTCTGCTACCCGCTCGTACATGGGATTTGGAACCTAGCTACACTCTGGTTGAGGAAAGCCGTTGGAAATCGCTGTATTCAACTCAGATACACGGGAGTTCAGGCCCAGTGCTCACACATGCTTTTCCCGCAACCTCTCCCATCCACTAACATTAGGATGTTAGCAGCAACTCCTACAGTCAGGCAGCATGCGGGAGGGTTCTGCCCTGACCTCAGCTCTCTCATGGAAGCATGTCTTGAAGCCAGATAGCTGTCAACTAGCTGAATTCCTATGGCAGTGAGAAGGTAGCAGTATTCTGAGTCAGGAGGTTCCAAGATTACCAGTCGACTGCACCTGGGGATACCCTCCAGGTCTGCATTGTTACCCTGCGTCTCAGAAGCCTCTGGCAAACGTCTCTGCTGAAGACCTGCGAAACTCACTTTGCAGGCAGTGTGGAACTGTGAGGGACTGAGGCTGAGCTCAACTCTCAGAAGTAAGATGGTTTTGGACAAGGCGTTCAGCTACCCTCTCACGTATGGAACTTAGTATGTAGCACCAGTCTACCACAGGAATTACTAGGAAATCGCTGAACTGAGCTTGGAGGCACTAGTCTTGTGTGCCGGGTGATTCCAATTACCTCTCCCAGCACTTCCGTCAAACAGGGAGCCTAGGCCTTTTAGAAGCCAAGGGTACCAGCAGGCTGGATGTGGAGGTACAGGCCATAAGCTCAACTCTCAGAAGTGTATATGCATGGGAGGCAGATGTCTGCTACCCACTCGGACATGGGAGTTGGAACCTAGCTATACGGTGATTGAAGAAGGCCATTGGAAATCGCTGTATTCAACTCAGATACACGGGAGTTCAGGCCCAGTGCTCACACATGCTTTTCCCGCAACCTCTCCCAGCCACTAACATTAGGATGTTAGCAGCTACTCCTACAGTCAGGCAGGATGCGGGAGGGTTCTGCCCTGTCCTCAGCTCTCACAGGGAAGCATGTCTTGAAGCCAGCAGTCAACTAGCTGCATTCCTATGGCAGTGAGAAGGTAGCAGTACTCTGAGTCAGGAGGTTCCAAGATTACCACTCTACTGCACCTGGAGATACCCTCCAGGTCTGCATTGTTAACTTGTACTCAGAAGCCACTGGCAATCGTCTCTGGTGAAGACGTGTGAAACTCACTCTGCAGGCAGTGTGGAAGTGTGAGGTACTGAGGGTGTGCTCAACTCTCAGAAGTAAGATGCTTTTGGACAAGGCGTTCAGCTACCTTCTCACATATGGAACTTAGTATGTAGCACCTGTCTACCACAAGAATTACTGGGAAATCGTGAATTGAGCTTGGAGGCACTCGTCTTGTGTGCCGGGAGATTCCAATTACCTCTCCCAGCACTTCCGTCAAACAGCGAGCCTAGGCCTTTTAGAAGCCAACGGTACCAGCAGGCTGGATGTGGAGGTACAGGCCATAAGCTCAACTCTCAGAAGTGTGTATGCATGGGAGGCAGATGTCTGCTACCCGCTCGTACATGGGATTTGGAACCTAGCTACACTCTGGTTGAGGAAAGTCGTTGGAAATCGCTGTATTCAACTCAGATACACGGGAGTTCAGGCCCAGTGCTCACACATGCTTTTCCCGCAACCTCTCCCAGCCACTAACATTAGGATGTTAGCAGCTACTCCTACAGTCAGGCAGCATGCGGGAGGGTTCTGCCCTGTCCTCAGCTCTCACAGGGAAGCATGTCTTGAAGGCAGCTGTCAACTAGCTGCATTCCTATGGCAGTGAGAAGGTAGCAGTATTCTGAGTCAGGAGGTTCCAAGATTACCAGTCGACTGCACCTGGGGATACCCTCCAGGTCTGCATTGTTACCCTGCGTCTCAGAAGCCTCTGGCAAACGTCTCTGCTGAAGACCTGCGAAACTCACTCTGCAGGCAGTGTGGAACTGTGAGGGACTGAGGCTGAGCTCAACTCTCAGAAGTAAGATGGTTTTGGACAAGGCGTTCAGCTACCCTCTCACGTATGGAACTTAGTATGTAGCACCAGTCTACCAGAGGAATTACTAGGAAATCACTGAACTGAGCTTGGAGGCACTAGTCTTGTGTGCCGGGTGATTCCAATTACCTCTCCCAGCACTTCCGTCAAACAGCGAGCCTAGGCCTTTTAGAAGCCTAGGGTACCAGCAGGCTGGATGTGGAGGTACAGGCCATAAGCTCAACTGTCAGAAGTGTGTATGCATGGGAGGCAGATGTCTGCTACCCACTCGGACATGGGAGTTGGAACATAGCTACACTGCGATTGAAGAAGGCCATTGGAAATCGCTGTATTCAACTCAGATACACGGGAGTTCAGGCCCAGTGCTCACACATGTTTTTCCCGCAACCTCTCCCAGCCACTAACATAAGGATGTTAGCAGCTACTCCTACAGTCAGGCAGGATGTGGGAGGGTTCTGCCCTGTCCTCAGCTCTCACAGGGAAGCATGTCTTGAAGCCAGCTGTCAACTAGCTGCATTCCTATGGCAGTGAGAAGGTAGCAGTACTCTGAGTCAGGAGGTTCCAAGATTACCACTCTACTGCACCTGGAGATACCCTCCAGGTCTGCATTGTTAACTTGTACTCAGAAGCCTCTGGCAATCGTCTCTGGTGAAGACGTGTGAACCTCACTCTGCAGGCAGTGTGGAAGTGTGAGGGACTGATGGTGTGTCAACTCTCAGAAGTAAGATGCTTTTGGACAAGGCGTTCAGCTACCTTCTCACATATGGAACTTAGTATGTAGCACCTGTCTACCACAAGAATTACTGGGAAATCGTGAATTGAGCTTGGAGGCACTCGTCTTGTGTGCCGGGAGATTCCAATTACCTCTCCCAGCACTTCCGTCAAACAGCGAGCCTAGGCCTTTTAGAAGCCAAGGGTACCAGCAGGCTGGATGTGGAGGTACAGGCCATAAGCTCAACTCTCAGAAGTGTGTATGCATGGGAGGCAGATGTCTGCTACCCGCTCGTACATGGGATTTGGAACCTAGCTACACTCTGGTTGAGGAAAGCCGTTGGAAATCGCTGTATTCAACTCAGATACACGGGAGTTCAGGCCCAGTGCTCACACATGCTTTTCCCGCAACCTCTCCCAGCCACTAACATTAGGATGTTAGCAGCTACTCCTACAGTCAGGGAGCATGCGGGAGGGTTCTGCCCTGACCTCAGCTCTCTCATGGAAGCATGTCTTGAAGCCAGCTAGCTGTCAACTAGCTGCATTCCTATGGCAGTGAGAAGGTAGCAGTATTCTGAGTCAGGAGGTTCCAAGATTACCAGTCGACTGCACCTGGGGATACCCTCCAGGTCTGCATTGTTACCCTGCGTCTCAGAAGCCTCTGGCAAACTTCTCTGCTGAAGACCTGCGAAACTCACTCTGCAGGCAGTGTGGAACTGTGAGGGACTGAGGCTGAGCTCAACTCTCAGAAGTAAGATGGTTTTGGACAAGGCGTTCAGCTACCCTCTCACGTATGGAACTTAGTATGTAGCACCAGTCTACCACAGGAATTACTAGGAAATCGCTGAACTGAGCTTGGAGGCACTAGTCTTGTGTGCCGGGTGATTCCAATTACCTCTCCCAGCACTTCCGTCAAACAGGGAGCCTAGGCCTTTTAGAAGCCAAGGGTACCAGCAGGATGGATGTGGAGGTACAGGCCATAAGCTCAACTCTCAGAAGTGTATATGCATGGGAGGCAGATGTCTGCTACCCACTCGGACATGGGAGTTGGAACCTAGCTACACGGTGATTGAAGAAGGCCATTGGAAATCGCTGTATTCAACTCAGATACACGGGAGTTCAGGCCCAGTGCTCACACATGCTTTTCCCGCCACCTCTCCCAACCACTAATATTAGGATGTTAGCAGCTACTCCTACAGTCAGGCAGGATGCGGGAGGGTTCTGCCCTGTCCTCAGCTCTCACAGGGAAGCATGTCTTGAAGCCAGCAGTCAACTAGCTGCATTCCTATGGCAGTGAGAAGGTAGCAGTACTCTGAGTCAGGAGGTTCCAAGATTACCACTCTACTGCACCTGGAGATACCCTCCAGGTCTGCATTGTTAACTTGTACTCAGAAGCCACTGGCAATCGTCTCTGGTGAAGACGTGTGAAACTCAATCTGCAGGCAGTGTGGAAGTGTGAGGGATTGAGGGTGTGCTCAACTCTCAGAAGTAAGATGCTTTTGGACAAGGCGTTCAGCTACCTTCTCACATATGGAACTTAGTATGTAGCACCTGTCTACCACAAGAATTACTGGGAAATCGTGAATTGAGCTTGGAGGCACTCGTCTTGTGTGCCGGGAGATTCCAATTACCTCTCCCAGCACTTCCGTCAAACAGCGAGCCTAGGCCTTTTAGAAGCCAAGGGTACCAGCAGGCTGGATGTGGAGGTACAGGCCATAAGCTCAACTCTCAGAAGTGTGTATGCATGGGAGGCAGATGTCTGCTACCCGCTCGTACATGGGATTTGGAACCTAGCTACACTCTGGTTGAGGAAAGTCGTTGGAAATCGCTGTATTCAACTCAGATACACGGGAGTTCAGGCCCAGTGCTCACACATGCTTTTCCCGCAACCTCTCCCAGCCACTAACATTAGGATGTTAGCAGCTACTCCTACAGTCAGGCAGCATGCGGGAGGGTTCTGCCCTGTCCTCAGCTCTCTCAGGGAAGCATGTCTTGAAGCCAGCTAGCTGTCAACTAGCTGGATTCCTATGGCAGTGAGAAGGTAGCAGTATTCTGAGTCAGGAGGTTCCAAGATTAGCAGTCTACTGCACCTGGGGATACCCTCCAGGTCTGCATTGTTACCCTGCGTCTCAGAAGCCTCTGGCAAACGTCTCTGCTGAAGACCTGCGAAACTCACTCTGTAGGCAGTGTGGAACTGTGAGGGACTGAGGCTGAGCTCAACTCTCAGAAGTAAGATGGTTTTGGACAAGGCGTTCAGCTACCCTCTCACGTATGGAACTTAGTATGTAGCACCAGTCTACCACAGGAATTACTAGGAAATCGCTGAACTGAGCTTGGAGGCACTAGTCTTGTGTGCCGGGTGATTCCAATTACCTCTCCCAGCACTTCCGTCAAACAGCGAGCCTATTCCTTTTAGAAGCCAAGGGTACCAGCAGGCTGGATGTGGAGGTTCAAGCCATAAGCTCAACTCTCAGAAGTGTGTATGCATGGGAGGCAGATGTCTGCTACCCACTCGGACATGGGAGTTGGAACCTAGATACACTGTGATTGAAGAAGGCCATTGGAAATCGCTGTATTCAACTCAGATACACGGGAGTTCAGGCCCAGTGCTCACACATGCTTTTCCCGCAACCTCTCCCAGCCACTAACATAAGGATGTTAGCCGCTACTCCTACAGTCAGGCAGCATGCGGGAGGGTTCTGCCCTGTCCTCAGCTCTCACAGGGAAGCATGTCTTGAAGCCAGCTGTCAACTAGCTGCATTCCTATGGCAGTGAGAAGGTAGCAGTACTCTGAGTCAGGAGGTTCCAAGATTACCACTCTACTGCACCTGGAGATAACCTCCATGTCTTCATTGTTAACTTGTACTCAGAAGCCTCTGGCAATCGTCTCTGGTGAAGACGTGTGAAACTCACTCTGCAGGCAGTGTGGAACTGTGAGGGACTGAGGGTGGGCTCAACTCTCAGAAGTAAGGTGCTTTTGGACCATGCGTTCAGCTACCATCTCACATATGGAACTTAGTATGTAGCACCTGTCTACCAAAAGAATTACTGGGAAATCGTGAATTGAGCTTGGAGGCACTCGTCTTGTGTGCCGGGAGATTCCAATTACCTCTCCCAGCACTTTCGTCAAACAGCGAGCCTAGGCCTTTTAGAAGCCAAGGGTACCAGCAGGCTGGATGTGGAGGTACAGGCCATAAGCTCAACTCTCAGAAGTGTGTATGCATGGGAGGCAGATGTCTGCTACCCGCTCGTACATGGGATTTGGAACCTAGCTACACTCTGGTTGAGGAAAGCCGTTGGAAATCGCTGTATTCAACTCAGACACACGGGAGTTCAGGCCCATTGCTCACACATGCTTTTCCCGCAACCTCTCCCAGCCACTAACATTAGGATGTTAGCAGCTACTCCTACAGTCAGGCAGCATGCGGGAGGGTTCTGCCCTGTCCTCAGCTCTCTCAGGGAAGAATGTCTTGAAGCCTGCTAGCTGTCAACTACCTGCATTCCTATGGCAGTGAGAAGGTAGCAGTACTCTGAGTCAGGAGGTTCCAAGATTACCAGTCGACTGCACCTGGGGATACCCTCCAGGTCTGCATTGTTACCCTGCGTCTCAGAAGCCTCTGGCAAACGTCTCTGCTGAAGACCTGAGAAACTCACTCTGCAGGCAGTGTGGAACTGTGAGGGACTGAGGCTGAGCTCAAATCTCAGAAGTAAGATGGTTTTGGACAAGGAGTTCAGCTACCCTCTCACGTATGGAACTTAGTATGTAGCACCAGTCTACCACAGGAATTACTAGGAAATCGCTGAACTGAGCTTGGAGGCACTAGTCTTGTGTGCTGGGTGATTCCAATTACCTTTCCCAGCACTTCCGTCAAACAGCGAGCCTAGGCCTTTTAGAAGCCATGGGTACCAGCAGGCTGGATGTGGAGGTACAGGCCATAAGCTCAACTCTCAGAAGTGTGTATGCATGGGAGGCAGATGTCTGCTACCCGCTCGTACATGGGATTTGGAACCTAGCTACACTCTGGTTGAGGAAAGCCGTTGGAAATCGCTGTATTCAACTCAGATACACGGGAGTTCAGGCCCAGTGCTCACACATGCTTTTCCCGCAACCTCTCCCAGCCACTAACATAAGGATGTTAGCAGCTACTCCTACAGTCAGGCAGCATGCGGGAGGGTTCTGCCCTGTCCTCAGCTCTCACAGGGAAGCATGTCTTGAAGCCAGCTGTCAACTAGCTGCATTCCTATGGCAGTGAGAAGGTAGCAGTATTCTGAGTCAGGAGGTTCCAAGATTACCAGTCGACTGCACCTGGGGATACCCTCCAGGTCTGCATTGTTACCCTGCGTCTCCGAAGCCTCTGGCAAACGTCTCTGCTGAAGACCTGCGAAACTCACTCTGCAGGCAGTGTGGAACTGTGAGGGACTGAGGCTGAGCTCAACTCTCAGAAGTAAGATGGTTTTGGACAAGGCGTTCAGCTACCCTCTCACGTATGGAACTTAGTATGTAGCACCAGTCTACCACAGGAATTACTAGGAAATCGCTGAACTGAGCTTGGAGGCACTAGTCTTGTGTGCCGGGTGATTCCAATTACCTCTCCCAGCACTTCCGTCAAACAGCGAGCCTAGTACTTTTAGAAGCCAAGGGTACCAGCAGGCTGGATGTGGAGGTACAGGCCATAGCTCAACTCTCAGAAGTGTGTATGCATGGGAGGCAGATGTCTGCTACCCACTCGGACATGGGAGTTGGAACCTAGCTACACTGAGATTGAAGAAGGCCATTGGAAATCGCTGTATTCAACTCAGATACACGGGAGTTCAGGCCCAGTGCTCACACATGCTTTTCCCGCAACCTCTCCCAGCCACTAACATTAGGATGTTAGCAGCTACTCCTACAGTCAGGCAGGATGCGGGAGGGTTCTGCCCTGTCCTCAGCTCTCACAGGGAAGCATGTCTTGATGCCAAGCTGTCAACTAGCTGCATTCCTATGGCAGTGAGAAGGTAGCAGTACTCTGAGTCAGGAGGTTCCAAGATTACCACTCTACTGCACCTGGAGATACCCTCCAGGTCTGCATTGTTAACTTGTACTCAGAAGCCTCGGGCAATCGTCCTTGGTGAAGACGTGTGAAACTCACTCTGCAGGCAGTGTGGAAGTGTGAGGGACTGAGGGTGTCCTCAACTCTCAGAAGTAAGATGCTTTTGGACAAGGCGTTCAGCTACCTTCTCACATATGGAACTTAGTATGTAGCACCTGTCTACCACAAGAATTACTGGGAAATCGTGAATTGAGCTTGGAGGCACTCGTCTTGTGTCCCGGGAGATTCCAATTACCTCTCCCAGCACTTCCGTCAAACAGCGAGCCTAGGCCTTTTAGAAGCCAAGGGTACCAGCAGGCTGGATGTGGAGGTACAGGCCATAAGCTCAACTCTCAGAAGTGTGTATGCATGGGAGGCAGATGTCTGCTACCCGCTCGTACATGGGATTTGGAACCTAGCTACACTCTGGTTGAGGAAAGCCGTTGGAAATCGCTGTATTCAACTCAGATACACGGGAGTTCAGGCCCAGTGCTCACACATGCTTTTCCCGCAACCACTCCCAGCCACTAACATTAGGATGTTAGCAGCTACTCTTACAGTCAGGCAGCATGCGGGAGGGTTCTGCCCTGTCCTCAGCTCTCACAGGGAAGCATGTCTTGAAGCCAGCTGTCAACTAGCTGGATTCCTATGGCAGTGAGAAGGTAGCAGTATTCTGAGTCAGGAGGTTCCAAGATTAGCAGTCTACTGCACCTGGGGATACCCTCCAGGTCTGCATTGTTACCCTGCGTCTCAGAAGCCTCTGGCAAACGTCTCTGCTGAAGACCTGCGAAACTCACTCTGTAGGCAGTGTGGAACTGTGAGGGACTGAGGCTGAGCTCAACTCTCAGAAGTAAGATGGTTTTGGACAAGGCGTTCAGCTACCCTCTCACGTATGGAACTTAGTATGTAGCACCAGTCTACCACAGGTATTACTAGGAAATCGCTGAACTGAGCTTGGAGGCACTAGTCTTGTGTGCCGGGTGATTCCAATTACCTCTCCCAGCACTACCGTCAAACAGCGAGCCTATTCCTTTTAGAAGCCAAGGGTACCAGCAGGCTGGATGTGGAGGTTCAAGCCATAAGCTCAACTCTCAGAAGTGTGTATGCATGGGAGGCAGATGTCTGCTACCCACTCGGACATGGGAGTTGGAACCTAGATACACTGTGATTGAAGAAGGCCATTGGAAATCGCTGTATTCAACTCAGATACACGGGAGTTCAGGCCCAGTGCTCACACATGCTTTTCCCACAACCTCTCCCAGCCACTAACATAAGGATGTTAGCCGCTACTCCTACAGTCAGGCAGCATGCGGGAGGGTTCTGCCCTGTCCTCAGCTCTCACAGGGAAGCATGTCTTGAAGCCAGCTGTCAACTAGCTGCATTCCTATGGCAGTGAGAAGGTAGCAGTACTCTGAGTCAGGAGGTTCCAAGATTACCACTCTACTGCACCTGGAGATAACCTCCATGTCTTCATTGTTAACTTGTACTCAGAAGCCTCTGGCAATCGTCTCTGGTGAAGACGTGTGAAACTCACTCTGCAGGCAGTGTGGAACTGTGAGGGACTGAGGGTGGGCTCAACTCTCAGAAGTAAGGTGCTTTTGGACCATGCGTTCAGCTACCATCTCACATATGGAACTTAGTATGTAGCACCTGTCTACCAAAAGAATTACTGGGAAATCGTGAATTGAGCTTGGAGGCACTCGTCTTGTGTGCCGGGAGATTCCAATTACCTCTCCCAGCACTTTCGTCAAACAGCGAGCCTAGGCCTTTTAGAAGCCAAGGGTACCAGCAGGCTGGATGTGGAGGTACAGGCCATAAGCTCAACTCTCAGAAGTGTGTATGCATGGGAGGCAGATGTCTGCTACCCGCTCGTACATGGGATTTGGAACCTAGCTACACTCTGGTTGAGGAAAGCCGTTGGAAATCGCTGTATTCAACTCAGACACACGGGAGTTCAGGCCCATTGCTCACACATGCTTTTCCCGCAACCTCTCCCAGCCACTAACATTAGGATGTTAGCAGCTACTCCTACAGTCAGGCAGCATGCGGGAGGGTTCTGCCCTGTCCTCAGCTCTCTCAGGGAAGAATGTCTTGAAGCCAGCTAGCTGTCAACTACCTGCATTCCTATGGCAGTGAGAAGGTAGCAGTACTCTGAGTCAGGAGGTTCCAAGATTACCAGTCGACTGCACCTGGGGATACCCTCCAGGTCTGCATTGTTACCCTGCGTCTCAGAAGCCTCTGGCAAACGTCTCTGCTGAAGACCTGCGAAACTCACTCTGCAGGCAGTGTGGAACTGTGAGGGACTGAGGGTGAGCTCAAATCTCAGAAGTAAGATGGTTTTGGACAAGGCGTTCAGCTACCCTCTCACGTATGGAACTTAGTATGTAGCACCAGTCTACCAGAGGAATTACTAGGAAATCGCTGAACTGAGCTTGGAGGCACTAGTCTTGTGTGCCGTGTGATTCCAATTACCTCTCCCAGCACTTCCGTCAAACAGCGAGCCTAGGCCTTTTAGAAGCCAAGGGTACCAGCAGGCTGGATGTGAAGGTACAGGCCATAAGCTCAACTCTCAGAAGTGTATATGCATGGGAGGCAGATGTTTCCTACCCACTCGGACATGGGAGTTGGAACCTAGCTACACTGTGATTGAAGAAGGCCATTGGAAATCGCTGTATTCAACTCAGATACACGGGAGTTCAGGCCCAGTGCTCACACATGCTTTTCCCGCAACCTCTCCCAGCCACTAACATTAGGATGTTAGCAGCTACTCCTACAGACAGGCTGGATGCGGGAGGGTTCTGCCCTGTCCTCAGCTCTCACAGGGAAGCATGTCTTGAAGCCAGCTGTCAACTAGCTGCATTCCTATGGCAGTGAGAAGGTAGCAGTACTCTGAGTCAGGAGGTTCCAAGATTACCACTCTACTGCACCTTGAGATACCCTCCAGGTCTGCATTGTTAACTTGTACTCAGAAGCCTCTGGCAATCGTCTCTGGTGAAGACGTGTGAAACTCACTCTGCAGGCAGTGTGGAACTGTGAGGGACTGAGGGTGGGCTCAACTCTCAGAAGTAAGATGCTTTTGGACAAGGCGTTCAGCTACCTTCTCACATATGGAACTTAGTATGTAGCACCTGTCTACCACAAGAATTACTGGGAAATCGTTAATTGAGCGTGGAGGCACTCGTCTTGTGTGCCGGGAGATTCCAATTACCTCTCCCAGCACTTCCGTCAAACAGCGAGCCTAGGCCTTTTAGAAGCCAAGGGTACCAGCAGGCTGGATGTGGAGGTACAGGCCATAAGCTCAACTCTCAGAAGTGTGTATGCATGGGAGGCAGATGTCTGCTACCCGCTGGTACATGGGATTTGGAACCTAGCTACACTCTGGTTGAGGAAAGCCGTTGGAAATCGCTGTATTCAACTCAGATACACGGGAGTTCAGGCCCAGTGCTCACACATGCTTTTCCCGCAACCTCTCCCAGCCACTAACATTAGGATGTTAGCAGCTACTCCTACAGTCAGGCAGCATGCGGGAGGGTTCTGCCCTGTCCTCAGCTCTCACAGGGAAGCATGTCTTGAAGCCAGCTGTCAACTAGCTGGATTCCTATGGCAGTGAGAAGGTAGCAGTATTCTGAGTCAGGAGGTTCCAAGATTAGCAGTCTACTGCACCTGGGGATACCCTCCAGGTCTGCATTGTTACCCTGCGTCTCAGAAGCCTCTGGCAAACGTCTCTGCTGAAGACCTGCGAAACTCACTCTGTAGGCAGTGTGGAACTGTGAGGGACTGAGGCTGAGCTCAACTCTCAGAAGTAAGATGGTTTTGGACAAGGCGTTCAGCTACCCTCTCACGTATGGAACTTAGTATGTAGCACCAGTCTACCACAGGAATTACTAGGAAATCGCTGAACTGAGCTTGGAGGCACTAGTCTTGTGTGCCGGGTGATTCCAATTACCTCTCCCAGCACTACCGTCAAACAGCGAGCCTATTCCTTTTAGAAGCCAAGGGTACCAGCAGGCTGGATGTGGAGGTTCAAGCCATAAGCTCAACTCTCAGAAGTGTGTATGCATGGGAGGCAGATGTCTGCTACCCACTCGGACATGGGAGTTGGAACCTAGATACACTGTGATTGAAGAAGGCCATTGGAAATCGCTGTATTCAACTCAGATACACGGGAGTTCAGGCCCAGTGCTCACACATGCTTTTCCCGCAACCTCTCCCAGCCACTAACATAAGGATGTTAGCCGCTACTCCTACAGTCAGGCAGCATGCGGGAGGGTTCTGCCCTGTCCTCAGCTCTCACAGGGAAGCATGTCTTGAAGCCAGCTGTCAACTAGCTGCATTCCTATGGCAGTGAGAAGGTAGCAGTACTCTGAGTCAGGAGGTTCCAAGATTACCACTCTACTGCACCTGGAGATAACCTCCATGTCTTCATTGTTAACTTGTACTCAGAAGCCTCTGGCAATCGTCTCTGGTGAAGACGTGTGAAACTCACTCTGCAGGCAGTGTGGAACTGTGAGGGACTGAGGGTGGGCTCAACTCTCAGAAGTAAGGTGCTTTTGGACCATGCGTTCAGCTACCATCTCACATATGGAACTTAGTATGTAGCACCTGTCTACCAAAAGAATTACTGGGAAATCGTGAATTGAGCTTGGAGGCACTCGTCTTGTGTGCCGGGAGATTCCAATTACCTCTCCCAGCACTTTCGTCAAACAGCGAGCCTAGGCCTTTTAGAAGCCAAGGGTACCAGCAGGCTGGATGTGGAGGTACAGGCCATAAGCTCAACTCTCAGAAGTGTGTATGCATGGGAGGCAGATGTCTGCTACCCGCTCGTACATGGGATTTGGAACCTAGCTACACTCTGGTTGAGGAAAGCCGTTGGAAATCGCTGTATTCAACTCAGACACACGGGAGTTCAGGCCCATTGCTCACACATGCTTTTCCCGCAACCTCTCCCAGCCACTAACATTAGGATGTTAGCAGCTACTCCTACAGTCAGGCAGCATGCGGGAGGGTTCTGCCCTGTCCTCAGCTCTCTCAGGGAAGAATGTCTTGAAGCCAGCTAGCTGTCAACTACCTGCATTCCTATGGCAGTGAGAAGGTAGCAGTACTCTGAGTCAGGAGGTTCCAAGATTACCAGTCGACTGCACCTGGGGATACCCTCCAGGTCTGCATTGTTACCCTGCGTCTCAGAAGCCTCTGGCAAACGTCTCTGCTGAAGACCTGCGAAACTCACTCTGCAGGCAGTGTGGAACTGTGAGGGACTGAGGCTGAGCTCAACTATCAGAAATAAGAAGGTTTTGGACAATGCGTTCAGCTACCCTCTCACGTATGGAACTTAGTATGTAGCACCAGTCTACCACAGGAATTACTAGGAAATCGCTGAACTGAGCTTGGAGGCACTAGTCTTGTGTGCCGGGTGATTCCAATTACCTCTCCCAGCAATTCCGTCAAACAGCGAGCCTAGGCCTTTTAGAAGCCAAGGGTACCAGCAGGCTGGATGTGGAGGTACAGGCCATAAGCTCAACTCTCAGAAGTGTATATGCATGGGAGGCAGATGTCTGCTACCCACTCGGACATGGGAGTTGGAACCTAGCTACACTGTGATTGAAGAAGGCCATTGGAAATCGCTGTATTCAACTCAGATACACGGGAGTTCAGGCCCAGTGCTCACACATGCTTTTCCCGCAACCTTTCCCAGCCACTAACATTAGGATGTTAGCAGCTACTCCTACAGTCAGGCAGGATGCGGGAGGGTTCTGCCCTGTCCTCAGCTCTCACAGGGAAGCATGTCTTGAAGCCAGCTGTCAACTAGCTGCATTCCTATGGCAGTGAGAAGGTAGCATTACTCTGAGTCAGGAGGTTCCAAGATTACCCCTCTACTGCACCTGGAGATACCCTCCAGGTCTGCATTGTTAACTTGTACTCAGAAGCCTCTGGCAATCGTCTCTGGTGAAGACGTGTGAAACTCACTCTGCAGGCAGTGTGGAAGTGTGAGGGACTGAGGGTGTACTCAACTCTCAGAAGTAAGATGCTTTTGGACAAGGCGTTCAGCTACCTTCTCACATATGGAACTTAGTATGTAGCACCTGTCTACCACAAGAATTACTGGGAAATCGTGAATTGAGCTTGGAGGCACTCGTCTTGTGTGACGGGAGATTCCAATTACCTCTCCCAGCACTTCCGTCAAACAGCGAGCCTAGGCCTTTTAGAAGCCAAGGGTACCAGCAGGCTGGATGTGGAGGTACAGGCCTTAAGCTCAACTCTCAGAAGTGTCTATGCATGGGAGGCAGATGTCTGCTTCCCGCTCGTACATGGGATTTGGAACCTAGCTACACTCTGGTTGAGGAAAGTCGTTGGAAATCGCTGTATTCAACACAGATACACGGGAGTTCAGGCCCAGTGCTCACACATGCTTTTCCCGCAACCTCTCCCAGCCACTAACATTAGGATGTTAGCAGCTACTCCTACAGTCAGGCAGCATGCAGGAGGGTCCTGCCCTGTCCTCAGCTCTCACAGGAAGCATGTTTTGAAGGCAGCTGTCAACTAGCTGCATTCCTATGGCAGTGAGAAGGTAGCAGTACTCTGAGTCAGGAGGTTCCAAGATTACCACTCTACTGCACCTGGAGATACCCTGCAGGTCTGCATTGTTAACTTGTACTCAGAAGCCTCTGGCAATCGTCTCTGGTGAAGACGTGTGAAACTCACTCTGCAGGCAGTGTGGAACTGTGAGGGACTCAGGGTGGGCTCAACTCTCAGAAGTAAGATGCTTTTGGACAAGGCGTTCAGCTACCATCTCACATATGGAAATTATTATGTAGCACCTGTCTACCACAAGAATTACTGGGAAATCGTGAATTGAGCTTGGAGGCACTCGTCTTGTGTGCCGGGAGATTCCAATTACATCTCCCAGCACTTCCGTCAAACAGCGAGCCTAGGCCTTTTAGAAGCCAAGGGTACCAGCAGGCTGGATGTGGAGGTACAGGCCATAAGCTCAATTCTCAGAAGTGTATATGCATGGGAGGCAGATGTCTGCTACCCGCTCGTACATGGGATTTGGAACCTAGCTACGCTCTGGTTGAGGAAAGCCGATGGAAATCGCTGTATTCAACTCAGATACACGGGAGTTCAGGCCCAGTGCTCACACATGCTTTTCCCGCAACCTCTCCCAGCCACTAACATTAGGATGTTAGCAGCTACTCCTACAGTCAGGCAGCATGCGGGAGGGTTCTGCCCTGTCCTCAGCTCTCTCAGGGAAGCATGTCTTGAAGCCAGCTAGCTGTCAACTAGCTGCATTCCTATGGCAGTGAGAAGGTAGCAGTACTCTGAGTCAGGAGGTTCCAAGATTACCACTCTACTGCACCTGGAGATAACCTCCAGGTCTGCATTGTTAACTTGTACTCAGAAGCCTCTGGCAATCGTCTCTGGTGAAGACGTGTGAAACTCACTCTGCAGGCAGTGTGGAACTGTGAGGGACTGAGGGTGGCCTCAACTCTCAGAAGTAAGATGCTTTTGGACAAGGCGTTCAGCTACCATCTCACATATGGAACTTAGTATGTAGCACCTGTCTACCACAAGAATTACTGGGAAATCGTGAATTGAGCTTGGAGGCAGTCGTCTTGTGTGCCGGGAGATTCCAATTACCTCTCCCAGCACTTCCGTCAAACAGCGAGCCTAGGCCTTTTAGAAGCCAAGCGTACCAGCAGGCTGGATGTGGAGGTACAGGCCATAAGCTCAACTCTCAGAAGTGTGTATGCATGGGAGGCAGATGTCTGCTACCCGCTCGTACATGGGATTTGGAACCTAGCTACGCTCTGGTTGAGGAAAGCTGTTGGAAATCGCTGTATTCAACTCAGATACACGGGAGTTCAGGCCCAGTGCTCACACATGCTTTTCCCGCAACCTCTCCCAGCCACTAACATTAGGATGTTAGCAGCTACTCCTACAGTCAGGCAGCATGCGGGAGGGTTCTGCCCTGTCCTCAGCTCTCTCAGGGAAGCATGTCTTGAAGCCAGCTAGCTGTCAACTAGATGCATTCCTATGGCAGTGAGAAGGTAGCAGTATTCTGAGTCAGGAGGTTCCAAGATTACCAGTCGACTGCACCTGGGGATACCCTCCAGGTCTGCATTTTTACCCTGCGTTTCAGAAGCCTCTGGCAAACGTCTCTGCTGAAGACCTGCGAAACTCACTCTGCAGGCAGTGTGGAACTGTGAGGGACTGAGGCTGAGCTCAACTCTCAGAAGTAAGATGGTTTTGGACAAGGCGTTCAGCTACCCTCTCACGTATGGAACTTAGTATGTAGCACCAGTCTACCACAGGAATTACTAGGAAATCGCTGAACTGAGCTTGGAGGCACTAGTCTTGTGTGCCGGGTGATTCCAATTACCTCTCCCAGCACTTCCGTCAAACAGCGAGCCTAGGCCTTTTAGAAGCCAAGGGTACCAGCAGGCTGGATGTGGAGGTACAGGCCATAAGCTCAACTCTCAGAAGTGTATATGCATGGGAGGCAGATATCTGCTACCCACTCGGACATGGGAGTTGGAACCTAGCTACACTGTGATTGAAGAAGGCCATTGGAAATCGCTGTATTCAACTCAGATACACGGGAGTTCAGGCCCAGTGCTCACACATGCTTTTGCCGCAACCTCTCCCAGCCACTAACATAAGGATGTTAGCAGCTACTCCTACAGTCAGGCAGGCTGCGGGAGGGTTCTGCCCTGTCCTCAGCTCTCACAGAAAGCATGTCTTGAAGCCAGCTGTCAACTAGCTGCATTCCTTTGGCAGTGAGAAGGTAGCAGTACTCTGAGTCAGGAGGTTCCAAGATTACCACTCTACTGCACCTGGAGATACCCTCCAGGTCTGCATTGTTAACTTGTACTCAGAAGCCTCTGGCAATCGTCTCTGGTGAAGACGTGTGAAACTCACTCTGCAGGCAGTGTGGAACTGTGAGGGACTGAGGGTGGGCTCAACTCTCAGAAGTAAGATGCTTTTGGACAAGGCGTTCAGCTACCATCTCACATATGGAACTTAGTATGTAGCACCTGTCTACCACAAGAATTACTGGGAAATCGTGAATTGAGCTTGGAGGCACTCGTCTTGTGTGCCGTGAGATTCCAATTACCTCTCCCAGCTCTTCCGTCAAACAGCGAGCCTAGGCCTTTTAGAAGCCAAGGGTAGCAGCAGGCTGGATGTGGAGGTACAGGCCATAAGCTCAACTCTCAGAAGTGTGTATGCATGGGAGGCAGATGTCTGCTACCCGCTCGTACATGGGATTTGGAACCTAGCTACAATCTGGTTGAGGAAAGCCGTTGGAAATCGCTGTATTCAACTCAGATACACGGGAGTTCAGGCCCAGTGCTCACACATGCTTTTCCCGCAACCTCTCCCAGCCACTAACATTAGGATGTTAGCAGCTACTCCTACAGTCAGGCAGGATGCGGGAGGGTTCTGCCCTGTCCTCAGCTCTAACAGGGAAGCATGTCTTGAAGCCAGCTGTCAACTAGCTGCATTCCTATGGCAGTGAGAAGGTAGCAGTACTCTGAGTCAGGAGGTTCCAAGATTACCCCTCTACTGCACCTGGAGTTACCCTCCAGGTCTGCATTGTTAACTTGTACTCAGAAGCCTCTGGCAATCGTCTCTGGTGAAGACGTGTGAAACTCACTCTGCTGGCAGTGTGGAACTGTGAGGGACTGAGGGTGGGCTCAACTCTCAGAAGTAAGATGCTTTTGGACAAGGCGTTCAGCTACCTTCTCACATATGGAACTTAGTATGTAGCACCTGTCTACCACAAGAATTACTGGGAAATCGTGAATTGAGTTTGGAGGCACTCGTCTTGTGTGCCGGGAGATTCCAATTACCTCTCCCAGCACTTCCGTCAAACAGCGAGCCTAGGCCTTTTAGAAGCCAAGGGTACCAGCAGGCTGAATGTGGAGGTACAGGCCATAAGCTCAACTCTCAGAAGTGTGTATGCATGGGAGGCAGATGTCTGCTACCCGCTCGTACATGGGATTTGGAACCTAGCTACACTGTGGTTGAGGAAAGTCGTTGGAAATCGCTGTATTCAACTCAGATACACGGGAGTTCAGGCCCAGTGCTCACACATGCTTTTCACGCAACCTCTCCCAGCCACTAACATTAGGATGTTAGCAGCCACTCCTACAGTCAGGCAGCATGCGGGAGGATTCTGCCCTGTCCTCAGCTCTCACAGGGACGCATGTCTTGAAGCCAGCTGTCAACTAGCTGCATTTCTATGGCAGTGAGAAGGTAGCAGTATTCTGAGTCAGGAGGTTCCAAGATTACCAGTCGACTGCACCTGGGGATACCCTCCAGGTCTGCATTGTTACCCTGCGTCTCAGAAGCCTCTGGCAAACGTCTCTGCTGAAGACCTGCGAAACTCACTCTGCAGGCAGTGTGGAACTGTGAGGGACTGAGGGTGAGCTCAACTCTCAGAAGTAAGATGGTTTTGGACAAGGCGTTCAGCTACCCTCTCACGTATGGAACTTAGTATGTAGCACCAGTCTACCACAGGAATTACTAGGAAATCGCTGAACTGAGCTTGGAGGCACTAGTCTTGTGTGCCGGGTGATTCCAATTACCTCTCCCAGCACATCCGTCAAACAGTGAGCCTAGGCCTTTTAGAAGCCAAGGGTACCAGCAGGCTGGATGTGGAGGTACAGGCCATAAGCTCAACTCTCAGAAGTGTATATGCATGGGAGGCAGATGTGTGATACCCACTTGGACATGGGAGTTGGAACCTAGCTACACTGTGAGTGAAGAAGGCCATTGGAAATCGCTGTATTCAACTCAGATACACGGGAGTTCAGGCCCAGTGCTCACACATGCTTTTCCCGCAACCTCTCCCAGCCACTAACATTAGGATGTTAGCAGCTAATCCTACAGTCAGGCAGCATGCGGGATGGTTCTGCCCTGTCCTCAGCTCTCACAGGGAAGCATGTCTTGAAGCCAGCTGTCAACTAGCTGCATTCCTATGGCAGTGAGAAGGTAGCAGTACTCTGAGTCAGGAGGTTCCAAGCTTACCACTCTACTGCACCTGGAGATACCCTCCAGGTCTGCATTGTTAACTTGTACTCAGAAGCCTCTGGCAATCGTCTCTGGTGAAGACGTGTGAAACTCACTCTGCAGGCATTGTGGAACTGTGAGGGACTGAGGGTGGGCTCAACTCTCAGAAGTAAGATGCTTTTGGACAAGGCGTTCTGTTACCATCTCACATATGGAACTTATTATGTAGCACCTGTCTACCACAAGAATTACTGGGAAATCGGTAATTGAGCTTGGAGGCACTCGTCTTGTGTGCCGGGAGATTCCAATTACCTCTCCCAGCTCTTCCGTCAAACAGCGAGCCTAGGCCTTTTAGAAGCCAAGGGTACCAGCAGGCTGGATGTGGAGGTACAGGCCATAAGCTCAACTCTCAGAAGTGTATATGCATGGGAGGCAGATGTCTGCTACCCGCTCGTACATGGGATTTGGAACCTAGCTACACTCTGGTTGAGGAAAGCCGTTGGAATACGCTGTATTCAACTCAGATACACGGGAGTTCAGGCCCAGTGTTCACACATGCTTTTCCCGCAACCTCTCCCAGCCACTAACATTAGGATGTTAGCAGCTACTCCTACAGTCAGGCAGGATGCGGGAGGGTTCTGCCCTGTCCTCAGCTCTCACAGGGAAGCATGTCTTGAAGCCAGCTGTCAACTAGCTGCATTCCTATGGCAGTGAGAAGGTAGCAGTATTCTGAGTCAGGAGGTTCCAAGATTACCAGTCTACTGCACCTGGGGATACCCTGCAGGTCTGCATTGTTACCCTGCGTCTCAGAAGCCTCTGGCAAACGTCTCTGCTGAAGACCTGCGAAACTCACTCTGCAGGCAGTGTGGAACTGTGAGGGACTGAGGCTGAGCTCAACTCTCAGAAGTAAGATGCTTTTGGACAAGGCGTTCAGCTACCCTCTCACGTATGGAACTTAGTATGTAGCACCAGTCTACCACAGGAATTACTAGGAAATCGCTGGACTGAGCTTGGAGGCACTAGTCTTGTGTGCCGGGTGATTCCAATTACCTCTCCCAACACATCCGTCAAACAGCGAGCCTAGGCCTTTTAGAAGCCAAGTGTACCAGCAGGCTGGATGTGGAGGTACAGGCCATAAGCTCAACTCTCAGAAGTGTGTATGCATGGGAGGCAGATGTCTGCTACCCACTCGGACATGGGAGTTCGAACCTGGCTACACTCTGATTGATGAAACCCGTTGGAAATCGCTGTATTCAACTCAGATACACGGGAGTTCAGGCCCAGTGCTCACACATGTTTTTCCCGCAACTTCTCCCAGCCACTAACATAAGGATGTTAGCAGCTACTCCTACAGTCAGGCAGGATGAGGGAGGGTTCTGCCCTGTCCTCAGCTCTAACAGGGAAGCATGTCTTGAAGCCAGCTGTCAACTAGCTGCATTCCTAATGCAGTGAGAAGGTAGCAGGACTCTGAGTCAGGAGGTTCCAAGATTACCACTCTACTGCAGCTGGAGATACCCTCCAGGTCTGCATTGTTAACTTGTACTCAGAAGCCTCTGGCAATCGTCTCTGGTGAAGACGCGTGAAACTCACTCTGCAGGCAGTGTGGAACTGTGAGGGACTGAGGGTGAGCTCAACTCTCAGAAGTAAGATGCTTTTGGACAAGGCATTCAGCTACCTTCTCAAATATGGAACTTAGTATGTAGCACCTGTCTACCACAAGAATTACTGGGAAATCATGAATTGAGCCTGGAGGCACTCGTCTTGTGTGCCGGGAGATTCCAATTACCTCTCCCAGCACTTCCGTCAAACAGCGAGCCTAGGCCTTTTAGAAGCCAAGGGTACCAGCAGGCTGGATGTGGAGGTACAGGCCATAAGCTCAACTCTCAGAAGTGTGTCTTCATGGGAGTCAGATGTCTGCTACCCACTCGGACATGGGAGTTCGAACCTGGCTACACTCTGATTGATGAAACCCGTTGGAAATAGCTGTATTCAACTCAGATACACGGGAGTTCAGGCCCCGTGCTCACACATGCTTTTCCCGCAACCTCTCCCAGCCACTATCATTAGGATGTTGGCAGCTACTCCTACAGTCAGGCAGGATGCGGAGGGTTCTGCCCTGTCCTCAGCTCTTATAAGGAAGCATGTCTTTTTTTTTTTTTTTTTTATTTTTTTTAAATATTTTATTTATCCATTCATGATAGACATAGAGAGAGGGAGGCAGAAATACAGGCAGAGGGAGAAGCAGGCTTCATGCAGGGAGCCCGACGTGGGACTTGATCCCGGGTCTCCAGGATCGTGACCCCGGCCAAAGGCAGGCGCTAAACCGCTGAGCCACCCAGGGATCCCCAAGGAAGCATGTCTTGAAGCCAGCTCTCAACTAGCTGCATTCCTATGGCAGTGAGAAGGTAGCAGTATTCTGAGTCAGGAGGTTCCAAGATTACCAGTCGACTGCACCTGGGGATACCCTCCAGGTCTGCATTGTTACCCTACGTCTCATAAGCCTCTGGCAAACGTCTCTGCTGAAGTCCTGCGAAACTCACTCTGCAGGCAGTGTGGAACTGTGAGGGACTGAGGGTGAGCTCAACTCTCAGAAGTAAGATGGTTTTGGACAAGGCGTTCAGCTACCCTCTCACGTATGGAACTTAGTATGTAGCACCAGTCTACCACAGGAATTACTAGGAAATCGCTGAACTGAGCTTGGAGGCACTAGTCTTGTGTGCCGGGTGATTCCAATTACCTCTCCCAGCACTTCCGTCAAACAGCAATCCTAGGCCTTTTAGAAGCCAAGGGTACCAGCAGGCTGGATGTGGAGGTACAGGCCATAAGCTCAACTGTCAGAAGTGTATATGCATGGGAGGCAGGTGTCTGCTACCCACTCGGACATGGGAGTTGGAACCTAGCTACACTGTGATTGAAGAAGGCCATTGGAAATCGCTGTATTCAACTCAGATACACGGGAGTTCAGGCCCAGTGCTCACACATGCTTTTCCCGCAACCTCTCCCAGCCACTAACATTAGGATGTTAGCAGCTACTCCTACAGTCAGGCAGCATGCGGGAGGGTTCTGCCCTGTCCTCAGCTCTCTCAGGGAAGCATGTCTTGAAGCCAGCTAGCTGTCAACTAGCTGCATTCCTATGGCAGTGAGAAGGTAGCAGTATTCTGAGTCAGGAGGTTCCAAGATTACCAGTCGACTGCACATGGGGAAACCCTCCAGGTCTGCATTGTTACCCTGCGTCTCAGAAGCCTCTGGCAAACGTCTCTGCTGAAGACCTGCGAAACTCACTCTGCAGGCAGTGTGGAACTGTGAGGGACTGAGGGTGAGCTCAACTCTCAGAAGTAAGATGCTTTTGGACAAGGCGTTCAGCTACCATCTCACATATGGAACTTATTATGTAGCACCTGTCTACCACAAGAATTACTGGGAAATCGTGAATTGAGCTTGGAGGCACTCGTCTTGTGTGCCGGGAGATTCCAATTACCTCTCCCAGCACTTCCGTCAAACAGCGAGCATAGGCCTTTTAGAAGCCAAAGGTACCAGCAGGCTGGATGTGGAGGTACAGGCCTTAAGCTCAATTCTCAGAAGTGTATATGCATGGGAGGAAGATGTCTGCTACCCGCTCGTACATGGGATTTGGAACCTAGCTACACTCTGGTTGAGGAAAGCCGTTGGAAATCGCTGTATTCAACTCAGATACACGGGAGTTCAGGCCCAGTGCTCACACATGCTTTTCCGGCAACCTCTCCCAGCCACTAACATAAGGATGTAGCAGCTACTCCTACAGTCAGGCAGGATGCGGGAGGGTTCTGCCCTGTCCTCAGCTCTCACAGGGAAGCATGTCTTGAAGCCAGCTGTCAACTAGCTGCATTCCTATGGCAGTGAGAAGGTAGCAGTATTCTGAGTCAGTAGGTTCCAAGATTACCACTCTGCTGCACCTGGAGATACGGTCTAAGTCTGCAATTTTAACTTGCGTCTCACAAGGCTTTGGCAAACGTCTCTGGTGAAAACGTGCGAAACTCACTCTGCAGGCAGTGTGGAACTGTGAGAGACTGAGGGTGAACTCAACTCTCAGAAGTAAGATGCTTTTGGACAAGGCGTTCACCTACCTTCTCACATATGATACTTAGTATGTAGCACCAGTCAACCACAGAAATTACTAGGAAATGCTGGATTTAGTTTGGAGGCACTACTCTTGTGTTCCTGGAGACTCCAATTACCTCTCCCAACACTTCCGTCACACAGCAGGCTTAGGCCTTTTCGAAGCGAAGGGTACCTGCAGGCAGGATGTGGAGGTACAGGCCAAAACTCAACTCTCAGAAGTGTGTATGCATGAGAGGCAGATGTCTGCTACCCACCCGTTTAGGCAAGTTGGAACATAGCTACACTCTGATTTTAGAGGGCCTTTGTAAATCACTGTATTCAACTCAGATACACGTGAGTTCAAACCCAATGCTTACACATGCTATTCCACCAACCTCTCTCAGCACCTAACATAAGGATGTTAGCAGCTACGTCTACAGTCAGACAGGATGCGGGAGGGTTCTGCCCTGACCTCAGCTCTCACAGGGAAGCAGGCCTAGAAGCCAGCTCTCACGTAGCTGCGTTGTTATGGGAGTGAGAAGGTAGCAATATTCTGAGTCAGTAGGTTCCAAGATTACCACTCTACTGCACCTGGAGATACCGTCCAGGTCTGCATTGTTAAGTTGCGTCTCACAAGCCTTTGGCAAACGTCTCTAGTGAAGACGTGAGAAACTCACTCTGCAGGCAGTGTGGAACTGTGAGGGACTGAGGGTAAACTCAACTCTCCGGAGTAAGATGCTTTTGGACAAGGCGTTAGCTACATTCACACATATATGGAATTGAGTATGTAGCACAACTCTACCACAGGAATTACTAGGAAATCGCTGGATTTAGATAGGAGGCACTAGTCTTGTGAGCCGGGAGACTCCAATTACATCTCCCAACATTTCCGTCACGCAGCAGGCTTAGGCCTTTTCGAAGCGGAGGGTACCTGCAGGCAGGATGTGGAGGTACAGGCCATAAGCTCAACTCTCAGAAGTGTGCATGCATGGGAGACAGATGTCTGCTACCCACTCGGTCATGGGAGTTGGAACCTAGCTACACTCTGATTGAAGAAGGCCGTTGGAAAACGCTGTATTCAACTCAGATACACGTGAGTTCAGGCTCAATGGTTACACATGCTATTCCCCCAACCTCTCCCAGCACCTAACATAAGGATGTTAGCAGCTACCTCTATAGTCAGGCAGGATGAGGGAGGGTTCTGCCCTGTCCTCAACTCTCTCAGGGAAGCATGCCTAGAAAGCAGCTCTCACTTAGCTGCGTTCTTATGGCAGTGAGAAGTTAGCAATATTCTGAGTCAGTAGGTTCCAAGATTACCACTCTACTGCACCTAGAGATACCGTCTAAGTCTGCATTGTTAAGTTGCGTCTCACAAGCCTTTGGCAAACGTCTCTAGTGAAGACGTGCGAAACTCAGTCTGCAGGCAGTGTGGAACTGTGAGGGACTGAGGGTGAGCTCAACTCTCAGAAGTCAGATGCTTTTGGACAAGGCGTTAGCTACATTCACACATATATGGAACTTAGTATGTAGCACCAGTCTACCACAGGAATTACTAGGAAATCGCTGGATTTAGATAGGTCGCACTAGTCTTGTGAGCCGGGACACTCCAATTACATCTCCCAACACTTCCGTCACGCAGCAGGCTTAGGCCTTTTCGAAGCGGAGGGTACCTGCAGGCAGGATGTGGAGGTACAGGCCATAAGCTCAACTCTCAGAAGTGTGTGTGCATGGGAGACAGATGTCTGCTACCCACTCGGGCATGGGAGTTGGAACCTAGCTACACTCTGATTGAAGAAGGCCATTGGAAAACGCTGTATTCAACTCAGATACACGGGAGTTCAGGCCCAATGCTTACACATGCTATTCCCCAAAACTCTCCCAGCACCTAACATAAGGATGTTAGCAGCTACGTCTACAGTCAGGCAGGATGCGGGAGGGTTGTGCATGACCTCAGCTCTCACAGGGAAGCAGGCCTGGAAGCCAGCTCTCAACTAGCTGCATTCTTATCGCAGTGAGAATGTAGCAGTATTCTGAGTCAGTAGGTTCCAAGATTACCACTCTACTGCACCTGGAGATACCGTCCAGGTCTGCATTGTCAAGCTGCATCTCAGAAGCCTTTGGCAAACTTCTCTGGTTGAGACGTGTGAAACTCACTCTGCAGGCAGTGTGGAACTGTTAAGGACTGAGGGTGATCTCAACTCTCAGAAGTAAGATGCTTTTGGACAAGGCGTTCAGCCACCTTCTCACATATGGAACTTAGTATCCAGCACCAGTCTACCACAGGAATTACTAGGAAATCGCTGGATTGAGCTTGGTGGCAATAGTCTTGTGTGCCTGGAGACTCCAATTACCTCTCCCAACACTTCCGTCACGCAGCAAGTCTAGGCCTTTTAGAAGCGAAAGGTAACTGCAGGCAGGATGCTGAGGTACAGGCCATAAGCTCAACTCTCAGAAGTAAGCATGGGAGGCAAATATCTGCAAGGCACTAATACATGGGAGTTGGAACCTAGCTACCCTCTGATTGAAGAAGGCCATTAGAAAACGCTGTATACAACTCAGATACACGTGTGTTCAGGCCCAATGCTTACTCATGCTATTCCCCAAACCTCTACCAGCACCTAACATTAGGATGTTAGCAGCTACGTCTACAGTCAGGCAGGATGCGAGAGGGTTCTGCCCTGACCTCAGATCTCACAGGGAAGCAGGCCTAGAAGTCAGCTCTCAACAAGCATCGTTCTTATCGCAGTGAGAAGGTAGCAGGATAATGAATAAGGAGGTTAAAAGATTACCACTCTACTGCACCTGGTGATACCGCCCAGGTCTGCATTGTTAAGTTGCGTCTCACAAGCCTTTGGCTAACGTCTCTGGTGAAGGCGTGCGAAACTCACTCTGCAGGCAGTGTGGAACTGTGAGGGACTGAGGGTCAGCTCAACTCTCAGAAGTAAGATGCTTTTGGACAAGGCGTTCAGCCACCTTTTCACATATGAAACTTAGTATGGAGCACCAGTCTACCACTGGAATTACTAGGAAATCGCTGGATTCAGCTTGGAGGCACTAGTCTTGTGTGCGAGAGACTCCAATTTCCTCTCTCAACACTTCCGTCACGCAGCAGTTCTAGGCCTTTTCGAAGCAAAGGGTCCCTGCAGGCAGGATGTGGAGGTACTGGCCGTAAGCTCAACTCTCAGAAGTATGCATGGGAGGCAGATGTCTGCTTCCCACTAGTACATGGGATTTGGAAACTAGCTACACTCTGATTGAAGAAGGCCGTTGGAAAACGCTGTATTCAACTTAGATACACGTGAGTTCAAGCTCAATGTTTACACATGCTATTCCCCCAACGTCTCCCAGCACCTAACATAAGGATGTTAGCAGCTACCTCTACAGTCAGGCAGGATGCGGGAGGGTTCTGCCCTGACCTCAGCTCTCACAGGGAAGCATGCGTAGAAACAGCTCTCACCTAGCTGCGTTCTTATGGCAGTGAGAAGGTAGCAGTATTCTGAGTCAGTAGGTTCCAAGATTACCACTCTACTGCAACTGGAGATACCGTCTAAGTCTGCCTTCTTAAGTTGCGTCTCACAAGGCTTTGGCAAACGCCTCTGGTGAAGACGTGCGAAACTCACTCTGTAGGCAGTGTGGAACTGTGAGAGACTGAGGGTGAGCTCAACTCTCAGAAGTAAGATGATTTTGGACAAGGCGTTCAGCTACCTTCTCACATAGGGAACTTAGTATGTAGCACTTGTCAACCACAGAAATTACAAGGAAATCGCTGGATTTAGATAGGAGACACTAGTCTTGTGTGCCTGGAGACTCCAATTGCCTCTGCCAACACTTCCGTCACGCAGCAGACTTAGGCCTTTTCGAAGCGAAGGGTACCTGCAGGCAGGATGTGGAGGTACAGGCCAAAAGCCCAACTCTCAGAAGTGTGTATGCATGAGAGGCAGATGTCTGCTACCCACTCGTTTAGGCAAGTTGGAACCTAGCTACACTCTGATTTTAGAAGGCCTTTGTAAATCACTGTATTCAACTCACATACACGTGAGTTCAGGCCCAATGCTGACACATGCTATTCCCCAACCTCTCCCAGCACCTAACATAAGGATGTTAGCATCTAGGTCTACATTCAGGCAGGATTCGGGAGATTTCTGCCCTGACCTCAGCTCTCACAGGGAAGCATGCCTAGAGGTCAGCTCTCACCTATCTGCGTTCTTATGGCAGTGAGAAGGTAGCAGTATTCTGTGTCAGGAAGTTCCAAGATTACCACTCTACTGTACCTGGAGATACCGTCCTTATCTATATTGTGAAGTTGCGTCTCACAAGCCTTTGGCGAACGCCTCTGGTGAAGACTTGCAAACTCACTCTGCAGGCAGTGTGGCACTGTGAGGGACTGAGTGTGACTCAACTCTCAGAAGTAAGATGCTTTTGGACAAGGCGTTCAGCTCCCTTCTCACATATGGAACTTAGTATGTACCACCAGTCTACTACAGGAATTACTAGGAAATCGCTGGATTAGATTGGAGGCACTAGTCTTGTGTGCTTTTAGACTCTAATTACCTCTCCCAACACTTCCGTCACGCAGCAGGCTTAGGCCGTTTCGAATCGAAGGGCATCTGCAGTCAGGATGTGAAGGTACAGGGCATAAACTCAACTCTCAGAAGTGCGTATGCATGGAGGCAGATGTCTGCTACCCACTCGGACATGGGAGTTGGAACCTAGCTATACTCTGATTGAAGAAGGCCATTGGAAAACGCTGTATTCAACTCAGATACACGTGAATTCAGGCCCAATGGTGACACATGCTATTCCCCCAACCTCTCCCACCCCTAACATAAGGATGTTAGCAGCTATGTCTACAGTCAGGCAGCATGCGTGAGGTTTCTGCACTGACCTCAGCTCTCACAGAGAAGCATGCGTAGAAGCCAGCTCTCACCTAGCTGCATTCTTATGGCAGTGAGAAGGTAGCAGTATTCTGAATCAGGATTTTCCAAGATTGCCACTCTACTGCACCTAGATATACCGTCCAGGTCTGCATTGTTAAGTTGCGTCTCACAAGCCTTTGGCAAACGTCTCTGGTGAAGACGTGTGAAACTCACTCTGCAGACAGTGTGGAACTGTGAGGGACTGAGGGTGAGCTCAACTATCAGAAGTAAGATGCTTTTGGACAAGACGTTCAGCTACCTTCTCACATATGGAACTTAGTATGTAGCACCAGTCTACCACAGGAATTACTAGGAAATCGCTGGAATTAGATAGGAGGCACTAGTCTTGGTTGCCTTGGAGACTCCAATTACCTCTCCCAACACTTCCGTCACGCAGCAGGCTTAGGCCTTTTCGAAGCGAAGGGTACCTGCAGGCAGGATGTGGAGGTACAGGGCGTAATCTCAACTCTCAGAAGTAAGCATGGGAGGCATATGTCTGCAACCCACTAGTACATGGGAATTGGAACCTAGCTACACCCTGATTGAAGAAGGCCATTGGAAAACGCTGTATTCAACTCAGATACACGTGAGTTCAGGCCCAATGCTGACACATGCTATTCCCCCAACGTCTCCCAGCACCTAACATAAGGATGTTAGCAGCTATGTCTACACTCAGGCAGGATGCGGGAGCGTTCTGCCCTAACCTCAGCTCTCACAGGGAAGCATGCCTAGAAGCCAGCTCTCACCTAGCTGCGTTCCAATGGCAGTGAGAACCTAGCAGTATTCTGAGTCAGGAGGTTCCAAGATTACCACACTTCTGCACCTGGAGATACCGTCATTGTCTGCATTGTTAAGTTGCGTCTCACAAGCTTTTTTTTTTTTAATTTTTTTATTTATTATTTATGATAGTCACAGAGAGAGAGAGAGAGTGGCACAGAGAAATAGGCAGAGGGAGAAGCAGGCTCCATGCACGGGGAGCCTGATGTGGGATTCGATCCCGGGTCTCCAGGATCGCGCCCTGGGCCAAAGGCAGGCGCCAAACCGCTGCGCCACCCAGGGATCCCATGTCTCACAAGCTTTTGGAAAACGTCTCTGGTGAAGACGTGCGAAACTCACTCTGCAGGCAGTGTGGAACTGTGAGGGACTGAGGGTGAGCTCAACTCTCAGAAGTAAGATGCTTTTGGACAAGGCGTTCAGCTACCTTCTCACATATGGAACTTAGTATGTAGCACCAGTCTACCACAGGAATTACTAGGAAATCGCTGGATTTAGATTGGAGGCACTAGTCTTGTGTGCCTGGAGACTCCAATTACCTCTCCCAACACTTCCGTCACGCAGCAGGCTTAAGCCTTTTCGAAGCGAAAGGTACCTGCTGGGAGGATGTGGAGGTAGGCCATAAGCTCAACTCTCAGAAGTGTGTATGCATGGGAGGCAGATGTCTGGTACCCACTCGGACATGGGAGTTGGAACCTAGCTACACTCTGATTGAAGAAGGCCATTGGAAAACGCTGTATTCAACTCAGATACACGTGAATTCAGGCCCAAAGCTGACACATGCTATTCCCCAACCTCTCCCAGCACCTAACATAAGGATGTTAGCAACTATGTCTACACTCAGGCAGGATGCGGGAGGGTTCTGCCCTGACCTCAGCTCTCACAGGGAAGCATGCCTAGAAGCCAGCTCTCACCTAGCTGCATTCTTATGGCAGTGAGAAAGTAGCAGTATTCTGAGTCAGGAGGTTCCAAGATTACCACTCTACTGCACCTGGAGATACCGGACTGGTCTGCATTGTTAAGTTTTGTCTCACAAGCCTTGGCAAACGTCTCTGGTGAAGACGTGCGAAACTCACTCTGCAGGCAGTGTGGAACTGTGAGGGACTGAGGGTGAGCTCAACTCTCAGAAGTAAGATGCTTTAGGACAAGGCGTTCAGCTACCTTCTCACATTTGGAACTTAGTATGTAGCACCAGTCTACCACAGGAATTATAGGAAATAGCTGGTTTGAGCTTGGTGGCACTAGTCTTGTGTGCCTGGAGACTACAATTACCACTCCCAACACTTCCGTCACGCAGCAGTTCTAGGCCTTTTAGAAGCGAATTGTATCTGCAAGCAGACTGTGGAGGTACATGCCGTAAGCTCAACCCTCAGAAGTAAGCATGAGAGGCAGATGTCTGCAACACACTTGTACATGGGAGTTGGAACCAAGCTACACTCTGATTGAAGAAGGCCGTTGGAAAACGCTGTATTCAACTCAGATACACGTGAGTTCAGTCCCAATGCTGACACATGTTATTCCCCCAACCTCTCCCAGCACCTAACATAAGGATGTTAGCAGCTACGTCTACAGTCAGGCAGGATGCGGGAGGGTTGTGCCTGACCTCAGCTCTCACAGGGAAGCAGGCCTAGAAGCCAGCTCTCAACTAGCTGCGTTCTTATCGCAGTGAGAAGGTAGCAGTATTCTGAGTCAGGAGGTACCAAGATTACCACTCTACTGCACCTGGAGATACCCTCCAGGTCTGCATTGTTAACTTGTATTCAGAAGCCTCTGGCAATCGTCTCTGGTGAAGACGTCCGAATCTCACTCTGGAGTCAGTGTGCAAAAGTGAGGGACTGAGGGTGAGCTCAACTCTCAGAAGTAAGTTGCTTTTGGACAAGGCGTTCAGCTACCTTCTCACATATGGAACCTAGTATGTAGCACCAGTCTACCAGAGGAATTACTAGGAAATCGCTGGAATTAGATTGGAGGAACTAGTCTTGTGTGCCTGGAGACTCCAATTACCTCTGCCAACACTTCCGTCACGCAGCAGGCTTAGGCCTTTTCGAAGTGAAGTGTACCTCCAGGCAGGATGTGGAGGTACAGGGCATAAACTCAACTCTCAGAAGTAAGCATGGGAGGCAGATGTCTGCAACACACTAGTACATGGGAGTTGGAACCTAGTTACACTCTGATTGAAGAAGACCGTTGTAAAACGCTGTATTCAACTCAGATACACGTGAGTTCAGTCCCAATGCTGACACATGCTATTCCCCCAACCTCTCCCAGCACCTAACATAAGGATGTTAGCATCTATGTCTACACTCATGCAGGATGCGTGAGGGTTCTGCCCTGACCTCAGCTCTCACAGGGACGCATGCCTAGAAGCCAGCTCTCACCTAGCAGCGTTCTTATGGCAGTGATAAGGTAGCAGTATTCAATGTCAGGAGGTTCCAAGATTACCACTGTACTGCACCTGGAGATACCATCCTTGTCTGCATTGTTAAGTTGCGTCTCTCAAGCCTTTGGCAAACATCTCTGGTGAAGTCGTGCGAAACTCACTCTGGAGGCAGTGTGGAACTGTGAGGGACTGAGGGTAAGCTCAACTCTCAGAAGTAAGATGCTTTTGGACAAGGCGTTCAGCCACCTTCTCACATATGGAACTTAGTATGTAGCACCAGTCTACCACAGGAATTACTAGGAAATCGCTGGATTGAGCTTGGAGGCACTAGTCTTGTGTGCCTGGAGACTCTAATTACCTCTCCTAAAACTTCCGTCCCTCAGCAGTCCTAGGCCTTTTAGAAGCGAAGATACCTGAAGGCACGATGTGGAGGTACAGGCCATATGCTCAACTCTCAGAAGCGTGTATGCATGGGATGCAGATTTCTGCTACCCACTCGGACATGGGAGTTGCAACCTAGCTACACTCTGATTGAAGAAGGCCATTGGAAAACGCTGTATTCAACTCAGATACACGTGAGTTCAGGCCCAATGCTTACACATGCTATTCTCCAAACCTCTCCCAGCACCTAACATATGGATGTTATCAGCTACGTCTACAGTCAGGCAGGATGCGGGAGTGTTCTGCACTGAACTCAGCTCTCACAGAGAAGCATGCCTAGAAGCCAGCTCTCAACTAGCTGCGTTCTTATGGCAGTGTGAAAGTAGCAGTATTGTGAGTAGGAGGTTCCAAGCTTACCACTCTACTGCACCTGGAGATACCGTCCGGTTGGCATTGTTAAGTTGCGTCTCACAAGCGTTTGACTAACGACTCTGGTGAAGACGTGCGAAACTCACTCTGCAGGCAGTGTGGAACTGTGAGGGACTGAGGGTGAGCTCAACTCTCAGAAGTAAGATGCTTTTTGACAAGGCGTTCAGCTACCTTCTCACATATGGAACTTAGTATGTATACCAGTCTACCACAGGAATTACTAGGAACTCGCTGGATTGAGCTTGGAGGCACTAGTCTTGTGTGCCTGGAGACTTCAATTACCTCTGCCAACACTTCCGTCACGCAGCAGGTCTAGGCCTTTTAGAAGCGAAGGGTATCTGCATGCGGGATGTGGATGTACAGGCCGTAAGCTCAACCCTCAGAAGTAAGCATGGGAGGCAGATGTCTGCAACCCACTTGTATATGGGAGTTGGAACCTGGCTACACTCTGATTGAAGAAGGCCGTTGGAAAACCCTGTATTCAACTCAGATACACGTGAGTTCAGGCCCAATGCTGACACATGCTTTTCCCCCAACCTCTCCCAGCACCTAACATAAGGATGTTAGCAGCTATGTCTACACTCAGACCGGATGCGGGAGGGTTGTGCCCTGACCTCAGCTCTCACAGGAAGCATGCCTCGCAGCCATCTCTCACCTAGCTGCGTTCTTATGGCAGTGAGAAAGTATCAGTATTGTGAGTCAGGAGGTTCCAAGATTACCACTCTACTGCACCTGGAGATACCGTCCAGGTCTGCATTGTTAAGTTGCGTCTCACAAGCCTTTGGCAAACATCTCTGGTGAAGACGTGCGAAACTCACTCTCCAGGCGGTGTGGAACTCTGAGGGACTGAGGGTGAGCTCAACTCTCAGAAGTAAGATGCTTTTGTACAAGGCGTTCAGCTACCTTCTCACATATGGAACTTAGTATGTAGCACCAGTCTACCACAGGAATTACTAGGAAATCACTGTATTGAGCTTGGAGGAACTAGTCTTTTGTGCCTGGAGACTCCAATTACCTCTCCTAACACTTCCGTCACTCAGCAGTCCTAGGCCTTTTAGAATCGAAGGGTACCTGCAGGCACGATGTGGAGGTACAGGCCATAAGCTGAACTCTCAGAAGCGTGTATGCATGGGATGCAGATGTCTGCTACCCACTCGGACATGGGAGTTGGAACCTAGCTACACTCTGATTGAAGAAGGCCATTGGAAAACGCTGTATCCAACTCAGATACACGTGAGTTCAGGCCCAATGCTTACACATGCTATTCCCCAAACCTCTCCCAGCACCTAACATAAGGATGTTAGCAGCTACGTCTACAGTCAGGCAGGATGCGGGAGGGTTCTGCACTGAACTCAGCTCTCACAGAGAAGCATGCCTAGAAGCCAGCTCTCAAATAGCTGCGTTCTTATGGCAGATAGAAGGTAGCAGTATTCTGAGTCAGGAGGTTCCAAGATTACCACTCTACTGCACCTGGAGATAACTTCCATGTCTGCATTGTTAACTTGCGCTCAGAAGTCTCTGGCAAACGTCTCTGGTGAAGACATGCGAAACTCAATCTGCAGGCAATGTGGAACTCTGAGGGACTGAGGGTGAGCTCAACTCTCAGAAGTAAGATGCTTTTGGACAAGGCGTTCAACTACCTTCTCACATATGCAACTTAGTATGTAGCACCCGTCTACCACAGGAATTACTAGGAAATCGCTGGATTGAGCTTGGAGGCACTAGTGTTGTGTGCCGGGAGATTCCAATTACCTCTCCCAACACTTCCGTCAAGCAGCGAGCCTAGGCCTTTTAGAAGCGAAGGGTACCAGCAGGCTGGATGTGGAGGTACAGGCCATAAGCTCAACTCTCAGAAGTGTGTATTCATTGGAGGCAGATGTCTGCTACCCACTCGTACATGCGAGTTGGAACCTAGCTACACTCTGATTGAAGAAGGTGTTTGGAAATCGCTGTATTCAACCCAGATACACGTAAGGTCAGGAACAACGATTCCACATGAGAATTGGAGCCAGAACATATAGACATCTAACTCTGGGAAACGAACTAGGGGTGGTAGAATGGTAGGAGGGCGGGTGGTGGGGAGAATTGTTATCGACACTGAGGGGGGCACTTGACGTGATGAGCACTGGGTGTTATTATGTATGTTGGTAAATTGAACACAAATAAAAACTTAATTTATTAAAAAAAGATTCATGGAAACTAATGAGAATGAAGATACAACCGTTCAAAATCTTTGGAATGCAGCACAAGCAGTCCTAAGGGGGAAATACATCACAATAGAAGCCTCCATTCAAAAACTGAAAAGAACTCGAATACAAAGGTAACCTTACACATAAACTAGCTAGGGAAAAAAACAGCAGATAGATCCTACACCCAGCAGAGGAAGGGAGTTATTTAAGATTCGAGCAGAACTCAACGAAATCGAGACCAGAAGAACTGTAGAACAGATCAACAAAACCAGGAGTTGGTTCTTTGAACGAATTAATAAGATACATAAACCATTAGCCAGCCTTATTAAACAGAAGAGAGAGAAGATTCAAATTAATAATATCATGAATAAGAAAGGAGAGATCACTACCAACACCAAGGAAATACATATGATTTTAAAAACATATTATGAACAGCCATATGCCAACAAATTAGGCAATCTAGAAGAAAGGAATGGACGCATTCCTGGAAAGCCAGAAACTACCAAAACTGGAAGAGGAAGAAATAGAAAACCTGAACAGGCCAATAAGCAGAGAGGAAATTCAAGCAGTCATCCAAAACCTCCCAAGACACAAAAGACCAGGGCCAGATGGCTTCCCAGGGGAATTCTATCAAACGTTTAAAGAAGAAACCATACCTATCCTACTAAAACTGTTTGGAAAGATAGAAAGAGATGGAGTACTTCCAAATTCGTTCCATGAGGCCAGCATCACCTTAATTCCAAAACCAGACAAAGACCCCACCAAAAAGGAGAATACAGACCAATATCCCTGATGAGCATGGATGCAAAAATTCTCAACAAGATACTAGCCAATAGGATCCAACAGTACATTAAGAATATTATTCACATGAACGAGTAGGATTTATCCCAGGGACACAAGGCTGGTTCAACACTAGTCAAACAATCAATGTGATTCATCATATCACCAAGAGAAAAACCAAGAAGCATATGATCCTCTCATTAGATGCAAAGAATACATTTGACAAAATAGAGCATTCATCGCTGATCGAAACCCTTCAGAGCATAGGGATAGCGGGAACATTCCTCGACATCTTAAAAGCCATCTACGAAAAGCCCACAACAAATATTATTCTCAATGGGGAAGCACTGGGAGCCTTTCCCCTAAGATAAGGAACAAGACAGGGATGCCCACTCTCACCACTCCTATTCAAAATAGTACTGGAAGTCCTAGCCTCAGCAATCAGACAAAAAAGACATTAAAGGCATTCAAATTGGCTAAAAAGTAGTCAAACTCTCCTTCTTCACCGATGACATGATACTCTACCTAGAAAACCCAAAAGCCTCCACGCCAAGATTGCTAGAACACATACAGCTATTTGGTAGCATTGCAGGATACACAACCAATGCCCAGAAATCAATGGCATTTCTATACACAAACAATGAGGCTGAAGAAAGAGAAATTAAGGAGTCAATCTCATTTAGAATTGCACCCAGAAGGATAAGATACCTAGGAATAAACCTAACCAAGGAGGTAAAGGATCTCAACCCTAAACACTATAGAACGCTTCTGAAAGAAATTGAGGAAGACACAAAGAGATCGAAATATATACCATGCTCATGGATTGGCAGAATTAATATTGTGAAAATGTCATGTTAAGCAGGGCAATGTACATGTTTAATGCAATCCCTGTCAAAATACTATGGAGTTTTCAGAGAGTTAGAACAAATTATTTCAAGATTTGTGTGGAATTAGAGAAGACCCCGAATAGCCAGGGGAATTTTAAAAAAGGAAACCATATCTGGGGACATCACAATGGCAGATTTCAGGATGTATTAAAAGTTGTGGTCATCAAGTCAGTGTGGAACTGGCACAAAAACAGACTCATAGATCAATGGAACAGAATAGAGAACCCAGAAGTGGACCTAGAACTTTATGGTCAACTAATATTCGATAAAAGAGGAAAGACTATCCATTGGAAGAAAGACAATCTCTTCAATAGATGGTGGTAAGAAAATTGGACATCCACATGCAGAAGAATGAAACTAGACCACTCTCTTTCACCATACACAAAGATAAACTCAAAATGGATGAAAGATCTAAATGTGAGACAAGAGTCCATCAAAACCCTAGAGGAGAACACAGGCAACACCCTTTTTGAACTCGGCCTCAGTAAATTCTTGCAAGATTCATCCACAAAGGCAAAAGAAACAAAAGCAAAAATGAGCTATTGTGACTTCATCAAGATAAGAAGCTTTTGCACAGCAAAAATATAGTCAACAAAACTAAAAGACAACCTACAGAATGGGAGAAGATATTTACAAATGACGTATCAGATAAAGGGCTAGTTTCCTAGATCTATAAAAACTTCTTAAAATCAACACCAAAGAAACAAACAATCCAATCATGAAATGGGCAAAAGACATGAATGGAAATCTCACAGACAAAGACATAGACATGGCCAACATGCACATGAGAAAATGTTGTGCATCACTTGCCTCAGGGAAATACAAATCAAAACCACAATGAGATACCACCTCACACCAGTGAGCATGGGGAAAATGAACAAGGTAGGAAACCACAAATGTTGGAGAGGATGCGGAGAAAAGGGAACCCTCTTACACTGTTGGTGGCAATGTGATCCGGTGCAGCCACTCTGGAAAACTGTGTGGAGGTTCCTCAAAGAGTTAAAAATAGACCTGCCCTATGACCCAGCAATTGCACTGTTGGGGATTTACCCCAAATATTCAGATGCTATGAAATGCCGGGACACCTGCACCCCGATGTTTTTAGCAAGAATGTCCACAATACCGAAACTGTGGATGGAGCCATGGTGTCCATCGAAAGATGAATGGATAAAGAAGATGTGGTTTTTGTATACAATGGAATATTATTCAGCCATTAGAAACGACAAATACCCACCATTTGCTTCAACGTGGATGGAACTGGAGGGTATTATGCTGAGTGAAGTAAGTCAATCGGAGAAGGACAAACGTATGTTCTCATTCAATTGGTTAATATAAATAACAGTCAATGGGAATATAAGGGAATGGAGAAGAAACGTGTGGGAAATATCAGAAACGGAGACAGAAGATAAAGACTCCTAACTCTGAAAAAGGAACAAGGGATGCTGGAAGGGGAGGAGGGCAGGGGGTGCAGGTGAATGGGTGAAGGGTACTGAGGGGGTCCCTTGTCAGGATGAGCACTGGGTGTTATTCTGATTGTTGGTAAATTGAACACCAATAAAAAATAAATTTATTTTAAAAATAGTTCAAACAACTAAATATTTATGCTGCCAACATGGAAGTACATAAATATAGAAAGCAATTAACAACAAACGTACAGGAACTCACTGATAATAATACAATGACAGGGGATTTTAACACCCACTCACTTATGGCAATGGACCGATCGTCTAGCAGAAAATCAACAGGGGAACAATAGCCTTGACACACTGGACCACGGGGACTCAACAGATATAGTCTGAACATTTTAACCTAAAGCAGAATGCACATTACTTTCAAGTGCACATGGGACATTCTCCAGAACAGATCATATCATGGCCCACAAATCAGCCCTCAACAGGTACAACAGGTACAAGAAGGTTGATATCACACCCTGTACATTTTCGGACCATGACTCTATGAAACTCGAAGTCGACAGTAAGAAAAAAAATTGGACAGACCAAAAATACGTTGAGATTATGAACATCCGACTAGAGAATGAATGGAGCAACCAGGAAATTAAAGATCAAATTGAAAACAAATGAAAAAGAAAACGTTTCTCCAAATCTCTGGATGTTGCAAAGGCAATCCTAAGAGGGAAGTACATAGCAATACAGGCCTATCTCAAGAAACAAGAAGTCTCCAATACAAAACCTAACCCTACGCCCTATAGGCTGGAAAAGGAATAGCAAACAAAGCCTAAAGCCTACAGAAGAAGGGAAAAAAAAGATGAGAGAAGAAATAAAGAATGCAGAAAAAACAAAACAGTAAAATGGAATAAAGAAACTAAGAGCCGGTTCTTCAAAATAATTAATAAAATGGATCAAGCCTTAGCCAGCCTTATCAACGAGAAAAGAGAAAAGACCTAAATAAATAAAATCACAAATGAGAGAAGAGAGATCACAATCAACACCAGCAAAATTAGACAATTATAAGGGAATACTATGAAAGATGATATGCTAACAAACTGGGAGTCCTGGAAGAAATGACAAATCCTTGGAAATGTGCAAATGAGCAAAACTGAAATAGGAAGAAATAGAAAATATGAACACACCCATAACTAGCAAATAAATTGAATCAACAAGGCACCTGGGTGCCTCAGTGTTTGAGCATCTGCTTTGGCTCATGTCATGATCCTGGGGAAATCACATCCCACATCAGGCTCCCCCCATGCTGCCTCATTTTCCCTCTGCCTATAACTCTGACTCTCTGTGTCTCTCATGAATACATAAATAAAGGTGCAGCCACTGTGGAAAACAGTCTGGAGGGTCCTCGAGAAGTTAAAAATAGGGGATCCCTGGGTGCGCAGCGGTTTGGCGCCTGCCTTTGGCCCAGGGCGTGATCCTGGAGACCCGGGATCGAATCCCACATCGGGCTCCCAGTGCATGTAGCCTGCTTCTCCCTCTGCCTGTGTCTCTGCCTCTCCCTCTGTGACTATCACAAAAATTTTTTTAAAAAAATAGTTAAAATAGAGCTACCCTACTATTCCAAAATTGCACAGCTAGGTATTTACCCCGAGGATACAAAAGTAGTTTAGTAGATTTGAAGAGGAACACGCAGCCCAGTGTTGGTAGAAGCATTATCAACAACAGCAAAACTGTGTATACAGCCCAGATGTCCATCGACAGATGAATGGGCCAAGACGATGTGGTAAATATACACACTGAGACATCACTCGGTCATCAGGAGGGATGAAATGAAGCCATTTACAATGACGTGGGAGAAGTGGAAGAGACTTATGCTAAATGAACTCAGTCAGAGAAAGATAGATACCAAATACCATACAATGGCATTCACATGTGAATTTTAAGAAACCAAACAAACTGGCAAAGGGGCAGAGGGGGGGATGAGAGAAGCAAACAAAAAAAACACACTCATAGTCACAGAGAATAAACTAATAAATACCAGAGGAAGGTGGGGGGGATGGGGAATCAGGGGATGGGGATAGTGGAGGTCACCTCTGACCAGTAACAGGCTTTGTATTCAAGGATTGAATCACTATGTGGTAAACCTGAAACTATATCATACTGTGTTTACAAAGAGGAATTCAAGTAAAACTTTAAAATAATAATTAGTAGTATAGAGTAAACATGTGCACACAAGAGATAAAATCAGAAAGGCAACTGAAAATCCAAACAGTCTTTAGAGCCACAAATCCCCTCCTTAGCTCAGCTCAGAAGAAGCCTGCCATGCCTATTCTCACCCCAGCAGAAGCCTGGATTTTGATTCTCTGGGGAGGCCACTTACTTGGTGGAGTCAGGCTATCTTTGAACCTAAAACCTAAATAGAGGGCATAAAACTACACTGCCCAAGATACTAGGAGTCCCAGTGCAGGCACATGCCAAGACACAAACTCTAACCATACACAGACATAACCCTAACCATACACTTAAGCATAATGTTAAGGTAATCCTTAACAAGAACTATCACTAATCAAAAACCAAACACAAACCCCAAGACCGAAACACATTCACTGAACCTTCCTGCCAGCCCTCACCCTAACTCTTAAACCTATTTTAAACCCTTAACCCTGACCCTTACCTTAAATCTAACCCTAACCCTAACCTCTAACCCTAACCTTATTTAATGTACTCAATTCCTAATCCTAACCTTAACCTGTACACTAACCCTAACCGTATAATACCAATAGTATCTCATACCCCAAACTGCACACTAACCTGTACCCTAAAACTAATCCCTAACCCACTGCCTAACCCTCTCTTACCCTTTTCTAAAACCGTACCCTGACGCTGACCTGACCCTAACCCTAACCCCTAAACAAACACTAAATCTAACCCTAGCCCTAACCCCTATCCTAAACCTAACCCTCACCCTAACCCTAAACCTAGCCCTAACTTTAACTTTAACCCCTAACCCTAAACACTAACCCTAACTCACACCCTAACCCGTAACCCTAACGCAAATCTAGCCCAACACTAACTCTAACCATAACCCAAACCCCAACTCCTAACCTCCTGCCATAATCCCTAAAGTCTAAACCCTAACCCTAACTCTAACTCCTATCCTTAACCCAAACCCCCATTGTAACTCCTAACCACTGACTCTTACCCTTATCCCTCATCCTAACCTCTAATCCATAACCATAAGCGTAATAACTAACCCCTAACATGTAACCTAACCCTAACCACAAACTGCCTCCCCTCCCCTGACGGTACCATTCATTCTACCCATTCACTTACCCTATGGTTCTGAGGAGTCCCTTCTGACATGGATGAGGCCCACAACGGCGCCTCCAGTGTCCTCCAGGGGGTCCTGAGGACGCCGGGCTCCTGTGAGTGCGGACGTGGCTCCACGAGTTCCAGAGTCATAGTCAGCGGGTCCTGAGTACGAGAGGTCTCCTGTCACTGTGGAATATGCCTCACATCCTTTGGAAGCCTCACAGCAGGTTCTCAGGAGGCCGGGGTCTCCTGTCAGCCTGGACATGGTGCCATGTCCCCTGAAAACTCACCGCAAGTCCTGAGGAGGCTGTGGGTTCCTGTCAGCCTAGACGCAGCCCCATGTGTCCCGAAGCCAGAGTGCAGGTCCTGAGGAGGACGGGGGTCCTCTCAGTCTTGATGTGGCCCCAGAATTTCCTCAGCCTCACCATAAGACCTGAGGAGGCTGGGGGCTCCTGTCAGAATGGAAATAGCCCCAAATCATCCCAATTGTTCACAGTGTGTCCTGAGGAGGCCAGAGACTCCTGTCAGTGTGGATTCGGCATCCCCATTTTTCTTAGGCCTCACCACAGGCTCTGACAAGGCTGGGGTCTTCTGTCCGCATGGACACATCCCAATATTTCCCGAAGTCTACACCGGGGGTCCTGAGGACATCAGCGTCCGGTTGTGTGGACATGGCCCCATGTCCTCCCGAAGCGTCACTGCAGGTTCTGAGCTGGCCGGGGCTCCTGTCACTGTGGATGCAGCCCCCAGCTTCCAGAAGACTCAACTTATGTCCTGAGGGGCCCGTTAGCTCCTGCCAGAGTGGTCGCGGCGCCACATGTTTCAGAAGCCTCCCCGCGTGTCCTGAGGTGGCCCAGGGGCTCCTGTCAGCGTGGATGCGGGCCCACATCTTACTGAATCCTTCCCACAGGTCCTGAGGCAGGCCAGGAGCTCCTGTCAGGGTGGGTGCGGGCCAACTATTTCCTGAAGCCTCCCGGGAGGTCCTGAAGTGGTCCAGGGGCTCCTGTCAGGATGGATGTGGACCCACATCTTCCTGAAGCTTCACCGTGTGTCCTGAGGAGACTGGGACTCCTGTCAGCGTGAACGCTGAGCAATATCCCCCTGAAGACTCCCCACATGCTCTGAGGAGGCTGTGGCTCATCAGCGTGGATGTGTCCCCCCGTCTTCCTCAGGCCTCCCCAGCACAGGCTGGCTCCTGTTACTGGAGGCAGAGGAGGCCTACTGCACATGCTTCCCCCCTGTGCAGTGCCTGGGCTCGGGCGCCCCCTGCGGGACGCTCAGAGGCTACAGGAGGCTTGCAGGAGGCACGTGCCCATCCCCGGGCCCACCTCTGCCTCCTTCCAGGCTCCAGCTGGGACCTGTTAGCTTCGGAAACATCTCACTGAAAAGGAGCCCAACACCCGGTTTCCTCAAAAATACTTAAGGAGAAGGAATTGGAGCCCAAAGGACACGAAATGAAATGTGGACCAGACTTTTACCACATCCTGTAAAACTCACTCAACCCTCTTCCACTGTGGGTGGGACAGCGAGCTGGTGCAGCCGCCCTGGAAACAGTGTGGAGGCCCCTCAGGAAGTTACAAATAGAGCCGCCCTGCAACCAGCAAGTCTACGGCCTGGAGCTCACACCGAAGATACAGATGCAGTGAGACTCGGGACACCAGCACCCCAATGTCCACAGCAGCCGTGTCCACAGTAGTCACACTGAGGGAGGAGCCTCGGTGCCCTCTGCCAGATGATGGATAAAGAGGATGGGAAATAGATGATGGTCATAGAGAGAGGAATGGTACTCAGCTATCAAAGAGAAGGAAATCTTGCCATTTGCAATGACGTGGATAGAACTAGAGGGATCATCTTAAGTGAAATAGGTCAGTCGGAAAAGAGAATGTCCGTGTGGTGTCATTCATAGGTGGAATTAAAGAAGCAAAGCAGATGAACATCTGTGAAGGGAAGGAAAAACAAATAAGATGAAAACAGATACAGGGAATACAGACTCTTATATATAGGAAACAAACTGAGTGTCGCTGCAAGGGAGGGGACGGGGGAGGGGATAACAGGGGACCAGCATGAAGGAGAGCACGTGATGTCACGAGGACTGCTGTTAGCTCCAACTGGTGAATCCCTGAATTCTTCCTCTGAAAGTATAATACACTATACATTAATTAATTGGGTTTAGGGATCCCTGGGTGGCGCAGCGGTTTGGCGCCTGCCTTTGGCCCAGGGCGCGATCCTGGAGACCCGGGATCGAATCCCACGTCAGGCTCCCGGTGCATGGAGCCTGATTCTCCCTCTGCCTGTGTCTCTGCCTCTCTCTCTCTCTCTCTCTCTCTGTGTGTGACTATCATAAATAAATAAAAAAAAATTAAAAAAAAATAATTGGGTTTAAATTAAATTAAGTTAAAAAATCAGTTGTATCAGAGCACGTTTCCTTCTGGACTCTCTGTTCTGCTCCTTCAGCTTATGCTGGGACCACCCTCGTGGGTCTGGTTTAAGTAGGCGTCAGGCCTCGTCATGGACCATCCCCGGGCTAGAACTCATGGCCCCGAGATCAGGACCGGAGGTGAGGTCAAGAGTCGGATGCTTAACCAACAGAGCCAGGCGGAGTCCCGAAGACAAAACTGCGTTATCCTTTGTCTCTGTGACATCATTTGTTTTATTATTTTTTTAATATTTTTTAAATTTTTTAATTTACTTATGATAGTCAGAGAGAGAGGCAGAGACACAGGCAGAGGAAGAAGCAAGCTCCATGCACCGGGAGCCCAACGTGGAATTCGATCCTGGGTCTCCAGGTTCGCGCCCTGGGCCAAAGGCAGGTGCCAAACCGCTGCGTCACCCAGGGATCCCTGTGACATCGTTTGAAATAGGAAAGTGCTGTGTCCCGCTCTGTCCTGCTTCTCCAATACTGATTTGCTCTCCGGGGTCATTTGTGGGGGCGGATGGATGTTTTGGTTTTTTTTTTTTCCTATGTATAGGATCTGCCAACATGACTTGACAGGAATGACATTGAAATTGAGGGTGGCTTCAGGAACTGCGGATATTTTCACAAGATGAGGCTCCAAACCAATGAGTCCAGGACGGCCTCCCAGAGCCTAGTGTGACTCAGTGTACATGTCTTGTGCTTCTTTGGTACAGTCTCATTATTTATTCTCTGTGATGCTCCTGAGAAGGGATTCACGTCCGTCATTTCCTTCCTGATTGCTCATTGTCTGGACACAGCAAGCCCCACAATAGAATAAAAACTGAGCCCAGGCCAACTGCAGAAAGCCCCTATTAGAAAAGATCTCACTGCCCTTGAAGGCCCCATATCAAAATGTAAACAGAACTTGAGGAATTGCTCCAGCCCTTCTGGAGGTCCCCGAGACCAGCCCTTAAAACTAAGCAAAAACCCACCTCAGGGTCCAATTCTCTGCTCCGCTGTGTCAGGTATACTTGGACAAAAGATTGAGTTTGTAAATAGTCCCTCGTGTGTTTGCATCGGAATCAGCTTCTCGGTGGTTTCTCAGATTCGCAATCTTGGGCACAACAGTCTGAGATTAAAAAAACAAAACCAAAAGAAGCTCGGACGCGGGCAGAGAGAAAGCAGGGTTCTGAGCGAAACGGCAGAGACCCGGAGGCTTGGGGAATCTTATGTGGAGGACATGCAGACTGGGGGGCGGAATGCTCAGCCCCAGAGCCAGATGACCCAGCGTCTGTACCCACATCCCGCCTATCAGCGCCAAGTCTCAGGGAGCAGCACAGCACTGCTCACTGGAGGCCAGAAGTGCTGACGCCCACCCCGCCTCTGACCCCGCAGGTGCATCTCCCAGGCAGATGTGCACCTGACAATCAGCGCCATGGCCAATCCCCAACCCCGCACAGACCACTTGCTGCCACCAAGGTGTCGGACCACAGAGGCTGCAGAGATTCAGCTCTGCCTGGAAAGTATGGTCTAGCTTCCTTTGTACTTTGTGCTTTATTTTCATTTATTTTCTTTGATTCTATTTTATAAATTGCCTTATTTTAATTTTTATGTATGTACCTTATATATTTCTTATTTTTAGTTTCATGGTACTTTAATTTTGTTTCTTATTTTGGGATTTAGAATCTTTTAACAACCAGGCAAAAATAATCTGGTGGTTTTTTTGGGAGGGCAGTTGTTATTGTTTTTCTTGGTTTTTCATTTTCTTCCTTCTTTCTTTTCTGGAAAAAATAATGAGATGGAGAAATTCGTCTCCATAAAATAACATGAGGTAGTACTCACAGCCAGTAAGTCCATCAATACAAATATATGATGTCTAACTACAGTTTAAAACAATGATTATAAAGATAGCATCTGGGCTAGAAAAAGAGCACAGAAGAAAACTAGAGAATCCCTTACTGTAGAAATAAAAGAACTGAAATCTAGTCAGGCCAACGTTAAAAATGCTATAACTGAGATGCAGTCCCAAGTGGAAGCCTTAAAAACAAGGAAGGTTATGGACCACAAACGCAGACTTGGAAACTCAGCCACTTATTAAAACAACAGAATTCATATCATGGGAGACTCAGAAGATGAAGAGAGTGAAAAGGTGGGCCTTGCTCAGCCATTAGAAACGACAAATAACCAGCATATGCTTCAACGTGGATGAAACTGGAAGGTATTATGCTGAGTGAAGTAAGTTAATCAGAGAAGAACAAATATTATATGTTCTCATTCACTTGGGGGATATAGATAATAGTAAAAGGGAATATAAGGGAAGGGAGATGAAATGTGGGGGAAATATCAGAAAGGGAGACGAACATAAAGACTCCTAAATCTGGGAAACGAACTAGGGGTGATGGAAGGGGAGGAGGGCGGTGGTGGGGGTGAATGTGTGACGGGCACTGAGGGGGGCACTAGACGGGATGAGCACTGGGTGTTATTCTGTATGTTGGCAAATTGAACACCAATAAAAATAAATTTATTATTAAGAAAAAAAAGAAAGAGAGAAAGAAAGAAAGAAAGAAAGAAAGAAAGAAAGAAAGAAAAAAAAAGAAAGAAAGAAAGAGTGGCACCTGGGTGGCTCAGTCTGTTAAGCTTCTGCCTTAGGGTCGGATCATGATCCAGGTCCAAGGAAGGCTCCCTGTTCAGCAGGGAACCTGCTTCTCCCTCACCCTCTGCCCCTCTAGCACATGTTTTTCACTCCTCTCTCTCTCAAATAAATAAATAGCATCTTTGAAAAAGAAACAAACAAACCCAGAGGGAAAAGAAATCTCCCATGTAGAAGATTTTCAAACAACTTGTGCAGACATTTCACCGTCAAGTTCATGAGCATGCTTCCCACTCTTATGTGTGGAATACACATAGTAACTTCCTTCTACAAAATATATTATGAAAAACTTAATAATGATAATATAATAATAATAATATTAGTAGTAATAATAATAAAAAAGAATCACTTTAATACAGAGAAATCTGACAAACACTACCTCAGCAAGATGATCAGATCGATACCAAGACTGATAAATCATGTTGATAGTATCTAACCTTTATATGATATAATAAAAATGGCAGTATATCTCTGTATAAAATCCACAAAAACAGTTGAATCATGAGATAAACAACAGACATGTCCTGACTGAGGGAAATTTTACAAAATACTCTACTTCTCAAAGTGTTCCAGTGCAACAACAACAAGGAAAGGCTGAAAGACTGTCACAATCCAGAGGAGCCTAAGAAAACATGAGGACAAATGGAGTGTAATATGAGGAATGGAGACTTAGCAAAAACTAAGGAAATCTGAATAAAGTATGGTCTTTGGTTATTGGAAAAATTTTAATATTGATTCATTAGCTAATATTTGTACCTTACTGATATAAGATATCAATAATTGGAGAAATTGAGTGCAAGTGCATGAGAATTCTCTGTACTATCTTCTCAATTTCCTTATAAAACTCTGTTTTCTTTCAAAGAAATAAGATTTAATTTGAAAATTGACTTAAATGAATCAGGCTCCCGTGTGAAGACATTTTAAGAATCGTTGAATTAACTTTTGCCTTATTCTTAAAGAGTTCCTTCGATGGGAACAAAGTAAGAATTTTATATCAGAAGGAAAGAAAAACACTTATGAACATGTATAATGCCTCCTCAACCTGAAGCAGGAAAGGATAATAAATAGCAAAAATCAGATAAAAATACTTCTATTATAATAGACACCATATTGCAAGTGCACTTAAAATTAGCAATGTATAACATTTATTTCCTTGACATTTGTCTTCCAAAGAGTTCACAGTGTTTCAGTGTCAGTTGAAACAGGGGAAGAATCTCAGGGAAGAATCCTTCACATAAATAATAGGACCATTGATACAAATGTCTCTCAATTATTTCCAAATCCATACAGATGCATTTCCTGATGAGTGACTGAACTGTGAAGAAAGAGATGAGAAACCCTCATCCCTCTGAATTACTTGTGTCAGAATATTTTAACCAAGTACTACAGAGAATAAATTATACTTATTAACAGGAAATATGTCTCATATTGGAATCTGAGCAATCAGATGGGCAGAGAAAAAAATGCTTAACTGGCTCCTTAACTTTTAAAGACAAAGGAGAACTTTTCTATGTACAAAGTCAGTTGTCAAGATAGCCTTAGGGAAAAAAGAGTCTGCAGCATGGAATCCTGCTGCACAGCCGGGACGCCCGTGCCCCAGGTCTTCCTGATCCCAAATACCTGGTCCTGTCCCCCAACACATGCTGCCACGCTGAGGTCATTTGCAATTTCTCTCTTAGGAGCTCCAGGGAGAGCGGCATGAGCTAGATAGGACGGGACAGGATGTGTGGAGTACTAGAACATTACGGCCATTCTACTTTAAGCTCAGTATTAGCACAGGTTCAGCAATCCCAGGCCCCTGTTAAGAAGAGCTGAAATTTGCATTACTTCAGTTACTGGAATAAAACAAAAGTTTACAGCTAATGTCTTAGAAAACCCCACAGTAGAATAAAAACTGAGCCTAAGCCAAAGGCTGGAAGCCCCAATTAGAATGAGAAGAGAGCACAATGCCCTTGAAGGACCCATATCAAAATGTAAACAGAACTTGAGGAATTGCTCCAGCCCTTCTGGAGGTCCCCAAGACAAGCCCTTAAAACTAAGCTAAAACCCTCCTCGGGGTCCAAGTCCCTGCTCCACTGTGTGGGGTATACCTGGACCCACGCTCGAGTTTTGAAATCAACCCTCGTGTGTTTGCATCGGTGTCAGCACCTTAGTGGTTTCTCGGATTCGCGATCTTTGGCAAAACACCCCCATAACCCCTCCCCACCTGGACTGACCTCCTGTCCCCTCCCACTCAGGCTGACCCTCAGTCACCTCCCCACTGACAACAGCTGGGCACAGGCCCTCACACAGTTCCACGGGCACAGTGGGCACTCCAGCCATCCACAGCCTCCCAGGGGAAGGAAGGAGGGTTTGGCAGGACACACTCCCATGGTGACCCCAGGGCTCCCTGCCCAGGAGAGCACCTGGTGACAGGTCAGGGTCTGTGTCCCTGACGACAGCTCCTCCTCCCCGGTTTTCCCACAGGAAATTAAGGAGGAGGCCCTGGTCTGCTCCAGGGATATCACGCAGGTCGACCTGGACGTCAACAGGACGCTCAGCAGTCACATCAAATTTTGGGACTACTACGGGGTAGGGTGAGGTTGAGGGGCCAGGGGGGATCAGGACCCGGGGAGGACCAGGGGATTCTGGGTAGGGAAAAAATTCTGAGGCAGGGGGCAAAACAGCAGCCAACAACACACCGCTCCATGGTAGGGTGTTGGGGATGACCTCTATGCCCACACCCCTGGGGCCTCGGGGATGAGGAGGCAACTAGGATGGGGCCTCCAGGGCTTGCCCTGGGAGCTGAACCCCAAAGGGGAGAGGGACTGCCCCCATGAGAAGCAGGGGATGGGGTAGGGGACGTGAGGGGCATGAACCGGACCTGGGGGCCAGGCGGCATGGCCGTGGAGCAGGGATTTGGACCCTGAGTCTAAGAAGCGCAGCAGCTTTAAAGGGGCCAGTGGCCCATGGGATACACAGAAAGTTGCACAGTCGTGTCGGTCCACACGCAGGTGGCCGATTGAATTACACCTTACCCTATAGGATCCACTTGACCTGGACTATTACTTTGGTCAGAATCAGCATGCAGTTTTGGCGGGCACAAAGCAGGGTTACATTGTTATGAGCCGCTTTCCGATTAGGGTGTGCCCAACCGCTTGACTGGGTTGGGGAGCGCCTTAAGACATAAGCAGGTTATGTGGGGGTCATAGGGGAGGTGGCAGGTGTATCACAAAATGGAATCAGTCCTGCTCTTCTTGTCCAGGGGTAGGGGATTTTTGTTAAATTTCCTGGGTCCCACACTTGCAGCTCATGCACCCGGCCACCCTCACCAGGTGGACTCAGTGTGCACACCTTCTGGTGCTGGATCTCTCACACCAGCGTGTAGAGGGTACCCTCCTCGCCCTAGTGAGTAGGGGCTGAGTGAGCATGGGGCTCGGCATGAAGGCCAGGCAGCATAGGGGACCGAGGAACCCCAGCCCCATCACCACCCCTACTCCCACACACAGGCTGCCCCATGGCTCCCCGTAATGGGCACCCGGCGCCTCTGGAGATCCCCCCAGGGCAGCCCTGTGGTCCGGCTCCCTGCTGGAGAGGCATCGGGGAGAAGAGAAGCAGCTGGCACTTAGCGGGAACCACTACTGGACATGGGAATGTGGCCGAGCCAGACCTTCCAGCTCAGCTGACCTTCCAGCAGAAAGTCACTGCACGAGCCAGCCCCAGGTCGTCCAGGAGAGTCCAGCAAGCTGCCCAGCGCCAGCACCAGAAATGATGTTGTGCCAACCATTTCGGTGTTTGGGTGACCCAGCCACAGGATCCGATAGCTGCACGTGATAGCTGCATATGATAGAGACACACACACCCTGAAACTAACAAAAGTCGGAATCTCTCAGTGTTGTCAAACAGCAGTCGAATGGTTACATATACGACGCTGTGCTCCCCAATAGGATACATAGAAGAGGCTATAAATCACGACTGCAGAGGTGCTGGAGGCACGGAGATGTTCCTGCTGGGTTCCAACAAGGAGAGCAAAGGGGAAGGAAGCATACTTCAATGGGGGGGCCCCTCTTAGGAAAGGACACCAGGTTCCTGTGAAGGCTACGGATTGTGAAATCTTTCCTCCTCTCTTTCAGCTTCTGGATTTCCTCCTCCTTTGTTCTTCCTAATTCTAGTTTACCCTCCACCCTCCATCCAAACCAATGAGCAAAGAGGCTTCTTTATGATATCCGGTCCTAAAAGGAGGCTGAGCTCTGGTTAACGGGTTCAGAAATGATCATTTTCTAGGTGTATGCTGATCCCCCGAACTCGTGCCTTCATGACTCTTCTCTCCCTGCAGAACGAGGGGAACCACAGGTCTTACAATGAAAGACGCCCACTTCCACTCAGGCGGGACTGTCCCTTGTGGAGGACGTCATCTGGGCCATGTAGTGCAAGTGGGGTGATCAAGAATAGGTCTCAGGTGAGACATAAGCAAGCACTTACCTTTGATATCATGCTTTATTTGTTCATCCATTTATTATTTGTTAAATATTTTAATTTTATGTCCTGTCTATACCCAATACGGTGTTCAAACTCATAACCCTGAGTTCAAGATACCCCAACCAGGCCAGCCAGGCACCCCAGTCCCATGTTTTATAACACTTTGCTTCCTTGCCTATCTCTGCATCGAACTGGAACATTGAGTCCATGACGGGGAGCTTTAGTAACCTCCAAATCCTAGAACGTTCTCACTGTATCCCAATCCTAGATTGACATTTACCATTGAATAGCACTTTAAATAAATAGTCAGTAAAATAACTACTACAGAAAAGGAAATTATCAAATTTTCACATATGTGGTCCTTGCTCCCTGGGCTCCCAGGGAAGCTATGGTTTCTTTAACATTGATCAAGGTCCAAATGACTCCACCACACCTCAAAGCGTGGGCTCAGTTTCTGCCCTGACACATGCAACACCCCTGCTTCAATTAACATGTATCATTCAATCAAAGGGAGCCTAACTGGCTCGGTGTGGTTCGTAAGAACATGGGACTCTTGTTCTTGGGGTAGCATGTTCAAGCCCAATGTTGGCTGTAGAGATTACAGAAAAATAAAATCTTAAAAAAAATCAATCAGTTTATCTTGGGGAGACATATCCCCGGATCCCACAAGGGCAGGGAGCCAGCTGATGGTTCTACGCACAATATTATATGCAGCAGAGCACAAAATGTGAACTTTCAGAAGTCTCCTAGAGTGGGGGACAAACCAGCCTTAAGGTGTTCAGGTGGAGAAGTCAGGGACAGTCCCTGGAGCGACAGGGTGGGCTCAGGACCCCACGGGTCCCAAGGATGGTGGCACCAACTGTTCCCAGGCACAGGAGCGGGAACGCGGCTGAGAGCAGCGGGACTCGGGCCAGCTGTCTGCCCTGTGTGGCCATAAGCTGCAAACCCCTGTGCAGTCACCGGGCTGCGTTCCTGGGACAGGCCAGCAAAGGCCAGGAGTGGGAGGACACCCTCCCAGGCAGGAAGAGCACAGGTCTCCACCAGAGCAGCCCCTAAAATTTGGAGTTTTAAACTGCAGTAACTTGTCTGTGTAGAGGCTGACAAAATTGAGGTGGTTCCACTTTAAGTTCACTGTTAGCACAAGTACTGCCATCCCAGGCCCCTGTGAATAAGAGCTAAAATTTACATTATTTCAGTTACAGGAAAAAAAGAAAAAAACAGCTTACAGCTTAAAGTCCCAGAAAGCCCCATATTAGAATGATAACAGAACTCAATGCCCTTGAAGGCCCCATATCAAAATGTAAACAGAACTTGAGGAATTGCTCCAGCCCTTCTGGAGGTCCCCGAGTCCAGCCCTTAAAACTAAGCTAAAACCCACTTTGGGGGCCAAAGCCATGCTCCGCTGTGTCGGGTGTACTTGGATGCAAGCTCGAGTTTGGAAATCAACCATCGTGTGTTTGCATCGGTGTCAGCTCCTCAGTGGTTTCTCGGATTTACAATCTTGGGCACAACACCTCCATGTCCCCTCCCCACCTGGGCTGACCCCACATCCCCTACACCCCAGGCTGACCCTCAGTCACCTCCTCGCCCACAACAGCTTGGACAGGACCTCACACAGTTCCCATGGGCTCGGTGGGCACTCCCGCCATCCTCGGCCTCCCAGGGAAAGGCAGGAGGTTTCAGCAGACCCACTCCCATGGTGGCCCCAGGGCTCCCTGCCCAGCATGGCAGCTCGTGACAGGTTGGGGTCTGTGTCCCTGACGTGGGCTCCTGCTACCCGGTTTTCCAACAGGAAATGAAGGAGGAGGCCCTGGTCTCCTCCAGGGACATCACGCAGGTAGACCTGGACGTCAACAGGACGTTCGGCAGCCACACTATGTTTTGGGCCTGCTAGCAGGTCCAGTGAGGCTGCTGGGCCAGGGGGCTTAGGGGCCCCAGGGGAGGCCTGGGGGCTTCTGTGTAGGGAAAACATGGCTTCTGAAGCCGGGGGGAGCAACAGCAACCAACAACACACCGCTCCATGGTAGGGTGATGGGGATGACCCACATGCCCCCAACCCTGGGGCCTCAGGGATGAGGAGGTCAATTGGATGGGGCCTCCAGTGGTTGCCATGGGAGCTGAACCCCAAAGGGGAGAGGTACAGCGCCCTGAGAAGCAGGGGATGGGGTGGGGGACATGGGGGCAGGAACCAGACCTGGGGGCCAGGCGGCATGGCTGCGGCTGGAGCAGGACACACATCAATCCCATGAGGGTAGGACGAGTCAGAGTGACACCCACTCTCGGTGCTTTATATATTTCTAATTCTATGCATTTAATTTGAGACAATTTGCAATTTGAAAACATACATAGTATGATGAACCCCAGATAATGACCCCGGTCCAGCCAGGGCCCTGCACTGACCACACGGTGCCACAAGGGCAGGTGTCACAGCAAACCCCAGACTGGGGTCGCCTTTAACTGTAGATGTCTCCTTGTGCATCTTAGAGGAAGGGGATGCCCTGTGTCCACAGGCCCACCTCGCCATCCTGCTCATTCCCCACCCTCACATCATTCCCCTACATCATAATCCCCAATGGCATTCCACAAAACACCATCCCCCTCACAGCCACACAGCCCCACACAATCCTAACCCACACTACACCACAACACCATCCCCCCTACACCATCCCCCAACTCCATCACCATCATACCCCTGGTCCCACACCATCTACCCCACACCATCAGCCCCCAGCAAACCCGGTGCAGGTGCCCCCTGTGGGACATGCTCAGCCTCCCTGGGGTTCTCTGGATACACTGTTCCCATAAGAAGACCAGGTGTTCAAGAGAGCACACAGGGGTTGCAGGGAGGAGGGAGGCACGGAGTCTCCAACAGAGTGGGTGCAGGTGAGTGGTGCAAAGGACCCACTGTGCCCTGCCTCTGCCCACTCTCCCTCCTGGAGGGCAACACACCCTGCACAGGAAAACAGCCCCTAACCCAGTGGGACCTGGGCTGCCCTGGCACCAGGATCTGTGGGAGCTGGGTTGATTTGGGCCCCCCAAATCAACAAAAAGACTAATGGGTTCCAGCCCCCCATGGCCCTGGGCAGCCCTGCATTCTGGCCCCACACTGAGTGAGCCCTCTCACAGCTGGATGTGGCCTCCTGGGCCCTGGTGTGACCCACAGATCCAGGTCACGGAACTAGGGCAGCCCTGGGGATCCTGGTACACCCCAGGGTGGGGAGAGCAGGGATAGGCCAGTGGGCCCCACCCGCACCCACACCAGGAGGCAAGCTCCTCCAGATACTGGGGCCCCGGGGGCCCGAGGCTGGGTTCCAGCTGCCCTGCAGGAACCCAGCACAAATGCCCATGAGCTGCAGGTCCAGTTCAGCTCTGCTGTCCTCAGAACCATCTCTCGGGCTGAAACCTCAGGACACACGCCCCCACCCGGAGTCCACACATGCACCGAGGTGGGGGACTCCAGCACTTGACCCCCAACCCATGTGATTCTTTTCCTCCCGTAAAGGACAGAAAGGTCTCCCTCCCCAGGTGAAGGCGCGCACCCACGGCTCTGAGCCTGTTTACTGTAGAAAGTCAATAAAGTGTTGTGGTGCGAAAATGCACAGTCAGCCCTTTTCTGTGTCTCCCAGAACTCTGTGCACGGGGTGTGGAGAGACCCACAGAGAGGAGAAGGGGGCATCACCCAGGCCCCAAACAGCCCCTGCAGGGGCACCGCAAGGCACACACTGCTGACGTCCCCATGTGCCTTCCAGGGGCGGACAGACGCCAGGATCAGGACCCCACAGACAATACTGGGACTCATCCTGTGCCCCGTGGGCCAGAATGGGCTAGGACAGACTGACAGCCAGGGAACCTCAGGTCACCAGGGTCCATGCAAAGCGACCTGTGAGGTCTGTGCTCCCTCTGTCCAGGAGGCCGGGGCTGTCCGGGTTCCGGGGCACGTACTACCCTCCCCGCATCCCCATGCCAGTGTGCCTGGGGCACAGAGGGCCTGTGGGGCGCTCAGCGTGGCCCTGGAAGGGATGTCAGGACAGCAGGCCCTTGTGTTGTGCCCAAGACTACGAATCTGAGAAACCACTTAGGAGCCAACACCGATGCAAACTCCCGAGGGTTTCTCTACAAGCTGGAGCTTGGGTCCAAGTGCACCTGACACAGCGGAGCAGGGACTTGGACCCCGAGACTAAGAGGCATAGCAGCTTTATAGGGTCAGTGGACTGTGAGATATGCAGAAATTTGCACAGTCATGTCGGTCCACACGCAGGTGGCTGATTGAATTACACCTTACCCTATAGTATCCACTTGAGCTGGCCTATTACTTTGGTCAGAATCGGTGCACAGTTTTGGGGGACACAAAGCAGGGTTACATTTTTATGAGCCGATTTCCGATTAGGGTGTGCCCGGCAGCTTGACTTGGGTGGGACAGCGCCTTAAGATATAAGCTGGTCATTTGGGGGTCATAGCGGAGGTGGCGGATATAGCACAAAATGGAATCAGTCCTGCTCTGCTTGTACAGGGGTAGGGGATTTTTGTTAAATAACCTGTTTCCCAACTTGCAGCTCACCCACCTGGGCAACGCTCACCAGGTGGACTCAGCGTGCACACCTTGTGGTGCTGGATCTATCACACCAGCTTGTGGAAGACACCCTCCTCGCCCTAGTGAGTAGGGGCTGGGTGAGCATGGGGCTCGGCCTGAAAGCCAGGCAGCACAGGGAACTGAGGAACCCCAGCCCTTCCCCACCCCAATCTCCAAACACAGGCAGCCTCAGGGCTCCCTGCCATGGGCACCCGGCTCCTCAGGAGCTCCTGCCAGGGCAGCCCCGAGGTCTGACTCCCTGCTGGAGAGGCATCGGGGAGTAGAGAAGCAGCCGGCGTTCAGCAAGACCCACTGCCGGACATGGGAATGTGGCCAAGCCAGACCTTCCACCTCAGCTGACCCTCCAGCTGAAATTCACTACAGGAGTGAGCCCCGGGTTGGCAAGGAGAGCCTAGCTAGCCACCCAGCATCAACACCAGAGATGATGTTGTACCAACCATTTTGGCGTTTGGGTTACCCAGCCAGAGGATCCGATAGCTGCACGTGATAGCTTCATGTGATAGACACACACACACACCCCACAACCAACAAAAGTCAGGATCCCCCCAATGTTGTCAAACAGCAGCTGAATGGTTACATACACGACACTCTGGTCCCCAATAGGATACCTGGAAGACGCTATAAACCATGACTGCAGAGGTGCTGGACGTACAGAGATGGGCCTGCTGTGTTCCAAAAAGGAGCGCAGAGGGGCAGGAAGCATCCTACGGGGGGGGGGGGCTCCTAGGAAAGGACACCAGGTCCCTGTGAAGGCTACAGATGGTGAAATCTGTCCTCCTCTCTTTCAGCTTCTGCTTTTCCTCCTAAATGCCATTTTCCTCAATCATAATAGCAAAAATTTATTTTATGTTTTAAACTTTCTTTTTATTGAGGTCCAATTTGTATGAATTCTTTCTTCAGCAAGGGTGTCACTCAGGATAGAGAGAAAGATTTTCCCAGACAGGCAAAGTATAAAGGAGTTCATGACCACTAAACCAGTCCAGTAAGGAATTTTAAGAGGGACTATTCTAGTGGGGGGAAAAAGAGACCAAAAGCAACAAAGACTAGAAAGGACCAGAGAACGTCACCAGAAATACCAACTCTACTGGTAACACAAAGGCACAAAGTTCATATCTTTGAATAAGCACTCTGAATGCTGATAGACTAAATGCTCCAATCAAAAGATATAGGGTATCAGAGTGGCTTAAAAAACAGGATCCAGGATGCCTGGGTGGCTCAGGGGTTGAGCCTCTGCCTTTGACTCAGGGTGTGATTCTAGAGTCTGGGATCGAGTCCCATATTGGGCTCCTGGTGGGGAGCCTGCTTCTTTCTTGGCCTAATTTTCTGTCTGTCTGTCTCTCTGTCTCTCTCTCTCTCATGCTCTCAAAAATAAAATTGATATTAAAAAAACAAGGTCCATTAGTATGCTGCCTAGTAGATGCTCACCTTGGACCTATAGACAACAGCAGATTGAAAGTCAGGGGATGGAAAATCATCTATCACGAAAATGGTTATGAAAAGAAAGCTGGAGGACCAATACTTATATTAGACACACAAGATTTGAAACCAAACCCTGGGGGTCACCTGGTGGCTCAGTACTTGCACATCTGCCTTCAGCTCAAGGTGTGTTTTTGGGATCCCAGGATCGAGTCCCACATCGGCATCCCATTGGGGAGCCTCTCTCCCTCTGCCTATGTTTCTGTCTCTGCTCCTTTGTGTATCTCTCATGAATAAATAAATAAAATATTTAATCTCAAAAAAGAAAGAACAAATACTGTAAGAAGTGATGAAGAAGGGCATTATTTCATAGTTAAAAAGACTCTCTATCAGGATCAAACAACTAAATATTTATGCTGCCAACCTGGGAGTACCTAAATATGGAACCCAATTACCAATAAACATACAGGAACTCACTGATAATAATACAATGACAGGGGATTTTAACACCTACCCAGTAATGGCAATGGATTGATCATCTATGCAGAAAATATACAGGGGAAAAATAGCCTAGACACACTGGACCACAGGGACCCAACAGATATACTCTGAACATTTCTTCATAAAGCAGAATACACATTCCTTTCAAGTGCACATGGGACATTCTCCAGAACAGATCATATCATGGGCCACAAATCAGCTCTCAACAGGTACAACAGGCACAAGAAGGTTGATATCACACCCTGTACATTTTCGACCACGACTCTATGAAACTTGAAGTCGACAGTAAGAAAAAACTTGGACAGACCAAAAATACGTAGAGATTATGAACATCCTACTAGAGAATGAATGGAGAAACCAGGAAATTAAAGAGGAAATTTAAAACAAATGAAAATGAAAACATGTTTCTCCAAACCTCTGGGATGTAGCAAAGGCAGTCCAAAGAGGGAAGTACATAGCAATACAGGCGTATCTCAGGACACAAGAAGTCTCTAATACACAACCTAACCTTACACCTAAAGGAGCTGGAAAAGGAATAGGAAGCAAAGCCTAAAGCCTACAGAAGGGAAAAAATAAACATGAGAGCAGAAATAAACAATACAGAAACAGTAGAATGGAATAACGAAACTAAGAGTTGTTTCTTCAAAATAATTAATAAAATGGATCAAGCCCTAGCCACCAAATGAACATGAAACGAGAAAAGACCTAAATAAATAAAATCACAAAAGAGAGATGAGAGATCACAATCAACACCAGAAAAATAAGACAATCATAAGGGAATACTACGAAAGATTATATGTTAACAAACTGGGAGACCTGGAAGAAATGGACAAATCCCTAGAAATGTGCAAACGAGCAAAACTGAAATAAGAAGAAATAGAAAATGTGAACAGACCCATAACTAGCAAAGGAATTGAATCAGAAAGGCAACTGTGTGCCTCAGTGGTCGAGAATGTGCTTTGGCTCTGGTCATGATTCTGGGGTCCTAGGGAATCAAGTCCCACATCAGGCTCCCCGCATGGAGCCTCATTTTCCCTGTGCCTATACCTATGCATCTCTGTGACTCTCATGAATACATAAATAAAATCTTTAAAAAAGAAAAAAAGATAAAAAAGATGAGAAAGGACCCAAATAAAATCACAAATGAGAAAAGAGAAATAACAACCAACACTAGAGAAATACAAACAATTATAAGAGAATATGATGAAAAATTACATGCCAGCAACCTAGATCCTGGAAGAAATAGATCAATTCCTAAAAATATATAACATAGCAAAAATGAAGAAATAAGAAATTTGAACAGACAGTTAACCAGCAAAGAAATTGAATCAGCAATCAGGGTTCTCCCAACAGGAGACGCTTATATCAATAGAACAGAATGGAAAGCCAAAACAAGATACAAACATGTATCTATGACCCATAATGGACAACAAGGCAGGAAGGAATATCCAATGGCACAAAGACAGTCTCTTCAAGGAACCCTAACCCTGACCCCAGGATGAGAACAAATGGTGTTGGGAAAACCAGGCAGCCAAATGCAGTAGAATGAAACTAGACCACTTTCTTACACCATGTATATAAAAAATGAATTCAAAATGGATGAAAGACCTAAATGTGAGATCTGAAACCATACAAAGAAGAAAAGATAGGCAGCAACGTCTTTGACATTGGCCATTGGATCTTCTTTCTAGATATGCCTCTGAGGTGAGGGAAACAAAGCAAAAATCCTATTGGGACTTCATCAAATTGAAACATTCTGCAAAGTGAAGGAAACAACCAAAGCTAAAAGGCAACATACAGGAGGAGGGGCAAGATGGTGAAAGAGTAGGGTCCCCAAGTCACCTGTCCTCACCAAATTACCTAGATAACCTCCACATCATCCTGAAAATCTAGGAATTTGGCCTGAGATTTAAACAGAGAACAGATCGAATGCTACAGTGAGAAAAGTTCGCGCTTCTATCAAGGTAGGAAAACGGGGGGGAAAAGAAATAAAGAAACAAAAGGCATCGAAGGGGGAGGGGGCCCACGAGGAGCCGGGCTAAGGCCAGGGCGAGTGCCCCCCGGTCAGGAGAGCTCTGTCCCAGAGAAGCAGGATCTGAACCAATCTTCCTGGGCGGAATGGCGCTTGCAGGGATTCAGAGCAGGACCCCAGGAGGGCGGGGATACGCACGGGCTCCCTGGGACACTAACATACACCTGCACTCCTAGGAGAGTGCACCAAGCTCCCTAAGGGCTGCAGGGCACATGCACTGACTTGGGAGCAGCTCAGAGGGTCTCGGGCAGGGTTCTGCGTGGAAGGGGTTGCATGCCCTGGGAGCAGATTGGCGGCGGTGCCTCTGGCAGAGGAAGGGGCTCCGTGCAGTGGGGGCTGCGTGGCTCTGGGAGCAACTCGGATGTGCTCAGGTGGCGGCTCCCTGAGGGGGCTGCGTGACCAGGAGCAGCTCAGAGGGGCTGGGCGGCAGCTCTGGGGAGAGGCGGCTGCACGGCCAGGAGCGCGAATCCAACAGCGCAGGCCCCAGAGCAAGGGCGCCAGGACACATCCCAGGATTTGGCCTCCCCCGGGACAGGCAGAGGCCCAGAGGACCCAGGACAACAAGGATGCTCCTGCCCAGAGCTGAGCAGATCAGCGGCCCCACCCCAGAGCCTCCTGTACCTGCAGATGGACTGCTCCCGAGTTACTGTGGGGGCTGAATACAGGTTTCCAAAAGTGGCCACTGTCACTGGGGTTGTTCCTCCTAGGTCCTTACAGGGTAAACTACCCCCACTGAGCCCTGCACCAGGCAGGGGACAGAGCAGCTCCCCCAAGTGCTAACACCTGGAATCGGCACAACAGGACCCTCCCCTAGAAGACCAGCTAGACGGACAAGTTCCAGGGGGAAGTCAAGGGACTTAAAGTATACAGAATCAGAAGATACTCCCCCATGTTTTTTTTATTCCTGATTGCTTCCCCCACGCTTTTCCCCCGTTTCTTTCTTTTTCTTTCTCTTTTTATTCCCTTTTTTCTTCTTTCTTCCTTATTCTTTTTTCTTTTTCTCTTTTCTTTCCTTCTTTCTCTCCTCTCTTTTTCTCCTTTTCCCAATACAATTTGTTTTTGGCCACTCTGCACTGAGCAAAATGACTAGAAGTAAAACATCACCTCAAAAGAAAAAATCAGAAACAGTCCTCTCTCCCACAGAGTTACAAAATCTGATTTACAATTCAATGTCAGAAAACCAATTCAGAAGCACTGTTATACAGCTACTGGTGGCTCTAGAAAAAAGCATAAAGGACTCAAGAGACTTCATGACTGCAGAATTTAGATCCAATCAGGCCGAAATTAAAAATCAATTGAATGAGATTAAATCCAAACTAGAAGTCCTAACAATGAGGGTTAACGAGGTGGAAGAATGAGTGAGTGATGTAGAAGACAAGTTGATGGCAAAGAGAGAAACTGAGGTAAAAAGAGACAGACAATTAAAAGACCAGGAAGACAGATTAAGGGAAATAAACGACAACGTGAGGAAGAAAAACCTACATGTAATTGAGGTTCCTGAGGGCACCAAAATGGACAGAGAGACAGAATAAGTATTTGAACAAATCATGCCTGAAAACTTTCCTCATCTGGGAAGGGAAACAGGCATTCAGATCCAGGAAATAGAGAGATTCCTCCCTAAAATCAGTAAAAACCATCCAACACCTCGACATTTAATAGTGAAGCTTGCAAATTCCAAAGATAAAGAGAAGATCCTTAAAGCAGCAAGAGACAAGAAATCCCTGACCTTTATGGGGAGGAGCATTAGGGTAACAGCAGACCTCTCCACAGTGACCTGGCAGCCCAGAAAGGGCTGGCAGGATATATTCAGGGTCGTCAATGAGAAGAACATGCAACCAAGAATACTTTTTTTTAAATATTTTTTTTAATTTTTTTATTTATTTATGATAGTCACAGAGAGAGAGAGAGGCAGAGACACAGGCAGAGGGAGAAGCAGGCTCCATGCACTGGGAGCCCGACGTGGGAATCGATCCCGGGTCTCCAGGATCGCGCCCTGGGCCAAAGGCAGGCGCCAAACCGCTGCGCCACCCAGGGATCCCGGCAACCAAGAATACTTTATCCAGCAAGGCTCTCATTCAAAATGGAAGGAGAGATAAAGAGCTTCCAAGACAGGCAGGAACTGAAAGAATATGTGACCTCCAAACCAGCTCTGCAAGAAATTTTAAGGGGGACTCTTAAAATTCCCCTTTAAGAAGAAGTTCAGTGGAACAATCCACAAAAACAAGGACTAAATAGATATCATGATGACACTAAACTCATATCTGTCCATAGAAACTCTGAACATGAACGGGCTTAATGACCGCATCAAAAGGCGCAGGGTTTCAGACTGGATAAAAAAGCAGTACCCATCTATTTGCTGTCTACAAGAGACTCATTTTAGACAGAAGGACATGTACAATCTGAAAATTAAATGTTGGAGAACCATTTACCATTCAAATGGTGCTCAAAAGAAAGCAGGGGTAGCCATCCTTATATCAGATAAACTAAAATTTACCCCGAAGACTGTAGTGAGAGATGAAGAGGGACACTAAATCGTACTTAAGGGACCTATCCAACAAGAGGACTTAACTATCCTCAATATATATGCCCCGAATATGGGAGCTGCCAAATATTTAAATGAATTAATAACCAAAGTAAATAAATACTTAGATAATAATACACTTATACTTGGTGACTTCAATCTAGCTCTTTCTACCCTAGATAGGTCTCTAAGCACATCTACAAAGAAACGAGAGCTTTAAATGATACACTGGACCAGATGGATTTCACAGAAATCTACAGAACTTTACATCCAAACTCAACTGAATGCACATTCTTCTCAAGTGCACATGGAACTTTCTCCAGAATAAACCACATACTGGGTCACAATTAGGGTCTGAACCGATACCAAAAGATTGGGATCGTCCCCTGCATATTCTCAGACCATAATGCCTTGAAATTAGAACTCAATCACAACAAGAAGTTTGGAAGGACCTCAAACACGTGGAGGTGAAGGATCATCCTGCTAAAAGATGAAAGGGTCAACCAGGAAATTAAGGAAGTATTAAAAAGATTCATGGAAACTAATGAGAATGAACATACAACCATTCAAAATCTTTGGGATGCAGCAAAAACAGTCCTAAGGGGGAAAAACATCACAATACAAGCATCTATTCAAAAAGGGAAACTACACAAATACAAAAGCTAACCTTACACATAAAGACGCTAGAGAATGGGATCCCTGGGTGGCGCAGCGGTTTGGCGCCTGCCTTTGGCCCAGGGCACGATCCTGGAGACCCGGGATCGAATCCCACATCAGGCTCCCAGTGCATGGAGCCTGCATCTCCCTCTGCCTGTGTCTCTGCCTCTCTCTCTCTCACTGTGTGCCTATCATAAAAAAAAAGACGCTAGAGAAAAAAAAAAGCAGATAGATCCTACACCAAACAGAAGAATAGAGTTAATTAAAATTCGAGCAGAACTCAAGGAAATCGATACCAGAAGAACTCTGGAACAGATCAATGGAACGAGGAGTTGGTTCTTTGAACGAATTAATAAGATAGATAAACCATTAGCCAACCTTATTAAAAAGAAGAGAGAAAATATTCAAATTAATAAAATCATGAATGAGAAAGGAGAGGTCACTACCAACACCAAGGAAATACAAAAGATTTTAGAAACATATTATGAACAGACATACACCAATAAATTGGGCAATCTAGAAGAAATGGACGCATTCCTGGAAATCCAGAAACTACGAAAACTGGAACAGGAAGAAATACAAAACCTTAAGAGGCCAATAACCAGAGAGGAAATTGAAGCAGTCATCCAAAACCTCCCAAGACACAAAAGTCCAGGGCCAGATGGCTTCCCAGGAGAATTCTATCAAATGTTTAAAGAAGAAACCACACCTATCCTACTAAAGCTGTTTGGAAAGATAGAAAGAGATAGTGTACTTCCAAATTCATTCTATGAGGCCGGCATCACCTTAACTCCAAAAACAGACACGACCCCACCAAAAAGGAGAATTACAGACCAATAGCCCTGATGAACATGGATGCAAAAATTCTCAACAAGATACTAGCCAATAGGATCCAAAAGGACATTAAGAAATTTATTCAGCATGACCAAGTAGGATTTATCCTCGGAACACAAGGCTGGTTCAACACTCGTCAAACAATCAATGTGATTCAACATATCAGCAAGAGACAAACCAAAACCATATGATCCTCTCATTAGATGCAGAGAAAGCATTTGACAAAATAGGGCATCCATTCCTGATCAAAACACTTCAGAGCATAGGGAGAGACGGAATATTTCTCGTAATCTTAAAAGCAATCTAGGAAAAGCCCACTGCAAATATCATTCTCAGTGGGGCAGCACTGGGAGCCTTTCCTCTAATATCAGGAACAAGACAGGGATGTCCACTCTCACCACTGCTATTCAACATAGTCTGGAAGTCTTAGCCTTTGCAGTCAGACAGCAAAAAGACATTAAAGGCATTCAAATTGGCAAAGAAGTAGTCAAACACTCCCTCTTCTCAGATGACATGATACTCTACCTAGAAAACCCAAAAGCCTCCACCCCAAGATTGGTACAACTCATACAGCAATTTGGTAGCGTTGCAAGATAAAAACTCAATGCCCAGAAATCAATGGCATTTCTATACACTGACAATGAGACTGAGGAAAGAGAAATTAAGGAGTCGATTTCACTTACAATTGCACCCAAATCATAAGATACCTAGGAATAAACCTAACCAAGAAGGTAAAAGATCTATACCCTAAAAACAATAGAACGCTTCTGAAAGAAATTGAGGAAGACACAAAGAGATGGAAAAATATTCCACGCTTATGGATTGGCAGAATCAACATTGTGAAAATGTCATTGTACCCAGGCAATGTACATGTTTAATGCAAACCCTATCTAAATACCATGGACTTTATTCAGAGAGTTAGAACAAAGTATTTTAAGATTGGTGTGGAATCAGAAAAGACCCCGAATAGCCAGGGGAATTTTTAAAAAGACAACCATATCTGGGGGCATCACAATGCCAGATTTTAGGGTGTACTACAAAGCTGTGGTCATGAAGACAGTGTGGTACTGGCACAAAAACAGACACATAGATCAATGGAACAGAATAGAGAACCCAGAAGTGGACCCTGAACTTTATGGTCAACTAATATTCGATAAATGAGGAAAGACTATCCATTGGAAGAAAGACAGTCTCTTCAATAGATGGTGCTGGGAAAATGGTCATCCACATGCAGAAGAATGAAACTAGACCACTCTCTTTCACCATACACAAAGATAAACTCAAAATGGATGAAAGATCTAAATGTGAGACAAGAGTCCATCAAAATCCTAGAGGAGTACACAGGCAACACCCATTTTGAGCTCAGCCACAGTAACTTCTTGCAAGATTCATCCATGAAGGCAAAAGAAACAAGAGCAAAAATGAACTATTGTGACTTCATCAAGATAAGAAGCTTTTGCACAGCAAAGGATACAGTCAACAAAACTGAAAGACAACCTACAGAATGGGAGAAGATATTTGAAAAAGATGTATCAGATAAAGGGCTAGTTTCCAAGATCTATAAAGAACTTCTTAAACTCAACACCAAAGAAACAAACAATCCAATCATGAAATGGGCAAAAGACATGAAGAGAAATCTCACAGAGGAAGACATTGACATGGGCAACATGAACATGAAAAAATGCTCTGCATCACTTGCCATCAGGTAAATACAAATCAAAACCACAATGAGATACCACCTCACACCAGTGAGAATGGGGAAAATTAACAAGGCAGGAAACCTTGTTGGAGAGGATGCGGAGAAAAGGGAACCCTCTTATACTGTTGGTGGGAATGTGATCCGGTGCAGCCACTCTGGAAAACTGTGTGGAGGTTCCTCAAATAGTTAAAAATAGAACTGCCCTATGACCCAGCAATTGCACTGTTGGGGATTTACCTCAAAGATTCAGATGCAATGAAACTTTGGGACACCTGCACCCCGATGTTTATAGCACCAATGTCCACAATAACCAAAATGTGGAAGGAGGCTTGGAGTCCATTGAAAGATGAATGGATAAGGCATATGTGGCTTATGTATACAATGGAATATTACTCAGCCTATAGGAACGACAAATACCCACCATTTTTTTCAACGTGTATGGAACTGGAGGGTATTATGCTGAGTGAAGTAAGTCAATCGGAGAAGGACAAACAGTGTATGTTCTCATTAACTGGGGAATATAAATAATAGTGAAAGGAATATAAGGGAATGGAGAAGAATTGTGTGGGAAATATCAGAAATGGAGACAGAACATAAAGTCTCCTAACTTGGGAAACGAACTAGGGGTGGTAGAAGGGGAGGAGGAAGGGGGATGGGGGTGAATGGGTGACGGGCACTGAGGGGGGCACTTGACGAGATGAGCATTGGGTGTTATTATGTATGTTGGTAAATTGACCACAAGTAAAAAATTAATTTATTAAGAAAAATATTCATGGAAACTAATACGAATGAAGATACTACCGTAAAAAATCTTAGGAATGCAGCAAAAGCATTCTAAGGGGGAAATACATCACAATACAAGCATCCATTCAAAAACCTGAATGAACTCAAATAGAAAAGCTAACCTTACTCATAAAGGAGCTAGAAAAAAGCAGCAGATAGATCCTACACCCAACAGAAGAGAATTAATTAAAATTCGAGCAGAACTCAAGGAAATCGATACCAGAAGAAATGTGGAACAGATAAACAAAACCAGGAGTTTGTTCTTTGAATTAACAAGATACATAAACCATTAGGCAGCCTATTAAGAAAAAGAGAGAATAAAGACTCAAATTAATAAAATCATGAATGAGAAAGGAGAGATCACTACCAACACCAAAGAATTAAAAACGATTTTAAAACATATTATGAACAGCCATATGCCAGTAAATTAGGCAATCTAGAAGAATTGGACGCATTCCTGGAAAGCCAGAAACTATCAAAACTGGAACACGAAGAAATAGAAAACCTGAACAGGCCAATAACCAGGGAGGTAATTGAAGTAGTCATCCAAAACATCCCAAGAAACAAAAGTCCAAAGCCAGATGGCTTCCCAGGGAAATTCTATCAAACGTTTAAGGAAGAAACTATACCTATCCTACTAAAGCTGTTTGGAAAGATAGTAAGAGATGGAGTATTTCCAAATTCGTTCTATGAGGCCAGCATCACCTTAACTCCAAAACCAGACAAAGACCCCACCAAAAAGGAGAATTATAGACCAATAGCCCTGATGAACATGGATGCAAAAATTCTCAACAAGATACTAGCCAATAGGATCCAACAATACATTAAGAAAATTATTCAGCATGACCAAGGAGGATTTATCCTTGGGACACAAGGCTGGTTCAACACTTGTAAAACAATCAATGTGATTCATCATATCAGCAAGAGAAAAACCAAGAACCATATGATCCTCTCATTAGATGCAGAGAAAGCATTTGACAAATAAAGCATCCATTCCTGATCAAAATACTTCAGAGCGTAGGGATAAAGGGAACATTCCTCGTCATCTTAAAAGCCATCAATGAAAAGCCCACAGCAAATATCATTCTCAATGGGGAAGCACTGAGAGCCTTTCACCTAAGATAAGGAACAAGACAGGGATGTCCACTCTCACCAGTGCTATTCAACATAGTACTGGAAGTCCTCGCCTCAGCAATCAGACAACAAAAAGACATTAGAGGCATTCAAATTGGCAAAGAAGTAGTCAAACTCTCCCTCTTCTCAGATGACATGATACTCTACCTAGAAAAACCAAAAGCCTCCACCCCAAGATTGCTAAAACTCATACAGCAATTTGGTACCGTTGCAGGATACAAAATCAATGCCCATAAATCAATGGCATTTCTATACACTAACAATGAGGCTGAAGAAAGAGAAATTAAGGAGTCAATCCCATTTACAATTGCACCCAAAAGCATAAGATACCTAGGAATAAACCTAACCAAAGAGGTGAAGCATCTATACCCTAAACATTATAGAACACTTCTGAAAGATATTAAGGAAGACACAAAGAGATGGAAAAATATTCCATGCTCATGGATTGGTAGAATTAATATTATGAAAATGTCAATGTTACCAAGGACAATGTACACGTTTAATGCAATCCCTATCAAAATACCATGGACTTTATTCAGAGAGTTAGAACAAATTATTTTTTTAGATTTGTGTAAAATCAGGATAGATCCCGAATAGCCAGGGGAATTTTTATAAAAGAAAATGATATCTAGAGGCAACACAATGCCAGATTTCAGGTTGTACTACAAAGCTGTGTTCATCAAGACAGTGTGGTACTGGCACAAAAACAGACACATAATAATTTTTTTTAATTTTTATTTATTTATGATAGTCACAGAAACAGAGAGAGAGAGAGAGGCAGAGACACAGACAGAGGGAGAAGCAGGCTACATGCACCGGGAGCCCGATGTGGGATTCGATCCCGGGTCTCCAGGATCACGCCCTGGGCCAAAGCCAGGCGCCAAACCACTGCGTCACCCAGGGATCCCTAAAAACAGACACATAGATCAATGGAACAGAATAGAGACCCAGAACTTTATGGTCAACTAATATTTGATAAAGGGGGAAAGACTATCCACTGGAAGAAAGACAGTCTCTTCAATAGATGGTGCTGGGAAAATTGGACATCCACATGCAGAAGAATAAAACTAGACCACTCTCTTTCACCATACACAAAGGTAAACTCAAAATGGATGAAAGATCTAAATGTGAGACAGGAGTCCATCAAAATCCTAGAGGAGAACACAGGCAACACGCTTTTTGAACTTGGCCACAGTAAATTCTTGTAAGATTCATCCACGAAGGCAAAAGAAACAAAAGCAAAAATGAACTATTGTGACTTCATCAGGATAATAAGCTTTTTCAGAGCAAAGGATACAGTCAACAAAACTGAAAGACAACCTACAGAATGGGAGAAGATATTTGCAAATGACGAATCAGATAAAGGGCTGGTTTCCGAGATCTATAAAGAACTTCTTAAACTGAATACCAAAGAAACAAACAATCCAATCATGAAATGGGCAAAAGACATGAACAGAAATCTCACAGACGAAGACACAGACATGGCCAACATGCACATGAGAAAATGCTCTGCATCACGTGCCTCAGGGATATACGAATCAAAACTACAATGAGATACCACCTCATATCGGTGAGGATGGGGAAAATTAACAAGGCAGGATACAACAAATGTTGGAGAGGATGTGGAGAAAATGGAACCCTGTTACACTGTTGGTGGGAATGTGAACTGGTGCAGCCACTCTGGAAAACTGTGTGGAGGTTCCTCAAAGAGTTAAAAATAGACCTGCCCTACGACCCAGCAATTGCACTGTTGGGGATTTACCCCAAATATTCAGATGCAATGAAAGGTCGGGACACCTGCACCCTGATGTTTTTAGCAGGAATGTCCACAATAGGGAAACTGTGGATGGAGCCATGGTGTCCATTGAAAGATGAATGGATAAAGAAGATGTGGTTTATGTATACAATGTAATATTACTCAGCCATTAGAAACGACAAATACGCACCATTTGCTTCAACGTGGATGGAACTGGAGGTTATTATGCTGAGTGAAGTAAGTCAATCAGAGAAGGACAAACATATGTGCTCATTCAATTGGTTAATATAAATAATAGTGAAAGGGAATATAAGGGAATAGAGAAGAAATGTGTGGGAAATATCAGAAAGGAAGACAGAATATAAAGACTCCTAACTCTGAGAAAGGAACTAGGGAGCTGGAAGGGGAGGAGGGCAGGGGGTGCGGGTGAATGAGTGACAGGCACTGAGGGGGGCACTTGTCGGGATGAGCACTGGGTGTTATTGTTTGTTGGTAAATTGAATACCAATAAAATAAATTTATTTTAAAAAAAGTTCAAATAACTAAATATTTATGCTGCCAACATGGGAGTACCTAAATATAGAAACCAATTAACAACAAACGTACAGGAACTCACTATAATAATACAATGACAGGGGATTTTAACACCCACACACTTATGGCAATGGACCGATCGTCTATGCAGAAGATCAACAGGGGAACAATAGCCTTAACACACTGGACCACAGGGACTCAACAGATATAGTCTGAACATTTCAACCTAAAGCAGAATACACATTCCTTTCAAGTACACATGGGACATTCTGCAGAACAGATCATATCATGGGCCACAAATCAGCTCTCAACAGGTACAACAGGCACAAGAAGGTTGATATCACACCCTGTACATTTTGGGACCATGACGCTATGAAACTCGAAGTCGACAGTAAGAAAGAAAATTGGACAGATGAAAATTACATGGAGATTATGAACATCCTACTAGAGAATGAATGGAGCAACCAGGAAATTAAAGAGGAAATTTAAAACAAATGAAAATGAAAACATGTTTCTCCAAACGTCTGGGATGTAGAAAGGCAATCCTAAGAGGGAAGTACATAGCAGTACAGGCCTACGTCAAGAAACAAGAAGTCTCCAATAAACAACCGAACCCTACCCCTAAAGGAGCTGGAAAAGGAATAGCAATCAAAGCCTAAAGCCTAAGAAGAGAAAAAATAAAGATGAGAGCAGAAATAAAGAATGCAGAAAAAACAAAACAGTAGAATGGAATAACCAAACTAAGAGCTGGTTCTTCATAATAATTAATAAAATGGATCAAGCCCTAGCTAGGCTTATCAACGAGAAAAGACAAAACCTAAATAAATAAAATCACAAATGAGAGAAGAGAGATCACAATCAACACCAGAAAAAGTAGACAATTATAAGGGAATACTATGCAAGATTATACGCTAACAAACTTGGAGACCTGGAATAAATGGACAAATCCATAGAAATATGCAAATGAGCAAAACTGAAATAGGAAGAAATAGAAAATATGAACAGACCCATAACGAGCAAAGAAATTGAATCAGCAAGGCACCTGGGTGCCTCAGTGGTTGAGCATCTTCTTTGGCTCAGGTCATGATCCCGGGGTCATGGGGGATAACGTCCCACATCAGGCTCCCCGATTGGAGCCTCATTTTCCCTCTGCCTATACCTCTGCCTCTATGTGTCTCTCATTAATACATAAAAAAAGGTGCAGCCACTGTGTAAAACAGTCTGGAGGGTCCTCAAGAAGTTAAAAATAGGGGATCCCTGGGTGGCACAACGGTTTGGCGCCTGGCTTTAGCCCAGGGCGTGATCCTGGAGACCCGGGATCGAATCCCACATCGGGCTCCCAGTGCATGTAGCCTGCTTCTCCCTCTGCCTGTGTCTCTGTCTCTCTCTCTGTGACTATCACAAAAAAAAAATTAAAAGTTAAAAATAGAGCTACCCTACGATTCCAAAATTGCACAGTTAGGTATTTACCCCGAGGATACAAAAGTAGTTTAGTAGATTGGAAGAGGAACACGCAGCCCAGTGTTGGTAGCAGCATTATCAACAACAGCAAAACTGTGTATACAGCCCAGATATCCATAGACAGATGAATGGGCAGAGACAATGTGGTAAATATACACACTGCGACATCACTTGGCCATCAGAAGGGATGAAATGAAGCCATTTACAATGACGTGGGTGAAGTGGAAAGGACTTATGCTCAAGGAACTCAGTCAGTCAGAGAAAGATACCAAATACCATACAATTGCATTCACATGTGAATTTTTAAGAAACCAAACAAACTGGCAAAGGGGCGAAGGAGGGGATGAGAGATGCAAACCAAGAAACACACTCTTAACCACAGAGAATAAACTAATAAATACCAGGGGAAGGGGGGGATGGGGAATCAGGGGATGGGGATAGTGGAGGTCAACTCTGACCAGTACCAGGCGTTGTATTCAAGGGTTGAATCACTATGGGGTAAATCTGAAACTATATCATACTGTGTTTACAAAGAGGAATTCAAGTAAAACTTTAAAATAATAGTTGTAGGGATCCCTGGGTGGCGCAGCGGTTTAGCGCCTGCCTTTGGCCCAGGGCGTGATCCTGGAGACCCGGGATTGAATCCCACGTCGGGCTCCCGGTGCATGGAGCCTGCTTCTCCCTCTGCCTATGTCTCTGCCTCTCTCTCTCTCTCTGTGTGACTATCATAAATAAATGAAAATCTTTAAAAAATAAAAATAAAAAAATAAAATAATAGTTGTTAGTATACAGGAAACATGTGCGCAGAAGAGATAAAATCAGAAATGCAACTGATAATCCAAACAGAGAGTCTTTAGAGCCACAAATCCCCTCCTTAGCTCAGCTCAGGAGAAGCCTGCCATGCCTATTCTGACCCCAGCAGAAGCCTGGATACTGATTCTCTGAGGAGGCCACTGACTTGGTGGAGTCAGGCTATCTTTGAACCCAAAACCTAAATAGAGTGCATAAAACTAAACTGCCCAAGATGCTAGGAGTCCCAGTGCAGGCACATGACAAGACACAAATTCTAACCATACACAAACATACCTAACCCTACACTTAAGCCTAATGTTAACCTAACCCTAAAACAAGAACTATCACTAATCAAAAACCAAACACAAACCCCAAGACCAAAACACATTCACTGAACATTCCTGCCAACCCTCACCCTAACTCTTAAACCTATTCTAAACCCTTAACCCTGACCCTTACCTTAAATCTAACCCTAATGCTAACCTCTAACAATAACCTTAACTTAATGTACTCAAATCCTATTCCTAACCCTAACCTCTACCCTAACCCTAACCCTCTAATACTAATCCTATCTCATACCCCAAAGTGTACCCTAACCCGTACCCTAAAACTAATCCCTAACCCACTGCCTATCCCTCTCTTACCCTTTCCCAAAACTGTACCCTGACCCTGACCTGACCCTAACCCTAACCCCTAAACAAACACTAAACCGAACCCTCGCCCTAACCCTAAACCTAGCCCTAACTTTAACTCTAACCCCTAACGTTAACTCTAACCCACATCCTAACCCCTAACCCTAACTGCAAACCTAGCCCAACCCTAACTCTAACTCTAATCCAAACCCCAACTCCTAACCTCCTGCCCTAAATCCTAAAGTCTAAACCCTAACCCTAACTCTAACTCCTGTCCCTAACCCAAACCCCCATCCTAACTCCTAACCACTGACCCTTACACTTATCCCATACCCTAACCTCTAATCCATAACCATAAGCATATTCACTAACCCCTAACATCTAACCTAAGCCTAACCACCAACTGCCTCCCCTCCCCTGACCCTACCATTCATTCTACCTATTCACTTACTCTATGATTCTAAGGAGTCCCTTCTGACATGGATGTGGCCCCCATTGGCGCCTCCAGAGTCCTCCAGGGATTCCTGAGGAAGCCGGGATCCTGTGAGTGCGGACGTGGCCCCACGTGTTCCAGAGTCATAGTCAGCGGGTCCTGAGTATGCCGGGTCTCCTGTCACCATGGAGTATGCCTCACATCCTCTGGAAGCCTCACAGCAGGTTCTCAGGAGGCCAGGGGCTCCTGTCAGCCTGGACATGGCCCCACGTCTCCTGAAAACTCACTGCGGGTCCTGAGGAGGCTGTGGGTTCCTGTCAGCCTAGACGCAGCCCCGTGTGTCCTGAAGCCAAAGTGCAGGTCCTGAGGAGGACGGGGGTCCTCTCAGTCTTGATGTGGCCCCACATTTTTCTCAGCCTCACCATAAGATCTGAGGAGGCTGGGGGCTCCTGTCAGCATGGACGTGGCCGCAAATCATCCCAACCCTTCACAGTGCATCCTGAGGAGGCCGGAGAATCCTGTCAGTGTGGATTCGGCATCCCCATCTTTCTTAGGCCTCATCACAGGCTCTGACAAGGCTGGGGTCTTCTGTCCGCATAGATGCATCTCCGTATTTACCAAAGTCTACACTAGGGGTCCTGAGGAAGTCAGCGTCCTGTTGTGTCTATGTGGCCCCAAGTCCTCCTGAAGCGTCACCGAGGGTTCTGAGGAGGCCGGGGCTCCTGTAACCATGAATGCGGCCCCCAGCTTCCAGAAGCCTCAACTTATGTCCTGAGGGGCCCGGGAGCTCCTGCCAGAGTGGACGCAGCGCCACATCTTCCTGAAGCCTCCTCGCAGGACCTGAGACGGCTCAGGGGCTCCTGTCAGTGTGGATGAGGGCCCATATCTTCCTGAAGCCTCCCTGCAGGTCCTGAGGCTGCTCAGGGGCTCCTGTCAGCGTGGATGCGGGCCCACAATTTCCTGAAGCCTCGACGCAGGTCCTGAGGTGGCTCAGGGCTCCTGTCAGCGTGGATGAGAGCCCACATTTCCTGAAGCCTCCCCGCAGGTCCTGAGGCGGCCCAGGGGCTCATGTCAGGGTGGATGCGGGCCCACATTTTCCAAAAGACTCACCACGTGTCCTGAGGAGACCGGGGCTCCTGTCAGCAGGAACGCGGCCCAATATCCCCCTGAAGACTCCCCGCGGGTCCTGAGGAGGCTGCAGCTCATCAGCCTAGACACGTCCCCACGTCATCCTCAGGCCTCCCCAGCACAGGCTGGCTCCTGTTAGTGCAAGCAGAGGAGGCCTATTGCACATCTGCGCCCCTTGTGAGGGTCCTGGTCTCGGGCGCCCCCTGTGGGACGCTCAGGCTCTGCAGGAGGCTGTGCAGGAGGCAGCGGGTGCTCCATGGGCCCCACCTGCCTCCTTTCAGGCACCAGCTGGGGCTGTTAGCTTCAGAAACATCTCACTGAAAAGGAGCCCAACACCCGGGTTCCCCAGAAATACTTAAGGACAGGAATTGGAGTCCAGAGGACGCGAAATGAAATGTGGACCAGGGATCCCTGGGTGGCGCAGCGGTTTGGCGCCTGCCTTTGGCCCAGGGCGTGATCCTGGAGACCCGGGATCGAATCCCACGTCGGGCTCCCAGTGCATGGAGCCTGCTTCTCCCTCTGCCTGTGTCTCTGCCTCTCTCTCTCTCTGTGTGTGTGACTATCATAAATAAATAAAAAAATTAAAAAAAAAAAAAAAAAAAAAAAAAGAAATGTGGACCAGACTTTTACCACTTCCTGCAAAACTCACTCAACCCTCTTCCACTGTGGGCGGGACGGCAGGTTGGTGCAACCGCTCTGGAAACAGTGTGGAGGCCCCTCAGGAAGTTACAAATAGAGCCGCCCTGCGACCAGCAGGTGAACGGCCTGGAGCTCACTCCGAAGATACAGATGCAGTGAGACTCGGGACACCTGCACGACAATGTCCACAGCAGCCAGGTCCACAGTAGCCACACTGTGGGAGGAGCCTCAGTGCCCTCGGGCAGATGATGGATAAAGAGGATGGGAGATAGATGATGGTCATAGAGAGAGGAATGGTACTCAGCTATCAAAGAGAAGGAAATCTTGCCATTTGCAATGATGTGGATAGAACTAAAGGGATCATGTTAAGTGAAGTAAGTCAGTCGGGAAAGAGAATGACCGTGTGGTGTCATTCATAGATGGAATTATAGAAGCAAAGCAGATGAACTACTGTGAAGGGAAAGAAAAAAAATAAGATGAAAACAGATGCAGGAAATACAGTCTATTAACGATAGGAAAGGAACTGAGGGTCCCTGGAGGGGGGGGGATAACAGGGGACCGGCATGAAGGATGGCACGTGATGTCACGGGCACTGCTGTTATCTCCAACTGGTGAATCCCTGAATTCTTCCTCTGAAAGTATAATACACTATACGTTAATTAATTGGGTTTAAATTAAATTAAGTTAAAAAAAATCAGTTGTATCATAGCACATTTCCTTCTGGAATCCTTGTTTGCTCATTCAGCTTATGCCGGGACCACCCCCCCGTGGGTCTGGTTTCTCTAAGTAGGCTCCACGCCTCGTCCATGTTCCAGCCCAGGGCTAGAACTCAAGACCCCTGAGATCAGGACCAGAGGTGAGGTCAGGAGTCGGATGCTTAACCGATGGAGCCAGCCGGGGGCCCGAGAACCACACTGCTTTATCCTGTGTCTCTGTGTTATCATTTGAAATAGGAAAGTGCTGGGTCCCACTCTGTCATGCTTCTCCAATACTGATTTGCTGTTCGGGGCATTTGTTGAGGGGGATGGAGGTTATGGGGTTTTTTTTCCTATTTCAAGTTCTGCCACCATGATTTTGATAGGAATGACATTGAAACTGAGGGTGGCTTCAGGAACTGTGGACATTTTCACAAGATGAGAGTCCTACCCTACAAGACCAGGACGGCCTCCCAGAGCATGGTTTGGATCAGGGCACAAGTCTTGTGCTCCTTTGGTTCAGTCTCATTATTTATTCTCCTTGATGCTCCTGAGAAGGGAGTCACGTCCTTCATTTCCTTCCTGAGTGCTCATTGTCGGGACACAGCAAGGCTACTCTGCTCTGTAGGGTCAGTTTGTGTCCCATGACTTTACTGAACTCACTCCTTAGTTCTAACACGTTTTGGTGGAGGCTCTCGGGTTTCCTGTTTCTAGTACATGTCTTCAGCATATAGGGACAGTGTGATGTCCCACTTACAGGTGTGGAACCTTTGCTGTTTACAGCTTAATGTCCTAGAAAGCCAGACAATTGAATCAAAACTGAGCCCAGGCCAAGGGCAGGAAGCCATTATTAGAATGAGAACAGAGCTAAATGCCCTTGAAGGCCCCATATCAAAATGTAAACAGACCTTGAGGAATTGCTCCAGCCCTTCTGGAGGTCCCCGAGTCTAGCCCTTAAAACTAAGCTAAAACCCTCCTCGGGGACCAGGTCCCTGCTCCGAAGTGTTGGGTATACTTCGACACAAGATCCAGCTTGTAAATAATCCCACGTGTGTTTGCATCGGAATCGGCTTCTCGGTGGTTTCTCAGATTCGCAATCTTGGGCACAACAGTCTGAGATAAAAAAACAAAACCAAAAGGAGCTCGGATGCGGGCAGAGTGAAAGCAGGGTTCTGAGAGAAGCGGCGGAGACCCGGGGGCTTGGGGAATCTTCTGTGGAGGACATGCAGACTGGGGGGTGGAATGCTCAGCCCCAGAGCCAGAGGACACAGCCTCCCCACCCGCATCCCGCCCATTAGCGACAAGTCTCAGGGAGCAGCACAGCACTGCCCGCTGGAGGCCAGAAGGGCTGACACCCAACCCGCCTCTGACCCAGCAGTCAGATGTGCACCTGACATCACCGCCATGGCCAATCCTCAGACCCCGCACAGACCACTCCCTGCCACCAAGGTGTTGGACCACAGAGTCTGCAGAGATTCAGCTCTGCTTGGAAAGTAGGGTCTAGCTTCCTTTGTACTTTGTGCTTTATTTTCATTTAGTTTCTTTGATTCTATTTTATAAATTGCCTTATTTTAATTTTTATGTATGTACCTTATATATTTCTTATTTTTAGTTTCATGGTACTTTAATTGTGTTTCTGATTTTGGGATTTAGAATCTTTTAACAACCAGGCCAAAATAATCTGGTGGGTTTTCTTTGGGGAGGGCAGTTGTTATTGTTTTTCTTGGTTTTTCTTTTTCTTCCTTCTTCCTTCTTTCTATTTCTGGAAAAAATAATGAGATGGAGAAATTCACCTCCATAGAAAAACATGAGGTAGTACTCAAAATGCTATAACTGAGATGCCGTCCCAAGAAGAAGCCTTAAAAACAAGGAAGGTTATGGACCACAAAGGAAGACTTCGGAACTCAGCCACTTATTAAAACAATAACATTCATATCATGGGAGACTCAGAAGATGAAGAGAGAGAAAAGGTGGGCCTTGCTCAGCCATTAGAAATAACAAATACCTACCATTTCCTTCAATGTGGATGGAACTGGAGGGTATTATGCTGAGTGAAGTAAGTCAATCAGAGAAGGACAAATATTGTATGTTCTCATTCACTTGGGGAATATAGATAATAGTGAAAGGGAATATAAGGGAAGGGAGAAGAAATGTGTGGGAAATATCAGAAAGGGAGACAGAACATAAAGACTCCTAACTCTGGGAAATGAACTAGGGGTGATGTAAGGTGAGGAGGGCGGGGGTGGGGGTGAATGTGTGACGGGCACTGAGGGGGGCACTTGACACGATGAGCACTGGGTGTTATTATGTATATTGGCAAATTGAACACCAATAAAAAAGTAAATTTATTATAAAGAAAAAGAAAGAAAGAAAGAAAGAAAGAAAGAAAGAAAGAAAGAAAGAAAGAAAGAAAGAAAGAAAAAGAAAGAAAGAAAGAAAGAAAGAGTGGCACCTGGGTGTCCTAGTCTGTTAAGCTTCTGCCTTAGGGTCAGATCATGATCCAGGTCCCAAGGAAGGCTCCCTGTTCAGCAGGGAACCTGCTTCTCCCTCTCCCTCTGCCCCTCTAGCACATGTTTTTCACTCCTCTCTCTCTCAAATAAATAAATAGAATCTTTGAAAAAGAAACAAACAAACAAACCCAGAGGGATGAGAAATCTCCCATGTAGAAGATTTTCAAACAATTTGTGCAGACATTCCACACTCAAGTTCATGAGCATAGCTTCCCACTCTTATGTGTGGAATACACATAGTAACTTCCTTCTACAAAATATATTATGAAAAACTTAATAATGATAATATAATAATAATAATATTAATAACAATAAAGAATCACTTTACTACAGAGAAACCTGACTAACACTACCTCAGCAAGATGATCAGATCGATACCAAGAATGATAAATCATGTTGATAGTATCTATCCTTCATATGATATAATAAAAATGGCAGTATATCCCTGTATATAATCCACAAAAACAGTTCAATCATGAGATAAACAACAGACATGTCTCAACTGAGGGAAATTTTACAAAATACTCCACTTCTCAAAGTGTTCCAGTTCACCAACAAAAGGAAAGGCTGAAAGACTGTCACAATCCAGAGGAGACTAAAAGCACATGAGGACAAATGGAGTGTGATATAAGGGATGGTGACTTAGCAAAAACTAAGGAAATCTGAATAAAGTATGGTCTTTGGTTATTGCGAATATTTTAATATTGATTCACTAGCTAATATTTGTACCGTACTGATATAAGATATCAATAATTGGAGAAATTGAGTGCAAGTGCATGAGAATTCTCTGTACTATCTTCTCAATTTCCCTATAAAACTTTGTTTTCTTTCTAAGAAATAAGATTTAATTTGAAAATTGACTTAAATGAATCAGGCTCCAGTGTGAAGACATTTTAAGAATCGTTGAATTAACTTTTGCCTTATTCTTAAGGAGTTCCTTCCATGGGAACATAGTAAGAATTTTATATCAGAAGGAAAGAAAAACACTTATGAACACGTATAATGCCTCTTCAACCTGAAAAGCAGGAAAGGATAATAAATAGCAAAAATCAGATAAAAATACTTCTATTATAATAGACACCATATTGCAAGTGCATTTAAAATTAGCAATGTATAACATTTATTTCCTTGACATTTGTCTTCCAAAGAGTTCACAGTGTTTCAGTGTCAGTTGAAACAGGGGAAGAATCTCAGGGAAGAATCCGTCACTTAATAATAGGACCATTGGTACTAATGTCTCAATTATTTCCAAATCCATAAAGATTCATTTCCTGATGAATGACTGAGCTGTGAAGAAATAGATGAGAAAGCCTCATCCCTCTGAATTACTTGTGTCAGAATATTTTAAACATAGTACTACGGATAGTAAATTATCCTTATTAACAGGAAATACGTCTCAGATTAGAATCTGAGCAATCAGATGGGCAGAGAAAAAATGCTTTAACTCGCTCCTGCACTTTTAAAGACAAAGGAGAACTTTTCTGTGTACAAAGTCAGTTGTCAAGATAGCCTTAGGGAATAAGAGTCTGCAGCATGGAATCCTGCTGCACTGCCGGGATGCCCGCGCCCCAGGTCTTCCTGATCCGAAATCCCTGGGCCTGTCGCCGAACACAGGCTGTAAGGCTGAGGTCATTTGCAATTTCTCTCCTAGGAGCTCCAGGGAGGGGGGCTTGAGCTAGATAGGACAGGACGGGATGCCTGGAGGCCGAGAACATTACGGCCATTCTACTTTAAGCTCAGTATTAGCACAGGCCCAGCAATCCCAGGCTCCTGTGAAGAAGAGCTGAAATTTACATTACTTCAGTTACTGGAATAAAACAAAAGTTGACAGCTTAATGTCTTAGAAAGCCCCACAATAGAATAAAAACTGAGCCTAAGCCAAGGGCTGGAAGCCCCAATTAGAATGAGAAGAGAGCTCAATCCCCTTGAAGGACCCATATCAAAATGTAAACAGAACTTGAGGAATTGCTCCAGCCCTTCTGGAGGTCCCCAAGACCAGCCCTTAAAACTAAGCTAAAACCCTCCTCGGGGTCCAAGTCCCTGTTCCACTGTGTGGGGTATACCTGGACCCTTGCTTGAGTTTGTAAAACAACCCACGTGTGTTTGCATAAGTGTCGGCTCCTTAGTGGTTTCTCGGATTCGCAATCTTGGACACAACACCCGCATGAACCCTCCCCACCTGGACTGACCTCCTGTCCCCTCCCACCCAGGCTGACCCTCAGTCACCTCCCCACCCACCACAGCTGGGCACAGGCTCTCACACAGTTCCATGGGCACGGTGGACACTCCCCCCGTCCCTGGCCTCCCAGGGGATGGAAGGAGGTTTCGGCAGGACACACTCCCATGGTGGCCTCAGGGCTCCCTGCCCAGGAGAGCACCTGGTGACAGGTCGGGGTCTGTGTCCCTGATGCCAGCTCCTCCTCCCAGGTTTTCTCGCAGGAAATGAAAGAGGAGGACCTGGTCTCCTCCAGGGACATCATGCAGGTGGACCTGGACGTCAACAGGACGTTCAGCAGTCACATCATATTTTGGGACTACTACGGGGTAGGGTGAGGTTGAGGGGCCAGGGGGGATCAGGACCCAGTGGAGGACCAGGGGATTCTGGGTAGGGAAAATGGGGCTTCTGAGTCAGGGGGCAGAACAGCAGCCAACAACACACCGCTCCATGGTAGGGTGTTGGGGATGACCTCTGTACCCCCACCCCCAGGGCCTCGGACATGAGGAGGCCACTAGGATGGGGTCTCCAGGGCTTGCCATGGGAGCTGAACCCCAAAGGGGAGAGGGACAGTCCTCTGAGTAGCAGGGGATGGGGTGGGGGACGTTGGGGGCAGGAACTGGACCTGGGTGCCAGGCGGCATGGCCACGGCTGGAGCAGGACACACATCGATCCCATGAGGGTCGGACGGGTCAGAGTGACACCCACTCTCGGTGATTTATATATTTCTAAGTTCTATGCATTTAATTTGAGACATTTTGCAATTTGAAAACACACATAGTATGATGAACCCCAGATAATGCCCCTGGTCCAGCCAGGGTCCTGCACTGACCACACCCCGCCCCAGGGACAGGTGTCACAGCAAACCCCAGACTGGAGTTGCCTTTAAGTGTAGACGTCTCCTTGTGCATCTTAGAGGAAGGGGATGCCCTGTGTCCGCAGGCTCCCCACGACATCTCCCTCATCCCCCACTGCCACTCCATCCACCTACATCATCTACCTCAATGGGATCCCACCTACACCGTCCCCCTCAAACCCACACAGCCCCACATAATCCCCACCCACTCTATACCACAACACCATCCCCCCCTACACCATCCCCCACACTCCACCACTATCATACCCCTGCCCCCACACCATCCACCCACACACCATCAGCCCCCAGCAAGGACCCGGTGCAGGTGCACCCTGTGGGACATGCTCAGCCTCCCCGGGGATCTCTCAATATCCTGCTCCCATCAGAAGCCTGGGGGTCCCATAGAGTACCTAGGGGTTGCAGGGAGGAGTGAAGACAAGGAGCCCCCGACAGGGTGTGTGCAGGTGAGTGATGCATAGGATGCACTGTCCCTCCTGGAGGGAGGCACACCCTTCACAGGACACCAGCCCATAACCCAGGGGGATCTGGGCTGGCCTGGCCCCAGGGTCTGTGAAGGTGGGGGTGATTTGCGACCCCGCCCCAGGCCCAACAAAAAGACTAATGGGATCCAGACCCCCATGGCCCTGTCCAGCCCTGGATTCTGGCCCTACACTGAGCGAGCCTTCTCACAGCTGGATGTGGCCTCCTGAGCCCTGGGGGTACCCCACAGATCCAGGTCGCTGACTTAGGGCAGCCCTGGGAATCCCAGGACACCCAAGGTTGGGGAGAGCAGAGGTAGGCCAGTGGACCCTACCGCACCCACACCAGGAGGCAGGCTCCTCCAGGTGCTGGGGCCACAGGGGCCCCACGACTGGGCTCCAACTGCCCTGCGGGGACCCAGCGTAGGAACCCATGAGCTGCAAGTCAAGGTCAGCTCTGCTGTCCTCACAACCGTCTCTCATTCTGAAACCTCAGGACACCCGCCCCCACCCGGAGTCCACACATGCTCCCCGGTGGGGGACTCCAGCACTTGACCCCCCACCCATGTGATTCTTGCCCTCCCCTAAAGGACAGAATGGTCTCCCTTTCCAGGGGAAGGCATGCACCCTTGGCTCGGAGCCCGTTTGCTGTAGAATATCAATAAAGTATTGTGGTGTGAAAATGCACAGCCAGCCCGTTTCTGTGTCTCCCAGAACTCTGTGTACGGGGTGTGGAGAGACCCACAGAGAGGACGAGGGGGCACCACCCAGGCCCCAACAGCCCCTGCATGGGCACTGCTAGACACAGCTGACGTCCCCATGTGCCTTCCAGGGGCGGCCAGATGCCAGCGTCAGGACCCCACACACTATACTGGGACTCAGCCTGTGCCCCATGGGCCAGGAGGGCCTGGGACAGAGTGACAGCAGGGAGCCTCAGGTCACCAGGGTCTGTGAAAAGCGACCTGGGAGGTCTGTGCTCCCTCTGTCCAGGGGGCCAAGGCTGGCCCAATTCCGGGGCAGGTACTCCCCTCCCTGCATCCCCATGCCAGTGTGCCTGGGGCACTGAAGGCCTGTGAGGTGCTCAGAGTGGCCGTGGAAGGGATATCAGGACAGCAGGCCCTTGTGTTGTGCCCAAGACTGCGAATCTGAGAAACCACCAATGAGCTGACACCGATGCAAACTCCCGAGGGTTTCTCTACAAGCTGTAGCTTGGGTCCAAGTGCACCCGACACAGGGGAGCAGAGACTTGGACCCTGAGACTAAGAGGCATAGCAGCTTTATAGGGGCAGTGGACCGTGGGATATGCAGAAATTTGCACAGTCATGTTCATCCACACGCAAGTGGCTGATTGAATTACACCTTACCCTATAGTATCCACTTGAGCTGGCCTATTACTTTGGTCAGAATTGGCTCACAGTTTTGGGGGGCACAAAGCAGGGTTACATTGTTATGAGCCGATTTCCGATTAGGGTGTGCCCAGCGGTTTGACTCGGGTGGGGCAGCGCCTTAAGCCATAAGCAGGTCATGTGGGGGTCATAGGGGAGGTGGCGGGTGTAGCACAAAATGGAATCAGTCCTGCGCTGCTTGTCCAGGGGTAGGGGATTTTTATTAAATTTCCTGTGTCCCAACTTGCAGCTCACCCACCTGGGCAATGCTCACCAGGTGGACTCAGCATGCACACCTTGTGGTGCTGGATCTCTCACACGAGCGTGTGGAGGGCACCCTTCTTGCCCTAGTGAGTAGGGGCTGGGTGAGCATGGGGTTCGGCCTGAAAGCCAGGCAGCACAGGGGACCAAAGAAACCCAGCCCCATCCCCACCTTGACCTCCACACACAGGCAGCCCCAGGGCTCCCCGCCACTGGTACCCGACTCCTCAGGAGCTCTCCCCAGGGTTGCCCTGAGGTCTGACTCCCTGCTTGAGAGGCATCGGCGAGAATGGAAGCAGCCGGCGCTCAGCGAGACCCACTGTCGGACATGGTAATTTGGCCGAGCCAACCTTCCACCTCAGCTGAACATCCAGCTGAAATTCACAGCAGGAGCGAGCCCCGGATCAGCCAGGAAAGCCCAGCTAGCCACCCAGCGCCAGCACAAGAAATGATGTTCTACCAACCATTTTGGTGTTTGGGCTACCCAGCCAGAGGATCCGATAGCTACATGTGATAGATTCATATGATAGACACACACACACCCCCAACGAACAAAAGTCAGAATCACCCCAATGCTAACAGCATCTGGATGGTTACATACATGACGCCGTGGTCCCCAATAGGATACATGGAAGACGCTATAAACCACGACTGCAGAGGTGCTGGAGGCACGGAGATGTGCCTGCTGGGTTCCAAAAAGGAGCACAGAGGGGCAGGAAGCATCCTACGGAGGGGGGGGGCCTTAGGAAAGGACACCAGGTCCCTGTGAAGGCTAAGGATGATGAAATCTGTCCTCCTTCCTTTCAGCTTCTGGTTTTCCTCCTAAATGCCATTTTCGTCAGTCATACGAGCAATAATTTATTTTATGTTTTTAAATTTCTTTTTATTGGAGTCCAATTTATATGAATTCTTTCTTCAGGAAGTGTGTCATTCAGGAGGGAAGGAGAGAAAGATTTTCCCTGACAGGCAAAGTATAAAGGAGTTCATGACCACTAAACCAGTCCAGTAAGGAATTTTAAGAGGGACTCTTCTAGTGGGGGAAAAAAAGATACCAAAAGCAACAAAGACTAGAAAGGACCAGAGAACGTCACCAGAAACACCAACTCTACCACTAACAACAAGGCACAAGTTCATATCTTTGAATAAGCACTCTGAATACTGATACTAAATGCTCCAATCAAAAGATATAGGGTATCAGAGTGGCTTAAAAAAACAGTATCCAGGATGCCTGGGTGGCTCAGGGGTTGAGCCTCTGCCTTTGACTCAGGGTGTGATCCTGGAGTCTGGGATCGAGTCCCATATTGTGCTCCTGGTGGGGAGCATGCTTCTCTCTCTGCCTAATTTTCTGCCTCTCTCTCTCTCTCTCTCTATTCTCTCATGTTCTCAAAAATAAAATTGTTATTAAAAAAACAAGATCCATCAGTATGCTGCCTACTAGATGCTCACATTAGACCTATAGACACCAGCAGTTTGAAAGTCAGGGGATGGAAAATCATCTATCACGCTAATGGTTATGAAAAGAAAGCTGGAGGACCAATACTTATATTAGACAAACTAGATTTGAAACCAAACACTGGGGGACACCTGGTGACTCAGTAGTTGAGCATCTGCCTTCAGCTCAGGGAGTGATCCTGGGATCCCAGGATCGAGTCCCACATCAGCCTCCCTTTGGGGAGCCTGTCTCTCCCTCTGCCTATGTTTCTGCCTCTGCTCCTCTGTGTATCTCTCATGAATAAATAAATAAAATATTTAAATCTCAAAAAGAAAGAAAAAATACTGTAAGAAGAGATGAAGGAGGGCATTATTTCATAAATAAAAAGACTCTCAATCAGGATCAAACAACTAAATATTTATGCTGCCAACATGTCAGTACCTAAATATGGAACCCAATTACCAATAAACGTACAGAAACTCACTGATAATGATACAATGACAGGGGATTTTAACACCTACCCAGTAATGACAATGGACTGATCGTCTATGCAGAAAATATACAGGGGAACAATAGCCTAGACACACTGGACCACAGGGACTCAACAGATATAGTCTGAACATTTCTTCCTAAAGCAGAATACACATTCCTTTCAAGTGCACATGGGACATTCTCCAGAACAGATCATATCATGGGCCACAAATCAGCCCTCAACAGGTATAACAGGTACAAGAAGGTTGATATCACACCCTGTACCTTTTCAGACCACGACGCTATGAAACTCGAAGTCAACAGTAAGAAAAAATTTGGACAGACCAAAAATACGTGGAGATTATGAACATCCTACTAGAGAATGAATGGAGCAACCAGGAAATTAAAGAGGAAATTTAAAACAAATGGAAATGAAAACATGTTTCTCCAAACCTCTGGGATGTAGAAAAGGCACTCCAAAGAGGAAAGTACATAGCAATACAGGCCTACCTCAAGAAACAAGAAGTCTCCAATACACAACCTAACCCTACACCTAAAGGAGCTGGAAAAGGAATAGCAAACAAAGCCTACAGCCTACAGAAGAAGGGAAAAAATAAAGATGAGAGCAGAAATAAACAATACAGAAATAAAAAAACATTAGAATGGAATAATGAAACTAAGAGCTATTTCTTCAAAATAATTAATAAAATGGATCAAAACCTATCCAGCCTTAGGAATGAGAAAAGTGAAAACACCTAAATAAATAAAATCACAAAAGAGAGAAGAGTGATCACAATCAACACCAGAAAAATAAGACAATTATAAGGGAATACTATGAAAGATTATATGCTAACAAACTGGGAGACCGGGAAGAAATGGACAAATCCCTAGAAATGTGCACGAGCAAAACTGAAATAGGAAGAAATAGAAAATGTGAACAGACCCATAACTAGCAAAGGAATTGAATCAGCAAGGCAGTGGGTGCCTCAGTGGTTGAGCATGTACTTTGGCTCAGGTCATGATCCCAGAATCCTGGTGGATCAAGTCCCACATCAGGCTCCCCGCATGGAGCCTCATTTTCCCTCTGCCTATACCTCTGCCTCTCTGTGTCCCTCATGAATACATAAATAAAATCTTTAAAAAAAGAAAAACATAAAAAGATGAGAAGACCCAAATAAAATCACGAATGAGAAAAGAGAAATAACAACCAACACTACAGAAATACAAACGATAATAAGAGAATATGATGAAAAAGTATATGCCAGCAACCTAGAACCTGGAAGAAATAGATCAATTCCTAGAAATATATAACATAGCAAAAATGAAAAATGAAGAAATAAGAAACTTGAACAGACCGATAACCAGCAGAGAAATTGAATCAGCAATCAGGGATCTCCCAAAAGGAGATGCTTAGATCAATAGAACAGAATGGAAAGCCAAAACAAGATACAAACCTGTAACTCTATGATCCATTAATGGACAACAAGGCAGGAAGGAATATCCAATGGCACAAAGACAGTCTCTTCAAGAAACCCTAAACCTGACCCCAGGATAAGAACAAATGGTGTTGGGAAAAACAGGCAGCCACATGCAGAAGAATGAAACTGGACCACTTTCTTACACCATATATATAAAAAATAAATTCAAAATGGATGAAAGACCTAAATGTGAGACCTGAAACCATACAAAGAAGAAAAGATAGGCAGCAAAGTCTTTGACATTGGCCATTGGATCTTCTTTCAGGATATGCCTCTGAGGTGAGGGAAACAGAAGCAAAAATACTATTGGGATTTCATCAAATTGAAAAGCTTCTGCAAAGTGAAGGAAACAACCAAAGCTAAAAAGCAACATACAGGAGGAGGGGCAAGATGGCGAAAGAGTAGGGTCCCCAAGTCACCTGTCCTGACCAAATTACCTAGATAAACTTCAAATCATCCTGAAAATCTAGGAATTCAGCCTGAGATTTAAACAGAGACCAGATAGAATGCTACAGTGAGAAAAGTTGACGCTTCTATCAAGGTAGGAAGACGGGGAAAAGGAAATAATGAAACAAAAGGAATCCAAGCGGGAGGGGCCCCACGAGGAGCTGGGCTAAGGCCAGGGCGAGTGCCCCCCGGTCAGGAGAGCTCTGTCCCAGAGAAGCAGGAGCTGCACCATTCTTCCAGGGGGGAATGGCGCCTTCAGGGATTCAGAACAAGACCCCAGGAGGGCGGGGACACCCTTGGGCTCCATGGGACACAAACAGGCACCTGCACTCCCAGGAGAGTGCACCGAGCTCCCTACAGGCTGCAGGGCACATGTATTGAAGCAGGAGCAGCTCTGAGGGGCTTGGGTAGAGGCTCTGTGCGGAGGGGGCTGCGGGTCCCTGGGAGCAGCTAGGTGGCGGCGCCTAGGGCAGAGGAAGAGGCTCTGTGTGGAGGGGGCTGTGGGCTCCAGGAGCAGCTCAGAGGGGCGTCGGCGGCTCCGTGGAGAGGTGCCTACCCGACTGGGAGTGAGAATTCAACAGCGCAGGTCCCGGAGCACAGGGGGCCGGGACACAGCCCAGGATTCGGCCTCCCCCAGGACAGGCAGAGGCCCGGCGAGCCCAGGACAGCAAGGATGCTCCTGCCCAGAGCTGAGCAGATCAGCACCCCTGCACCAGAGCCTCCAGGCCCTGCAGATGGACTGCTCCAGAGTTACTGTGGGGGCTGAATACAGGTGTTCAGACCTGGCCGCTGCCATTGAGGATGTTCCTCCTTGGGCGTCACGGGGTATATAACCCTAACTGAGCGCTTCACCAGGCAGGGGGAGATGAGCTCCCCCAAGGGTTAACACGTGAAAACAGGCCCCTCCCACCCAGAAGACCAGCTAGAAGGACAAGTTCCAGGGGAAGTCAAGGGACTTAAAGTATACAGAATCAGAAGATACTCCCCCATTTTTTTTAAATTCTGATTGCTTCCCCCACCCTTCCCCCCCTTTCTTTCTTTTTCTTTCTCCTTTTATTCTCTTTTTTGCTTTTTTCTTCCTTTTTCCTTTTTTCTTTTTCTATTCTCTTTCCTTCTTTCTCTCCTCTCTTTTTCTCCTTTTCCCAATACAACTTGTTTTTGGCCACTCTGCACTGAGCAAAATGACTAGAAGGAAAACCTCACCTCAAAAGAAAGAAACAGTCCTCTCTCCCACAGAGTTACAAATCTGGATTACAATTCAATGTCAAAAAACCAATTCAGAAGCACTATTATACAGCTACTGGTGGCCCTAGAAAAAAGCATAAAGGACTCAAGAGACTTCATTACTGCAGAATTTAGATACAATCAGGCAGAAAGTAAAAATCAATTGAATGAGATGCAATCCAAACTAGAAGTCCTAACGACGAGGGTTAACGAGGTGGAAGAACAAGTGAGTGACATAGAAGACAAGTTGATGGCTAAGAGGGAAACTCAGCAAAAAGAGACAATTAAAAGACCAGGAAGACAGATTAAGGGAAATAAACGACAGTCTGAGGAAGAAAAACCTATGTGTAATTGGGGGTCCAGAGGGCGCCGAAAGGGACAGAGGGCCAGAATATGTATTTGAACAAATCATAGCTGAAAACTTTCCTTATCTGGGAAGGGAAACAGGCATTCAGATCCCCCCCTAAAATCAATAAAAACCATCCAACACCTCGACATTTAATAGTGAAGCCTGCAAATTCCAAAGATAAAGAGAAGATCCTTAAAGCAGCAAGAGACAAGGAATCCTGACCTTTATGGGGAAGAGCAGACCTCTCCACAGCGACCTGGCAGCCCAGAAAGGGCTGGCAGGATATATTCAGGGTCCTCCATGAGAAGAACATGCAACCAAGAATACTTTATCCAGCAAGGCTCTCATTCAAAATGGAAGGAGAGATAAAGAGCTTCCAAGACAGGCAGGAACTGAAAGAATATGTGACCTCCAAACCAGCTCTGCAAGAAATTTTAAGGGGGACTCTTAAAATTCCCCTTTAAGAAGAAGTTCAGTGGAACAATCCACAAAAACAAGGACTGAGTAGATATCATGATGACACTAAACTCATATCTGTGGATAGTAACTCTGAACGTGAATGGGCTTAATGACCCCTTCAAAGGCGCAGGGTTTCAGACTGGATAAAAAAGCAGGACCCAACTATTTGCTGTCTACAAGAGACTCATATTAGACAGAAGGACACCTACAATCTGAAAATAAAATGTTGGAGAACCATTTACCATTCAAATGGTCCTCAAAAGAAAGCAGGGGTAGCCATCCTTATATCAGATAAACTAAAATTTACCCCGAAGACTATAGAGAGAGATGAAGATGGACACTAAATCATACTTAAAGGATCTATCCAACAAAGGACATAACAATCCTCAATATATATTCCCCTAATATCGGAGCTGCCAAATATTTAAACCAATTAAAAATGAAAGTGAAGAAATACATAGATAATAATTATCTTATACTTGGTGACTTCAAACTAGGTCTTTCTACCCCCGATAGGTCTTCTAAGCACAACATCTCCAAGGAAATGAGAGCTTTAAATGATACACTGGAGCAGATAGATTTCACAGATATCTACAGAACTTTACATCCAAACTGAACTGAATAAACATTCTTCTCAAGTGCACATGGAACTTTCTCCAGAATAGACCACATACTGGATCACAAATCACGTCTGAACCGATACCAAAAGATTCAGATCATCCCTTGCATATTCTCAGACCATAATGCCTTGAAATTAGAACTAAATCACAACAAGAAGTTTGGAAGGACTTCAAACACGGGAAGGTTAAGGACCATCCTGCTAAAAGATGAAAGGGTCAACCAGGAAATTGAGGAAGAATTCAAAAGATTCATGGAAACTAATGAGAATGAAGATACAAACGTTCAAAATCTTTGGCATGCAGCAAAAGCAGTCCTAAGGGGGAAATACATCACAATACAAGCATCCATTCAAAAACTGGAAAGAACTCAAATACAAAAGCTAACCTTACTCATAAAGGAGCTAGAGAAAAAAACAGCAGCTAGATCCTACACCCAACAGAATAAGAGATTTAATTAAAATTTGAGCAGACCTCAAGGAAATTGAGACCACAAGAAATGCGGAACAGATCAACAAAACCAGGAGTTGGTTCTTTGAAAGAATTAATAACATACATAAACCTTTAGCCAGTCTTATTAAAAAGAAGAGAGAAAAGCCTCAAATTAATAAAATCATGAATGAGAAAGAAGAGATCACTACCAACACAAGGAAATACAAACGATTTTAAAAACATATTATGAACAGCTATACAGAAATAAATTAGGCAATCTAGAAGAAATGGACGCATTCCTGGAAAGACACAAACAACCAAAACTGGAACAGGAAGAAATAGAAAACCTAAACAGGACAATAACCAGTCAGGAAATTGAAGCAGTCATCAAAAACCTCCCAAGTCACAAAAGTCCTGGGCCAGATGGCTTCCCAGGGGAATTCTATCAAACGTTTAAAGAAGAAACCATACCTATCCTACTAAAGCTGTTTGGAAAGAAAGAAAGAGATGGAGTACTTCCAAATTTGTTCCATGAAGCCAGCATCACATTAACTCCAAAACCAGACAAAGACCCCACCAAAAAGAGGATACAGACCAATATCCCTGATGAACAGGGATGCAAAAATTCTCAACAAGATACTAGCCAATAGGATCCAACAATACATTAAGAATATTAGTCACCATGACCAAGTAGGATTTATCCCCTGGACACAGGGATGGTTCAACTCTCGTAAAACAATCAATGTGATTCATCATATCAGCAAGAGAAAAACCAAGAAACATATGATCCTCTCATTAGATGCAGAGAAAGCATTTGACAAAATACAGCATCCATTCCTGATCAAAACACTTCAGAGCATAGGGATAGAGGGAACATTCCTCGACATCTTAAAAGCCATCTACGAAAAGCCCACAGCAAATATCATTCTCAATGGAGAAGCACTGGGAGCCTTTCCCCTAAGATCAGGAACAAGACAGGGATGTCCACTCTCACCACTGCTATTCAACATAGTAGAGGAAATCCTAGCCTCAGCAATCAGACAACAAAAAGACACTAAAGGCATTCAAATTGGAAAAGAAGAAGTCAAACTCTCCCACTTCGCTGATGACATGATACTCTACCTAGAAAACCCAAAACCCTCCCCCACAAGATTGCTAGAACTCATACAGCAATTTGGTAGCATGGCAGGATACAAAATCAATGCCCAGAAATCAATGGCATTTCTATACACTAACAATGAGGCTGAAGAAAGAGAAATTAAGGAGTCAATTCATTTACATTTGCACCCAAATCATAAGATACCTAGGAATAAACCTAACCAAGGAGGTAAATGATCTATACCCTAAAAACTATAGAAAACTTCTGAAAGAAATTGAGGAACACACAAAGAGATGGAAAAATATTCCATGCTCATGGATTGGCAGAATTAATATTGTGAAAATGTCAATGGTACCCAGGCAATGTACACGTTTAATGCAATCCCTATCAAAATACCATGGACTTTCTTCAGAGAGTTAGAACAAATTATTTTAAGATTGGTGTGGAATCAGAAAAGACCCCGAATAGCCAGGGGAATTTTAAAAAAGAAAACCATATCTGGGGGCATCACAATGCCAGATTTCAGCTTGTACTACAAAACTGTGGTCATCAAGACAGTGTGGTACTGGCACAAAAACACACACATAGATCAATGGAACAGAATAGAGAACCCAGAAGTGGACCTTGAAATTTACGGTCAACTAATACTCGATAAAGGAGGAAAGACTATCCATTGGAAGAAAGACAGTCTCTTCAATAGATGGTGCTGGGAAAATTGGATATCCACCTTCAAAAGAATGAAATTAGACCACTCTCTTTCACCATGAACAAAGATAAACTCAAAATGGATGAAATATCTAAATGTGAGACAAGAGTCCATCAAAATCCTAGAGGAGAACACAGGCAACACCCGTTTTAAACTTGGCCACAGCAACTTCTTGCAAGGTACATGCATGAAGGCAAAAGAAACAAAAGCAAAAATGAACTATTGTGACTTCATCAAGATAAGAAGCTTTTGCACAGCAAAGGTTACAGTAAACAAAACTAAAAGACAACTACAGCGTGGGAGAAGATATATGCAAAAGACTTTTCAGAATAAGGGCTAGTTTCCAAGATCTATAAAGAACTTCTTAAAATCAACACCAAAGAGACAAACAATCCAATCATGAAATGGGCAAAAGACATGAAGAGAAATCTCACAGAGGAAGACATTGACATGGCCACCATGAACATGAAAAAATGCTCTGCATCACTTGCCCTTAGGGATATACAAATCCAAACCACAATGAGTTACCACCTCACACCAGTGAGAATGGGGAAAATTAACAAGGCAGGAAACCACAAATGTTGGAGAGGATGCGGAGAAAAGGGAACCCTCTTACACTGCTGGTGGGAATGTGAACTGGTGCAGTCACTCTGGAAAACTGTGTGGAGGTTCCTCAGAGTTAAAAATAGACCTGCCCAACGACTCAGCAATTGCACTATTGGGGTTTTCCCCCAAAGATTCAGATGCAATGAAACGCCGGGACACCTGCACCCCAATGTTTATAGCAGAATGTCCACAATAGCCAAACTGTGGAAGGAGCATCGGTGTCCATTGAAAGATGAATGGATAAAGATGTGGTTTATGTATACAATGGAATATTACTCAGCCATTAGAAACGACAAATACCCATCATTTGCTTCAATGTGGATGGAACTGGAGGGTATTATGCTGAGTGAAGTAAGTCAATCGGAGAAGGACAAACAGTGTATGTTCTCATTCCTTAGGGGAATATAAATAACAGTGAAAGGGAATATAAGGGAATGGAGAAGAAACGTTTGGGAAATATCAGAAAGGGAGAGGGACCATAAAGACTCCTAACTCTGGGAAAAGAAATAAGGGAGCTGGAAGGGAAGGAGAATGGGGGATGGGGCTGAATGGGTGACGGCACTGAGGGGGACACTTGACAGGATGAGCACTGCGTGTTATTCTGTATGTTGGTCAATTGAACACCAATAAAAAATAAATTTGTTTTAAAAAAAAGATCAAATAACTACATATTTATGCTGCCAACATGGGAGTACCGAAATATAGAAACCAATTAACAACAAACGTTCAGGAACACACTGATAATAAAACAATGACAGGGGATTTTAACACCCAATTATGACAATGGACCGATCGTCTATGAAGAAATGAACAGGGGAACAATAGCCTTGACACACTGGATCAAAGGGACTCAATAGATATAGTCTGAACATTTCTTCCTAAAGCAGAATACACATTCCTTTCAAGTGCACATGGTACATTCTCCAGAACAGATCATATCATGGGCCACAAATCAGCCCTCAAAAGGTACAACAGGTACAAGAAGGATGGTATCACACCATGTACATTTTCGGACCACAACGCTATGAAACTCAAAGACGACAGTAAGAAAAAATTTGTACAGACCAAAAATTCGGGGAGATTATGATCATCCTACTAGAGAAGGAATGGAGCAACCAGGAAATTAGGAAATTTAAAAAAATTAAGATGAAAACATGTTTCTTAAACCTCTAGGATGTAGCAAAGACAGTCCTTAGAGGGAAGTAGATAGCAATGCAGGCCTACCTCAAGAAACAAGAAGTCTCCAATACACAACCCAACACTACACCTAAAGGAGCTGGAAAAGGAATAGGAAACAAAGCCTAAAGCCTACAGAAGAAGGGAAAAATAAAGATGAGAGCAGAAATAAACAATACAGAAACAACAAAACAATAGAATGGAATAATGAAACTAAGTACTGGTGCTTCAAAATAACTAAATAAATGGATCAAGCCTTAGCCAGCCTTATCAACAAGAAAACAGAAAAGAACTAAATAAATAAAATCACAAAAGAGAGAAGAGAGATCACAATCAACACCAGAAAATAAGACAATTATAAGGGAATACTATGAAAGATTATACGCTAACAAACTGGGAGACCAGGAAGAATTGGAGAGATCCCTAGAAATGTGCGAACGAGCAAAACTGAAAGAGGAAGAAATAGAAAATGTGAATAGACCCATAACTAGCAAAGGAATTGAATCAGCAAGGAATCTGGGTGCCTCAGTGGTTGAGCATCTGCTTTGGCTCACGTCATGATCCTGAGGTCCTGGGGAATCATGTCCCACATCAGGCTCCCTGCATGGAGCCTCATTTTCCCCTTGCCTATACCCCTGCCTCTCTGCGTCTCGCATGAATACATAAATAAAATCTTTAAAAAAGGAAAAAGATAAAAAGATGAGAAAGTCCCCAAATAAAATCACAAATGAGAAAAGAGAAATAACAACCAACACTAGAGAAATAGAAACGTTTATAAGAGAACATTATGAAAAATTATATGCCAGCAACCTAGAACCTGGAAGAAATAGATCAATTCCTGGAAATATATAACATAGCAAAAATGAAAAAGGAAGAAATAAGAAACTTGAACAGACAGAAAACCAGCAACGAAATTGAATCAGCAATCAAGAATCTCCCAACAGGAGATGCTTCGATCAATAGAATAGAATGGAATGGAATGCCGAAACAAGATACAAACCTGTAACTCTATGATCCATTAATCGACAACAAGGCAGCAAGGAATATCCAATGGCACATAGACAGAAAACCCTAACCCTGACCCCAGGATAAGAACAAATGGTGTTGGGAAAACCAGGCAGCCACATGCAGAAGAATGAAACTGGACCACTGTCTTACACCATATATATAAAAAATAAATTCAAAATGGATGAAAGACCTAAATGTGAGACCTGAAACCATATACAAAGAAGAACAGATAGGCAGCAACGTCTTTGACGTTGGCCATTGGATCTTCTTTCTAGATATGCCTCTGAGTTGAGGGAAACAAAAGCAAAAATATTATTGGGACTTCATCAAATTCAAAAGCTTCTGCAAAGTGAAAGAAACAACCAACGCTAAAAGGCAACATACAAAATGAGAGGAGATATTTGTAAACAACACATCCAATAAACAGTATGCAAAATACGTAAAGCAAATATAAATCTCAGCATCCTAAACACAAATTATCCAACTGCAGATGGGCAGAAGAGATGAATGGACTTTGTCTCTGTCAAGACATCCAGATGGCAACCAGACACTGAAAGACACTCAGCGTCACCCATCATCAGGGAAATGCAAATGAAAACCAGAATAAGACGTCACCTGACAGCCGTCAGAATGGCTAAAATTAACAACAGAAGAAACAACAGGTGTTGTTGAGGCTATAGAGAAGAGGGAGCCCCCTTACACTCCTGGTGGGCATGCGAACAGGTGCAGCCACTGTGGAAAACACTGTGGGGGGTCCTCGAGACGTTAAAAATAGGGGATCCCTGGGTGGTGCAGCGGTTTGGCACCTGCCTTTGGCCCATGTCGCAATCCTGGTGACCCGGGATCGAAACCCACGTCGGACTCACAGTGCACGGAGCCTGCTTCTCCCTCTGCCTGTGTCTCTGCCTCTCTCTCTGTGACTATCATAAAAAAAATTAAAAAAAAGAAGTTAAAAATAGAGCTAACCTACGATTCCAAAATTCTAGAGCTAGGTATTTACCCTGAGGATACAAAAGTCGTTTAGTAGATTCCAAGTGGGACACGCAGCCCAGTGTTTCTAGCAGCGTTATCAACAACAGCCAAACTGTGGATACAGCCCAGATGTCCATCGACTGATGAATGGGCAGAGACGATGTGGTAAATATACCCACTGCGACATCACTCGGTCATCAGAAGCGATGAAATGAAGCCATTTACAATGACGTGGGAGAAGTGGAAAGGACTTATGCTCAATGAACTCAGTCAGTCAGAGAAAGAAGATACCAAATACCATACAATTGCATTCACATGTGAATTTTAAGAAACCAGACAAATTGGCAAAGGGGCAGAGGGGGGGATGAGAGAAGCAAACAAAAAAACACACTCTTAACCACAGAGAATCAACTAATAAATACCAGAGGAAGGTGAGGGGGATGGGGAATCAGGCGATGGGGATAGTGGAGGGCATCTGTGACCAGTACCAGGCGTTGTATCCAAGAGTTGAATCACTATGTGGTAAACCTGAAACTATATCATTCTGTGTATACAAAGAGGAATTCAAGTAAAACTTTAAAATAATAATAGGTAGTATTGATGAAACAGGTACGCACTAGAGAAAAAATCAGAAAGGCAACTGAAAATCCAAATAAAGAGTCTTTAGAGCCATAAATCCCTTCCTTAGCTCAGCTCGGGAGAAGCCTGCCATGTCTATTCTCACCCCAGCAGAAGCCTGGATTTTGATTCTCTGGGGAGGCCACTGACTTGCTGGAGTCAGGCTATCTTTGAATCCAAAACCTAAACAGAGTGCATAAAACTAAATGGCCCAAGATGCTAGGAGTCCCAGTGCAGGCACATGCCAAGACCCAAACTCTAACCATACACAGACATAACCCTAAACCTACACTTAATCCTAATGTTAACCTAACCATTAAACAAGACCCATCACTAATCAAAAACCAAACACAAACCCCAAGGCCAAAACACATTCATTGAATCTTTCTGCCAACCCTCACCCTAACTCCTAAACGTAGGTTCACCTAAACTTAGGTTTCCTTAACCCTGACCCCTACCTTCAATCTAACCCAAACCCTAACCTCTAACCCTAACCTTAAAATAAGTTATTCAAATCCTATTCCTAACCTTAACCTGTACCCTAACCATAACCCTCTAATACTAATCCTATCTCATACCACAAACTGTACCCTAACCCGTACCCTAAAACCAACCCCTAACCCACTCCCTAACCCTATATCTTACCCTTTTCCAAAACCATACCCTGACCATGACCTGACCCTAACCCTAACCCCTAACCAAACACTACCCTAACCCTAGCCCTAACCCCATCCTAATCCTAACCCTCACTCTAACCCTAAACCTAGCCCTAACTTTAACTCTAACCCTTAACTCTAACCCCTAACTCTAACCCCTAACCATAACTCACACCCTAACCCCTAACCCTAACTGCAAACCTAAGCCCAACCCTAACTCTAACCATAACCCTAACCCCAACTCCTAACCTCCTGCCCTAATCCCTAGAGCCTAAACCCTAACCCTAACACTAAATCCTGTCCCTTACCCTAACCCCCATCCTAACTCTTAACACTGACCAATACCCTTATGCCTCACCTAACCTCAATTTGAAACCATAGCATAATCACTAACCCCTAACATCTAACCTAAGGCTAACCACCAACTTCCTCCCCTCCCCTAACCCTACCATTCATTCTGCCCTTTCACTTACCCTGTGGTTCTGAGGAGTCCTTTCTGATGTGGACGTGGCCCCCAAAGGCTCCTCCAGATTCCTCCAAGGGGTCCTGAGGAAGCCAGGCTCCTGTGAGTGCGGACGTGGCCCCACGTGTTCCTGAGGCATAGTCAGCGGGTCCTGAGGACACTGGGTCTCCTGTCACTGTTGACTATGCCTCACATCCTCTGGAAGCCTCACAGCAGGTCCTCAGGAGGCCGGGGGCTCCTGTCACCCTGGACATGACCCCACGTCCCCCAGAAAACTCACCGCGGGTCCTGAGGAGGCTGTGGGCTCCTGTCAGCATACACGCAGCCCCTTATGTCCCGAAGCCAAAGTGCAGGTCCTGAGGAAGACAGGGTTCCTGTCAGCATTGACGTGGCCCCACATTTTCCTCAAGCCTCACCATAAGACCTGAGGAGGCTGGGGGCTCCTGTCAGCATGGATGTGGCCCCAAATCTTCCCAAAACTTCACAGTGGGTCCTGAGGAGGCTGGAGACTCCTGTCACTGTGGATGCGGCACCCATATTTTTCTTAACCTCACCACAGGCTCTGACAAGGCTGGGGTCTTCTGTCCACATGGACGCATCCACATATTTCCCCAAGTCTACACCAGGGGTCCTGAGGAAGTCAGCGTCCTGTTGTGTCCATGTGGCCCCAAGTCCTCCCAAAGCGTCGCCGAGGGTTCTTAGGAGGCCAGGGTTCCTGTAACCATGAATGCGGCCCCCAGCTTCCAGAAGCCTCAACTTATGTCCTGAGGGGCCCGGGAGCTCCTGCCAGAGTGAACGCATCGCCACATCTTCCTGAAGCCTCCCCACAGGTCCTGAGGCAGCTCAGAGGCTCCTGTCAGCGTGGGTGGGGGCCCATATCTTCCTGAAGTTTCCCCGCGGGTCGTGAGGCTGCTCAGGGGCGCCTGTCAGCATGAATGCGGGCCCACAATTTCCTGAAACCTCCCCGCGGGTCCTGAGGTGCTCAGGGTTCCTGTCAGCATGAATGTGGGCCCACTTCTTCCTGAAGCCTCCCCACGGGTCCTGAGGAGCCTGCAGCTCATCAGCATAGACACGTTCCCATGTCTTCCACAGGCCTCCCCAGTACAGGCTGGCTCCTGTTAGTGCAGGCAGAGGAGGCCTACTGCACATGCGCGTGCCATGGGCGGGGCCTGGGCTCGGGCGCCCCCTGCGGGATGCTCAGGCGCTACAGGAGACTGTGCAGGAGGCAGCAGGTGCTCTAGGGGCCGCACCTGCCTCCTTTCAGGCTCCAGCTGGGGCCTGTTAGCTTTGGAAACATCTCACTGAGAAGGAGCCCAACACCCGGCTTCCCCAGAAATACTTAAGGACAAGGGATTGGAGCCCACAGGACGTGAAAGGAAATGTGGACCAGACTTTTACCACATCCTGCAAAACTCACTCAACCCTCTTCCACTGTGGGCGGGACCGTGGGTTGGTGCAGCCGCCCTGGAAACAGTGTGGAGGCCCCTCAGGAAGTTACAAATAGAGCCACCTTGCGACCAGCAGGTGAACGGCCTGGAGCTCACTCCGAAGATACAGATGCAATGAGACTTGGGACACCTGCACCCCAATGTCCACAGCAGCCGGGTCCACAGTAGCCACACTGTGGGAGGAGCCTCGTTGCCCTCTGCCAGATGATGGATAAAGAGGATGGGAGATAGATAATGGTCATAGAGAGAGGAATGGAACTCAGCTATCAAAGAGAAGGAAATCTTGCCATTTGCAATGATGTGGATAGAACTAAAGGGATCATGTTAAGTGAAGTAAGTCACTCGGGAAAGAGAATGACCGTGTGGTTTCATTCATAGGTGGAATTAAAGAAGTAAGCAGATGAACAACTGTGAAGGGAAGTAAAAACAAAAAAGATGAAAACAGATACAGGAAATACAGACTCTTAATGATAGGAAACAAACTGAGGGTCGCTGGAGGGGGCGGATAACAGGGGACCGGCATGAAGGAGGTCACGTGATGTCACGAGCACTGCTGTTATCTCCAACTGGTGAATCCCTGAATTCTTCCTCTGAAAGTATAATACACTATACGTTAATTAATTGGGTTTAAATTAAGTTAAAAAAATCAGTTGTATCAGAGCACATTTCCTTCTGGACTCTCTGTTTTGCTCATTCAGCTTATGCCGGGACCCCCCCCCCCATGGGTCTGGCTTGTCTAAGTAGGCTCCACGCCTCGTCCATGGCCCAGCACAGGGCTAGAACTCACGACCCCTGATATCAGGACCGGAGGTGAGGTCAGAAGTCAGATGCTTAACCGACGGAGCCAGCCGGGGGCCCGAGAACCACACTGCTTTATTCTGTGTCTCTGTGACATCTTTTGAAATAGGAAAGTGCTGGGTCCCACTCTGTCATGCTTCTCCAATACTGATTTGCTGTCCGGGGTCATTTGTTGTGGGGGTTGGATGTTATGCAATTTTTTTTTCCTATTTCTAAGATCTGCCACCATGATTTTGATAGGAATGACATTGAAACTGAGGGTGGCTACAGGAACTGCGCACATTTTCACAAGATGAGGCTCCCACCCCACGAGCCCAGGACAGCCTCCCAGAGCCTGGTATGGCTCAGTGCACAAGTCTTGTGCTCCTTTGGTTCAGTCTCATTATTTATTGTCCTTGATGCTCCTGAGAATGGCGTCATGTCCTTCTTTTCCTTCCTGAGTGCTCATTGTCAGGACACACCAAGGCTATTCTGATCTGTAGGGTCAGTTTTTGTCCCGTGACTTTACTGAACTCACTCCTTAGTTCTAACAGGTTTTGGTGGAACGTATTGTTCAGTATGTTGGCAATCGCTGAATTGAACTCAGATACACGTCAGTACAGTCCTGACACTTCCACTTGCATTTCTCAAACCTCTGCCAGCACCTAACATAAGGAAGTTAGCAGCAACGACTACGGGCATGCAGGATGCGGGAGGGTTCTGCCCTGAGCTCAGCTTTCAAAAGGAGGCATGCTTCGAAGCCAGCTTTCTACTAACTGCGTTCTGATGGCTATGAGAACGTGGTAGCATTGTAATTCAGGATGTTCCATGAACACCGCTTTACTGAACCTGGAGACACAACCTTGCAGCCTGCAGCTGGCCCCTTGCGTCCCATGAGCTTCTGACAACATGTCTAGTGAGGATGTTATAACCGTATCTGCAGGCAGTGCGGAACTGGGGAGGACCACGTTTGAGCTCATCTCTGAGAGGGAAGTTCCCCAGTTCCCTGTTTCTAGTACTGCGTCTTCAGCAAATAGGGACAGTGTGACGTCCCCCTTCCAGGTGTGGAACCTTTGCTGTTAACAGCTTAATGTCCTAGAAAGCTCCACAATTGAATCAAAACTGAGCCCAGGCCAAGGGCAGGAAGCCCCTATTAGAATGAGAACAGGGATCAATGCCCATGAAGGCCCCATATCAAAATGTAAACAGAATAGAGGAATTGCTCCAGCCCTTCTGGAGGTCCCCAGACCAGCCCTTAAAACTAAGCTAAAACCCACCTCGGGGTCCAAGTCCCTGCTCTGCTGTATTGGGTATACTTGGACACAAGATCAAGCTTGTAAATAATCCCTCGTGTGTTTGCATGGAATCGGCTTCTTGGTGGTTTCTCATATTCGCAATCATGGGCACAACAGTCTGAGATAAAAACAAAACCAAAAGAAACTTGGACACGGGCAGAGTGAAAGCAGGGTTCTGAGAGAAGCGGCAGAGACCCGGGGGCTTGGCGGCTCTTCTGTGATGAGCGTGCAGACTACGGGGTGGAATCCTCAGCACCAGAGCCATAGGACCCAGCGTCCCCACCGGGCTCCCCCCATCAGCCCCAGTCTTAGGGAGCAGCACAGCACTGCCCGCTGGAGGCCAGAGGTGCTGATGCCCACCCCGTCTCTGATACGCGCAGGTGCACCTACCAGGCAGATGTGCACCTGACAATCAGTGCCACATCCCATTCCCAGACCTTACAAAGACCACTCGCTGCCACCAAGTTGTCAGACCACAGAGGCCCGGAGACGAGGCCCGGAGACACATTTGCCTCTCGCAAAACGCGTCCCGTATCGAACGAAATCCTTTTCAAGCGAAGCGTACAGGCGGTCTGCATGTGGAATGTTCAAGTCCTAAGCTCAATCAAAAGGAGTGTGCATGACTTGGAGGCAGCTGTCCGCTAGGCCCGAAATTGACAAGGCAGATACTTGCTTTTCTCGCCCCTACTCTTCGGCATACAACGAAATGCTGTGGAAGCGAAACGTACAGGCAGTCAGGATGGGGGAGGTACAGGCCATAAGCTCAACTCTCAGAAGTGTGTATACTTTGCAGTCCGATGTCTGCTAGACACTTATCGAGGCGAGGTATACCCGAGCTACACTCTAATTGAACAAGGACGTTAGCAATCCCTGTATTGAACTTAATACACGTGAACAGTCCTGACACTTCCATTTGCATTTCTCCAACCTCTCCCAGCACTTCACTTAAGGATGTTAGCAGCTATGACTATGGGCAGGCAGGATGTGGGAGGGTCCTGCCCTGAGCTCAGCTCTCACAAGAGAGCATGCCTAGAAGCCAGCTTTCAACTAGCTACGTTCTAATGGCTGTGAGACAATAGCAGTCTTCTAACTCAGGAGGTTCGAAGAATACCACTCTACTGCACCTGGAGACACCTTCCAGGCCTGCATTATTCCACTTGCGTCTCACAAGCTTCTGACAAACGTCTCTGGTGAAGATGTTCAAAACTCATTCTGCAGGCAGTGTGGAACTGTGAGGGACTGGGTGTGAGCTCAACTCTCGGAAGAGAGATGCTTTTGCACCCAGGGTACAGCTAGCTTCTCACGTATGGAACTAAGTAGGTAGCACCTTTCTAAGACAGGAATTATTAGGAAATCGCTGGATTGAGCTTGGAGACACTAGTCTTATGTGCCGGGACTTTCCAGTTACTTCTCACTTCCCTTCAGTCTCGCCTCGAGCCTGCCTGTTAGCAGCGAAGTGTACCTGCAGGCAGGATGTGGGAAGTACAGGCCATAAGCTCAAGTCTCAAAAGTGTGTACGCCTGGGAGGCAAATGTCTGCTACCCACTCGTACATGGGAGTTAGAAACTAGCTACACTCTTTGAAGAAGGCCATTTGAAGTCGCTGTATTCAACTCAGATAATCGTGAGTACAGGCCTGACACTTCCTCATGCATTTCGCCGCTGTCTCCCAGCACCTAACATAAGGATATTAGCAGCTATGACTACGGGCAAGCAGGATGTGGGAGGTTCCTGCCCTGAGCTCAGCTTTTCAAAGGAGGCATGATTCGAAGCCAGCTTTCTACTAACTGCATTCTGATGGCCATGAGAACGTAGCAGCATTGTAATTCAGGATGTTCCATGAATACCGCTTTACTGCACCTGGAGACACAACCTTGAAGCCTGCAGGTTGCCTCTTGCATCCCACGAGCTTCGAAAAACATGTCTAGTGAGGATGTTCGTAACTGTATCTGCAGGCAGTGTGGAACTGGGAAGGACCACGTTTCAGCTCATCTCCGAGAGGAAAGTTCCCCAGAGAGAGCTTTCAGCTAGGTACTCAGGTTTGGAAGTTAGTATGGAGCTCCCATCTGAGGGAGGACTTCCTCAGAGGTTGCTGGATTGAACTAAGACACATTTGCCTCTCAAAACTTGCATCCCGTATCGAACGAAATCATTTGGAAGCGAAGCATACAGGCGGTCAGCATGTGGAGGTTTCAAGTCCTAAGCTCAATCCAAAGGAGTGTGCATGCCTTGGAGGCAGCTGTCCACTAGGTGCAAAATTGACAAGGCAGACACTTGGTTCTCACTCTGCTACTCTCCCGCATACAACGAAATGCTGTGGAAGCGGAACATACAGGCAGTCAGGATGGGGGAGGTACAGGCCATAAGCTCAACTCTCAGAAGTGTGTATGCTTTGCAGGCCGATGTCTGCTAGACACTTATCGAGGCGAGGTATACCTGAGCTACACTCTAATTGAACAAGGACGTGGCAATCGCTGTATTGAAGTCAGATGCACGTGAGTATAGTCCTGACACTTCCACTTGCATTTCTCCAACCTCTCCCAGCACCTAACATAAGGATGTTAGCAGCTACGACTACGAGCAGGCAGGATGCGGGAGGGTCCTGCTCTGAGCTCAGCTTTCAAAACGAGGCATGCCTCGAAGCCAGCTTTCTACTAACTGCGTTCTGATGCCATGGGAAAGTGGCATCATTGTAATTCTGGATATTCCATGAATACCACTTTACTGCACCTGGAGACACAACCTTGAAGCCTGCAGCTTGCCCCTTGTGTCCCATGAGCTTCTGACAAACATGTTTAGTGAGGATGTTCGTAACTGTATCTACAGGCATTGAGGAACTGGAAGGACCTCGTTTCAGCTCACCTCCGAGAGGGAAGTTCCCCAGAGAGAGAACTTTCAGCTAGGTAATCGGGTTTGGAAATTAGTATGTAGCTCTCATCTGAGGGAGGAATTCCTCAGAAGTTGTGGATTGAACTAAGACACATTTGACTCTCACAAAACTTGCGTCCCGTATTGAAAGAAATCGTTTGGAAGCAAAGCGTACAGGCGGTCAGCATTTGGAGGTTCAAGTCCTAAGCTCAATCCATGGGAGTGTTCATGCCTTGGAGGCAGCTGTCCTCTAGGCACGAAATTGACAAGGCAGACACTTGGTTCTCACTCCACTACTCTACCGCATACAACGAAATGCTGTAGAAGCGAAACGTACAGGCAGTCAGGATGGGGGAGGTACAGGCCATAAGCTCAACTCTCAGAAGTGTATGCTTTGCAGGTCGATGTCTGCCAGACACTTATGGAGGCGAGGTATACCCGAGTTGCACTCTAATTGAACAAGGACGTTGGCAATCCCTGTATTGAACTCAGAACACGTGAGTACAGTCCTGACACTTTCATTTTCATTTCTCCAACCTCTCCCAGCACCTCACTTAAGGATGTTAGTAGCTATGACTATGGGCAGGCAGGATGCGGGAGGGTCCTGCCCTGAGCTCAGCTCTCACAAGAGAGCATGCCTAGAAGCCAGCTTTCAACTAGCTGCGTTCTAATGGCCGTGAGACCAAAGCAGTCTTCTAACTCAGGAGGTTCGAAGAACACCACTCTACTGCACCTAGAGACACCTCCTGGGCCTGCATTATTCCACTTTTGTCTGACAACCTTCTGACAAACGTCTCTGGTGAAGATGTTCAAAACTCATTCTGCAGGCAGTGTGGAACTGTGAGGGACTGGGTGTGAGCTCAACTCTCGGAAGAGAGATGCTTTTGGACTCGGTGTTCAGCTAGCTTCTCATGTATGTAACTAAGTAGGTAGCACCTTTCTAAGACAGGAATTACTAGGAAATCTATGGATTGAGCTTGGAGGCACTAGTCTTGTGTGCCGGGACTTTCCACTTACTTCTCACATCCCTTCAGTCACGCCTTGAGCCTAGGCCTGTTAGCAGCGAAATGTAGGATGTGAGAAGTACAGGCCATAAGTTCAACTCTCAAAAGTGTGTACGCCTGGGAGGCAGATGTCTGCTACCCACTCATACATGTTAGAAACTAGCTACACTCTTTGAAGAAGGCTGTTTGAAATCGCTGTATTCAACTCAGATGATCGTGAGTACAGGCCTGAGACTTCCACATGCATTTGGCCACCCTCTCCCAGCACCTAACATAAGCATATTAGCAGTTACGTCTACGGGCAGGCAGGATGAGGGAGGGTCCTGCCCTGAGCTTAGCTCTCAAAAGGAAGCATGCCTAGAAGCCACCTATCTACTAGCTCGTTCTTATGGCCTTGTGAACGTAGCAGCATTGTAAGGCTGTACACTTACAATGAATACCGCTCTAATGCACCTGGAGACACAACCATTGAAGCCTGCAGCTGGCCCTTGCGACCCATGAGCTTCCGAAAACATGTCTAGTGAGTACGTTCGTAACTGCATCTGCAGGCAGTGTTGAACTGGGAAGGACCACGTGTCAGCTCATCTCACAGAAGGAAATTCCCCAGAGAGAGAGATATCAGCTAGGTACTCAGGTTTGGAAGTTAGTATGTAGCTCCCATCTGAGGGAGGAATTCCTAGGAAGTCACTGGATTGAACTAAGAGTCACTTGCCTCTCGCAAAACTTGCATCCCATATCGAATGAAATCCTTTGGAAGTGAAGCATACAGCCGGTCAGCATGTGGGAGGTACAGGCCATAAGCTCAACTCTGAGAAGCGTGTATGCTTTGCAGGCAGCTGTCTGCTAGCCACTCTTTTATGGGAGTTAGAACCTAGCTACACTTTAATTGAACAAAGCTGTTGGAAATCGCTGGATTAAACTCAGTTACACGTGACTACAAGCCTGAAACGTCTACATGCTTTTCACAACCTCTTCCAGCACCTAACATAAAGATGTTAGGACTTATGTCTACAGGCAGTCAGGTTGCGGGAGGGTCCTGCCCTCACCTCAACTCTCACAAGGAAGCATGTCTAGAAGCCAGCGTTCAACTAGCTGCATTCTTCTGGCCCTGAGAACGCAGCAGTATTCTAACTCAGGAGGTTCCAAGAATACCACTCTATTCCACCTGAAGACACCTTCCAGGACTGCATTATTCCACTTGCGTCTCACAAGCTTCTGACAAGCATCTCTGGTGAAGACGTTGGAAGGACATTCTGCAGGCAGTGTGGAACTGTGAAGGACTGGGTGTGAGCCCAACTCTTAATGTAAGTTGCTGTTGGATGCAGGGTTCTATTAGCTAGTATGGAACTTATTAAGTAGCACCAGTCTAAGACAGGAACTACTAGGAAATCGAGGGATTGAGCTTGGAGGCACTACACTTGTGGGCCTCACCTGGACGAGGTGACTGGTTCCCACCTGGGACTCACCTGGACCTGATAACTTTGCTCCACACTTTGGCCTCACCTGGCCCTGATGACTCTGGGCCCCCCACCTAGGCCTCAATCTGGACCTGGTGACTGTGGTCCCCACCTGGATCTCACCTGGACCTGGTGACTCTCGTTCCCACATGAACCACACCTGGACCTGGTGACTGTGGTGTCCTTCTAGCCTCACATTTAGCTGGGGACTCCGGTCCCCACCAGGGCCTCCCCTGGATCTGGTGACTCTGGCCTGAAGGTTGGCCTCACCTGGACCTGGTGAGTGGGGTTGCCACCTGCCCCTCACCCATGCCTGGTGACTCAAGTCCCCACGTGGGCCTCACATGCACCTGGTGAATCTGGTCCTTACCTGGTCCTCGCCCGGACCTGGTGATTTTGGTCACCACCTGGGCCTCACCTGAACCTGGTGAATCTGGTCCCCATCTTGGCCTCACCCAGTCCTGGTGACTTTGTTCTCCACCTGTACATGATTGCTGTGGACTCCTTCTTGGCCTCACCTGGAAGTGGTGACTCTGATCGTATCTGGGCCTCACCCAGATCTGGTGACTCTGGTCCTCACCTGGGCATCATTGGGACCTGGTTACTCTGTTCCACACCTGAGCCTCACCTGGACATGATGATCTGGAACCTCTCTGGGCCTCACCCTGACCTGATGACTCTGGTCCCCATGTGGATGTCACCTAACCAGGTGATTCTGGTACCCTCCTAGGCCTCAACCAGTCCTGGAAACTCTGGTACTCAACTGGGCCTCACCTGGATGTAGTGATCATGCTCCCCACCTGGGACTCATATGGACCTGGTGATTCTGGTCTACACCTGAGTCTACTCTGGATCCGGTGAGTGTGGTCCCCACCTGGGCTTCACTTGGATCTGGTTATTCTGATCCCCATCTGGGCCTCACCTGGCCCTGTTGACCATGGTCCTCCACTGGGCATAATTGGGACCCGGTTACTGTGTTCCACAACTGGACCTCACCTGGACCAGGTGACTCTGGTCCCCCTCTGGGTCTCACCCTTCCCTAGTGACTGTGAACCCCACTTTGGCCTGACTTGGACCTGCTGACTCTGGTTGCCATTGTGCCTCACCTCGAACTGTTGTCTCTGGTTCTTTCAAGGGCCTCCCCTGTACCTGGTGATCCTGGATCCCATCTGGGTCTCACCTGGAGCTGGTGACTGTTGTCACCACCTGGGACTCACCTGGACCTGGTTACTGTGTTCCACAACTGGGCCTTACATAGAACTGTTGACCATGGTCCCCAGCAGGCCTCACATGGACCTGTTGCCTCTGTTCCCCACCTGGACCTCACGTGTACCTGGTAACTCTGGTCCTCACCTGGGCCTCATCTGGACCTGGTGACTCTGGTCCCCACCTGGGCTCCACCTGGATCTGGTGACTCTGGCACCCACCTGGACCTCTCCTGGACCTGGTGACTCTCTTTCCAACATGGACCTCACCTGGATCTGGTAACTGGTCCTCAGATTGGCCTCACTGGACTTGGTGACTATCGTCCCCACTTTGACCTAACTCAGACCTGGTGAATCTTGTCCCCACCTAGGCCTCACCCAGACCTGGTGACTCTTGTCCCCCGCTATGCCTCAATTCGACCTGATGAATCTGGTCCTCACGTGGGCCTCACATGGACCTGGGACTCAGCTGGATAGAGTGGCTCTGGTTCCCACATGGGGCTCACCTGATTCTGGTGACTGTGGTCTCCTTCTATGCCTCACCAGGACCTGGTGATTCTGATCCCCTCTGGGCCTTGCTTGGCCCTAGTGACTCTGGTCCCCACCTAGGCATCATTGCGACATGAATACTCTATTCCACACCTGGGCCTCACTTTGACCGGGGACCTCTGGTCCCACTCTGGGCCTCAATCTAAACTGGTTACTCTGGTTCCCCCTCTGGGCCTCACCCTTACCTGGTGACTCTGGTCCCCCCATGGGCTTCACTTGGACCTGGTGAATCTGGTCCTTACCTGGTCCTCACCTGGACCTGGTGACTCTGGTCACCACCTGGGTCTCACCTGGACTTGGTGAATCTTGTTGCCACCTGGGCCTCACCTGGACCTTGTGACTGTGGTCCCCACCTGGACCTCACCTGGATTTGGTGGCCTTGGTTCCCATATGGGGCTCTCCTGGACCTGGTTCCTGTGGTCTCCTTCTGGCCTCACCTTTAATAATATGACTATGATTCATATTTGGGCCTCACCTGGACCTGGTGACACTCGTCCTTACCTGGGCATCACTGGGACCTGGTTTCTCTCTTCTATACCTGGGCCTCACCTGGACCTGGTGACTCTCGTACCGCTCTGGGCCTCATCCTGACGTGGTGACCCTGGTTCCCAACTGTATATCACCTGGACGGAGAGAGTCTGGTCCCCATCTGGGCCTCACCCGGAGCTGGGGACTCTGGTCCTCAACTGGGCCTCAACAGGACCTGGTGAATCTACTCCTCACTTAGGCCTCGTCTGGACCTTGTGACTCTGGTCCCACCTGGGCATCAATGGGACATGGTTACTCTGTTCACCACCTGGGACTCACCTGGACCCAATAACTTTGCTCCACACTTTGGCCTCACCTGGCCCTGATGACTCTGGGCCCCCCACTTAGGCCTCAATCTGGACCTGGTGACTGTGGTCCCCACCTGGGTCTCACCTGGACCTGGTGACTCTCGTTCCCACATGAACCACACCTGGACCTGGTGACTGTGGTGTCCTTCTAGCCTCATATTTACCTGGTGACTCCGGTCCCCACCAGGGCCTCACCTGGATCTGGTGCCCTGGCCTGCAGGTTGGCCTCACCTGGACCTGGTGAGTGGGGTTGCCACCTGCGCCTCACCCATACCTGGTGACTCAGGTCCCCACGTGGGACTCACTTGGACATGGTGAATCAGGTCCTTACGTGGTCCTCACCCAGACCTGGTACTCTAGTCACCACATAGGCCTCTCGGACCTGGTGAATCTGGTCCCCATCTGGGCCTCACCCAGTCCTGGTGACTTTGTTCCCCACCTGGACCTAATTGCTGTGGACTCCTTCTTGGCCTCACCTGCAACTGGTGACTCTGATCCTACCTGGGCCTCACCCAGATCTGGTGACTCTGGTCCTCACCTGGGCATCATTGGGACCTGGTTACTCTGTCCACACCTAAGCCTCACCTGGACATGATGACTCTTGAACCTGGGCCTCACCCTGACCTGGTGAATCTGGTCCCCATCTGGTTGTCACCTGGACCAGGTGATTCTGGTACCCCTCTAGGCCTCAACCAGACCTGGTGACTCTGGTCCTCAACTGGGCCTCCGCTGGAACTAGTGAATATGCTCCCCATCTGGGCCTTATCTGGACCTAGTGACTCTGGTCCCTACCTGGGCATCATCAGGACATGGTTACTCTATTTCCCACTGGGACTCACCTGGACCTGGTGATTCTGGTCTGCACCTGAGACTACCCTGGATCTGGTGACTGTGGTCCCCACCTGGGCCTCACTTGGACCTGGTGACTCTGATCCCCATCTGGGCCTCACCTGGCCCTGTTGACCATGGTCCTCCACTGGGCATAATTGGGACCCAGTTACTGTGTTCCACAACTGGACCTCACCTGGACCAGGTGACTCTGGTCCCCCTCTGGGTCTCACCCTGACCTGGTGACTGTGAACCCCACTTTGGCCTGACGTGGTCCTCCTGACTCTGGTTGCCACCTGCGCCTCACCTCGAACTGTTGACTCTGGTTCTTTCAAGGGCCTCCCCTGTACCTGGTGATCCTGGTCCCCACCTGGGCCTCACCTGGATGTGGTGACTGTTGTCACCACCTGGGATTCACCTGGACCTGGTTACTGTGTTCCACACCTGCGCCTCATGTACACCTGTTGACCATGGTCCCCAGCTGGCCTCACATGGACCTGTTGCCTCTGGTCCCCACCTGGGCCTTATGTGTACCTGGTAACTCTGGTCCTCACCTGGGCCTCATCTGGACCTGGTGACTCTGGTCCCCACCTGGGCTTCACCTGGATATGGTGACTCTGGTCCCCACCTGGACCTCTCCTGGACCTGGTGACTCTCTTTCCAACATGGACCTCACCTGGACCTGGTGACTCTCATCCCCACTTTGACCTAACTCAGACCTGGTGAATCTTGTCCCCACCTAGGCTTCACCCAGACCTGGTGACTCTTGTCCCCAGCTATGCCTCAATTCGACCTGATGAATCTGGTCGTCACGTGGGCCTCACATGGACCTGGGACTCAGCTGGATACACTTGCTCTGGTTCCCACATGGGGCTAAGCTGATACTGGTGACTGTGGTCTCCTTCTAGGCCTTACCAGGACGTGGTGATTCTGATCCCCATCTGGGCCTTGCATGGCCCTAGTGACTCTGGTCCCTACCTAGGCATCATTGGGACCTGGATACTCTATTCCACACCTGGGCCTCACTTTGACCGGGGACCTCTGGTCCCACTCTGGGCCTCAAACTAAACTGGTTACTCTGGTTCCCCCTCTGGGCCTCACCCTTACCTGGTGACTCTGGTCCCCCCGAGGGCTTCACTTGGACCTGGTGAATCTGGTCCTTACCTGGTCCTCACCTGGACCTGGTGACTCTGGTCACCACCTGGGTCTCAACTGGACTTGGTGAATCTTGTTGCCACCTGGGCCTCACCTGAACCTTGTGACTGTGGTCCCCGCCCGGGACCTCACATGGATCTGGTGGCTCTGGTTCCGATATGGGCTCTCTAGGACCTGGTTCCTGTGGTATCCTTCTGGCCTCACCTGGAACAAAACGACTCTGATCCATATTTGGGCCTCACCTGGACCTGGTGACTCTGATACTTACCTGGGTGTCATTGGGACCTGGTTACTGTCTTCTATACCTGGGCCTCACCTGGACCTGGTGACTCTGGTCACCCTCTGGACCTCACCCTGACCTGGTGACTGTGCTCCCACCTGGGCCTCACCTCAGCAAGGTGACTGGTTCCCACAGGGACCTCACCTGGACCTGGTGAATCTGGTCCACACATGGGCATCATGGGACCTGGTTACTCACTTCCACTTCGGGGCCTCACCTGGACCTAGTGACTCTTGTCCCCTTCCGGGCCTCACCCTTACCTGGTGACTCTGGTCCCTCCCTATGTTTCACTTGGACCTGGTGAATCTGGTCATTACCTGGACCTCACCTGGACCTGGTGACTCTGGTCACCACCTGGGTCTCACTTGGACATGTTGAATCTTTTTTTTTAATAAAATAATTTTTATTGGTGTTCAATTTACCAACATATAGAATAACACCCAGTTCTCATCCCGTCAAGTATCTCCCTCAGTGCCCGTCACCCACTCACCCACACCCCCCGCCCTCCTCCCCTTCCACCACCCCTAGTTTGTTTCCCCGGATTAAGAGTCTTTATGTTCTGTCTCCCTTTCTGATATTTCCCACACATTTCTTCTCCCTTCCCTTATATTCCCTTTCACTTTTATTTATATTCCCCAAATGAGTGAGAACATACACTGTTTGTCCTTCTCCGATTGACTTACTTCACTCAGCATAATACCCTCCAGTTCCATCCACGTTGAAGCAAATGGTGGGTATTTGTCGTTTCTAATGGCTGAGTAATATTCCATTGTATATATAAACCACATCTTCTTTATCCATTCATCTTTCAATGGACACCGAGGCTCCTTCCACAGTTTGGCTATTGTGGACATTGCTGCTATAAACAGCGGGGTGCAGGTGTCCCATGTTCATTGCATCTGAATCGTTGGGGTAAATCTCCAAAAGTGCAATTACTGGGTCGTAGGACAGGACTATTTTTAACTCTTTGAGGAACCTCCACACAGTTTTCCAGAGTGGCTGCACCAGTTCACATTCCCACCAACAGTGTAAGAGGGTTCCCTTTTCTCCGCAGCCTCTCCAACACTTGTGGTTTCCTTCCTTGTTAATTTTCCCCATTCTCACTGGTGTGAGGTGGTATCTCATTGTGGTTTTGATTTGTATTTCGCTGACGGCAAGTGATGCAGAACATTTTCTCATGTGCATGTTGGCCATGTCTATGTCTTCCTCTGTGAGATTTCTGTTCATGTCTTTTGCCCATTTCATGATTGGATTGTTTGTTTCTTTGGTGTTGAGTTTAAGAAGTTCTTTATATATCTTGGAAACTAGCCCTTTATCTAATACGTCATTTGCAAATATCTTCTCCCATTCTGTAGGTTGTCTTTTAGTTTTTTGACTGTATCCTTTGCTGTGCAATAGCTTCGTATCTTGATGAAGTCCCAATAGTTCATTTTTCCTTTTGTTTCTTTTGCCTTCGTGGATGTATCTTGCAAGAAGTTACTGTGGCCAAGTTCATAAAGGGTGTTGCCTGTGTTCTCCTCTAGGATTTTGATGGACTCTTGTCTCACATTTAGATCTTTCATCCATTTTGAGTTTATCTTTGTGTATGGTGAAAGAGAGTGGTCTAGATTCAATCTTCTGCATATGGATGTCCAATTTTCCCAGCACCATTTATTGAAGAGACTGTCTTTCTTCCAAAGGATAGTCTTTCCTCCTTTATCGAATATTAGTTGACCATAAAGTTCAGGGTCCACTTCTGGGTTCTCTATTCTGTTCCATTGATCTATGTGGTTTTTGTGCCAGTACCACACTGTCTTGATGACCACAGCTTTGTAGTACAAGCTGAAATCTGGCATTGTGATGCCCCCAGATATGGTTTTCTTTTTTAAAATTCCCCTGGCTATTCGGGGTCTTTTCTGATTCCACACAAATCTTAAAATAATTTGTTGTAACTCTCTGAAGAAAGTCCATGGTATTTTGATAGAGATTGCATTAAACGTGTATATTGCCCTGGGTAACATTGACATTTTCACAATATTAATTCTGCCAATCCATGAGCATAGAATATTTTTCCATCTCTTTGTGTCTTCCTCAATTTCTTTCAGAAGTGTTCTATAGTTTTTAGGGTATAGATCTTTTACCTCTTTGGTGAGATTTATTCCTAGGTATCTTATGCTTTTGGGTGCAATTGTAAATGGGATTGACTCCTTAATTTCTCTTTCTTCAGCCTCATTGTTAGTGTATAGAAATGCCATTGATTTCTGGGCATTGATTTTGTATCCTGTCATGCTACCAAATTGCTGTATGAGTTCTAGCAATCTTGGGGTGGAGGCTTTTGGGTTTTCTTTTTTTGGGGGGGGGGTTCTATGTAGAGTATCATGTCATCGGCGAAGAGGGAGAGTTTGACTTCTTCTTTGCCAATTTGAATGCCTTTAATGTCTTTCTGTTGTCTGATTGCTGAGGCTAGGACTTACAATACTATGTTGAATAACAGTGGTGAGAGTGGATATTCCTGTCTTGTTCCTGATCTTAGGGGAAAGGCTGCCAGTGCTTCCCCATTGAGAATGATATTTGCTGTGGGCTTTTCGTAGATGGCTTTTAAGATGTCAAGGAAAGTTCCCTCTATCCCTACACTCTGAAGAGTTTTGATCAGGAATGGATGCTCTATTTTGTCAAATGCTTTCTCTGCATCTAATGAAAGGATCATATGGTTCTTGGTTTTTCTCTTGCTGATATGATGAATCACATTGATTGTTTTATGAGTGTTGAACCAGCCTTGTGTCCCGGGGATAAATCCTACTTGGTCGTGTGAATAATTTTCTTAATGTGCTGTTGGATACTATTGGCTAGTATCTTGTTGAGAATTTTTGCATCCATGTTCATCAGGGATATTGGTCTGTAATTCTCCTTTTTGGTGGGGTCTTTGTCTGGTTTTGGAATTTAGGTGATGCTGGCATCATAAAACGAATTTGGAAGTACTCCATCTCTTTCTATCTTTCCAAACATCTTTAGTAGAATAGGTATGATTTCTTCTTTAAATGTTTGATAGAATTCCCCTGGGAAGCCATCTGGCCCTGGACTCCTGTGTCTTGGGAGGTTTTTGATGACTGCTTCAATTTCCTCCGTGGTTATTGGCCTGTTCAGGTTCTATTGCTTCCTGTTCCAGTTTTGGTAGTTTGTGGCTTTCCAGGAATGCGTCCATTTCTTCTAGATTGCCTAATTTATTGGCATATAGCTGTTCATAATATGTTTTTAAAATCGTTTGTATTTCCTTGGTAGTGATCTCTCCTTTCTCACTTATGATTTTATTAATTTGAGTCTTCTCTCTCTTCTATTTAATAAGGTTGGCTAATGGTTTATTTATCTTATTAATTCTTTCAAAGAACCAACTCCTACTTCTGTTGATCTATTCCACAGTTCTTCTGGTCTCGATTTGCTTGAGTTCTGCTCAAATCTTTATTAACTCCCTTCTTCTCTTGGGTGTAGGATATATTTGCTGTTTTTTCTCTAGCTCCTTTATGTGTAAGGTTAGCTTTTGTACTTGAGTTCTTTCCTGTTTTTGAATGGATGCTTGTATTGCGATGTATTTCCCCCTTAGGACTGTTTTTGCTGCATCCCAAAGATTTTGGATGGTTGTATATCATTCTCATTAGTTTCCATGAATCTTTTTAATTCTTCCTTAATTTTCTGGTTGACCCTTTCATCTTTTAGCAGGATGGTCCTTAACCTCCACATGTTTGAGGTCTTTCCATACTTCTTGTGATTTAGTTCTAATTTCAAGGCATTATGTTCTGAGAATATGCAAGGGACGATCCCAATCTTTTGGTATCGATTCAGACCCGATTTGTGACCCAGTATGTGGTCTATTGTGGAGAAAGTTCCATGTGCACTTGAGAAGAATGTGTATTCAGTTGAGTTTGGATGTAAAGTTCTGTAGATATCTGTGAAATCCATCTGGTCCAGTGTATCATTTAAAGCTCTTGTTTCTTTGGAGATGTTGTGCTTAGAAGACCTATCGAGGGTAGATAGAGCTAGATTGAAGTCACCAAGTATGAGTGTATTATTATCTAAGTATTTCTTCACTTTGGTTATTAATTGGTTTAAATATTTGGCAGCTCCCACATTAGGGGCATATATATTCAGGATTGTTAAGTCCTCTTGTTGGATAGATACTTTAAGTATGAGATAGTGTCCCTTTTCATCTCTCACTACAGTCTTCGGGGTAAATTTTAGTTTATCTGATATAAGGATGGCTACCCCTGCTTTCTTTTGAGGACCATTTGAATGGTAAATGGTTCTCCAACCTTTTATTTTCAGGCTGTAGGTGTCCTTCTGTCTAAAATGAGTCTCTTGTAGACAGCAAATAGATGGGTACTGCTTTTTTATCCAGTCTGAACCTGCGCCTTTTGATGGGGTCATTAAGCCCATTCACGTTCAGAGTTACTATCCACAGATATGAGTTTAGTGTCATCATGATATCTACTCAGTCCTTGTTTTTGTGGATTGTTCCACTGAATTTCTTCTTAAAGGGGAATTTTAAGAGTCCCCCTTAAAATTTCTTGCAGAGCTGGTTTGGAGGTCACATATTCTTTCAGTTCCTGCCTGTCTTGGAAGCTCTTTATCTCTCCTTCTATTTTGAATGAGAGCCTTGCTGGATAAAGTATTCTTGGTTGCATGTTCTTCTCATTGAGGACCCTAAATATATCCTGCCAGCCCTTTCTGGCCTGCCAGGTCTCTGTGGAGAGGTCTGCTGTTACCCTAATACTCCTCCCCATAAAAGTCAGGGATTTCTTGTCTCTTGCTGCTTTAAGGATCTTCTCTTTATCTTTGGCATTCGCAAGCTTCACTATTACATGTCGAGGTGTTGAACGGTTTTTATTGATTTTAGGGGGGGATCTCTCTATTTTCTGGATCTGAATGCCTGTTTCCCTTTCCAGATTAGGAAAGTTTTCAGCTATGATTTGTTCAAATACATATTCTGGCCCTCTGTCCATTTTGGCGCCCTCGAGAACCCCAATTACACGTAGGTTTTTCTTCCTCAGGCTGTCGTTTATTTCCCTTAATCTGTCTTCCTGGTCTTTTAATTGTGTGTCTCCTTTTTTCTCAGTTTCCCTCTTTACCATCAACTTGTCTTCTATGTCACTCACTCGTTTTCTACCTCGTTAACCCTCATCATTAGGACTTCTAGTTTGGATTTAATCTCATTCAATTGATTTTTAATTTCGGCCTGATTGGATCAAAATTCTGCAGTCATGACGTCTCTTGAGTCCTTTATGCTTTTTTCTAGAGCCACCAGTAGCTGTATAATAGTGCTTCTGAATTTGCTTTCTGACATTAAATTGTTATCCAGATTTTGTAACTCTGTGGGAGAGACGACTGTTTCTGATTCTTTCTTTTGAGGTGAGGTTTTCCTTCTAGTCATTTTCCTGAGTGCAGAGTGGCCAAAAAGAAATTGTATTGGGAAAAGGAGAAAAAGAGAGGAGAGAAAGAAGGAAAGAAAAGAGAAAAATGAAAAAGAATAGAGGAAGAAAGAAGGAAATAGAGAATAAAAAGAGAAAGAAAGAGGGATCCCTGGGTGGCGCAGTGGTTTAGCGCCTGCCTTTGGCCCAGGACGCGATTCTGGAGACCCTGGATCGAATCCCACATCGGGCTTCTGGTGCATGGAGCCTGCTTCTCCCTCTGCCTGTGTCTCTGCCTCTCTCTCTCTCTGCGTGTGTGTGACTATCATAGATAAATAAAAAAATTTTAAAAAAAAGAGGAAGAAAAAAAAAGGGGGGAATAGGGGAGGGCGAAGCAATCAGAAATAAAAAAAACATGGAGGAGTATCTTCTGATTCTGTATACTTTAAGTCCCTTGACTTCCCCTGGAACTTGTCCTTCTAGCAGTACTTCTGGGGAAGGGGCCTGTTGTGATTTTCAGGTGTTAGCACTTGGGGGAGCTGCTCTGCCCCCTGCCTGGTACAGGGCTCAGTGGGGGTTGTTTACCCCGTGAGGCCCCTGGAGGAACAACCCCAGTGGCGAGGCCAGTTCTGGAAACCTGGATTCAGCCCCCACAGGAACTCTGAAGCACTCCGCCTGCAGGGCCTGGAGAGCTGCTCAGCTCGGGGCAGGAGCGTCCTTCCTGTCCAGGGCCCTCCCGGACTCTGCCTGTCCCGGGGAGGCTGGATCCTGGGCTGTGTCCGCTGCCTGAGCCCCTCCGAGCTGCTCCGGGTCCCGCTGTGTGCACTGCAGCCCTTAGGGAGCTTGGCACACTCTCCTGTGGGGGCAGGTGTCTGTTAATGTCCCAGGGAGCCCGAGGGCATCCCCGACCTCCTGGGGTCCTGCTCTAATTCCCTGCAGGCGCCTTTCTAACCAGGAAGGTTGGTGCAGCTCCTGCTCCCCCGGGACGGGGCTCTCCTGTCCTGGGGACACTCGCCCGGCCTCAGCCCGGCTCCTCGCGGCCCCTCCCCCTCAGAGGCCTTTTGTTTCTTTATTTCTTTTTCCCCGTCTTCCTACCTTGATAGAAGCATGAACTCTTCTCACTGTAGCGTTCCAGCTGGTCTCTCTTTAAATCTCAGGCCGAATTCGTAGATTTTCATGATGATTTGAAGGTTTTCTAGGTAATTTGGTGGAGACAGGTGATTTGGGGACCCTACCCTTCAGCCATCTTGCCCCTCCTCAGACTTGGTGAATATTGTTGCTACCTGGGCCTCACATGGACCTTGTGACTGTGGTCCCCACCTGGACCTCACGTGGATCTGGAGACTCTGGTTCCCATATGGGGCTCTCCTGGACCTGGTCGCCTTCTGGCCTCACCTGGAACAAAACGACTTTGATCCATATTTGGGCCTCACCTGGACCTAGTGACTCTGGTCCTTACCTGGGCATCACTGGGACCTGGTTACTCTCTTCTATACCTGGGCCTTACCTGGACCTGGTGACTCTGGTCCTAACCTGGGCATCATTGGGATCTGGTTACTCTCTTCTATACCGGGGCCTCACCTGGACCTGGTGACTCTGGTTACTCTCTGGAACTCACCCTGACCCGGTGACTGCGGTCCCACCTGGGCCTCACCTCGATGAGATGACAGGTTCCCACAGGGACTTCACCTGGACCTGGTGAATCTGGTCCTCACATGGGCATCATGGGACCTGGTTACTCAGTTCCACATCAGGGCCTCACCTGGATCTAGTGACTCTTGTCCCCCTCTGGGCCTCACCCTGACGTGGTGACTCTGGTCCCCACCTGGATATCACCTGGACCGGGTGACTCTTGTCCCCCTCTGGAACTCACCAGGAGCTGGGGACTCTGGTCCTCAACTGGGCCTCAACAGGACCTGGTGAATCTACTCCTCACTTAGGCCTCATCTAGACTTTGTGACTCTATTCCCACCTGGGCATCAATGGGACATGGTTACTCTGTTCCCCACCAGGGACTCACTTGGACCCGATAACTTTGATCCACACATTGGCCTCACCTGGCCCTGATGACACTGTGCCCCCCACATAGGCCTCAATCAGGACCTGGTGACTGTGGTCCCCACCTGGATCTCAACTGGACCTGGTGACTCTCGTTCCCACATGAACCACACCTGGACCTGGTGACTGTGGTGTCCTTCTAGCCTCATATTTACCTGGTGACTCAGGTCCCCACCAGGGCCTCACCTGGAACTGGTGTCTCTGGCCTGCAGGTTGGCCTCACCTGGACCTGGTGAGTGGGGTTGACACCTGTGCCTCACCCATACCTGGTGACTCAGGTCCCCACATGGGCCTCACCTGGACCTGGTGAATCTGGTCCCCATCTGGGCCTCACCCAGTCCTAGTGACTTTGTTCCCCACCTGGACCTGATTGCTGTGGACTCCTTCTTGGCCTCACCTGAAACTGGTGACTCTGATCCTATCTGCGCCTCACCCAGATCTGGTGACTCTGGTCCTCACCTGGGCATCATTGGGACCTGGTTACTCTGTTCCACACCTGAGCCTCACCTGGACATGATGACTGGAACCCCTATGGGCCTCACCCTGACCTGATGACTCTGGTCCCCATCTGGATGTCACCTGGACCAGGTGATTCTGGTACCCCTCTAGGCCTAAACCAGACCTGATGACTGGTCTTCAACTGGGGCTCAACTGGACCTAGTGAATATGCTCCCCACGTGGGCCTCATCTGGACCTGGTGAATCTGGTCACTACCTGGGAATCATCAGGACAAGGTTACTCTATTCCCCACTGGGACTCACCTAGACCTGGTAACTCTGGTCCTCACTTTGGCCTCTTCTGTACCAGGTGACTCTGGCCCCACCTAGGCCTCACCTGGAACTGGTGATTCTGATCCTCAGCATGGCTTCACCTGACCTGGTGACTGTGGTTCCCACCGGGACCTCACCTGGACCTCATGTCACTGGTCCCCAGCTGGGCCTCATCTGGACCTGCTGTCTCTGGTACCCACCTGGGTAGCATCAGGACATGGTTACACTGTTCCCTACAGGGACCCACCTGGACCTGTTAACTCTGGTCTTCACCTGGGCCACACCTGGATGGTGACTCTGGTTCCCACCTGGGTCTCACCTGGACCGGGTGAGTCTGATCCCCACCTCGGCCTCACCTGTAACTGGTGACTCTCATTACCACATGGACCTCATGTGGACCAGGTGGCTGCAGTGTTTCTAGCTTCTAATGTCCCTGGTGACTCTGGTCCCCACCAGGGCCTCACAGGGACATGGTGAGTGTGGTTGCCACCTGCACCTCATCTGGACCTGGTGATTCTGCTCTGCACCTGAGACTACCCTGGATCTGGTGACTGTGGTCCCCACCTGGGCCTCACTTGGACCTGGTGACTCTGGTCCCCATCTGGGCCTCACCTGACCCTTTTGACCATGATCCTCCACTGGGCATAATTGGGACCCGGTTACTGTGTTCCACAACTGGACCTCACCTGGACCGGGTGACTCTGGTCCCCCTCTAGGTCTCACCCTGACCTGGTGACTGTGAACCCCACTTTGGCCTGACTTGGACCTGCTGACTCTGGTTGCCACCTGCGCCTCACCTCGAACTGTTGACTCTGGTTCTTTCAAGGGCCTCCCCTGTACCTGGTGATCCTGGTCCCCACCTGGGCCTCACCTGGACCTGGCGACTGTTGTCACCACCTGGGACTCACCTGGACCTGGTTACTGTGTTCCACACCTGGGCCTCACGTACACCTGTTGACCATGTTCCCCAGCCGGTCTCACATGGACCTGTTGCCTCTGATCCCCACCTGGGCCTCACATATACCTGGTAGATCTGGTCCTCACCAGGCCCTCATCTCTATCTGGTGACTCTGGTCCCCACCTGGACCTCTCCTGGACCTGGTGACTCTCTTTCCAACATGGACCTCACCTGGATCTGGTAACTCGGGTCCTCAGTTTGGCCTCACCTGGACCTGGTGACTCTCGTCCCCACTGTGACCTAACTCACACCTGGTGAATCTTTCCCCACCTAGGCCTCACCCAGACCTGGTGACCCTTGTCCCCAGTTATGCCTCAATTCGACCTCATGAATCTGGTCCTCACGTGGGCCTCACATGGACCTGGGACTCAGCTGGATAGAGTGGCTCTGGTTCCCACATGGGACCCACCTGATACTGGTGACTGTGGTCTCCTTCTATGCTTCACCAGGACCTGGTGATTCTGATCCACATCTGGGCCCTGCATGGGCCTAGTGACTCTGGTCCTCACCTAGGCATTATTGGGACCTGGATACTCTATTCCACACCTGGGCCTCACTTTGACCGGGGAACTCTGGTCCAACTCTGGGCCTCAAACTTAACTGGTTACTCGGGTTCCCCCTCTGGACATCACCCTTTCTTGGTGACTCTGGTCTCCCCCTGGGCTTCACTTGTACCTGGTGAATCTGGTCCTTACCTGGACCTCACCTGGACCTGGTGACTCAGGTCACGACCTGGGTCTCACCTGGACTTGGTGAATCTTGTTGCCACCTGGGCCTCACCTGGATCTGGTGGTTCTGGTTCACATATGGGGCTCTCCAGGACCTCGTTCCTGTGGTCTCCTTTGGCCTCACTTGGAACAACACGACCCTGATCCATATTTGGGCCTCACCTGTACCTGGTGACTCTGGTCCTTACCTGGGCATCATTGGGACCTGGTTACTCTCTTCTATCCCTGGGCCTCCCGTGGACCTGGTGACTCTGGTCACCATCTGGACCTCACCCTGACCTGGTGACTGTGGTCCCACAGGGGCCTCACCTGGAAGAGGTGACTGGTTCCCACAGGGAACTCACCTGGACCTGGTGAATCTGCTCCTCACATGGACATCATAGGACCTGGTTACTCAGTTCCACATCGGGGCCTCATCTGGACCTAGTGACTCTCGTCCCCCTCTTGGCCTCACCCTGACGTGGTGACTCTGGTCCCCACCTGGATATCACCGGGACCGGGTGACTCTGGTCCTCCTCTGGACCTCCGCTGGGCCTCACCTGGAGCTGGGTACTCTGGTCCTCAAGTGGGCCTCAACAGGACCTGGTGATCTACTCCTCACTTAGGCCTCGTCTGAAGCTTGTGACTCTGGTCCCACCTGGGCATCAATGGGACATGGTTACTCTGTTCCCCACCAGGGACTCACCTGGACCTGATAACTTTGCTCCACACTTTGGCCTCACCTGGCACTGATGACTTTGGGCCCCCCACCTAGGTCTCAATCTGGACCTGGTGACTGTGGTCCCCACCTGGGTCTCACCTGGACCTGGTGACTCTCGTTCCCACATGAACCACACCTGGACCTGGTGACTGTGGTGTCCTTCTAGCCTCATATTTACCTGGTGACTCCAGTTCCCACCAGGGCCTCACCTGGATCTGGTGACTATGGCCTGCAGGTTGGCCTCACCTGGTCCTGGTGAGTGGAGTTGCCACCTGGGCCTCACCCATACCTGGTGAGTCAGGTCCCCACGTGGGCCTCTTGGACCTGGTGAATCTGGTCCTTACCTGGTCCTCACCCGGACCCGGTGACTCTGGTCACCACCTGAGCCTCACCTGGACCTGGTGAATGTGGTCCCCAACTGGGCCTCACCCTATCCTGGTGACTTTGTTCCCCACCTGGACCTGATTTATGTGGACTCCTTCTTGGCCTCACATGGAACTGGTGACTCTGATCCTATCTGGGCCTCTCCGAGATCTGGTGACTCTGGTCCTCACCTCGGCATCATTGGTACCCGGTTACTCTGTTCCACACCTGAGCCTCACCTGGACATGATGACTCTGGAATCCCTCTGGGCCTCACCTTGACCTGGTGACTCTGGTCCCCATCTGGATGTCACCTGGACCAGGTGATTCTGGTACCCCTCTAGGCCTCAACGAGACCTGGTGACTCTGGTCCTCAACTGGGCCTCACATGGACCTAGTGAATATGCTCCCCCCACCTGGGCCTCATCTGGACCTGGTGACTCTGGTCCCTACCTGGACATCATCGGGACATGGCTCCTCTATTCCCCACTGGGCCTCAATTGGAACAGGTGGCTCTGATCCTCAGCAGCATGCCTCGAATGCACCTTTCCACTAGCTGCGTTCTTATGGCTGTGAGAATGTAGCTACATTGTAAGTCAGGACGTTCCATGTATACCGCTATACTGCACCTAGAGACACAAGCATTGAAGCCTGCAGCTAGCTCCTTTTGTCCTATGAGCTTCTGAACAACACATCTAGTGAGGATGTTCGAAATTTCATCTGAAGGCCGTGTGGAACTGTGAGGGACTGGGGGTGAGCTCAAGTCTCAGAAGAAAGTACCCTTTGGACACTGCATTCCACTAGCTTCTCATGTATGGAATTAGTGTGTAGCACCAACCCTAGAGAGCAGTTCCTCACATATCTCTGGATGGGGCTTGGAGACACTAGTCGTGTGGGCCGGCGCCTTCCACTAACCTCTCACAATCCTTCAGTCACGATTCAAGCCTAGGCCTGATAGGAGCGAAGTGTACCTGCAGTCAGCATGTGGGAGGTACAGGGCATAAGTTCAACTCTCAGAAGTGTGTATGCTTTACAGGCAGATGTCTGTTAGACACTTATTGATGGGAGCTTGAACCGAGGTATACTCTACTTGAACAAGGACGTTGGAAATCGCTGTATTGAACTCAGATACACGTGAGTACAGGCCTGTCACTTCCACATGCTTGTCACACAACCTCTTCCAGCACTTAACATAAAGATGCTAGGACCTATGTCTACATGCAGTCAGGATGCGGGACGGTCCTGCCCTGACCTCAGCTCTTACAAGGAAGCATGCCTAGAAGTCAGCTTTCAACTAGCTGCATTCTTATGGCAGTGAGAATGTAGCAGTATTCTAATTCAGGAGGTTCCAAGATTACCACTCTACTGCACCTGGAGAAAACTTCCAGGTCTGCATTGTTCCACTTGCGTCTCACAACCTTCTGACAAAAGTCTATGGTGAAGATGTTTGATACTCATTCTGCAGGCAGTATCAGACCGTGAAGGAAGGAGGGTGAGCTCAACTCTCAAAACTAATTTGCTTTTGGACAAGGCGTTCAGCTACCTTCTCACCTATGGAACTTAACATGTAGCACCAGTCTAACACAGGAATTACTACGAAATCCCTGGATTGACCTTGGTGTCACTAGTCTAGTGTGCTGGGACATTCCACTTACCTCTCACAACACTTCCATAACGCATCGAGACTAGGCCTTTTAGAAGTGAAGTGTACCTGAAGGCAGGATGTCGAGGTACAGATCATAAGCTCAACTCTCAGTAGTGTGTATGCCTGGGAGGCAGATTTCTGCTAACCCCTCATACATGGGATTTAGAACATAGCTATACTCTGATCGAAGAAGACCATTGGATATTGCTATATTCAACTCAGATACACGTGAGTTCAGGCCTGACGCTTCCACATGCTTTTGTCACAACCTCTCCCAGCACCTAACACAAGGATGTTAGCAGCTACGTCTACAGTCAGGCAGGATGAGGGAGGGTCCTTCCCTGAGCTCAGCTCTCAAAAGGAAGCATGCCTCGAAGCCAGCTTTCTACTAGCTGCATTGTTATGGCCTTGAGAACGTAGCACCACTGTAAGTCAGGATGTTCCATGTATACCGCTCTACTTCACCTTGAGAGACAAGCATTGAAGCCTGCAGATAGCTCCTTGTGTTCTATGAGCTTCTGACAAACATGTCTAGTGAGGATGTTCGAAATTCCATCTGAAGGCCGAGTGGAACTGTGAGGGATTGGAGGTGAGCTCAAGTCTCAGAAGAGAGTACCCTTTGGACACTGTGTTCAACTAGCTTCTCATGTATGGAACTTAGTAAGTAGCACCAATCTAAGAGAGCAGTTCCTCACATATCTCTGGATTGGGCTTGGAGACACTAGTTGTGTGGGCCGGCACCTTCCACTAACCTCTGACAAACTTCTGTCATGAATCTGACAGGAGCCTGATAGGAGCAAAGTGTACCTGCAGTCAGCATGTGCGAGGTACAAGGCATAAATTCAACTCTCAGAAGTGTGTATGCTTTGCAGGTCGATGTCTGCTAGACACTTTTCGAGGCGAGGTATACCCGAGCTACACTCTAATTATACAAGGACGTTGGCAATCACTGTATTGAACTCAGATACACGTGAGTACAGTCCTGACACTTCCACTTGCATTTCTCCAACCTCTCCCAACCTAAAATAAGAATGTTAGCAGCTTCAACTACAGGCAGTCAGAATGCGGGAGGGTCCTGCCCTGAGCTCAGCTTTCAAAAGGAGGCATGCCTCGAAGCCAGCTTTCTACTAACTGCGTTCTGATGGCCATGAGAACGTGGCAGCATTGAATTCAGGATGTTCCATGAATACCGCTTTACTGCACCTGGAGACACAACCTTGAAATCTGCAGCTTCCCTTTGCATCCCATTAGCTTCTGACAAACATGTCTAGTGAAGATGTTTGTAACTGTATCTGTAGGCAGTGTGGAACTGGGAAGGACCACGTTTCAACTCATCTCCGAGAGGGAAGTTCCCCAGAGAGAGAGCTTTCAGCTAGGTACTCAGGTTTGGAAGTTAGTATGTAGCTCCCATCTGAGGGAGGAATTCCTCAGAAGTTGCTGGATTGAACTAAGACACATTTGCCTCTTGCAAAACTTCCGTCCCGCATCGAACGATATCCTTTGGAAGTGAAGCGTACAGGTGGTCAGCATGTGGGAGGTTCAAGTCCTAAGATCAATCCAAAGGAGAGTGCATGCCTTGGAGGCAGCTGTCTGCTAGTCACGGAATTGACAAGGCAGACACTTGTTTCTCACTTCGCTACTCTCCCCCATACAACGAAATGCTGTGGAAGCTGTTCGTACACGCAGTCAGGATGGGGGAGGTACAGGCCATAAGCCCAACTCTCAGAAGTGTGTATGCTTTGCAAGCCGATGTCTGCTAGACACTTATCGAGGCGAGATATACACGAGCTACACTCTAATTGAACAAGGACGTTGGCAATCGCCGTATTGAACTCAGATACACGTGAGTACAGTCGTGACACTTCCACTCGCATTTATCCAATCTCTTCCAGCACTTCACGTAAGGATGTTAGCAGCTATGCCGATGGGCAGGCAGGATGCGGGAGGGTCCTGCCTTGAGCTCAGCTCTCACAAGAGAGCATGCCTAGAAGCCAGCTTTCAACTAGCTGCGTTCTAATGGCCATCAGAACATAGCAGTTTTCTAACTCAGGAGGTTCGAAGAATACCACTCTACTGCACCTGGAGACACCTTCCAGGCCTGCATTATTCCACTTGCGTCTCACAAGCTTCTGACAAACGTCTCTGGTGAAGATGTTCAAAACTCATTCTGCAGGCAGTGTGGAACTGTGAGGGACTGGGTGTGAGCTCAACTCTCGGAAGAGAGATGCTTTTGGACATGGGTTTCAGCTAGCTTCTCACGTATGGAACTTAGTATGTAGCACCTAAGACAGAAATTACTAGGAAATCGCTGGATTGAGCTTGGAGGCACTAGTCTTGCGTGCCGGGACTTTCCACTTACCTCTCACAACACTTCCGTCATGCATCGAGCCTAGGCCTGTTAGCAGCGAAGTGTACCTGCAGGCAGGATGTGGGAAGTACAGGCCATAAGCTCAAGTCTCAAAAGTGTGTATGCATGGGAGGCAGATGTCTGCTACCCACTCGTACATGGGAGTTAGAAACTAGCTACACTCTTTGAAGAAGGCCATTTGAAATCGCTGTATTCAACTCAGATAATCGTGAGTACAGGCCTGACACTTCCACATGCAAATCGAATCGAAACAAAATAATCGCATCGAATAGAATCGAAAGGAACAAAACCGAAACTATTGTATCGAAAAGAAAAAAATCAAATCAAATCGAATCGAAATGTATCGAATCACATCGAATTGAAAAGAATCGAATAGAATCGAATCGAAAATAATTGAATCAAATCAAACAAAAAGGAATCCAATAGAAAACAATCGAATCGAAAAGAAATGAATTGAATCGAATCGAAAAGAATCTAATCGAATCGAATTGAATCAAAAAGAATCGAATCGAAAAGAATTCAATCGAAGGGTTTCGAATCGAATCGAATTGAATCGAAAAGAATCTAATTGAACCGAAAAGATTCGAATGGAATCAAAAAGAAACAAATCAAAAAGAATTGAATCTAATTGAATCGAAAAGAGTCGAATCTAATCGAATCGAAAAGAATCGGATCCAAATGAATCTAATCGAAAAGAGTGGAATCGAAAAGAATCGAATTTTTTCAAAAAAACGAATCGAATTGAATCGAATCAAAAAGAATTGAATCGATTCTAAAAGAAAGGAATTCAAATCAAAATGACTCGAATCGAAAGATTCGAATCAAATCGTATTGAAAAAAAAGAATCGAATCAAATAGAATCGAAAAGAAAGTAATCGAAAAATATCATATCGAAAAGAAAAAAATCGTATCGAATCAAAAAAATCGAACGAATCGAATCGAAATGGATCGAATCAATTCGAAATGAATCAAAAAGAATCGAATCGAATCGAAAAGAATCGAATCGAATCAAATTGAAAATAATTGAAACATATCGAATAGAAAAAAAATCGAATTGAAAAGAATCGAATCGAATCGAAAAGAATTGAATCGAATCAAATCTAAAACAATCAAATCGAATCCAATCGAATCGAATCAAAAAGAATTGAATCGAAGAGTTTCGAATCGAATCAAATTGAATCGAAAAGAATCTGATCGAACCGAAAAGATTTGAATGGAATAAAAAATTAACGAATTAAAAAGAATCAAATCGAATCAAATAAAAAAGAATCGAATCTAATCAAATCGAAAAGAATCGAATCCAAATGAATCAAGTCGAAAGGAGTGGAATCGAAAAGAACCAAATCATTTAGAAAAAATACGAATCGAATTGAATCGAATCGGGATCCCTGGGTGGCGCAGCGGTTTGGCGCCTGCCTTTGGCCCAGGGCGCGATCCTGGAGACCCGGGATCGAATCCCACGTCGGGCTCCCTGTGCATGGAGCCTGCTTCTCCCTCTGCCTCTGTCTCTGCCTCTCTCTCTCTCTCTCCCTCTGTATGACTATCGTAAATAAATAAAAAAATTAAAAAAAAAAAAAGAATTGAATCGAATCGAATAGAAAATAATCGAATCGAATAGAAAATAATAGAAAAGAATAGAAAAGAACCGAATCGAATCGAATCGTAAAGAATCAAATCGAATCGAAAAGAATCGGATCGAATTAAAGCGAATAGAATCGAATCGAATCGAAAAGAATCGAATCCAAAATAACCGAATCGAAGAGTCTAATCAAAAAGAATCGAATCGATTCGAAAAAACCGAATCGAAGAGACTCGAAAATAATCGAATTGAATCAAAAAGAATCGAAAAAGGGGATCCCTGGGTGGCGCAGCGGTTTGGCGCCTGCCTTTGGCCCAGGGCGCGATCCTGGAGACCCGGGATCGAATCCCACGTCGGGCTCCCGGTGCATGGAGCCTGCTTCTCCCTCTGCCTGTGTCTCTGCCTCTCTCTCTCTCTCTGTGACTATCATGAATAAATAAATAAAATCTTTAAAAAAAATCGAAAAGAATCGAATCGAATCGAATCGAATCGATTTGAAAAGACATTCGAATAGAAAAGACTCGAATCGAATCGAATCGATAAAAATCGAATCGAATTGCACCGAATCAAAAGAATCTAATCGGGGGATCCCTGGGTGGCGCAGCGGTTTGGCGCCTGCCTTTGGCCCAGGGCGCGATCCTGGAGACCCGGGATCGAATCCCACGTCAGGCTCCCGGTGCATGGAGCCTGCTTCTCCCTCTGCCTGTGTCTCTGCCTCTCTCTCTCTCTCTCTCTCTCTCTCTGTGACTATCATAAATAAATAAAAAATTAAAAAAAAAAAAGAATCTAATCGAATGGAAGTGAAAATAATCAAATCAAATCGAATCGAATCAAAAAGAATCGAATCGAATCGAATCAAAAAGAATCGAATCGAATCGATTCGAAAAGAAAGGAATTCAAATCAAAAACATTCGAATAGAAAGATTCGAATCGAATTGAATCGAATCAAAAAGAATAGAATCGAATAGAGAAGAAACGAATAGAAAACTATCGAATGGAAATGAAAAAAATTGAATCGAATAAAATCGAAGAGAATCGAATCGAATTGAAAAAGATCGAATCAAATCGAATATAAGAATCGAATCGAATCGAAAAGAATCGAATCCAATCAAAAAGGATCTAATCGAATTGTATCGAATAGAAAAGAATCAAATAAAATCGAAAAGAATTGAATCGAATCGAAAAGAATCGAATCGAATTGAATCGAAAAGAATCAAATCAAATCGAAAAGAATCGAATCGAATCGAAAAGAATCGAATCGAAACAAATCAATTCGAAAAGAAAGAAATTCGAATCGAAGAACCTTGAATCAAAAAGAATCGAATCGACTCTAATCGAAAAAATCGAATCGCACCAAATCAAAAGAATCGAATCAACAGGAAGTGTAAAGAATTGAATCGATACAAAAAGAATCGAATCGAAAAGAATCGAAAAGAAAGGAATCGAAAACTATCATCGAAACGAAAACGATCGTATCGAATCGAATCAAAAAGAATCGAAAAAGGGGATCCCTGGGTGGCGCAGCGGTTTGGCGCCTGCCTTTGGCCCAGGGCGCGATCCTGGAGACCCGGGATCGAATCCCACATCGGGCTCCCGGTGCATGGAGCCTGCTTCTCCCTCTGCCTGTGTCTCTGCCTCTCTCTCTCTCTCTGTGACTATCATGAATAAATAAATAAAATCTTTAAAAAAAATCGAAAAGAATCGAATCGAATCGAATCGAATCGATTTGAAAAGACATTCGAATAGAAAAGACTCGAATCGAATCGAATCGATAAAAATCGAATCGAATTGCACCGAATCAAAAGAATCTAATCGGGGGATCCCTGGGTGGCGCAGCGGTTTGGCGCCTGCCTTTGGCCCAGGGCGCGATCCTGGAGACCCGGGATCGAATCCCACGTCAGGCTCCCGGTGCATGGAGCCTGCTTCTCCCTCTGCCTGTGTCTCTGCCTCTCTCTCTCTCTCTCTCTCTCTCTCTGTGACTATCATAAATAAATAAAAAATTAAAAAAAAAAAAAAAGAATCTAATCGAATGGAAGTGAAAATAATCAAATCAAATCGAATCGAATCAAAAAGAATCGAATCGAATCGAATCAAAAAGAATCGAATCGAATCGATTCGAAAAGAAAGGAATTCAAATCAAAAACATTCGAATAGAAAGATTCGAATCGAATTGAATCGAATCAAAAAGAATAGAATCGAATAGAGAAGAAACGAATAGAAAACTATCGAATGGAAATGAAAAAAATTGAATCGAATAAAATCGAAGAGAATCGAATCGAATTGAAAAAGATCGAATCAAATCGAATATAAGAATCGAATCGAATCGAAAAGAATCGAATCCAATCAAAAAGGATCTAATCGAATTGTATCGAATAGAAAAGAATCAAATAAAATCGAAAAGAATTGAATCGAATCGAAAAGAATCGAATCGAATTGAATCGAAAAGAATCAAATCAAATCGAAAAGAATCGAATCGAATCGAAAAGAATCGAATCGAAACAAATCAATTCGAAAAGAAAGAAATTCGAATCGAAGAACCTTGAATCAAAAAGAATCGAATCGACTCTAATCGAAAAAATCGAATCGCACCAAATCAAAAGAATCGAATCAACAGGAAGTGTAAAGAATTGAATCGATACAAAAAGAATCGAATCGAAAAGAATCGAAAAGAAAGGAATCGAAAACTATCATCGAAACGAAAACGATCGTATCGAATCGAATCGAAAAGGATCGAATCGGGATCCCTGGGTGGCGCAGCGGTTTAGCGCCTGCCTTTGGCCCAGGGCGCGATCCTGGAGACCCGGGATCGAATCCCACATCGGGCTCCCGGTGCATGGAGCCTGCTTCTCCCTCTGCCTGTGTCTCTGCCTCTCTATCTCTCTGTATGACTATCATAAATAAATAAAAATTTAAAAAAAAAGTGTATTAAAAAAAAAGGATCGAATTGATTCGAAATGAATAAAAAGAATCTAATCAAATAAAAAAGAATCGAATCAAATCGAAAAAATCGAATTGAAAAGAATCTAAAAGAATTGAATTGAAAAAAATTGATTCGAATGGAATCAAAAAGAATCGAATCAAATCGATTCGAAAAGAAAGCAATTCGAATCGAAAAGACTCGAATCAAAAAGAATCGAATCTAATCGAAAAAAATTGAATCGGGGATCCCTGGGTGGCACAGTGGTTTGGCGCCTGCCTTTGGCCCAGGGCGTGATCCTGGAGACTCGGGATCGAATCCCACATCGGGCTCCCGGTGCGTGGGGCCTGCTTCTCCTTCTGCCTGTGTCTCTGCCTCTCTCTCTCTCTCTCTGTGACTATCATAATAAATAAATAAATAAATAAATAAATAAATAAATAAATAAATAAATAAATATTTTTTAAAAAAAGAAAAAAATTGAATCGAATCGCACCGAATCCAAAGAATCGAATTGAATGGAAGAGAAAAGAATTGAAAAGAATCGATTCGAAAAGAATCGTATCAAATCAAATTGAAAAGTATCGAATCAAATTGAATTGAAAAGAATCGAATCGAATCGGAAAGAATCGAATCGAATCGAAAAGAATCAAATCGAATCGAAAAAACTGAATCGAATCTAATCGAAAAGAATCGAATCGAATCAAAAAAATAGAATCAAAACGCACCGAATCTAAAGAATTAAATCAAATGGACGTGAAAAGAATCGAATCGAATCAAATCAAATCGAAAAGAATCGAATCGAATCAATTCTAAAAGAAAGGAATTCGAATTGAAAAGACTCGAATCAAAAGATTCGAATCAAATCGAACCGAAACAAAAAGAATCGGATCGAATAGAATCGAAAAGAAACGAATCGAAAACTATCATATCGAAATGAAAAAAATCGAATCGAATCAAAAAAAATCGAATCGAATAGAATCGAAAAGGATCGAATCGATTCGAAATGAATCAAATAGAATCGAATCGAATTGAAAAGAATCGAATCGAATAGAAAAGAATCGAAACAAATCAAATAAAAAATCGAATTGAACAAAACAAAAGGAATCGAAAAGAATTGAATCGAATTGAAAAGAATTGAATCGAATTGAAAACAATCGAATCGAATCGAATCAAAAAAATTGAATCGAAGAGTTTTGAATCGAATCGAATTGAATCGAAAAGAATCTAATCGAATCGAAAAGATTCGAATAGAATCGAAAAGAAACGAATCAAAAAGAATTGAATTGAATCGAAAAGAATAGAATCTAATCGAATCAAAAAGAATCGAATCAAATCGAGTCGAAAGGAGTGGAATCAAAAAGAATGAATCGATTCAAGAAAACGAATCGAACTGAATCGAATCGAAAATAATCGAATCGAATTGAATTGAAAAGAATAGAAAAGAATCGAATCGAACCAAAAAGTATCGAACTGAATCGAAAAGGATCGAATCAAAAGAATTGAATCAAATCGAAAAGAATCGAATCGAAGAGTCAAATCGAAAAAATCGAATCGATTTGAAAAAAACCGAATTGATTCGAATCGAATTGACTCAAAAAGAATCGAATCGAATCGAAAAGAATCAAATTGAATCGAATCAAATTGATAAGAATGGAATCAAATCGATTCGAAAAGAAAGAAATTCGAATCGAAGAGACTGGAATTGAAAAGAATCAAATCGAATTGAATTGAAAAGAATCAGATCAAATCGAAAAGAATCGAATCGAATCAAAAAGAATCGAATCAAATCAAATCGAAAAGAATAGAATCAAATTGATTCAAAAAGAAAGAAATTCGAATCGAAGAGACTTGAATCGAAAAGAATCGAATTGAATCGAAAAAAATCGAATCGAATCGCACCGAATCAAAAGAATCTAATCGAATGGAAGTGAAAATAATTGAATCGAATCAAAAGAATCGAATTGAATCGATTCGAAAAGAAGGAATTCAAATAAAAAACACTCGAATAGAAAGATTCGAATCGAATCGAATTGAATCGAAAAGAATCAAATCAAATCGAATCGAATAGAAAAGAAATGAATAGAAAACTATCGAATGGAAACGAAAAAAATCAAATCGAATCGAATCAAAGAGAATCAAATCGAATCAAAAAGATCTAATCAAATTGAATGTAAGAATCGAATAAAAAAAATTAAAAAAAAGAATCGAATCGAATCGAATTGAAAAGAATCGAATCGAATTGAAAAGGATCGAATCGAATTGTATTGAATAGGAAAAAATCAAATCAAATCGAAAAGAATCGAATCGAATCGAAAAGGATCGAATCGAATCAAATCGAATAGAAAAGAATCGGATCGAATCGAAAAGAATTGAATCGAATTGAATCGAAAAGAATCAAATCGAATTGGGATCCCTGGGTGGCGCAGCGGTTTAGTGCCTGCCTTTGGCTCAGGGCGCGATTCTGGAGACCAGGGATCAAATCCCACGTCGGGCTCCAGGTGCATGGAGCCTGCTTCTCCCTCTGCCTATGTCTCTGCCTCTCTCTCTCTCTCACTGTGTGCATATCATAAATAAATAAAATTAAAAAAATTTTTAAAAAAAGAATCGAATCAAATCGAAAAGGATCGAATCGAAAATAATCCAATCCAAATGAATCGAATCGAAAAGAGTCAGGGGATCCCTGGGTGGCGCAGCGGTTTGGCGCCTGCCTTTGGCCCAGGGCGCGATCCTGGAGACCCGGGATCGAATCCCACATCGGGCTCCCGGTGCATGGAGCCTGCTTCTCCCTCTGCCTGTGTCTCTGCGCCTCTCTCTCTCTCTGTGACTATCATAAATAAATAAAAATTTAAAAAAATTAAAAAAAGAAAAGTGTCAAATCGAAAAAATCGAATCGATTCGGAAAAAAAGAATCGAATCGAATTGAAAAGAATTGAATCCAAATGAATCGAATCAAAAAGAGTCGAATCAAAAAGAATAGATTCGAAAAACGAACGAATCAAATGGAATCGAATCAAACATAATGGAAACGAATTGAAAAGAATAGAAAAGTATCGATTCTAAAAGAAAGGAACTCGAATCGAAAAGACTCGAATTGAAAGATTCAAATCAAATCGAATTGAAACAAAAAGAATCGAATTGAATAGAATCGAAAAGAAACGAATTGAAAACTATCATATCAAAACGAAAAAATCGTACCGATTCGAAAAAAATCGAATTGAATCGAATCAAAAAGAAACGAATCAAAAAAGACGAATTGAAACAAAAAAATGGAATCGAATCGAATCAAAAAGAATCGAATCGAATCAAAAAGGATCGAATCAAAAAGAATTGAATCCAAAATAATCGAATCGAAGAGTCGAATCGAAAGAATCGAATCGATTCGAAAAAAACCGAATTGATTCGAATCGACTCGAAAAGAATCGAATTGAATCAGAAAATATCGAATCCAATTGAATCGAATTGAAAAGAATCGAATCGAATCGAAAAGAATCGAATCAAATCTATTCGAAAAGAATCGATACAAATCAAATAAAGAAGAATCGAATCGAAAAAATCGAATCATATTGAAAAGAATCAAATCCAATCGAATTGAAAAGAATCGAATTGAATGGAAAAGAATCGAATCGAAAAGAATCGAATCGAATCGAAAAGCATCGGATTGAAAAGGATCGAATTGAAAAGGATCGAATCGAATCAATCGAAATGAATCGATCGAAATGAATCAAAACGTGTCGATCGAAAAGAATCTAATCAAATCGAACAGAATCGAATCGAAAAAAATTGAATCGAATCGAAATGAATCGAATCAAAAATAATTGAATCAAATTGAATCGAAACGAATTGAATCGAAAATACTCGAATCGAATCACATCGAAACGATTCGAATCGAAAATAAACGAATCGAAATGAATTGAATCGAAAATAATCGAATCGAATCTAATCGAAACGAATAGAACTGAAAATAATCGAATCGAATCAACTCGAAAATAATCGAATCAAATCGAATCAAAACGAATCGAATCAAAAATAATCGAATCGAAACGAATCGAATAGAAAATAATCGAATCGAATCGAATCAAAAATAATCGAATTGAAACGAATGGAACCGAATCGAAACGAATTGAATCGAAAATAATCTAATCGAATCTAATCGAAATGAATAGAACGGAAAATAATCGAATCGAATCGACTCGAAACGAATTGAATCAAAAGTAATCGAATGGAATCGAATCGAATCGAAAATAACCAAATCGAAAGGAATTGAATCGAAAATAATCGAATTGAATAGAATCGAAACAATTTGAATAAAAAATAATCGAATGGAATCGAAACGAATAAAAAATAATCGAATCGAATCGAAATGATTCGAATAGAAAATAATCGAATCGAAATGAATTGAATAAAAAATCAAATCGAATCGAATCAAAACAAATCTAAAATAATCGAATTGAATTGAATCAAAACGAATAGAATCGAAATGATCGAATCAAAAATAATCGAATCAGGGATCCCTGGGTGGCGCAGCGGTTTGACGCCTGCCTTTGGCCCAGGGCGCGATCCTGGAGACCCGGATTGAGTCCCACATCGGGCTCCTGGTGCATGGAGCCTGCTTCTCCCTCTGCCTATGTCTCTGCCTCTCTCTCTCTCTCTCTCTGTGACTATCATAAATAAATTTAAAAAAACATATATCTTTAAAAAAAAATAATCGAATCGAATCAAATCGAAAATAATCGATTCGAATTGAAAATAATCGAATCGAATCGAATTGAAACGAATCGAATCGAAAATAATCGAATCAAAACGAATCGAAATGAATCGAATCAAAAATAATTGAATCGATTCAAATCGAAACGAATTTAATCGAAAATACTCGAATCGAATCGAATCGATACGAGTCAAATCGAAAATAAACGAATCGAAACGAGTCGAATCGAAAATAATAGACTCGAATCGAATAAAAAATAATCGAGTCGAATCGAATTGAAACGATTCGAATCGAAACGAATAGAACCAAAAATAATCGAATCGAATCAACTCGAATATAATCGAATCGAATCGAATCGAAACGAATCGAATCAAAAATATTCGAATCGAAACGAATCGAATAGAAAATAATCGAATCTAATTGAAAATAATCGATTCGAATAGACTACAATCGAAAATAATGGAATTGAATTGAATTGAATCGAAAATAATTGAATCGAATCGAATCAAATCGAAGAGAATCGAATCGAATCGGAAAAGATCAAATCGAATTGAATCGAAAAGAATCGAATCAAATCGAAAAGGATCGAATCGAATCATATCGAATGGAAAGAATCAAATCAAATCGAAAAGAATTGAATCGAATCGAAAAGAATCGTAAAAAAGCTAATAAAAAAGAATTGAATCGAATCGAAAATATCGAATCGAATGGAAAAGAATCGAATCGGAAAGAATTGAATGGAAAAGAATCGAATCGAAAAGAATTGAATCGAATCGAAAAGGGTCGAATCTAATCAAATTGAATAGAAATGAATCGAATCGAAAAGAATCGAATCGAATTGAATCGAAAAGAAATCAAATCGAATCGAAAATAATTGAATCCAAATGAATCGAATCGATTTGAATTGACTCGAAAAGAATCAAATCGAATTGAATCAAAAAGAATCGAATTGAATCAGAAAGAATCGAATCGAATCGAAAAGAGTCAAATCGAATCAAATCGAAGAGAACTGAATCGAATCAAATCGAAAAGAATCGAATTGAAAAGAATCGAATAGAATAGATTCAAATCAAATCGAAAAGAATCGAATCAAAAATAATCAAATCAAAATGAATCGAAAAGAACTGAATCGAACCAAATTGAAAAGAATCGAATTGAAAAGAATCGAATAGAATAGATTCAAATCAAACTGAATCGAATCAAAAAGAATTGAATCGAATCGAATCAAATCGAATTGAAAAGAATCTATTCGAATCGAAAAGAATCAAATCGAAAGAATAGAATAGAATCGAAAAGAATTGAATCGAATCGAAAAAAAATCAAATCAAATCAAATCTAAAGAAACGAATTGAATTGAATCGAAAAGAATCAAATCGAATCGAAAAGAATCGAACTGAATCGAATCGAATCGAAAAGAATCGAATTGAATCGAATCGAATCGAATCAGATCCAAAAAAATCGAATCGAATCACACCGAATCCAAAGAATCGAATTGAATGGAAGTGAAAAGAATCGAATCAAATCGAATTGAATCGAAAAGAATCGAATCGAATCGAATCGATACTAAAAGAAAGGAAATTGAATTGAAAAGACTCGAATTGAAAGATTTGAATCAAATCGAATCGAAACAAAAAGAATCGCATTGAATAGAATCGAAAAGAACGATTCGAAAACTATCGTTTTGAAACCAAAAATATCGAATCGAATCGAAAATAATTAAATCAAATAAAAAAGAATCGAATAGAAAAAAATGAAATTGAAAAGAAATGAATCGAATCGAAAAGAATCGAATCAAAAAGAATCGAATCGAGAAGAATTCAATCGAAGAGTTTCAAATCGAATCGAATTAAATCAAAAAGAATCTAATCGAACCGAAAAGATTCGAATGGAATCAAAAAGAATTGACTCGACTTGAATCGAAAAGAATCAAATCTAATCGAATCGAAAAGAATCGAATCCAAATGAATCTAATCGAAAAGAGTGGCATCAAAAAGAATCAAATTGTTTCCAAAAAAAAGAATTGAATGGAATGGAACTGAAAAGAATTGAATCGAATCGATTCTAAAAGAAAGGAATTTGAATCGAAAAGGCTCGAATCGAAAGATTCGAATCAAATTGAATCGAAACAAAAAGAATCGAATCGAATAGAATCGAAAAGAAACGAATTGAAAACTATCATATCGAAACGAAAAAAATCGTATCGAATGAAAAAAATCAAATCGAATCGAAACAAAAAGGATCGAATCAATTCAAAATGAATAAAAAATAATCTAATCGAATCGAAAATAATCGAATCGAAAAGAATTGAATCGAATAGATTCGAATTGAATCGAATCGAAAGAAAATAATCGAATTGAGTCGAAAAGAATCAAATAGAAAAGAATCGAATTGAATCGAAAAGAATGGAATCGGATCGAAAAGAATCGAATCGAAAAGGATCGAATCGACGAATCGAAAAAAATCGAATCGAAAAGAATCGAATTGAATTGAATCGATTTTAAAAGAATCGAATCAAATCGAAAAGAATCGAATCGAAAGGAATCGAATCGAATCCAAACGAAACAAATCGAATCCAAATGAATCGAATCGAAAAGAGTCGATCAAAAACAATCAATTTGAAAAAAACGAATCAAATTGTATTGAAAAGAATAAAAAGAATCGAATCAAATTGAAAGGAATCGAATCGAATAAAAAAGAATCGAATCAAATCGAATCAAAAAGAATCGACTCGAATCGCACCGAATCAAAAGAATCAAATCGAAAGGAAGTGAAAAGAATCGAATCGAATTCAATCGAATCGAAAAGAATTGAATCGAATCGATTCTAAAAGAAAGGAATTCGAATCGAAAAGACTCGAATCAAAAGATTCGAATCAAATCGAATCAAAACAAAAAGAATCGAATCGAATAGAATCAAAAAGAAACGAATCGAAAACTATCATATCAAAACGAAAAGAATCGTATCGAATCGAATCGAATCAAAAAGGATTGAATCGATCCAAAACGAATCAAAAAGAATCAAATCGAATCGAAAATAATCGAAACAAATCAAATAAAAAAGAATCGAATAGAAAAAAATCGAATCGAATCGAAAACAATCGAATCGAATTGAAAAGAATTGAATCAATTCGAATCAAAAACAATCGAATTGAATTGAAAAGAATTGAAGAGTTTCGGATCGAATCAAATTGAATCGAAAAGAATCTAATCGAATCGAAAAGATTCGAATAGAATCGAAAAGAGACGAATCAAAAAGAATCTTATCGAATCGAATCAAAAAGAATCGAATCGAATTGAATCGAAAAGAATCGAATCCAAATGAATCGAGTTGAAAGGAATGGAATCAAAAAGAATCGAATCGTTTAGAAAAAAACGAATCGAATTGAATTGAATCGAATTGAAAATAATCGAATCAAATCGAATTGAAAAGAATCTAATCAAATTGTAAAGAATCGAATCAAATTGAATCGAAAAGAATCAAATCTAATCGGAAAGAATCGAATCGAAAAGAATCGAATCGAATCCAAAAGTATGAATCCAAAAGAATTGAATCGAAGAGTAGAATCGAAAAGAATCGAATTGATTCAAAAAAAACCGAATCGAATCGACCTGAAAAGAATCAAATCAAAAAGAATCGAATCGAATAAAAAAGAATCGAATTAAATCGATTTGAAAAGAAAGAAATTCGAATCGAAAAGACTCAAATCGAAAAGAATCTAATCGAATTGAATCGAAAAAAATCGAATCGAATCGCACCGAATCAAAAGAATCAAATCGAAGTGAAAATAATCGAATCAAATCAAAAAGAATTGAATCGAATCGAAAAGAATCGAATTGAATCGATTCGAAAAGAAAGGAATTCAAATCAAAATGACTCGAATAGAAAGATTCGAATCGAATTGAATCAAATCGAAAAGAATCTAATCGAATCGAATAGAAAAGAAAGGAATAGAAAACTATCGAATCGAAACGAAAAAAATCTAATCGAATCGAATCAAGAAGAATCGAATCGAAAAGAATCTAATTGAATCGAATCGAAAAGAATCGAATCCAAATGAATCGAATCGAAAAGAGTCGAATTGATTCAAAAAAAACCGAATCGAATCGACCTGAAAAGAATCAAATCAAAAAGAATCGAATCGAATCAAAAAGAATCGAATTAAATCGATTTGAAAAGAAAGAAATTCGAATCGAAAAGACTCAAATCGAAAAGAATCTAATCGAATTGAATCGAAAAAAATCGAATCGAATCGCACCGAATCAAAAGAATCGAATCGAAGTGAAAATAATCGAATCAAATCAAAAAGAATTGAATCGAATCGAAAAGAATCGAATTGAATCGATTCGAAAAGAAAGGAATTCAAATCAAAATGACTCGAATAGAAAGATTCGAATCGAATTGAATCAAATCGAAAAGAATCTAATCGAATCGAATAGAAAAGAAAGGAATAGAAAACTATCGAATCGAAACGAAAAAAATCTAATCGAATCGAATCAAGAAGAATCGAATCGAAAAGAATCTAATTGAATCGAATCGAAAAGAATCGAATCCAAATGAATCGAATCGAAAAGAGTCGAATCGAAAAGAATCGAATTGATTCAAAAAAAGAACGAATCAAATGGTATCGAATCGAAAATAATCGAATCGTATCAAATCGAAAAGAGTAGAAAAGTATCGATTCGAATCAAAAAGAATCGACTCAAATTGAATCGAAAAGAATCGAATCAAATCAAATTGAATCGAAAAGAACTGAATCGAATCGAAAAGAATCTAATTGAATCGAAAAGAATCGAATCCAAATGAATTGAATCGAAAAGAGTCGAATCTAAAAGAATTGAATCGAAAAAATCGATTCGAATGGAATCAAAAAGAATCGAATCGAATCAAATCAATTTGAAAAGAAAGGAATTTGAATCGAATTGAATCGAAAAGAATCAAATAGATTCGAATTGAATTGAATTGAAAAATTTCGAAACGAATCTAATAAGATCAAATGGAAAAGAATCGAATCAAATTGAAAAGAATTGAATCGAATCGAACCGAATAGAAAATAATTGAATAGATCAAATCAAAAAGAATCGAATCGATTTGAAATGAATAGAGTAGAATCGAATTGAAGCAAAGTGAAAAGATTCGAATCGCATCAAGAATCGAAATGAATCAAATAGAATCCAAAAGAATTGAATCGAATCGAACAGTATCGAATCGAATCCAAAGAATCGAATCAAATCAAAAAGAATCGAATCAAAAGAATCAAATCGAAACGAAAAGAATCCAATTGTATCGAATCAAATCGTAAACAATCAAATCGAATCGAATAGAAAAGAATCAAATTGAATTGAATCGAAAAGAATCGAATGGTATTGAATTGAATTGAAAAGAATCAAATCATATCTAATTGAATTGAAAAGAATCAAATCAAATCGAATCGAATCGAATCGAAAAGAATCGAATCATATCGAAAAGAATAGAATCGAATAGCATCGAAAAGAATCGAATCGAAAAGAATTGAATTGAAAAGAATCGAATCGAACCAAAAAGAATCGAATCGAATGCAATTGAATCAAATTGAATTGAATCGAAAAGAATTGAATTGAATCGAAAAGAATCGAATAGATTCGAATCAAATCGAATCGAAAAAATTCAAAACGAATCTAATCAGATCGAATGGAAAAGAATCGAATCGAATCGAAAAGAATTGAATCGAATCTAACCGAATCGAAAATAATCGAATAGATCGAATCAAATAGAATCGCATCGAATTGATTCGCATCGAAAAGAATTGAATTGAATGGAATTGAATCGAATCGAATTGAATCTAAAAGAATCGAATTGAATCGAATTGAATCGAAAAGAATCGAATAGATTCGAATTGAAACGAATTGAAAAAAATCAAAACGAATCGAATCAGAGTGGAAGAGAATTGAATCAAATCGAAAAGAATCGAATCGAATCGAACTGAATCGAAAAGAATCAAATAGATCGAATCAAAAAGAATCGAATCGATTCGAAATGAATCGAGTAGAATCGAATCGAAGCGAAAAGAATCAAATCGAAAAGAATCAAATTGAATCAAATTGAAAAGAATCTAATCAAATCGAAAAGAATCGAATCGAAACGAAAAGAATCGTATCGAATTGAAAAGAATCGAATTGAATCGAATCAAATCGAAAAGAATCAAATCAAATCATATCGAATCAAAACGAATCAAATCGAATCGAAAAGAATCTAATCGAATTGAATCGAAAAGAATCGAATCGATTCGAAACGAATCGAATTGAATAGCATCGAAATGAATCGAATCAAAATGAAAAGAATAAAATCGAATCGTATCGAATGGAATCGAAAAGAATCGAATCATATCGAATTGAATCGAAAAGAATCGAATCGAATAGAACCGAAAAGAATCATATCGAATCGAATCGAATCGAAAAGAATCGAATCGAATCTTACGTACTCGAATCAAAAAGAATCGAGTTGATTCGAATCGAAAATATCAAACCGAATCGAAAAGAATCGCATCGAAAAGAATCGATTCAAATCGAAAATAATCAAATTGAATCAAAACGATTCGAATCAATACGAAACGAATCGAATCGAAAATAATAGAATTGAATTGAACCGAATCAAAATGAAAATAATCAAATTGAATCGAATTGAAAATAATCGAATCAAATCAAATCGAAAATAATTGAATCGAATCTAATCGAAAATAATCGATTCGCATTGAATCGAATCGAAAATAATCTAATTGAATTGAATTGAAAATAATGAAATCGAATCGAAAATAATCGAATCAAAAGTAATCTTATCGAATCGAAAATAATCGAATCAAATCGAAAATAATTGAGCCGAATTGATTGAATTGAGTTGAAAATAATCAAACCGAATCGATCGAATTGAATCGAAAATAATCGAATCGAATTGAATCGAAAATAATCGAATCGAATCGAAAAGAATCGATCGAATCAAAAATAATTGGATCGAATCGAAAATAATCAAAACGAATCCAATCAAATTGAATCGAAAATAATCAAATTGAATTGAAATGAATCAAAAATTATTGAATCGAATTGAAATTATTCGAATCGGGGATCCCTGGGTGGCACAGCGGTTTGGCGCCTGCCTTTGGCCCAGGGCGCGATCCTGGAGACCCGGGATCAAATCCCACATCGGGTTCCCGGTGCATGGAGCCTGCCTCTCCCTCTGCCTGTGTCTCTGCGCCTCTCTCTCTCTCTGACTATCATAAATAATAAATAAAAATTAATAAACATTATTTGAATCGAATCAAATCGAATCGAATCGAAAATAATCAAATCGAATCGAAATTAATTGCATCAAATCGAATTAAATCGAAAAGAATCGATTTGCATCAAATCGAATAAAAAATAATCCAATCGAATTGAATCAAAAATAATCTAATCAAATCTAAAATAATCCAATCGAATCGAAAATAATCTAATCGATTTGAATCGAATATAATCGAATTTAATCGAAAATAATCGAATCGAATCTAAAATAATCGAATCGAAAAGAATCGAATTGAAAAGAAATGAATCCAATCGAATCGAATCAAAAACAATCGAGGGCAGCCCCGGTGGCGCAGCGGTTTAGCGCTGCCTGCAGCCCGGGGCATGATCCTGGAGACCTGGGATCGAGTCCCACATCGGGCTTCTGCATGGAGCCTGCTTCTCCTTCCTCCTGTGTCTCTGCCTCTCTCTATGTCTATCATAAATAAATAAAAAAATCTTTAAAAAAATAAAAAAAAGAATTGATTCGAATCAAATCCCTAACCCTAACCCCTAACACTAAACCTATCCTAACCCTAACCTTTAACCCTAACCCTTAACCCTAATCGTAATACTAACCCTAACCCTAAACCCTAAACCCTAACCCTAACCCGAACACTAACCCTAACTTAAGCTGTACCGTAACCCTAATCAGTACCCTAACCCTAACAGGTACCCTAACACTAAACTGTACCCCAACCCTAACCCGTACCCCAACACTTACCCTAACCCGTACACTAACCTGTCCCCTAACCCTAACCCTAACCAGTACTCTAACACTAACCCATACCCTAACCTGTACCCTAAGCCATATCCTAACCCTAACCCTAACACATACCTAACCATAACCATAACCCTAACCTCTAACCTCTAACCCTAACCCTAACACCTAACCCTAACCCTAAACCCTAACCCATAAACCTAACCCTAAAACAAAACCTAACCCTAACCCCAAACCAAAACCTAACCCTAACCCCTAACCGAAACCTTAACCCCTACCCCTACCCCTAAACTGAACCCCTAACCACTAACCCTAAACCTAACCCTAAGCCTTAACCCTAACCCTAAACCCTAACTCTAACCCTAATCCTAACACTAACCCAAACCCTAACCCTAACCCTAACATTAAGCCCTAACCTTAACCCTAACACTAACACTAACCCTAACCCCTAACCCTAACCCTAACACTATCCCTAACCCTTAAACCTAACACTTAACCCTAACCCTAACCCTAAACCTAACACTAACCCTAACCCCTAATTCTAAAACTAACCCTAAACCTAACCTGAAACCTAACCCATACACTAACACGTACCCTAACCCTACACTCACCCGTAACCTAAACCTAACCCTAACCTATACCCTAACTCTAACCCGTACCCTAAACCTAACCCTAACCCGTACCCTAACCCTATCCTGTACAGTAATCCTACCCCTAACCCTTACACTAACCATAACCTGTACCCTAACCCTAACCCGTACCCTAAACTGTACCCTAATCCTAAACCATACCCTAACCCTAACCCGTACCCTAACCCTAACCGTAACCCGTACTCTAACCATAACCCGTACCCTAACCCTAACCCTAACCCCTAACCCTAACACTAACCCTAACCCCTCACCCTAACCTTAACCCTAAACCTAACCCTAACACTAACCCTAACCTTAACCCTAAACCTAACCTGAAACCTAACTCATACACTAACCCGTAACCTAACCCTAACCCTAACCCGTACCCTAACCAGTACCCTAACCCTAACCCCTAACCATGACCCCTAACGCTATCCGTAACCCTTAACCTCAACACTTAACCCTAAACCTAACCCTAACCCTTACCCTAACCCGTAACCTAACCCTAACCGTAACCCGTACTCTAACCCTAACCCATACCCTAACCCTAAACCATACCTTAACCCCAACCCTAACCCGTACATTAACCCTAACCCGTATCCTAACCCTAACCCGTACCCTAACACATAACCTAAATCTAACCCTGACCCTAACCCAAACAATACCCTAACCCTAATCCTAACCCGTGCCCTAACCCTTACGCTAACCCCAACCCTAACGCTAACCCGTACACTAACCCTAAATGGTACCCTAACACTAACCCTAACCCGTACCCTAAAACTAACCCTAAAACTAACCCTAACCCGTACCCTAACCCTATACCGTACCCTACCCTAACCCTAACCATAACCCGTACCCTAACACTAAAACTACCACTAAACCTAACCCTAACTCTAATCATAACCCTAACCCTATCTCTAAACCAAACTCTAACCCTAACCCTAACCTAAACCTAACCCTCACCCTAACCGTATCCCTGACACGTAAACTAAACCTAACCCTGATCCTAACACTAACCCATAAACTAAACCTAACCCTAACCCTAAAAAGTACCCTAACCCTAACCCAAACGTGTACCTTAACCCTAACACTAACCCTAAACCTAACCCTAAGCCGTACCCTAACCATAACCCTAACCCTAACCCAAAACCTAACCCTAACTCCTAACCCTAACCATAACCCTAACCCCTAACCCTAACCCCTAACCCTTAACCCTAACCCGAACCCGAACCCCTAACCCCTAACCCTAATCCTAAACCCTAATCCTTAACCATAACTATAACCCTAACCCTAACCCCTAACCCTAACACTAACCCTAACCCGTACACTAACCCTAACCCGTACCCTAACCCTAAACCGTACCCTACCCTAACCCTAACCATAACACGTACCCTCACACTAAAACTACCCCTAACCTAACCCTAGCACTAATCATAACCCTAACCCTATCTCTAAACCTAACCCTAACCCTAACCTAACCCTAAACCTCACCCAAACCCTATCCCTAACACGTAAACTAACCTTAACCCTAACCCTAACCCGTAAACTAAACCTAACCCTAAACAGTACCCTAACCCTAACGTGTACCTTAACCTAACCCTAACACTAAACCTAACCCTAAGCCGTACCCTAACCCTAACTCTAACCCAAACCCGTACCCTAACTCTAACACTAACTCTCCCGTACCCTAATCCTAACCCGTACCCTAACCCTAACCCTAATGCGTACGCTAACCCGTACCGTAACCCTAAACCTAACCCTACCCTAAACCTAACCCTAACCCCAACCCTAAACTGAACCCTAACTCTAACCCGTACCCTAACCCTAAACCGTAACCTAACCTGTACCCTAACCCATACCCAAACCCTAAACCTATCCTGTTCCCTAACCCAAACCCTAACACTAACCTGTACACTAACCCATAACCGTACCCGTACCCTAACCCATAAACAAACCCATACCCCACCCCTAACCCTAACCTGAACCCATAACCTAAGCCTAACCCCAACCCTAACCCTAACCCATTCCCTAACCCTACCCCTAAACGTATCCCATATCCTAACCCGAACCCTAACCCATAACCTAACCCTAACCCTAACCCTAACCCGTAAACTAAACCTAACACTATACCTAACCCTAAACAGTACCCTAACCCTAAACCTAAACCCTAACCCTACCCCTAACCCTAACCGAAACCTAACCCTAACACTAACCCTAACCCGTAACCTACACTAACCCTAAACCATAACCTAACCCTAACCCTAACCCTAAACAGTACCCTAAACCTAACCCTAACCCGTACCCTAACCCAAACCCTAACACTAACCCTAAACCTAACCCTATCCTGTACCCTAACCCTAACCCTAAACCTAACCCTAACCCGTACCCTAAACCTAACCCAAACCCTAACTGTTACCAGTACCCTAACCCATACCTTAACCCATACCATAATCCATACCATATCTCTAAACCGTACCCAAACCCTAACCCTAACCCGTACTCTAACCCTAATCTGTACCCTAAACCTAAGCCTAAACCGAACCCTAATCATAAACCTAACACTAACCCTAACACGTAGCCTAACCCTAACCCTAAATATAACCCGAACTCTAACTCTAACCCTAACCCGTACTCTAACCCTAACCGTAACCCTAACCTGTAACCTAACCCTAACCCTAACCCTAACACTAACACTAAACAGTACCCTAAACCTAACCCTATCCCATACCCTAACCCTAAACCTAACCCTAAACCTAACCTTAAACCGTACCCTAATCCTAACCCGTGCCCTAATGCTTACCCTAACGCTTACCCTAACCCTCACCCGTACCCTAACCCAAACTCTAACCCGTACCCTAACCCTAACCTTACCCCAACCCTAAACCTAATGAAACCCAATCCCTAATCCTAACCCTAACCCTAACCTAATCCTAACCTTAACCCTTACCCTATCCCTAACCCTAACCCGTAACCTAACCCTAACCCTAAACAGTACCCTAACTTTAACCCTAACCCGTACCCTAACCCTAACCATAAACCTAAACCGAACCCTAAGCCGTACCCTAAACCTAACCCTAACCCGTACCCTAACCCTAACCCTAACACATACCCTAATCCATAACCTAACCCGTACCCTAACCCATAACCTAACCCATAACCTAACTCTAACCCTAACCCGTAGCCTACCCCTAACCCTGAACCTACCCCTAACCTAACCTGAACCCTAACCCTAACCCTAAGCTTAAACAGGACCCTAACCCTAACCCTAACCCGTAACCTAACCCACACTTTACAGCATTGGAAGTCAGGTCGTTCCATGAATAAAACTCTACTGCACCTGGAGACACAACCGTTGAAGCCTGCAGCTTGCCCCTAGCGTCCCATGAGCTTCTGACAAACATGTCTAGTGAGGATGTTCGTAACTCCATCTGTAGGCAGTGTGGAACTGGGAAGGACCGCGTGTCAGCTCATCTTGCAGAAGGAAGTTCCCCAGAGAGACAGCTTTCAACTAGGTACTCAGGTTTGGAAGTTAGTATGTAGCTACCTTCTGAGGGAGGAATTACTCAGAAGTCGTTGGATTGCGCTGGGAGACACTTGCCTCTCACAAAACTTGTGTCCCGTATCGAACGACATCCTTTCGAAGTGAAAGGTACAGGCGGTCAGCACGTGGGAGGAACAAGCCATAAGCTCATTCAAAGGAGTGTGCATCACTTGGAGGCAGGTGTCCGGTAGTCGCGAAATTGACAATGCAGACACTTGGTTCTCACTCCGCTACTGTCCCGCGTAGAAGGGAATGCTGTGGAAGCGATCCGTACAGGCCGTCAGATTGTGGGAGGTACAGGCCATAAGCTCAACTCTCAGAAGCGTGTATGCTTTGCAGGCAGATGTCTGCTAGCCACTCTTTTATGGGAGTTAGAACCTAGCTACACTTTAATTGAACAAGGCTGTTGGAAATCGCTGTATTGAACTCAGTTACACGTGACTACAAGCCTGAAACGTCTACATGCTTTTCACAACCTTTTCCAGCACCTAACATAAGGATGTTAGGACCTATGTCTACAGGCAGTTAGGTTGCGGGAGGGTCCTGCCCTCACCTCAACTCTCACAAGGAAGCATGTCTAGAAGCCAGCTTTCAACTAGCTGCATTCTTCTGGCCCTGAGAACGCAGCAGTATTCTAACTCAGGAGGTTCCAAGAATACCACTCTACTCCACCTGGAGACACCTTCCAGGCCTGCATTATTCCACTTGCGTCTCACAAGCTTTTGACAAGCACCTCCGGTGAAGACGTTGGAAAGACATTCTGCAGGCAGTGTGGAACTGTGAAGGACTCCGTGTGAGCCCAACTCTCGAATGTAAGTTGCCGTTGGATGCAGGGTTCTATTAGCTAGTATGGAACTTAGTATGTAGTACCAGTCTAAGACAAGAACTACTAGGAAATCGAGGGATTGAGCTTGGAGGCACTACACTTGTGGGCCTCACCTGGACGAGGTGACTGGTTCCCACCTGGGACTCACCTGGACCTGATAACTTTGCTCCACACTTTGGCCTCACCTGGCCCTGATGACTCTGGGCCCCCCACCTAGGCCTCAATCTGGACCTGGTGACTGTGGTCCCCACCTGGGTTTCACCTGGACCTGGTGACTCTCGTTCCCACATGAACCACACCTGGACCTGGTGACTGTGGTGTCCTTCTAGCCTCACATTTAGCTGGGGACTCTGGTCCCCACCAGGGCCTCACCTGGATCTGGTGACTATGGCCTGCAGGTTGGCTTCACCTGGACCTGGTGAGTGGGGTTGCCACCTGGGCCTCACCCATACCTGGTGATTCAGGTCCCCACGTGGGCCTCTTGGACCTGGTGAATCTGGTCCTTACCTGGTCCTCACCCGGACCCGGTGACTCTGGTCACCACCTGGGCCTTACCTGGACCTGGTGAATCTAGTCCCCATCTGGGCCTCACCCACTCCTGGTGACCTTGTTCCCCACCTGGACCTGATTGCTGTGGACTCCTTCTTGACCTCACCTGGAACTGGTGACTCTGATCCTATCTAGGCGTCACCCAGATCTGGTGACTCTGGTCCTCACCTTGGCATCATTGGGACCTGGTTACTCTGTTCCACACCTGAGCCTCGCCTTGACATGATGACTCTTGAACCCCTCTGGGCCTCACCCTGACCTGGTGACTCTGGTCCCCATCTGGATGTCACCTGGACCAGGTGATTCTGGTACCCCTCTAGGCCTCAACGAGACCTGGTGACTGTGGTCCTCAACTGGGCCTCACCTGAACCTAGTGAATATGCTCCCCACCTGGGCCTCATCTGGACCTGGTGACTCTGGTCCCTAACTGGGCATCATCGGGACATGGTTCCTCTATTCCACACCGGGACTCACCTGGACCTGAAAACTCTGGTCCTCACTTTGGCCTCTTCTGTACCAGTGACTCTGGCCCCACCTGTCCCTCACCTGGAACTGGTGACTCTGATCCTCAGCAGCATGCCTCGAATGCACCTTTCCACTAGCTGCGTTCTTATGGCCATGAGAATGTAGCTAATTTGTAAGTCAGGAGTTTCCATGTATACCGCTCTATTGCACCTAGAGACACAAGCATTGAAGCCTGCAGCTAGCTCCTTTTGTCCTATGAGCTTCTGACCAACACGTCTAGTGAGGATGTTCAAAATTTCATCTGAAGGCCGTGTGGAACTGTGAGGGACTGGAGGTGAGCTCAAGTCTCAGAAGCAAGTACCCTTTGGACACTGTGTTCAACTAGATTCTCATGTATGGAACTTAGTGTGTAGCACCAATCCTAGAGAGCAGTTCCTCACATATCTCTGGATTGGGCTTGGAGACTAATTGTGTGGGCCAGCACCTTCCACTAACCTCTGACAAAACTTCTGTCACACATCGAGCCTAGGCCTTATAGGAGTGAAGTGTACCTGCAGTCAGCATGTGCGAGGTACAAGGCATAAATTCAACTCTCAGAAGTGTGTATGCTTTGCAGGCCGATGTCTGCTAGACACTTATCGAGGCAAGGTATACCCAAGCTACACTCTAATTAAACAAGGATGCTGGTAATCACTGTACTGAACTGAGATACACGTGAGTACAGTCCTGACACTTCCACTTGCATTTCTCCAACCTCTCCCAACACCTAAAATAAGGATGTTAGCAGCTATGACTATGGGAGGTCAGGATGCGGGAGGGTCCTGCCCTGAGCTCAGCTTTCAAAAGGAGGCATGCCTCGAAGCCAGCTTTCTACTAACTGCGTTCTGTTGGCCATGAGAACGTGGCAGCATTGATATTCAGGATGTTCCATGAATACCGCTTTACTGCACCTGGAGACACAACCTTGAAGTCTGCAGCTTGCCCTTTGCATCCCATGAGCTTCTGACAAACATGTCTAGTGAGTATGTTTGTAACTGTATCTGCAGGCAGTGTGGAACTGGGAAGGACCACGTTTCAACTCATCTCCGAGAGGGAAGTTCCCCAGAGAGAGAGCTTTCAGCTAGTAACTCAGGTTTGGAAGTTAGTATGTAGCTCCCATCTAAGGGAGGAATTCCTCAGAAGTTGCTGGATTGAACTAAGAAACATTTATTTCTCAAAACTTGTGTCCCGTATCAAATGAAATCATTTGGAAGCGAAGCGTACAGGCGGTCAGCATGTGGGAGGTTCAAGTCCTAAGATCAATCCAAAGGAGTGTGCATGCCTTGGAGGCAGCTGTCCGCTAGGCGCGAAATTGACAAGGCAGACACTTGGTTCTCACTCCGCTACTCTCACGCATACAACGAAATGTTGTGGAAGCAGAACGTACAGGCAGTCAGGATGGGGGAGGTACAGGCTATAAGCTCAAATCTCCGAAGTGTGTATGCTTTGCAAGCCGATGTCTGCTAGACACTTATCGAGGTGAGGCATACCCGAGCTACACTCTAATTGAACAAGGATGTTGGCAATCGATGTATCGAACTCAGATACACGTGAGTATAGTCCTGACACTTCCAGTCGCATTTCTCTAACATCTCCTAGCACTCCACGTAAAGATGTTAGCAGCTATGACTATGGGCAGGCAAGATGTGGGAGGGTCCTGCCCTGAGCTCAGCTCTCACAACAGAGCATGCCTAGAAGCCAGCTTTATACTAGCTCGTTCTGATGGCCGTGAGAATGTAGCAGAATTGTAGGCGGTACGAATACAATGAATACCACTCTACTGCACCTGGAGACACAACCATTGAAGCCTGCAGCTGGCCCTTGCACCGCATAAGCTTCTGACAAACATGTCTAGTGAGGATGTTCGTAACTGCATCTGCATGCAGTGTGGAACAGGAAAGAACTGCGTGTCAGCTCATCTCGCAGAAGGAAATTCCCCAGAGAGAGAGCTTTCAGCTAGGCACTCAGGTTTGGAAGTAAGTATGTAGCTCCCATCTGAGGGAGGAATTCCTCAGAAGTCACTGGATTGAACTAAGAGACACTTGCCTCTCGCAAAACTTGCATCCCATATCGAACGAAATCCTTTGGAAGTGAAGCGTACAGGCGGTCAGCATATGGGAGGTACAAGCCATAAGCTCAAGCCAAAGGAGTGTGCATGCCTTGCAGGCAGCTGTCCACTAGGCACGAAATTGACAAGGCAGATATGGTTTTCACTCTGCTACTATCCCGCATACAATGAAATGCTGTGGAAGTGGAACGTACAGGCAGTCAGGAGGGGGGAGGTACAGACCAGAAGCTCAACTCTCAAAAGTGTGTATGCTTTGAAGGCCGATGTCTGCTAGACACTTATCGAGGAGAGGTATACCCGAGCTACACTCTAATTGAACAAGGACGTTGGCAATCCTGTATTGAACTCAGATACACGTGAGTAGAGTCCTGACACTTCCACTTGCATTTCTCCAACTTCTGCCAACACCTAACATAAGGATGTTAGTAGCTACGACTACAGGAAGCCAGGATGCGGGACGGTCCTGCCCTGAGCTCAGCTCTCAAAAGGAGGCATGCCTAGAAGCCAGTATTCTACTAGCTCTTTCTGATGGCCGTGAGAACGTAACAGCATTATAAGATGGGACATTCCATGAATACCGCTCTACTGCACCTGGAGACACAACCATTGAAGCCTGCAGCTGGCCCTTGCGTCCTATGAGCTTCTGACAAACATGTCTAGTGAGGATGTTCGTAACTGCACCTGCAGGCAGCGTGGAACTGGGAAGGACCACAATTCAGCTCATCTCCGAGAGGGAAGTTCCCCAGAGAGAGAGCTTTCAGCTAGTAACTCAGGTTTGGAAGTTAGTATGTAGCTCCCACCTGAGGGAGGAATTCCCCAGAAGTCGCTGGATTGAACTAAGTGACACTTGCCTCTCGCAAAACTTGCGACCCATATCGAAGGAAATCCTTTGAAAGTGAAATATACAGGCGGTAATCATGTGGGAGGTACAAGCCATAAACTCAATCCAAAGGAGTGTGCATGCCTGGGAGGCACCTGTCTGCTAGGTGCGAAATTGACAAGGCAGACACTTGGTTTTCACTCGGCTACTCTCCCGCATACATCAAAATGCTGTGGAAGAGGAACGTACAGGCAGTCATGATGCGGAGGTACAGGCCATAAGCTCAGCTCTCAGAAGTCTGTATGATTTGCAGGCCGATGTCTGCTAGACACTCATCGAGGTGAGGTATACACGAGCAACACTCTAATTGATTAAGGATGTTGGCAATCGCTGTATTGAACTCAGGTACACGTGAGTACAGTCCTGACACTTCCACTCGCATTTCTCCAATCTCTTCCAGCACTTCACGTAAGGATGTTAGCAGCTATGACAATGGGCAGGCAAGATGCGGGAGGGTCCTGCCCTGAGCTCAGCTCTCACAAGAGAGCATGCCTAGAAGCCAGCATTCAAATAGCTGCGTTCTAATGGCCGTGAGACCATAGCAGTCTTCTACCTCAGGAGGCTTGAAGAAAACCACTCTACTGCACCTGGAGACACCTTCCAGGCCTGCATTATTCCACTTGCATCTCACAAGCTTCTGAAAAACGTCTCTGGTGAAGATGTTCAAAACTCATTCTGCGGGCAGTGTGGAACTGTGAGGGACTGGGTGGGAGCTCAAATCTCAGAAGAGAGATGCTTTTGGACTCGGGGTTCAGCTAGATTCTCACGTATGGAACTTAGTATGTAGCATGTGTCTAAGACAGGAATTACTAGGAAATCGCTGGATTGAGCTTGGAGGCACTAGTCTTTTGTGCCGGGACTTTCCACTTACCCCTCACAACACTTCAGTCACGCATCGAGCCTATGCCTGTTAGCTGCAAAATGTACCTGCAGGCAGGATGTCGGAAGCACAGGCCATAAGCTCAACTCTCAAAAGTGTGTATGCCTGGAAGGCAGATGTCTGCTACCCACTCATACATGGGAGTTAGAAACTAGCTACACTCTTTGAAGAAGGCCGTTTCAAATCGCTGTATTCAACTCAGATAATCGTGAGTACAGGCCTGACACTTCCACATGCATTTCGCCGCCCTCACCCAGCACCTAACATAAGGATATTAGCAGTTATGTCTACGGGCAGGAAGGATATGGGAGGGTCCGGCACTGAGCTCAGCTCTCAAAAGAAAGCATGCCTAGAAGCCAGCTTTCTACTAGCTCGTTCTGATGGCCGTGAGAATGTAGCAGAATTATAAAGCGCTACCTTCCATGAATACTGCTCTACTGCACCTGGAGGCACAACCATTGAAGCCTACAGCTGGCCCTTGCATCCCAAGAGCTTCTGACAAACATGTCTAGTGAGGATGTTCGTAACAGCATCTGCAGGCAGTGTGGAACTGGGAAGGACCGCGTGTCAGCTCATCTCGCAGAAGGAAATTCCCCAGAGAGAGGTTTCAGCTAGGTACTCAGGATTGGAAGTTAGTATGTAGCTCCCATCTGAGGGAGGAATTCCTCAGAAGTCGCAGGATTGAACTAAGACACATTTGCCTCTCGCAAAACTTGCGTCCCATATTGAAAGAAATCCTTTGGAACTGAAGTGTGCGGACGGTCAGCATGTGGGAAGCATAAGCCATAAGCTCAATCCAAAGGAGTGTGCATGCCTTGCAGGCAGCTGTACGTTAGGCGCGAAATTGACAAGGCAGACACTTGGTTTTCACTCCGCTACTGTCCTGCATACAATGAAATGCTGTGGAAGTGGAACATACAGCCAGTCAGGATGGAGAAGTTAGAGGACATAAGCTGAACTCTCAGAAGTGTGTATGCTTTGCAGGCCGATGTCTGCTAGACACTTATCGAGGCGAGGTATACCGGAGCTACACTCTAATTGAATAAGGACGTTGGCAATCGCTGTATTGATCTCAGATACACGTGAGGACAGTCCTGACACTTCCACTTGCTTTTCTCCAACCTCTCTCAACACCTACTAACATAAGGATGTTAGCAGCTAGGACTATGGGCAGGCAGGATGCGGGAGGGTTCTGCCCTGAGCTCAACTTTCAAAAGGAGGCATGCCTGAAGCCAGCTTTCTACTAACTGTATTCTAATGGCCATGAGAATGTGGCAGCATTGTAATTCAGGATGTTCCATGAATACCGCTTTACTACACCTGGAGACACAATGTTGAAGCCTGCAGCTTGCCCCTTGCGTCCCATGAGCTTCTGACAAACATGTCTATTGAGGATGCTCGTAACTGTATCTGCAGGCAGTGTGGAACATGGCAGGACCACGTTTCAGCTCATCTCTGAAAGAGAATTTCCCCAGAGAGAGAGCTTTCAGCTAGGTACTCTGGTTTGGATGTTAGTATGTAGCTCCCATCTGAGGGAGGAATTCCTAAGAAGTTGCTGGCTTGAGAAGAAAGAAAGAAAGAAAGAAAGAAAGAAAGAAAGAAAGAAAGAAAGAAAGAAAGAAAGAAAGAAAGAAAGAAAGAAAGAAAGAAAGAAAGAAAGAAAGAAAGAAAGAAAGAAAGAAAGAAAGAAAGAAAGAAAGAAAGAAAGAAAGAAAGGAAGGAAGGAAGGAAGGAAGGAAGGAAGGAAGGAAGGAAGGAAGAAAGAAAGAAAGAAAGAAAGAAAGAAAGAAAGAAAGAAAAAAGAAAGAAAGAAAGAAGAAAGAAAGAAAGAAAGAAAGAAAGAAAAAAGAAAGAAAGAAAGAAAGAAAGAAAGAAAGAAAGAAAGAAAGAAAGAAAGAGTGGCACCTGTGTGGCTCTGTCAGTTAAGCTTCTACCTTAGGCTCAGATCGTGATCCAGGTCCCAAGGCAGGCTCCCTGTTCAGCAGGGAACCTGCTTCTCCCTCTCCCTCTGCCTCTCTCGCTCATGCTTTATCTCTCCTCACTCTCTCAAATAAATAAAAAACATCTTTGAAAAAGAAGCAAACAAGCAAACCCACAAGGAAGAGAAATCGCCCATGTAGAAGAATTTCAAACAATTTGTGAAGACATTCCACCCTCAAGTTCATGAGCATAGCTTCCCACTCTTCTGTGTGGAATACACATAGTAACTTCCTCTACAAAATATAATATGAAAAACTTAAAATAATATTGATAATATAATAATAATAATTAATAATAATAAAGAATGAGTTTACTACTGAGAAAGCTGACAAACACTACCTCAGCAAGATGATCAGATCGATACCAAGACTGATGAATCATGTTGATAGTATCTATCCTTTATATGATATAATGAAAATGGCAGTATGTCTCTGTATATAATCCACAAAAACAGTTCAGTCATGAGATAAACAACAGACATGTCCCAACTGAGGGAAATTTTACAAAATACTCTACTTCTCAAAGTGTTCCAGTTCAACAACAACAAGGAAAGGCAGAAAGACTGTCACAATCCAGATGAGCCTAAGGAAAGAGGAGGACAAATGGAATGTGATATGAGGGATTGTAACTTAGCAAAAACTAAGGAAATCTGAATAAACTATGGCCTTTGTTTTTCTTTTTTTTTTTTTTTGGTCTTTTTTGAAAATTTTTTTTAAGGTATTTATTTATTTATTTGTGATAGTCACAGAGAGAGAGAGAGGCAGAGACACAGGCAGAGGGAGAAGCAGGCTCCATGCACCGGGAGCCCGAGGTGGGATTCGATCCCGGGTCTTTTTTTGGTCTTTTTTGGATGCAAAGTTTTTAATATTGATTCATTAGCTAATATTTGTACCGTACTAATATAAGGTATCAATAATTGGAGAAATTGAGTGCGAGTGCATGCAAATGCTCATCTCAATTTCCCTATAAATCTTTGTTTTTTTCCTAATAAATAAGATTTATTTTGAAAATTGACTTAAGTGAATCAGGCTCCAAGTGTGAAGACATTTTAAGAATAGTTGAATTAACTTTTGCCTTATTCTTAAAGAGTTCCTTTGATGGAAACAAAGAATTTTAGATCAGAAGGAAAGAAAAACACTTATGAACATGCATAATGCCTCCTCAACCTGAAAAGCAGGAACAGATAATAAATAGCAAAAATCAGATAAAAATAATTCTAGTATAATAGACACGATATTGCAAGTGCATTTAAAATTAGCAATGCATAACATTTATTTCCTTGACATTTGTCTTCCAAAGAGTTCAAAGTGTTTCAGTGTCACTTGAAACAGGGGAAGAATCTCAGGGAAGGATCCTTCACATAAATAATAGGACCATTGGTAATAATGTCTCTCAGTTCTTTCTAAATCCATAAAGATGCATTTCCTGATGAGTGACTGAGCTGTGAAGAAAGAGATGAGAAGCCCTCATCCCTCTGAATTACTTGTGTCAGAATATTTTAACCATAGTACCACGGATAGTAAATTATCCTTATTAACAGGAAATATGTCTCAGATTGGAATCTGAGCAATTAGATGCGCAGAGAAAAAAAGCTTTGACTCGCTCCTCATCTTTTAAAGATAAAGGAGAGCTTTTCTATGTACAAAGTCAGTTGTCAAGATAGCCTTATGGAATAAGAGTCTGCAGCATGGAATCCTGCTGCACAGCTGGGAAGCCCACGCCCCAGGTCTTCCTGATCCCAAATCCCTGGACCTGTCCCCCAACAAAGGCTGCCAAGCTGAGGTCATTTGCAATTGCTCTCTTAGGAGCTCTGGGGAAGGCGGAAGGAGCTAGATAGGATGGGATGGGAAGCATGGAGGCCAAGAAAATTAAGGCCATTCCAATTTAAATTCAGCTTTAGCACAAGTCCACCCATCCCAGGTCCCTGTGAAGAAGAGCTGAAATTTACATTACTTCAGTTACAGGAAAAAAAACAAAAGTTTACAGCTTAATGACCTAGAAAGCCCCACAATAGAATCAAAACTGAGCCCAGGCCAAGGACAGGAAGCCTCTATTAGAATGAGAACAGAGCTCAATGCCCTTGAATGTCCCATATCAAAATGTAAACAGAACTTGAGGAATTGCTCCAGCCCTTCTGGAGGTCCCCAAGACCAGCCCTTAAAACTAAGCTAAAACCCATCTCCAAGTCCCTGCTTCACTCTGTTGGGTATACTTGGACACAAGCTCGAGCTTGTAAATAAACCCTCCTGTGTTTGCATCAGTGTCAGCTTCTCTGAGATAAAAAAACAAAACCAAAAGAAGCTCGGACACAGGTAGAGTAAACGCAGGGTTCTGAGAGAATCGGCGGAGACCCGGGGACTTGGGAGCTCTTCTGTGGAAGCCCATGCAGACTGGGGGGGAAGGATGCTCAGTCCCAGATCCAGAGGAACCAGAGACCCCACCCGCATCCTGCCCACCAGGGGGGTCTCAGGGAGCAGCACTGCACCGCCCACTGGAGGCCAGAGGTGCTGATGCCCACCCTGCCTCTGATCCCGCAGTTGCATCTACCAAGCAGATGTGCACCTGATAATCAGCGCCAGAGCCCATCCCCAGACCCTGCACAGACCACTCACTGCCACCAAGTTGTCGGACCACAGAAGATGCAGAGATTCAGCTCTGCCTGGAAAGAAGGATCTAGCTTCCTTTGTACTTTGTGCTTTATTTTCATTTATTTTTTTTATTTTTTATTAATTGCCTTATTTTAATTTTTATGTATGTACCTTATATATTTCTTATTTTTATTTTCATGGTACTTTAATTGTGTTTCATATTTTGGGATTTAGAGTCTTTGAAAATGCAGGCCAAAATAATCTGGTGTGTTTTTGTTTTTTTTTTTTGGAGGGCAGTTGTTATTGTTTTCCATGGTTTTTCTTTTTCTTCCCTCTTTCTTTTCTGGAAAAGGTAATGAGATGGAGAAATTCACCTCTATAAAATAATATGAGGTAGTACTCACAGCCAGGAAGTCCATCAATACACATATATGATGTCTAACTACAGTTTAAAACAATTATTATAAAGATAGCAGCTGGGCTGGAAAAAGAGCACAGAAGAAAACTAGAGAATCCCTTACAGTAGAAATAAAAGAACTAAAATCTAGTCAGGCCAACGTTAAAAATGCTATAACTGAGATGCAGTCCCACGTAGAAGCCATAAAAACAAGAAAGGTTATGGACCACAGAAACAGACGTAGGGAAGTCAGCCACTTATTAAAACAATAACATTCATATTTTAGGAGACTCAGAAGATGAAGAGAGAGAACAGGTGGGCCTTGCTCAGCCATTAGAAACGACAAATACCCACCATTTGCTTCAACGTGAATGGAACTGGAAGGTATTATGCTGAGTGAAGTAACTCAATCGGAGAAGGACAAACATTGTATGTTCTCATTCATTTGGGGAATATAGATAATAGTGAAAGGGAATATAAGGGAACGGAGAAGAAATATGTGGGAAATATCAGAAAGGGAGACAGAATATAAAGACTCCTAACTCAGGGAAATGAACTAGGGGTGATGGATGGGGAGGAGGGCGGGCGGTGGGGGTGAATGGATGATGGGCACTGAGGGGGGCACTTGCCGGGATGAGCACTGGGTGTTATTCTGTATGCTGGCAAATTGAACACCAATAAAAAATAAAATTATTATTAAAATAAAAGAAAGAAAGAGGGATCCCTGGGTGGCGCAATGGTTTAGCGCCTGCCTTTGGCCCAGGGTGCGATCCTGGAGACCCGGGATAGAATCCCACGTCAGGCTCCCAGTGCATGGAGCCTGCTTCTCCCTCTGCCTGTGTCTCTGCCTCTCTCTCTCTCTCTGTGACTATCATAAATAAATAAAAATTTAAAAAAATAAACAAACATTAAAAAAAAGAAAGAAATGAAAGAAAAAGAAAGAAAGAAAGAAAGAAAGAAAGAAAGAAAGAAAGAAAGAAAGAAAGAAAGAAAAAAAGAAAGAAAAAAAGATAGATTGGCACCTGGTTGGCTCAGTCAGTTAAGCTTCTGCCTTAGGCTCAGATCATGATCCAGGTCCCAAGGCAGACTCCCTGTTTAGCAGGGAACCTGCTTCTCCCTCTCCCTCTGCCCCTCTCGCTCATGCTTTTTCTCCTCTCTCTCTCTCTCTCATATAAATAAATAACATCTTTGAAAAAGAAACAAACAAAGAAACCCACAAGAAAGAGAAATCTCCCATGTAGAAGAATTTCAAACAATTCGTGCAGACATACCACACTCAAGTTCATGAGCATATCTGAACACTTTTATGTGTGCAATACACATAGTAACTTCCTTCTGCAAAATATATTATGAAAAACCTAAAATAAGAATGATAATATAATAATAATAATAATAATAATAATAATAATAATAATAAATCACTTTACTACGGAGAAAGCTGACAAACACTACCTCAGCAAGATGATCAGATCGATACCAAGACTGAAAAATCATGTTGATAGTATCTATCCTTTATATGATATAATAAAAATAGCAGTATATCTCTGTATATAATCCACAAAAACAGTTCAATCATGAGATAAACAACAGACATGTCCCAACTGAGGGAAATTTTACAAAATACTCTACTTCTCAAAGTGTTCCATTCAACAACAACAAGGAAAGGCTGAAAGACTGTTACAATCCAGAGGAGGCTAAGAAAACAGGAGCACAAATGGAATGTGATATGAGGGATGGTAACTTAGCAAAAGCTAAGGAAATCTGAATAAAGTATGGACTTTGGTTAATGCGAATATTTTAATATTGATTCATTAGCTCCTATTTGTACCGTACTAATATAAGATATCAATAATTGGAGAAATTGAGTGCCAGTGCATGCGAATGCTCTGTACTATCTTTTCAATTTCCCTCTAAATCTTTGTTTTTTTCCTAATAAATAAGATTTATTTTGAAAATTGACTTAAATGAATCAGGCTCCAAGTTTGAAGACATTTTAAGAATTGTTGAATTAACTTTTCCCTTATTCTTATAGAGTTCCTTCGGTGTGAACAAAGAAATAATTTTATATCAGAAGGAAAGAACAACACTTATGAACGTATAATGCCTCCTCAACCTGAAAAGCAGGAACGGATAATAAATAGCAAAAATCAGATAAAAATAATTCTATTATAATAGACACCATATTGCAAGTGCATTTAAAATTAGCAATGCATAACATTTATTTCCTTGACATTTGTCTTCCAAAGAGTTCACAGTGTTTAAGTGTCAGTTGAAATAGGGGAAGAATCTCAGGGAAGAATCCTTCACATAATAATAGGACCATTGTAATAATATCTCTCAGTTCTTTCCAAATCCATAAAGATGCATTTCCTGATGAGTGACTGAGCTGTGAAGAAAGAGATGAGAAACCCTCATCCCTCTGAATTACTTGTGTCAGAATATTTTAACCATAGTACTACGGATAGTAAATTATCCTTATTAACAGGAAATATGTCTCAGATTGGAATCTGAGCAATTAGATGGGCAGAGAAAAAAAAACTTTGACTCGCTCCTCATCTTTTAAAGATAAAGGAGAGCTTTTCTATGTACAAAGTCAGTTGTCAAGATAGCCTTAGGGAATAAGAGTCTGCAGCATGGAATCCTGCTGCACAGCTGGGACGCCCACAACCCAGGTCTTCCTGATCCCAAATCCCTGGGCCTTTCTCCCAACACATGCTGCCAAGCTGAGGTATTTGCAATTGCTCTCTTAGGAGCTCCAGGGAAGGGGAAAGAGCTAGATAGGATGGTACTGGACGCAAGGAGGCCGAGAAAATGAAGGCCTTTCTACTTTAAGTTCAGTGTTCGAACAAGTCCAGCCATCCCAGGCCCCTGTGAAGAAGACCTGAAATTTACATTACTTCAGTTACAGGAAAAAAAAACAAAAGTTTACAGCTTAATGTCCTAGAATTCCCCACAATAGAATGAAACTGAGCCCATGCCAACGGCTGGAAGCGCCTACTAGAATGAGAGCAGAGCTCAATACCCTTGAAGGCCCCATATCAAAATGTAAACAGACCTTGAGGAATTGCTCCACCCCTTCTGGAGGACCCTGAGACAAGCCCTTAAAACTAAGCTAAAACCCACCTCGGGGTCCAAGTCCCTACTCCGCTGTGTTGGGTGTACTTGGACGCAAGCTCAAGTTTGGAAATCAACCCTTGTGTGTTTGCATTGGTGTCAGCTCCTTAGTGGTTTCTCAGATTCGCAATCTTGAGCACAACACCCCCATGTCCCCTCCCACCTTGGCTGAACCTCTATCCCCTGCCACCCAGGGTGACAGTCACCTCCCTGCCTACAACACCTGGGCACAGGCCGTCACACAGGTCCCATGGGCATGGTGGGCACTCCTGCCATCCCTGGCCTCCCAGAGGAAGGAAGGAGGTTTTGGCAGTACACACTCCCATGGTGACCCCAGGGCTCCCTGCCCAGGACAGACAGGTTGGGGTCTGTGTCCCTGACGTCAGCTCCTCCTCCCCGGTTTTCCCACAGGAAATGAAGGAGGAAGCCCTGGTCTCCTCTAGGGACATCACGCTGGGGGACCTGGATGTCAAAAGGATGTTCAGCAGTCACGTCATGTTTTGGGACTACTATGGGGTAGGGTGAGGCTGAGGGGCCAGGGGGATCGGGACCCAGAAGGACCGGGGGTTTCTGGGTAGGGAACACCGGGCTTCAGAGCCCGGGGGAAGAACAGCAGCCAACAACACACAGCTGCATTGTAGGTTGTTTGGGATGAACACCGTGCCCCCACCCTTGGGGTCTCACGGATGAGGAGGCCACTAGGACGGGGCCTCCAGGGATTGCCATGTGAGCTGAACCCCAAAGGGGTGAGGGACAGCCCCTGAAAAGCAGGGGGCTGGGGTGGAGGCCATGGGGCAAGTAAGGGGACCTGGGGGCAGGGTGCATGGCCGTGACTGGATAAGGACACACATCGATCTGATGAGGGTCGGAAGGGTCAGGGTGATATCCACCATCAGCACTTTTTATATTTCTAAATTCTATGCATTCAATTTGAGACAATTTGCAATTTATAAACATACATAGTATGATGACCCCCAGATAATGCCCCTGGTCCAGCCAGGGCCCTGCACTCACCACACGGGGCCCCAGGGGAAGGTGACACAGCATACCCCAGACTGGGGTCGCCTTTATCTGTAGATGTCTCCGTGTGCATCTTAGAGAAAGGGGATGCCCTGTGTTCACCAGCCCCCCACACCATCCTCCCATCCCCCAGACCCACACCATCCCCTAACATCATCATCCCCCGTGGCATAGCCCCTACACCATCTCCCTTACACACACACAGCCTCACACAATCCCCACCCACACTATACCCCAACACCATCCCCCTTACACCATCCCCCACACCCCACCACCGTCATACCCATGCCCACACACCATCCACCCCCACACCATTGGCCCCTAACAAGGACCCAGTGCAGCTGCACCCTGTGGGACATGCTCAAACTCCCTGGGGTTCTCTGGATACCCTGCTCCCATCAGAAGCCCGGGTGTCCCATTGAGTACCCAGGGGTTGCAGGGAGGAGGGAAGGCAGGGAGCCCCAGACAGTTTGTGTACAGGAGAGTGGTGCAGAGCACACACTGTACCCTGCCTCCATCCACGGTCCCTCCTGGAGGGTGGGACACCCTGCACAGGACAGCAGCCCCTAACCCAGAGGGACCTGGGCTGACTTGGGCCCATGCTCTGTGGGGGCTGGGTTGATTTGAGGCCCCAACAGTCCCAGCTCAAAGACTAATGGAATCAGGCCCCCATAGCCCTGGCCAACCCTGGATTCTGGCCCCAGGCTGAGTGAGCCCTCTCAAAGCTGGATGTGGCCTCCTGGGCCCTGGGCATGCCCCACAGATACAGGTCGCTTATCTAGGGCAGCCCTGGGGATCCCGGGTCACACCAGTGTGGGGAGTGGAGGGGTAAGCCGGTGGGCCACACCCACACCCACACGATAAGGCAGGCTCCTCCAGGTGCTGGGGCTCCAGAGGGCCCGAGGCCAGGGTCCAGCTGCCCTGTGGGGACCCAGCACAGGAGCCCATGAGCTGCAGGTCCAGGTCAGCTCTGCTGTCCTCAGAATCGTCACTCAGGCTGAAACCTCAGGACACACGCCCCCACCCGGATCAACACATGCTCCCAGGTGGGGAACTCCAGCACCAGCCCACCCACCCCGTTTGATTCTTGCCCCCACTTAAAGGACAGGAAGTTCTCCTTCCCCAGGGGAAGGCACGCACCCACGGCTCTGGGCCCGATTGCTGTAGAAAGTCAATAAAGTGATGTGGTGCGAAAATGCACAGCCAGCCTATTTCTGCGTCTCCCAGAACTCTTTGCATGGGGCATGGAGAGACCCCCAGACAGGAGGAGCGGGCACCACCTAGGCCCCAACCAGCCCCTGCAGGGGCGCCGCCAGGCAAACACAGCTGACGTCCCCACGTGCCTTCCAGGGGAGGCCGGACCCACTGCTGGATATGGGAATGTGGCCAAGCCGGAACTTCCAGCTCAGCTGACCCTCCAGCTGAAAGTCCTGCACGAGTGAGCCCCGGCGTAGCCAGGAGAGCCCAGCTAGCCGCCCAGCGCCAGCACCAGAAATGATATTCTGCCAACGATTTTGGGGTTTTGGATGACCCAGCCAGAGGATCCGACAGCTGCACGGGATAGCTGCATGTGATAGACACACACGCACCTCAAAACCAACAAAAGTCAGAATCCCCCCAATGTTGTCAAACAGCAGCCAGATGGTTACATACACTACGCTGTGGTCCCCAATAGGATACATGGAAAACGCTATAAGCCATGACTGCAGAGGTGCTGGAGGCATGGAGATGTGCCTGCTGTGTTCCAACAAAGAGGGCAGAGGGGCAGGAAGCATCCTTCGGAGGGGGGCCCTCCTAGGAAAGGATACCAGGTCCCTGTGAAGGCTACGGAGAGTGAAATCTGTCCTCCTATCTTTCTGCTTCTGGTTTTCCTCTTAAATGCCATTTTCCTCAATCATTTTAGCAAGAATTTATTTTTTGTTTTTAAATTTCTTTTTATTGGAGTCCAATTTGTATGAATTCTTTCTTCAGCAAGTGTGTCATTCAGGAGAGAAAGAGAGATAAAGATTTTCCCAGACAGGCAACATATAAAGGAGTTCAGGACCACTTAACCAGTCCAGTAAGGAATTTTAAGAGGGACTCTTCTAGTGGGGGAAAAAAAGAGATCAAAAGCAACAAAGACTAGAAAGGCCCAGAGAACGTCACCAGAAAAACCAACTCTTCCGGTAACACAAATGCACAAAGTTCATATCTTTGAATTATCACTCTGAATGCTGATAGACTAAATGCTTCAATCAAAACATATAAGGTATCAGAGTGGCTTAAAAAGCAGTATCCGGGATGCCTGGGTGACTCAGGGGTTGAGCCTCTGCCTTTGACTCAGGGTGTGATCCTGGAGTCTGGGATCGAGTCCCATATTGGGCTCCTGGTGGGGAGCCTATTTCTCTCTCTGCTTAATTTTCTGCCTCTCTCTCTCTCTCTCTCTCTCTCTCTCTCTCTTTCTCACTCTCACTATCATAAATAATATTATTATTAAAAAACAACATCCATCTGTACGCTGCCTAAAGGATGCTCACCTTAGACCTATAGACACCAACAGATTGAAAGTCAGGGGATGGAAAATCATATATCACGCTAATGGATATCAAAAGAAAGCTGGAGGACCCATACTTATATCAGACAAACGAGATTTGAAACCAAACCCTGGGGGACACCTGGTGACTCAGTAGTTGAGCATCTGCCTTCAGCTCAGGGAGTGATCCTGGGATCCCAGGATCGAGTCCCACATCAGCCTCCCTTTGGGGAGCCTGCCTCTCACTCTGCTATGTTCCTTCTTCTGCTTCTCTGTGTATCTCTCATGAATATATAAATAAGTAATTAAAATTTCAAAAAGAAAGAACAAATACTGTAAGAAGAAATGAAGAAGGGCAATATTTCATAATTAAAAAGACTCTCTATCAAGATCAAACAACTAAATATTTATGCTGCCAACATGGGAGTACCTAAATATAGAAACCACTGTTGGTGGGAATGTGAACTGGTGCAGCCACTCTGGAAAACTCTGTGGAGGTTCCACAATGAGATAAAAATAGACCTGTACAACGACCCAGAAATTGCACTGTTGGGGATTAACCTCAAAGATTCAGATGCAATGAAACGCCGGGACACCTGCACCCTGAGGTTTATTTTTTTTTTTTAATTTTTATTTATTTATGATAGTCACAGAGAGAGAGAGAGAGGCAGAGACACAGGCAGAGGGAGAAGCAGGCTCCATGCACCGGGAGCCTGATGTGGGATTCGATCCCGGGTCTCCAGGATCGCGCCCTGGGCCAAAGGCAGGCGCCAAACCGCTGCGCCACCCAGGGATCCCTCACCCTGAGGTTTATATTAGGAATGTCCACAATAGCCAAACTGTGGAAGGAGCCTCCCTGTCCATCAAAGTTGAATGGATAAAGAAGATGTGGTTTATATATACAATGGAATAATACTCAGTCATTAAAAATGACAGATACCCACCATTTGCTTCAACGTGAATGGAACTGGAAGGTATTATGCTGAGTGAAGTAAGTCAAACGGAGAAGGACAAACAGTGTATGTTCTCATTCATTTGTGGAATATAAATAATACTGAAAGAGAATATAAGGGAATGGAGAAGAATTGTATAGGAAATATCAGAAAGGGAGACAGAACATAAAGACTCCTAACTCTGCGAAATGAACTAGGGGTGCTGGGAGGGGAGGAGGGCAGAAGTGTGTGTGAATGGGTGATGGGCACTGAGAGGGAACTTGATGGGATGAGCACTGGGTGTTATTCGGAATGTTGGTCAATTCAACACCAATACAAAATAAATTTATTTAAAAAAAAAGATCCAACAACTAAATATTTATGCTGCAACATGGGAGTACCTAAATATAGAAACGAATTAACAACAAACGTACAGGAACTCACTAATAATAATACAATGACAGGGGATTTTAACACCCACTTATGACAATGGACCGATTGTCTATGCAGAAAATCAACAGGGGAACAATAGCCTTGACACACTGGACCACAGGGACTCAACAGATATAGTCTGAATATTTCTTCCTAAAGCAGAATACACATTCCTTTCTAGTGCACATGGGATATTCTCCAGAACAGATCATATCATGGGCCACAAATCAGCCCTCAACAGGTACAACAGGTACAAGAAGGTTGATATCACACACTGTACATTTTTGGAACTCGATGCTATGAAACTCGAAGTCGACAGTAAGAAAAAAGAATTGGACAGACAAAAAACACGTGGAGATTATGATCATCCTACTAGAGAATGAATGGTACAACCAGGAAATTAAAGAGGAAATTTAAAACAAATGAAAATGAAAATATGTTTCTCCAAAACTCTGGGATGTAGCAAAGGCAGTCCTAAGAGGGAAGTACATAGCAATACAGGCCTACCTCAAGAAACAAGAAGTCTCCAATACACAACCTAACCCTACACCTAAAGGAACTGGAAAAGAAATAGCAAACAAAGCCTAAAGCCTACAGAAGAAGGGAAAAAATAAAGATGAGAGCAGAGATAAAAAATACAGAAACAACAAAACAGTAGAATGGAATAACGAAACTAAGAGCTGGTTCTTCAAAATAATAAATAAAACGGATCAAGCCATAGCCAGCTTTATCAATGAGAAAAGAGAAAAGACCTATATAAATAAAATCACAAATGAGAGAAGAGAGATCACAATCAACACCAGAAAAATAAGACAATTATAAGGGAATACTATGAAATTATATGCTAACAAACTGGGAGAACTGGAAGAAATGGACAAATCCCTAGAAATGTGCAAACGAGCAAACCTGAAATAGGAAGAAATAGAAAATGTGAACAGACCCATAACTAGCAAAAGAATTGAATCAGCAAGGAACCTGGGTACCTCAGTGGTTGAGCATCTGCTTTGGCTCAGGTCATGATCCCGGGGACCTGGGGGATCAAAGGTCCCCGCATGGAGCCTCATTTTCCCTCTGCCTATCCCTCTCTCTCCCTATGTCTCGCATGAATCCATAAATAAAATCTTTAAAAAAGAAAAAAGATAAAAAGATGAGAAAGGACCCAAATAAAATCACAAATGAGAAAAGAGAAATAACAACCAACACTACAGAAATACAAAGGATTATAAGAGAACATTATGAAAAATTATATGCCAGCAACCTAGAACCTGGAAGAAATAGATCAATTCCTGGAAACATATAACATAACAAAAATGATAAAGGAAGAAATAAGAAACTTGAACAGACAGATAACCAGCAAAGAAATTGAATCAGCAATCAAGAACCTCCCAACAGGAGATGCTTAGATCAATAGAACAAAATGGAAATCCAAAACAAGGTACAAACCTGTAACTCTATGATCCATTAATCGACAACAAGGCAGCAAGGAATATCCAAAGGCACAAAGATAGTCTCTTCAACAAACCCTAACCATGACCCCAGGATAAGAACAAATGATGTTGGGAAAACCAGGCAGCCACATACAGAAGAATTTAACTGGACCACTTTCTTATACCATATATATAAAAAATAAATTCAATATGGATGAAACACCTAAATGTGAGACCTGAAACAATACAAAGAAGAAAAGATAGGCAGCAAAGTCTTTGACATTGTCCATTGGATCTTCTTTCTAGATATGCCTCTGAGGTGAGGGAAACAAAACCAAAATTACTATTGGGACTTCATCAAATTGAAAAGCTTCCGCAAAATGAAGAAAACAACCAAAGCTAAAATGCAACATACAGGAGGAGGGGCAAGATGGCGGAAGTGTAGGGTCCCCAAATCACCTGTCCCCACGAAATTACCTAGATAACCTTCAAATCATCCTGAAAATCTATTAATTCGGCCTGAGATTTAAACAGAGACCAGACCGAATGCTACAGTGGAAAAGTTCGTGATTCTATCAAGGTAGGAAGACGGGAAAAAGAAATAAAGAAAAAAAGGGCATCCAAGGGTGAGGGGCCCTGTGAGGAGCCTGGCTAAGGCCGGGAAGTACCCACAGGACAGAAGAGCTCTGTCCTGGGAGAAGGAGGAGCTTCACCAATCTTCCAGGGCAGAATGGCAACTTCAAGGAGTCAGAGCAGGACCCAGGAGGGCGGGGATGCCCTAGGGATCCCTGGGACACTAATAGACACCTGCACTCCCGGGAGAGTGCTGCGAGCTCCCTAAGGGCCGCAGGGCACATGCATTGACCGGGGAGCAGCTCTGTCAGGATCGGGTGGCAGCTCTGCACAAAGGGGTTTTCACGGCCCTAGGAGCAGCTTGGCAGCAGCGCCTCCTGCAGAGGAAGAGGCTCCATTCAGAGGGGGATGCGGAGCTCCAGGAGCAACTCAGAGGGGCTCGGGCGGTGGCTCTGCAGTGAGGTGGCTATGCGGCCGGGAGCGAGAATCCAACAGCACAGGTCCCGGAGCACAGGGCGCCGGGGCACAGCCCAGGATTCGGCCTCCCCAGGGACAAGCAGAGGCCCGCAAGGCCCAGGACAGCAAGGACGCTCCTGTCCAGAGCTGAGCAGATCAGCGGACCCGCCTCAGAGCCTCCAGGACCTGCAGAAGGACTGCTCCTGAGTTACTGCGGGGGCTGAATACAGGTTTCCAGAGCTGGCCGCTACCACTGGAGTTGTTCCTCCTGGGGCCTCATGGGGGAAACTAATCCCACTGAGCCCTGCACGAGGCAGGGGACATAGCGGCTCCCCCAAGTACTAACACCTGAAAATCAGCACAACAGGCCCCTCCCCCAGAAGACCGGCTAGACAGGCAAGTTCCAGGGGAAGTCAAGGGACTTAAAGTATACAGAATCAGAAGATACTCCTCCATGTTTTTTTTTATTTCTGATTGCTTCGCCCTCCCCTTTTCCCCCCTTTCTTTCTTTTTCTTTTTCATTTTAATTTTTTAAGGTATTTATTTATTTATTTATTTATTTATGATAGTCACAGAGAGAGAGAGAGAGGCAGAGACACAGGCAGAGGGAGAAGCAGGCTCCATGCACCAGGAGCCCGATGTGGGATTCGATCCCGGGTCTCCAGGATCGCGCCCTGGACCAAAGGCAGGTGCCAAACCGCTGCACCATCCAGGGATCCCTTTCTTTCTCTTTTTATTCCCTATTTCCTTCTTTCTTCCTTTATTCTTTTTCGTTTTTCTCTTTTCTTTCCTTCTTTCTCTCCTCTCTTTTTCTCCTTTTCCCAATACAATTTCTTTTTCTTTTTTTAATTTTTTTAAGGTATTTATTTATTTATGATAGTCACAGAGAGAGAGGCAGAGACACAGGCAGAGGGAGAAGCAGGCTCCATGCACCGGGAGCCCGATGTGGGATTCGATCCCGGGTCTCCAGGATCGCGCCCTGGGCCAAAGGCAGGCGCCAAACCGCTGCGCCATCCAGGGATCCCTTCCCAATACAATTTCTTTTTGGCCACTCTGCACTCAGGAAAATGACTAGAAGGAAAACCTCACCTCAAAAGAAAGAATCAGAAACAGTCGTCTCTCCCACAGAGTTACAAAATCTGGATAACAATTTAATGTCAGAAAGAAAATTCAGAAGCACTATTATACAGCTACTGGTGGCTCTAGAAAAAGCATAAAGGACTCAAGAGACTTCATGACTGCAGAATTTTGATCCAATCAGGCCGAAATTAAAAATCAATTGAATGAGATGCAATCCAAACTAGAAGTCCTAACGATGAGGGTTAATGAGGTAGAAGAACGAGTGAGTGACATAGAAGACAAGTTGATGGTAAAGAGGGAAACTGAGGGAGGAGCAAGATGGCGGAAGAGCAGGGTCTCCAAATCACCTGTCTCCACCAAACTACCTAGAAAACCTTCAAATTATCCTGAAAATCTATGAATTCGACCTGAGATTTAAAGAGAGACCAGCTGGAATGCAACAGTGAGAAGAGTTCGCGCTTCTATCAAGTTAGGAAGACGGGGAAAAAGAAATAAAGAAACAAAGGCCTCCAAGGGGGAGGGGCCCCGCGAGGAGCCGGGCTGAGGCCGGGGCGAGTGTTCCCAGGACAGGAGAGCCCCGTCCCGGAGGAGCAGGAGCTGCACCGACCTTCCCGGGCGGAAAGGGGCTCGCGGGGAGTTGGAGCAGGACCCAGGAGGGAGGGGATGCCCTCGGGCTCCCCGGGACAGTAACAGCAACTCCGCGCCCAGGAGAGTGCGCCGAACTCCCTAAGGGCTGCAGAGCGCACGGCGGGACCCGGAGCAGCTCGGGGGGGGGGGGGGGGGGGGGGGGGGGGGGGGGGGGCTCGGGCGGCGGCTCCACGGAGGAGGCTGCGCGGAGGGGGCTGCGCGGCCCCGGGAGCAGCTCGGCCGGGCTCGGGCAGAGGAAGAGGCTCCGTGCAGAGGGGCCTGCGCAGTTCCAGGAGCAGCTCAGAGGGGCTCGGGCGGTGGCTCCACGGAGGGGGTTGCGCGGCCCGGGAGCGCGAATCCACCAGCGCAGGCTCCGGAGCACAGGGCGCCGGGACACAGCCCAGGATCCGGCCTCCCCCGGGACAGGCAGAGGCCGGGAGGGCCCAGGACAGCAAGGACGCTCCTGCCCCAGCTGAGCAGATCAGCGGCCCCGCCCCGGAGCCTCCAGGCCCTGCAGACGGAGTTCCTGCCGGAGCTGAATCCAGGTTTCCAGAGCTGCCCCCACTGAGCCCTGCACCAGGCAGGGGCACAGCAGCTCCCCCAACTGCTAACACCTGAAAATCAGCACAACAGGCCCCTCCCCCAGAACACCAGCTAGACTGACAACTTCCAGGAGAAGCCAAGGGACTTAAAGAACACAGAATCAGAAGATACTCCCCTGTGGTTCTTTTTTTGTTTGTTTGTTTGTTTTGTTGTTTTTTGTTTGTTTGTTTGTTTTTGTTTTATTTTGTTTTGCTTTTTGATTTGTTTCCTTCCCCCACCCCCCTTTTTTTTCTCCTTTCTTTTTCTTTCTCTTTTTCTTCTTTTTTTTTCTTTCGTTTTTTTTCTCTTCCCTTTTTTTTCTCTTTCACTTTTCTTTCCTTCTTTCTCTCCTCACTTTTTCTCTTTTTCCCAATACAACTTGCTTTTGGCCACTCTGCAATGAGCAAAATGACTAGAAGGAAAACCTCACCTCAAAAGAAAGAATCAGAAACAGTCCTCTCTCCCACAGAGTTGCAAAATCTGGATTACAATTCAATGTCAGAAAGCCAATTCAGAAGCACTATTATACAGCTACTGGTGGCTCTAGAAAAAAGTATAAAGGACTCAAGAGACTTCATGACTGCAGAATTTAGAGCTAATCAGGCAGAAATTAAAAATCAATTGAATGAGATGCAATCCAAACTAGAAGTCCTAACGACGAGGGTTAACGAGGTGGAAGAACGAGTGAGTGACATAGAAGACAAGTTGATAGCAAAGAGGGAAACTGAGGAAAAAAGAGACTAACAATTAAAAGACCATGAAGACAGATTAAGGGAAATAAACGACAGTCTTAGGAAGAAAAACCTACGTTTAATTGGGGTTCCCGAGGGCGCCGAAAGGGACAGAGGGCCAGAATATGTATTTGAACAAATTCTAGCTGAAAACTTTCCTAATCTGGGAAGGGAAACAGGCATTCAGATCCAGGAAATAGAGAGATCCCCCCCTAAAATCAATAAAAACCGTTCAACACCTCGACATTTAATTGTGAAGCTTGCAAATTCCAAAGATAAGGAGAAGATCCTTAAAGCAGCAAGAGACAAGAAATCCCTGACTTTTATGGGGAGGAGTATTAGGGTAACAGCAGACCTCTCCACAGAGACCTGGCAGGCCAGAAAGGGCTGGCAGGATATATTCAGGGTCCTAAATGAGAAGAACATGCAACCAAGAATACTTTATCCAGCAAGGCTCTCATTCAAAATGGAAGGAGAGATAGAGCTTCCAAGACAGGCAGCAACTAAAAGAATATGTGACCTCCAAACCAGCTCTGCAAGAAATTTTAAGGGGGACTCTTAAAATTCCCCTTTAAGAAGAAGTTCAGTGGAACAGTCCACAAAAACAAAGACTGAATAGATATCATGATGACACTAAACTCATATCTCTCAATAGTAACTCTGAATGTGAACGGGCTTAATGACCCCATCAAAAGGCGCAGGGTTTCAGACTGGATAAAAAAGCAGGACCCATCTATTTGCTGTCTACAAGAGACTCATTTTAGACAGAAGGACACCTACAGCCTGAAAATAAAAGGTTGGAGAACAATTTACCATTCGAATGGTCCTCAAAAGAAAGCAGGGGTAGCCATCCTTATATCAGATAAACTAAAATTTACCCCAAAGACTGTAGTGAGAGATGAAGAGGGACACTATATCATACTTAAAGGATCTATTCAACAAGAGGACTTAACAATCCTCAATATATATGCTCCGAATGTGGGAGCTGCCAAATATATAAATCAATTATTAACCAAAGTGAAGAAATACTTAGATAATAATACACTTATACTTGGTGACTTCAATCTAGCTCTTTCTATACTCGATAGGTCTTCTAAGCACAACATCTCCAAAGAAACGAGAGCTTTAAATGATACACTGGACCATATGGATTTCACAGATATCTACAGAACTTTACATCCAAACTCAACTGAATACACATTCTTCTTAAGTGCACATGGAACTTTCTCCAGAATAGACCACATATTGGGACACAAATCGGGTCTGAACCGATACCAAAAGATTGGGATTGTCCCCTGCATATTCTCGGACCATAATGCCTTGAAATTAGAACTAAATCACAACAAGAAGTTTGGAAGGACCTCAAACACGTGGAGGTTAAGGACCATCCAGCTAAAAGATAAAAGGGTCAACCAGGAAATTAAGGAAGAATTAAAAAGATTCATGGAAACTAATGAGAATGAAGATACAACCGTTCAAAATCTTTGGGATGCAGCAAAAGCAGTCCTAAGGGGGAAATACATCGCAATACAAGCATCCATTCAAAAACTGGAAAGAACTCAAATACAAAAGCTAACCTTACACATAAAGGAGCTAGAGAAAAAACAGCAAATAGATCCTACACCCAAGAGAAGAAGGGAGTTAATAAAGATTCGAGCAGAACTCAACGAAATCGAGACCAGAAGAACTGTGGAACAGATCAACAAAACCAGGAGTTGGTTCTTTGAAAGAATTAATAAGATAGATAAACCATTAGCCAGCCTTATTAAAAAGAAGAGAGAGAAGACTCAAATTAATAAAATCATGAATGAGAAAGGAGAGATCACTACCAACACCAAGGAAATACAAACGATTTTAAAAACATATTATGAACAGCTATACGCCAAAAAATTAGGCAATCTAGAAGAAATGGACGCATTCCTGGAAAGCCACAAACTACCAAAACTGGAACAGGAAGAAATAGAAAACCTGAACAGGCCAATAACCAGGGAGGAAATTGAAGCAGTCATCAAAAACCTCCCAAGACACAAGAGTCCAGGGCCAGATGGCTTCCCAGGGGAATTTTATCAAACGTTTAAAGAAGAAATCATACCTATTCTCCTAAAGCTGTTTGGAAAGATAGAAAGAGATGGAGTACTTCCAAATTCGTTCTATGAAGCCAGCATCACCTTAATTCCAAAGCCAGACAAAGACCCCACCAAAAAGGAGAATTACAGACCAATATCCCTGATGAACATGGATGCAAAAATTCTCAACAAGATACTGGCCAATAGGATCCAACAGTACATTAAGAAAATTATTCACCATGACCAAGTAGGATTTATCCCTGGGACACAAGGCTGGTTCAACACCCGTAAAACAATCAATGTGATTCATCATATCAGCAAGAGAAAAACCAAGAACCATATGATCCTCTCATTAGATGCAGAGAAAGCATTTGACAAAATACAGCATCCATTCCTGATCAAAACTCTTCAGAGTGTAGGGATAGAGGGAACATTCCTCGACATCTTAAAAGCCATCTATGAAAAGCCCACAGCAAATATCATTCTCAATGGGGAAGCACTAGGAGCCTTTCCCCTAAGATCAGGAATAAGACAGGGATGTCCACTCTCACCACTGCTGTTCAACATAGTACTGGAAGTCCTAGCCTCAGCAATCAGACAACAAAAAGACATTAAAGGCATTCAAATTGGCAAAGAAGAAGTCAAACTCTCCCTCTTCGCCGATGACATGATACTCTACATAGAAAACCCAAAAGTCTCCACCCCAAGATTGCTAGAACTCATACAGCAATTCGGTAGCGTGGCAGGATACAAAATCAATGCCCAGAAGTCAGTGGCATTTCTATACACTAACAATGAGACTGAAGAAAGAGAAATTAAGGAGTCAATCCCATTTACAATTGCACCCAAAAGCATAAGATACCTAGGAATCAACCTCACCAAAGATGTAAAGGATCTATACCCTCAAAACTATAGAACACTTCTGAAAGAAATTGAGGAAGACACAAAGAGATGGAAAAATATTCCATGCTCATGGATTGGCAGAATTAATATTGTGAAAATGTCAATGTTACCCAGGGCAATATACACGTTTAATGCAATCCCTATCAAAATACCATGGACTTTCTTCAGAGAGTTAGAACAAATTATTTTAAGATTTGTGTGGAATCAGAAAAGACCCCGAATAGCCAGGGGAATTTTAAAAAAGAAAACCATATCTGGGGGCATCACAATGCCAGATTTCAGCTTGTACTACAAAGCTGTGGTCATCAAGACAGTGTGGTACTGGCACAAAAACAGACACATAGATCAGTGGAACAGAATAGAGAATCCAGAAGTGGACCCTGAACTTTATGGGCAACTAATATTCGATAAATGAGGAAAGACTATCCATTGGAAGAAAAACAGTCTCTTCAATAAATGGTGCTGGGAAAATTGGACATCCACATGCAGAAGAATGAAACTAGACCACTCTCTTTCACCATACGCAAAGATAAACTCAAAATGGATGAAAAATCTAAATGTGAGACAAGATTCCATCAAAATCCTAGAGAAGAACACAGGCAACACCCTTTTTGAACTCGGCCATAGTAACTTCTTGCAAGATACATCCACAAAGGCAAAAGAAACAAAAGCAAAAATGAACTATTGGGACTTCATCAAGATAAGAAGCTTTTGCACAGCAAAGGATACAGTCAACAGAACTCAAAGATAACCTACAGAATGGGAGAAGATATTTGCAAATGACATATCAGACAAAGGGCTAGTTTCCAAGATCTATAAAGAACTTATTAAACTCAACACCAAAGAAACAAACAATCCAATCATGAAATGGGCAAAAGACATGAACAGAAATCTCACAGAGGAAGACATAGACATGGCCAACATGCATATGAGAAAATGTTCTGCATCACTTGCCATCAGGGAAATACAAATCAAAACTACAATGAGATACCACCTCACACCAGTGAGAATGGGGAAAATTAACAAGGCAGGAAACAACAAATGTTGGAGAGGATGCGGAGAAAAGGGAACCCTCTTACACTGTTGGTGGGAATGTGAACTGGTGCAGCCACTCTGGAAAACTGTGTGGAGGTTCCTCAAACAGTTAAAAATATACCTGCCCTACGACCCAGCAATTGCACTGTTGGGGATTTACCCCAAAGATACAAATGCAATGAAACGCCGGGACACCTGCACCCCGATGTTTATAGCAGCAATGGCCACGATAGCCAAACTGTGGAAGGAGCCTTGGTGTCCAACGAAAGATGAATGGATAAAGAAGATGTGGTTTATGTATACACTGGAATATTACTCAGCTATTAGAAATGACAAATACCCACCATTTGCTTCAACGTGGATGGAACTGGAGGGTATTATGCTGAGTGAAGTAAGTCAGTCGGAGAAGGACAAACATTATATGTTCTCATTCATTTGGGGAATATAAATAATAGTGAAAGGGAATATAAGGGAAGGGGGAAGAAATGTGTGGGAAATATCAGAAAGGGAGACAGAACGTAAAGACTGCTAACTCTGGGAAACGAACTAGGGGTGGTAGAAGGGGAGGAGGGCGGGGGGTGGGAGTGAATGGGTGACGGGCACTGGGTGTTATTCTGTATGTTAGTAAATTGAACACCAATAAAAAATAAATTTAAAAAAAAAGAGGGAAACTGAGGAAAAAGGAGACACACAATTAAAGACCAGGAAGACAGATTAAGGGAAATAAACGACACCCTGAGGAAGAAAAACCTACGTGTAATTGGGGTTCCCGAGGGCGCCAAAATGGACAGAGGGCCAGAATATGTATTTGAACAAATCATAGCTGAAAACAATCCTAATCTGGGAAGGGAAACAGGCATTCAGATCCAGGAAATAGAGAGATCCCCCCCTAAAATCAATAATAACCATCCAACACCTCGACATTTAATAGTGAAGCTTGCAAATTCCAAAGATAAAGAGAAGATCCTTAAAGCAGCAAGAAACAAGAAATCCCTGACATTTATGGGGAGGAGCATTAGGGTAACAGCAGACCTCTCCACATTGACATGGCAGGCCAGAAAGGGCTGGCAGGATATATTCAGGGTCCTCCATGAGAAGAACATGCAACCAAGAATACTTTATCCAGCAAGGCTCTCATTCAAAATGGAAGGAGAGATAAAGAGCTTCCAAGACAGGCAGGAACTGAAAGAATATGTGACCTCCAAACCAGGTCTGCAAGAAATTTTAAGGGGGACTCTTAAAATTCCCCTTTAAGAAGAAGTTCAGTGGAACAATCCACAAAAGCAAGGACTGAATAGATGTCATGATGACACTAAACTCATATCTGTCGATAGTAACTCTGAACGTGAATGGGCTTATTGACCCCATCAAAAGGCGCAGGGTTTCGGACTAGATAAAAAAGCAGGACCCATCTATTTGCTGTCTACAAGAGACTCATATTAGACAGAAGGACACCTACAACCTGAAAATAAAATATTGGAGAACCATTTACCATTCAAATGGTGCTCAAAAGAAAGCAGGGGTAGCCATCCGTATATCAGATAATCTAAAATTTACCCCGAACTGTATTGAGAGATGAAGAGGGACACTAAATCATACTTAAGGGATCTATCCACAAGAGGACTTAACAATCCTCTACATATATGCCCCGAATGTGGGAGTTGCCAAATATTTAAACCAATTAATAACCAAAGTGAAGAAATACTTAGATAATAATACACTTACACTTGGTGACTTCAATCTAGCTCTTTCTACACTCTATAGGTTTTCTAGGCAAAACATCTCCAAAGAAACGAGAGCTTTAAATCATACACTGGAGCAGATGGATTTCACAGAAATCTACAGAACTTTACATCCAAACTCAACTGAATACACATTCTTCTCAAGTGCACATGGAACTTTCTCCAGAATAGACCACATACTGGGTCACAAATCCGGTCTGAATAGATACCAAATGATTGGGATCGTCCCCTGCATAGTCTCAGACCATAATGCCTTGAAATTAGAACAAAGGTATCCCTGGGTGGCGCAGCAGTTTGGCGCCTGTCTTTGGCCCAGGGTGCGATCCTGGAGACCCGGGATCGAATCCCATGTCGGGCTCCCAGTGCATGGAGTCTATTTCTGCCTATGTCTCTGCCTCCCTCTCTATCTATCTATCTCTCTATATCAGTGTGGCTATCATAAATAAATTTTAAAAAGAAAAAAAAGAAAAAAAAATAGACCTTCTCTACAATCCAGCAATTGCACTGGTGGGGATTTACCCAAAGATTCAGATGCAATGAAATGCCGGGTCACCTGCACCCCGATGTTTATAGCAGGAATGTCCACAATAGCCAAACCGTGGAAGGAGCCTGGTGTCCATTGAAACATGAATGGATAAAGAAGATGTGGTTTATGTATACAATGGAATATTACTCAGCCATTAGAAAAGACAAATACCCACTATTTGCTTCAACGTGGATGGAACTGGAGGGTATTATGCTGAGTGAAGTAAGTCAATCGGAGAAGGACAAACAGTGTATGTTCTCATTCATTTGGGGAATATAAATAATAGTGAAAGGGAATATAAGGGAATGGAGAAGAAACATGTGGGAAATATCAGAAAGGGAGATAGAACATAAAGACTCCTAACTCTGGGAAATGAACAAGGTGTGCTGGAAGGGGAGGAGGGCAGGAAGAGAGGGTGAATGGGTGACGGGCACTGAGTGGGACAGTTGACGGGAACAGCACTAGGTGTTATTCTGTATGTTGGTCAATTGAACACCAATAAAAAATAAATTTATTTAAAAAAAAAGTTAAACAACTAAATATTTATGCTGCCAACATGGTAGTATCTAAATATACAAACCAATTAACAACAAACATACAGGACCTCACTGATAATAATACAATAACAGGGGATTTTAACACCCACTTATGGAAATGGACCGATCATATATGCATTAAGTCAACAAGGGAACAATAGCCTTGACACACTGGACCACAGGGACTCAACAGATATAGTCTGAACATTTCTTCCTAAAGCAGAATACACATTCCTTTCAAGTGCACATGGGACATTCTCCAGAAAGGATCATACCATGGGCCACAAATCAGCCCTCAACAGGTACAACAGGTACAAGAAGGTTGATATCACACCCTGCACATTTTCGGACCACAACGCTATAAAACTCGAACTCGACAGTTAGAAAAAATTTGGACAGACCAAAAATACGTGGAGATTATGAACATCCTACTTGAGAATGAATGGAGCAACCAGGAAATTAAAGAGGAAATTTAAAACAAATGAAAATGAAAACATGTTTCTCCAAACTTCTAGGATGTAGAAAAGGCAGTCCTAAGGGGGAAGTAGAATAGCAATACAGGCCTACCTCAAGAAACAAGAAGTCTCCAATACACAACCTAAACCTACATCTGAAGGAGCTAAAAAAGGAATAGCAAACAAAGCCTAAAGACTACAGAAGAAGGGAAAAAAAAGTGAGAGCAGAAATAAACAATACAGAAACAACAAAGCAGTAGAATGGAATAATGAAACAAAGAGATGGTTCTTCAAAATAATTAAGAAAATGGATCAAGCCCTAGCCACCCTTATCAACGAGAAAAGAGAAAAGACTTAATAAATAAAATCATAAATGAGAGAAGAGAGATCACAATCAACACCAGCAAAATTAGACAATTATAAGGGAATACTATGAAAGATTATACGCTAACAAACTGGGGGATCTGGAAGAAATGGACAAATCCCTAGAAATGTGCAAACGAGCAAATCTGAAATAGGAAGAAATAGAAAATGTGAACAGACCCATAATGATCAAAGGAATTGAATCAGCAAGGAACCTGGGTGAATCAGGGGTTGAGCATCTGCTTTCGCTCAGATCATGATCCCGGGGTCCTGGGGAATCATGTCCAACACAGGGCCCACTGGAGCCTCATTTTCCTTCTGCCTTTACCTCTGCCTTTCTGTGTCTCACATGAATACATAAATAAAATATTTAAAAAAGAAAAAAGATAAAAAATGAGAAAGGACCCAAATAAAATCACAAATGGGAAAAGAGAAATAACAACCAACACTAGAGAAATACAAATAATTATACGAGAACATTATGAAAAATTATATGCCAGCAACCTAGAACCTGGAAGAAATAGATCAATTCCTGGAAATATATAACATAGCAAAAATGAAAAAGGAAGAAATAAAACACTTGAACAGACAGATAACCAGCAAAGAAATTGAATCAGCAATATAGAATCTCCCAACAGGAGACGCTTAGATCAACAGAACAGAATGGAAAGCCGAAACAAGATACAAACCTGTAACTCTATGATCCATTAATCGACAACAAGGCAGCAAGGAATATCCAATGGCACAAAGACAGTCTCTTCAACAAACCCTAACCCTGATCACAGGATAAGAACAAATGGTTTTCGGAAAACCAGGCAGCCCCATGCAGAAGAATCAAACTGGACCACTTTCTTACACCATATATAAAAAATAAATTCAAAATGGATGAAAGACCTAAATGTGAGACCTGAAACAATACAAAGAAGAAAAGATAGGCAGCAAAGTCTTTGACATTGTCCATTGGATCTTCTTTCTAGATATGCCTCTGAGGTGAGGGAAACAAAAGCAAAAATATTATTGGGACTTCATCAAATTTAAAAGCTTCTGCAAAGTGAAGGAAACAACCAAACCTAAAAGGCAACATACAAAATGAGAGGAGATATTTGTAAACAACCCGTCCAATAAAGAGTTAGCATGCAAAATACATAAAGCAATTATAAATCTCAGCATCCTAAACACAAATTATCCAACTACAGATGGGCAGAAGAGATGAATAGACTTTGTCTCTGACAAGACATCCAGATGGCCACCAGACACACGGAGAGGCACTCAGCATCACCCATCATCAGGGAAATGCAAACCACAATGAGATGTCACCTGACAGCCATCAGAATGGCTAAAATTAACAACAGAAGAAACAACAGGTGTTGGTGAGGCTATGGAGAAGGGGGAGCCCCCTTACACTCCTGGTGGGCATGCGAAAATGTACAACCACTGTGGAAAACAGTGTGGAGGGTCCTCAAAAATTTAAAAATAGGGGATCCCTGGGTGGCGCAGTGGTTTGGCACCTGCCTTTGGCCCATGGCGCAATCCTGGAGACCCAGGTTTGAATCATACTTCGGACTCCTGGTGCATGGAGCCAGCTTCTCCCTCTGCCTCTGTCTCTACCTCTCTCTCTGTGACTATCATAAAAAAATAAAATAAAAAGAAGTTAAAAATAGAGCTAACCTATGATTCCAAAATTGCACAGCTAGGTAATTACCACGAGGATACAAAAGTAGTTTAGTAGATTGGAAGAGGGACACGCAGCCCAGTGTTTGTAGCAGCGTTATCAACAAAAGTCAGTCTGTGGATACAGCCCAGATGTCCATCGACAGAAGAATGGGCAGAGACAATGTGGTAAATATACACACTGTGACATCACTGGGTCATCAGAAGAGATGAAATGAAGCCATTTAAAATGACGTGGGAGAAGTGGAAAGGACTTATGCTAAATGAACTCAGTCAGTCAGAGAAGACAGATATCAAATACCATACAATGGCATTCACATGTGAATTTTAAAAAACCAAACAAACTGGCAAAGGGGCAGAGGGGGGATGAGAGAAGCAAACCAAGATACACACTCTTAACCACAGTGAATAAACTAATCAACACCAGAGGAAGGTGAGGGAATGGGGAATCAAGGGATGGGGATACTGGAGGGCACCTGTGACCAGTACCAGGCATTGTATCCAAGGACTGAATCACTATGTGGTAAACCTGAAACTATATCATACTGTGTTTACAAACAGGAATTCAAGTAAAACTTTAAAATGATAATTGGTAGGATTGATTAAACATGTGCGCACAAGAGATAAAATCAGAAAGGCAACTGAAAATCCAAATAAAGAGTATTTAGAGCCACAAATCCCCTCCTTAACTCAGCTCGGGAGAAGCCTGCCATGTCTTTTCTGACCCCAGCAAAAGCCTGTATTTTGATTCTCTGGGGAGGCCACTGACTTGCTGGAGTCAGGCTATCTTTGAACCCAAAACCTAAATAGAGTGCATAAAACTAAACTGCCCAAGATGCTGGAGTCCCAGTGCAGGCACATACCAAGACCCAAACTCTAACCATACACAGACATAACCCTAACCCTACACTTAATCCTAATATTAACCTACCTTAAACAAGATCCATCACTAATGGAAAACCAAACACAAACCACAAGACCGAAACACATTCACTGAACCTTCCTGCCAACCCTCACCCTAACTCCTAAACCTATTCTAAACCCTTAAGCCTGACCCCTACCTTAAATTTAACCCTAACCCTACCCTCTAACCCTAACCTTAACTTAATGTACTCAAATACTATTCCTAACCTTAACCAGTACCCTAACCCTAACCCTCTAATACGAATCCTATCCCATACTCCAAACTGTACCCTAACCCGTACCCTAAAACTAACCTCTAACCCACTCCCTAACCATATCTCTTACCCTTTTCAAATCCGTACCCTGACCTGATCCTAAACCTAACCCCTAACCAAACACTAACGCTAACCCTAGCCCTAATCCCTATCCTAACCCTAACCCTCGCCCTAACCGTAAACCTAGCCCTTCTTCAACTCTAACCCCTAACCCTTAACCCTAACCCTAACTCACACCCTAACCCCTAACCCTAAATGCAAACCTAAGCCCAACCCTAACTCTAACCATAACCCTATCCCCAACTCCAAACCTCCTGCCCTAATCCCTAGAGCCTAAACCCTAACCCTAACTCTAAATCCTGTCCCTAACCCTAACCCCCATCCTAACTCTTAACTACTGACCCTTACACTTATGCCTCACCTAACCTCTAATCTGTAACCATAAGCATAATCATAACTCCTAACATCTAACCTAAGCCTAACCACCAACTGCCTCTGCTCCCCTGATCCTACCATTTATTCTACACATTCACTTACCCTATGGTTGTGAGTAGTCCCTTCTGATGTGGACGTGGCCCCCAATGGCACCTCCAGAGTCCTCCACGGGGTCCTGAGTAATCCAGGCTCAGTGAATGCGGACGTGGCCCCACATGTTCCTGAGTCATAGTCAGCAGGTCCTGAGGACACCGGGTCTCCTATCACTGTGGACTATGCCTCACATCCTCTGGAACCCTCACAGCAGGTCCTCAGGAGGCCGGGGGCTCCTGTCAGCTTGGGCATGGCCCCACGTCCCCCAGAAAACTCACCGCGAGTCCTGAGGAGGCTGTGGGCTCCTGTCAGCATAGACACATTCCCATACGTCCCAAAGCCAAAGTGCAGGTCCTGAGGAGGATGGGGGTCCTGTCACCGTGAATGCAGCACCCAGCTTCCAGAAGCCTCAACTTATATCCTGAGGGGGCCAGGAGCTCCTGCCAGAGTGGAAGCGGTGCCACATCTTCCTGAAATGTCCCCACAGGTCCTGAGGCAGCTCAGGGGCTCCTGTCAGCGTAGATGCGGGCCCACAATTTCCTGAAGCCTCCCCGCGGGACCTGAGGCGGCCCAGGGCTCCTGGCAGTGTGGATGCGGGCCCACATCTTCCTGAACCTCACTTCTGGTCCTGAGGAGACAAGGGATCCTGTCAGCATGAACGCGGCCCAATTTCTCCCTGAGACTTCCAAGGTCCTGAGGAGGCTGGGATTCATCAGCGTGGACACACGTCCCCATGTCCTCCTCAGGCCTCCCCAACACAGGCTGGCTCCTGTTAGTGAAGGCAGAGGAGGCCTACTGCGCATGCGCACCCCTGGGTGGGGCCTGGGCTCGGGTGCCCCCTGCGGGACACTCAGGTGCTGTAGGAGGCCATGCAGGAGGAGTCGGGTGCTCCAGAGGCCACACCTGCCTCATCTAGGCTCCAGCTGTGGCCTGTTAGCTTCAGAAACATCTCACTGAAATGGAGCCCAACACCCAGTTTCCCCAGAAATACTTAAGAACAAGGAATTGGAGCCCACAGGACACGAAATGAAATATGGACCAGACTTTTACCACGTCCTGCAAAACTCACTCAAACCTCTTCCATTGTGGGTGGGACTGCGGGCTAGTGCAGCCGCCCTGGACAGTGTGAAGGCTCCTCAGGAAGTGACAAATAGAGCCACCCTGCGACCAGCAGGTGAACAGCCTGTAGCTCACTCCGAAGATACAGATGCAGTGAGACTCGAGACAGCTGCCCCCCAATTTCCACAGCAGCCGGGTCCACAGTAGCCACACTGTGGGAGGAGGCTTGGTGCCCTCGGGCAGATGATGGATAAAGAGGATGGGAGATAGATGACGGTCATAGAGAGAGGAATGGTATTCAGATATCAAAGAGAAGGAAATCTTGCTATTTGCAATGACGTGGATAGAACTAGAGGGATCATGTTAAGTGAAATAAATCAGTCGGGAAAGAGAATGACCGTGTGGTGTCATTCATAGGTGGAATTAAAGAAGCAAAGCAGATAACAACTGTAAAGGGAAGGAAAAACAAATATGATAAAAACAGATGCAGGAAATACAGACTCTTAATGATAGGAAACAAACTGAGGGCCCTGGAGGTTGGGGATAACAGGGGACTGGCATGAAGGAGGGCACATTATGTCACGTGCACTGCTGTTATCTCCAACTGGTGAATCCCTGAATTCTTCCTCTGAAAGTATAATACACTATACACTACTTAATTAATTTAATTAAATTAAGTTAAAAAATCATTTGTATCAGAGCACATTTCCTTCTCTCAGTTTTGCTCATTCAGCTTATACCGAGACCACCCACCGTGGGTGTGGTTTGTCTAAATAGGCCCCATGCCTCGTCCATGGCCCAGCCCTGGGCTAGAACTCACGACCCCTTAGATCAGGACAGGAGGTGAGGTCAGGAGTCGGATGCTTAACCAACGGAGCCAGCCAGGGGCCCGAGAACCACACTGCTTTATCCTGTGTCTCTGTGACATCTTTTGAAATAAGAAAGTGCTGCATCCCGGTCTCTCCTGCTTCTCCAATACTGATTTGCTGTCCGGGGTCATTTGTGGGGGCGGAGGGATGTTACAGGGGTTTTTTTCCTATTTATAGGATCTGCCACCATGATTTGACAGGAATGACATTGAAATAGAGGGTGGCTTCAGGAACTGCGGACATTTTCACAAGATGAGGCTCCCACCCAAGAGCCCAGGACGGCCTCCCAGAGCCTGGTATGGCTCAGTGCACAAGTCTTGTGCTCCTTTGGCTCAGTCTCATTATTTATTCTCTGTGATGCTCCTGAGAAGGGAGTCACGTCCATCATTTCCGTCCTGAGTGCTCATTGTCAGGACACAGAAAGCCCAACAATAGAATAAAAACTGAGCACAGAAGAAAACTAGAGAATCCCTTCCTGTAGAAATAAAAGAACTAAAATCTAGTCAGGCCAATGTTAAAAATGCTATAACTGAGATGCAGTCCCAAGTGGAAGCCTTAAAAACAAGGAAGGTTCGGGACCACAGACACAGAAGTAGGGAAGTCAACCACTTATTAAAACAATAACATTCATGTCATAGGAGACTCAGAATATGAAGGGAGAGAAAAGGTAGGCCTTGCTCAGACATTAGAAACGACAAATACCCACCGTTTGCTTCAACGTGGATGGAACTGGAAGGTATTATGCTGAGTGAAGTAACTCAATCGGAGAAGGACAAACATTGTATGTTCTCATTCACTTGGAGAATATAGATAATAGAGAAAGGGAATATAAGGTAAGGGAGAAGAAATGTGTGGGAAATATCAGAAATGGAGACAGAACATAAAGACTCCTAACTCAGGGAAACAAACTAAGGGTGATGGAAGGGGAGGAGGGCGGACGGTGGTGGTGATTGTGTGATGGGCACTGAAGGGGGCACTTGATGGGATGAGCACTGGGTGTTTTTCTGTAGGTTGGCAAATTGAACACCAATAAAAAAATAAAATTATTATAAAAAACAAGAAAGAAAGAAAGAAAGAAAGAAAGAAAGAAAGAAAGAAAGAAAGAAAGAAAGAAAGAAAGAAAGAGTGGCACCTGTGTGGCTCAGTTAGTTAAGCTTCTGCATTAGGCTCAGATCATGATATGATCCAGGTCCCAAGTCAGGCTCCCTGTTCAGCAGGGAACCTGCTTCTCCCTCTCCCTCTGCCCCTCTCGCTCATGTTTTTCTCTCCTCTCTCTCTCAAATAAATAAAAAACATCTTTGAAAAAGAAACAAACAAACCCACAAGGAAGAGAAATCTCCCATGCAGAAGAATTTTAAACAATTTGTGCAGACATTGCACCGTCAAGTTCATGAGCATAGCTTCCCACTCTTAAGTGTGGAATACACATAGTAACTTCCTTCTACAAAATATAATATGAAAAAGTTAAAATAATATTGATAATATAATAGTAATAATAAAAATTAATAATAATAATAAAGAATCAGTTTACTACGGAGAAACCTGACAAACACTACCTCAGCAAGATGATCAGATCGATACCAAGACTGATAAATCATGTTGATAGTATCTATCCTTTATATGATATAATGAAAGTGGCAGTATATCTCTGTATATAATCCACAAAAACAGTTCAATTATGAGATAAATGACAGACATGTCCCAACTGACGGAAAGCTTACAAAATACTCTACTTCTCAAAGTGTTCCAGTTCAACAACAACAAGGAAAGGCTGAAAGACTGTCATAATCCAGATGAGCCTAAGGAAACAGGAGGACAAATGGAATGTGATATGAGGGATGGTGATTTAGCAAAAACTAAGGAAATCTGAATAAACTATGGTCTTTGGTTAATGCGACTATTTTAAATTTGATTCATTAGCTAATATCTCTACCGTAGTAATATATCAATAATTGGAGAAAATGACTACAAGTGCATGTGAATGCACTGTAATATCTTCTCAATTTCCCTATAAATCTTTGTTTTTTTCCTAATAAATAAGATTTATTTTGAAAATTGACTTAAATGAATCAGGCTCCAAGTGTGAAGACATTTTAAGAATAGTTGAATTAACTATTGCCTTATTCTTAAAGAGTTCCTTTGATGGAAACAAAGTAAGAATTTCATATCAGAAGGAAAGAAAGACACTTATGAACACGTATAATGCCTTCTCAACCTGAAAAGCAGGAACAGATAATAAATAGCAAAAATCAGATAAAAATAATTCTAGTATAATAGACACCATATTGCAAGTGCATTTAAAATTAGCAATGCATAACATTTATTTCCTGGACATTTGTCTTCCAAAGAGTTCACAGTGTTTCAGTGTCAGTTGAAACAGGGGGAAAAAAAAAGAAACAGGGGAAGAATCTCAGGGAAGAATCCTTCACACAATAATTGGACCATTGGTAATAATGTCTCTCAGTTCTTTCCAAATCCATACAGATGCATTTCCTGATGAGTGACTGAACTGTGAAGAAAGAGATGAGAAACCCTCATCCCTCTGAACTACTTGTGTCAGAATATTTTAAGCATAGTACTACGGATAGTAGTAAATTATCCTTATTAACAGGAAATACGTCTCAGATTGGAATCTGAGCAATCAGATGTGCAGAGAAAAAACGCTTTGACTCGCTCCTCATCTTTTAAAGACAAAGGAGAGGTTTTCTATGTACAAAGTCAGTTGTCAAGATAGCCTTAGTGAATAAGTCTGCAGCATTGAATCACAAATCCTGCTGCACAGCTGGGATGCCCGCACTCCAGGTTTCCTGATTCCAAATCACTGGGCCTGTCCCCCAACAAAGGGTGCCACGCTGAGATCATTTGCAATTGATCTCTTAGGAGCTCTGGGGAAGGGGGAAGGAGCTAAGAGGCCTAGCTAGGATAGGATGGGACAGGATGCATGGAGGCCTAGAGAATTAAGGTCATTCCAATTAAAATTCAGCGTTAGCACATGCCCAGCCATCCCAGGCCCCTGTGAAGAAGAGCTGAAATTTACATTACTTCAGTTACAGGAAAAAAACAAAAGTTTACAGCTTAATGTCCTAGAAAGCTCCACAATAGAATCAAAACTGAGCCCAGGTCAAGGGCAGGAAGCCCCTATTAGAATGAGAACAGAGCTCAATGCCCTTGAAGGCCCCATATCAAAATGTAAACAGACCTTGAGGAATTGCTCCAGCCCTTCTGGAGGTCCCTGAGACCAGCCTTTAAAACTAAGGTAAAACCCTCCTCGGGGTCCAAGTCCCTGTTCCGCTGTGCTGGGTATACTTGGACACAAGCTTGAGCTTATAAATAAACCCTCGTGTGTTTGCATCAGTGTCGGCTTCTCTGTGGTTTCTGGGATTCGCAATGTTGGTCACAACACCCCCGTGTTCCCTCCCACCTTGGCTGAACCCGTATCCCCTCCCACCCAGGGTGACACTCAATCACCTCCCCGCACACAACAGCTGGGCACAGGCCGTCACACAGGTCCCACGAGCGCGGTGAGCACTCCCGCTGTCACTGGCCTCCCAGAGGAAGGAAGGAGGTTTCGGCAGGACACACTCCCATGGTGACCACAGGGCTCCCTGTCCAGCACGGCAGCTCGTGACAGGTCGGGGTCTGTGTCCCCGACGCCTGCTCCTCCTCCCTGGTTTTCCCAC